>NC_134354.1:405302202-405993452 GCF_048569485.1 Anomaloglossus baeobatrachus | reverse complement strand
TACACTATAACAGAAAGGAGGCTGAAGTACAGCAGAGTAACTTCAGCAGGCAGCTAACAGACGAACCACCAGGGGGCAATAGAGTAGTCAAGCAGTCAGGGTCTAGCCGGGAAGTTGAGTCATTGTAGAGGGAGGATCAATATCAGGTCAGAAAACAGAAATGAAGTCAGATGCCGGGAGATCAGGTATGCAGAGGAAAACACAAAGTGCACAGGGAACAGAAGACAAGACTGGAGGGTGAGGAGACACAAACACGGGAAGGAGGATGAACCAGGATGAGTAAACAACTGACAGTAGCGAGAAGTCAGTGACTGGGACATATGGATGAACAGGGCAGGGTACAGATCAAGGCACGGTGAAAAGGAGTCAGATCAAACAGGAAATCTCACCAGAGCCAGTCACAGGCTGCAAAGCAAAACTATAACCAGCACAGGAATGCAGGTGCAGCGACCAGATGTAGTGTCTCCTGAAATCAGAACGAGGCTGATGGGAGTTAACTGCTGACATAACCAGATCGGGTCTGGAAAACTCTGGAGCAGAGAATACCGGTCCTGTACCATGACAATTAGGATATCTTAGCAAAATATGGAAATATCTGGAAAAAGGTGGAACATCCCTTAGACTAGATAAAAACATATGGGATCACGTCACTTGTAGCCTTTTCAGCCCTCTGAAAAATCTAGGTTTGCTAGGAAGAAGGCTATAGATTCAGTCACTGTAACCTTGTAATTTTGTTGTACCCTTTAAAACATTCAGTAGAGTGACCACAAATGAGCATTTTGTAATCATAGCCTTCATAAAATGTAATTGCGAATGGTCTAGCAGTGTATAATGTACTTTTATAGTAATACAGGGGAACTGTTGCCTAGATACACTACATAATGCATTTACAGACATTATAGGGAATGTGTTATGCATATTATATGATTACACAGAGGAGGCCAGGGGATATTACCTGCAGTTATAACTTCACTTCTCAAAATTGAACAACAAATTGTATCATATAAAATTGTGTCTCTAAAATGCAGTAGTCTTGAAGACATCTTGCAGACAATCTAAGTATTAAAGGGGAAACCAAGTGACATAAGGTGTATATTTAATAAGTAGAATATTAAAGTACTTTGAAATGCAGTTCAAATTTGAAGTCTGAATGGATGTCTCAGCTCCGAGACTTGTCCTGTGGCTCAGGATTCCCCACTTTTGCTTTCATTCCATCACAAGTAAAGAGCTTCTTACCACCAAGTTGTTGATTTATATGAGAGAGAATGGTTCTCTGGCTCAGTAACCTGATTCATCATTTGCATTCTTAATTGTCTTGACTCCCTACATATTGTAATCTTTCACTCTTTAGTGCCTTTCATGTGGCACCAAAGTGTGTTTGTCCTTGTTTTTAGCCCCAAATTCAATAATTAAAAAAAAAACAACTTGGGGTCCCCCTTATTTTTGGTAGTCCGCTAAGGTAAAGCAGATAGCTGCAGCCTACAGATCAGAGCTGGCAGCTTTACCTCTGCTGGTAACCCAAAACAGAGGTCATCCCACAATATTACTTTCAATAAATAGTTAAAAAAAACAAAAAAAAACTTGAGGTCCCCCCCAAATTGCATCACCAGCCAGTAAAGCAGACAGCTGGAGTCTGGTATCTTCTGACTGGGGAGGCCCATGGTTATTGGGCCCTCCACAGCCTTAGAAATAGCAGGTCGCAGCCACCTCAGAAGTGGCTCATCCATTAGATGTGCCAATCCTGGCACTTCACATCGGCTCATCCTGTTCCCCTGGCCTGCCCTGTGGTGGCAAAAAGGATAATATATGTGGTTGATGCCTGCTGTGGATTGACAGCAGGCATCAAGCCCTGGTAATAGTAAAGGGTGGATGTCTAATAGACATCCCCCATTACTAATTCAGTATTTTTAAATTAAAAAAGAACAAAAATATTTTATTTATAATAAAACCCCCTGACACAAGCCCTCATTCATCAATTTCCCAAAAAAAATACTTTCAGGTCCGCCATAATTCATAGCGAGGTCCCATGATGTTCCTCCAAAGCGAGCCTGAGAGACAAAAAAAAAAATAGAAATATTAAAAAAAAGACAAGAGACACCCTTGTTCACCAATTTATTACCCTTCAAAACGCTAATCCTGGTCCACCGTAATCCATTAAAATGGGTTCTACAACTTTTTTTATAAATGTACTTTTGTAAAAAATATATAAAAAAGTTCAGATATTTGGTATTGCCACATACATAATAAACTAAACTATAAAACTGTCACACTAGTACAGCCCTTCAATGAACACTGTTTAAAAAAAATTAAAAACATACCAAAAACAGATTTGTCATCATACATCTGACAAAAAAGTGTAATAAATAGTATCAAAATGTCATATATAAATAAACATTGTATTGCTGAAAACATCATCTTGACATCATCTTGTCTCTCAAAAAAGCAGCCTCTCTGCTCAGTCTAAAATCATAGACATAGGAATTAGAATTGTCTCTTGATGAACCTCTACATTAGGTTAGTTATTGGTACCTAGTAATTTAAATTCTATGCAGAAAACACATTGGCTGGAACAAGGGAAAAAAAGCACTGCATAAAAACCAGGGGCACACCTGATATAGTGTAAATATAAAAGATAACACCTTTATTCAATACACACGACAAAATGTATTTAAAAACAAAACATGTAGGTTTTGCCGCTCCTGTCAGCTCCATGCAGCAAATGAGGTGAGTAGCGCGATCAGCTGAGCTGTCACTGAGGTTACCCGCGGCCACCGCTGGATCCAGGTAATCACGCTACTCACCTCATTTGCTGCGTGGAGCTGACAGGAGCGGCTGTGTATTCTGCTGCTCCTGTCACCTTCATGCAGCAGAGCTGGATGCGACGCTGGAGGTCCGTGGATTACGCCGGACATGGAGGGCTTTGTTGGGGTTAATAAATTGTTGACGAGGGAATTTGTTAGTGTTTTTTATTTCTAATAAAGGATTTTTCGGGTGTGTCTGATTTTTAACTGTAGCCTACAGATTACTCATGGAAGATATCTCGGGGAGACGCCTGCAATGATTAATCTAGGATTTAGTGGCAGCTATGGGCTGCCATTAACTCCTTATTACCCCGATTGCCAACGCACCAGGGCCAATCGGGAAGAGGCGGGTAGAGTCCCAGAACAGTCGCATCTAATGGATGTGGCCATTCTGGGCGGCTGCTGGCTGATATTGTTAGGCTGGAGGGCTCCCCATAACTGAGAGCTCCCCATCCTGACAATACCAGCCTTCAGCCGTGTGACTTTACCCTGGCTGGTATCAAAATGGGGGGGAGGGCGCACGTCATTTTTTTAAATTATTTATTTATTTTTTTAACTGCACAGTATAGTCCCGCCCCCCAGCGGCTGTGATTGGTTGCAGTGAGACAGCTGTCAATCAGCGTGGGGGCGTGTGTAACTGAAACCAATCATAGGTGCCGGTAGGCGGGGAAAGCAGGGAATACGAGATTGTTTAATGAGCGGCCAGCTTTTTCAAAAGAGGAAAAGCCGCCGGAGTTAGAGAACAGCCGTGCAGCGCCGCGCCGGTGATCGGGGATTGGTAAGTATGAGAGAGGGGGAAGACTGACCGACAGACAGCGAGAGAAGGACAGACAAGACAGAGAGAGACCGACAGACAGAGAGAACGACCGACGGACTGAGGGAGATTGACCGACATAGACAGGAAAAGAAAAAATGACCGACATCGCTAGAAAAAAGCACAAAACGTACACGGAGCATACAGAGATGCATCCGTGTCACGTATTGTGCGCACATAACCATTGACTTTCATGGTGTCCGCGTGTGCGTGTTCCATGCAGAAAACGGACATGCTTCCGTGCAAAATGGAAACACATACGGATCATGGACACGGACAATATGAAATAACGCACGTGTGCCCTCAAACATAGATTAACATTGGTGCACGTTTGGCTGTGTCTCCAGTACATACGGAAATGGACCAAACACGCACGTGTTTCACGGACGTGTGAAGGGGGCCTTAAGTAGAGATGAGCGAACCAGTCGCGGTTCGGCTCGAGTTCGGTTCGTCGAACGGTTGTCTAGTTCGAGTTCGGTTCGGTGAACCGGTTCGGTGAACCACTCGAACCCATAGAAAACAATGGAAGGCAATCACAAACACATAAAAACACCTAGAAAACACCCTCAAAGGTGTCCAAAAGGCGACAAACAACTCACAACACAACACAAACACATGGGAAAGTGACAAGGACATATACTCATGCAAAAACAAAAGAGCTGGACAAGTAAAAAGAGGAGGAGACACAGATATATGAGTATATGCAAGGGAACATGGATGCCATTACTGTGCAACTTAAGCCCTGCTCATTTTAGGCTTCCAATCTGGATAAATTGCCTGAGCTCACCACTAGAGTTGAGCGCGGTTCGCGGTTCGAGGTTCTCCAGTTCTAAGCTCGAGTGATTTTGGGGGCTGTTCGAGATCGAACTAGAACTCGAGCTTTTTGCAAAAGCTCGATAGTTCTAGATACGTTCGAGAACGGTTCTAGCAGCAAAAAGCAGGGCTTTTTTACAGCTACAGTGTGCAGGAGCCATCGCTGGCAGCCTGCCAGAAGCTGGTAACCAAGATAAACATCGGGTATCCAACCAAAGCGCTTTGGTTAGTAACCCGATGTTTATCTTAGTTACGTGCAGGAAGCCCACACTTCCCCGCTCAGCTCGCTCCGCCTCCTCCTGCCCGCGGCATGTACACATACATACATACATACATACACACACACACACACACACACACACACACACACACACACACACACACACACACACACACCCTCGGCTTACCTGCGGTGATGAAGTCTCGCCATCCCGACCTCAGCGCTGTCACTGTCCTCCATGGCCGCCGCTTGTCACATCACCTCTCGCTTCCGAGACTGACTAGCGGTGACGTCACGGACCTCTCGCGATACTTGGTGTGAAGGCGCCGGTCATTGAACTCAGTGACAGGGGCTGTCAGTGTGCTGGAGATCAGCGCAGGTAATGTACCTCGCTGACAGCAGCACTTGTCATCCCCTGCAGTGACCTGGGCTGACCTATTGATGTTAGCTCAGGTCACTGCATTGCTCTCCCAGCCAATGGGGAACATCCTGCTCTTCAATGACTGGGACAGTGTGGATCGTCATGGCAACCCCTTGGATTACACCAGACCTGGATTTGTTTTTCATTCTAATAAATTGGTTAAAGAGGGAATGTTTTGGGGAGTGTTTTTTCAAATAAAAATGTGTTTGTCGTCTATTTTTTTTATTACTGACTGGGTTGGTGATGTCGGGTATCTGATAGACGCCTGACCTCACCAACCCCAGGGCTTGATGCCAGGTGACATTACACATCTGGTATTAACCCCATATATTACCCCGTTTGCCACCGCACCAGGGCACGGGATGAGCTGGGGCGAAGCACCAGGATTGGCGCATCTAATGGATGCGCCACTTCTGGGGCGGCTGCGGCCTGCTATTTTTAGGCTGGGGAGAGTCCAATAACCATGGACCTCCCTAGTCTGAGAATATCAGGCCCCAGCTGTCTGCTTTACCTTGGCTGGTGATCCAATTTTGGGGGACCCCTACGTGTTTTTTTTTTAAATTATTTATTTAATTTAAAATAACAGCGTGGGGTGCCCTCAGTTTTGGATTACCAGACAAGGTGAGGTTGCCAGCTGTGGTCTGCAGGCTGCAGCCGTCTGCTTTACCCTAGCTGGCTACAAAACTAGGGGGAACCCTACTTCATTTTTTTTTTCATTTTTTTGGCTAAATACAAAGCTAAGCACCCCTTAGTGCCACATGAAAGGCACCAAAGGGTGCTCCACTTTTTCTCCACTTTTTCTCCATTTTTTTTCTCCACTTTTTCTCCACTTTTTCTTCATTCTTTTTCTATGGTCGGTCTACCCATTAGCTCTGCCATGCACACTGTAGCTCTACACCTACTGCACATGTTACTTTATGATTGACATCTCTTTCGTACCAGAGCTGTCTAAGTCTACTCTGACCCCATATTTGTCATTACTATATTGTCCTTGTACTGTATTATGACATTTGTATCATGTGTTTCATTTCTTGCTGGGTTGCAATTTTTTTGCTGCATCCCAATTGTACCTCTACATTGTTCGAGTTTGTTATTGTTCTCTCACTCTTATGTGATACTGATTATTGTCATTTTTCATAATTACATGCAGATAAGTCCAATCTGACGAAGGCTCAGGCCGAAACGTCATTTGTAACTTGTTTTGGACAAAAACATATATGCTTATGAAAAATTTTTTTTTCTTAATACGGACCAATAAAGAGTGATTTTGCATTACTATCCGTTGTGACTTACTGACTTAGTCTGGGAGATTTAGAGTGCCGAAGTTACTCACTAATTTTATCTATTATTACCTCTGAGCACCTATATACCAGTGAGCAGAGCTTCCTCTACAGTAGTTCTCCTGATTAGGCATGCCCTTACCTCATGAGCAGGGCATTGCAGCTTTGGTAGCAACCATTACGACATGGACTCTGCTGCTGTGGACCCGAGAAGAGTGAGTGCAGATTCATTGTACCCACACTCCTCACATCAAAAACAGAAGAACCATGGAGTAATAAATGGTGCAAAAATAGTGACAATTTTTATTCAAATATATGGGGGTGAACAAAACGCAAGGAAAAGGATGAATACAAATGGCCATATAAATACAATAAAATACATAGAATGGGGGGAGTATAAGAATAGAAAATGGCCCCAGGGGCAGCGGCAGCAGCATGTATAGAAATGATCACAGAATATCAGTGCATATACCTGAATAGCTGTTGTTATGAACAAAACACCACCATGACGGCATGTAATAATCATAAAGTGCTGAGTGCTTAAGGGGATTCAGTGCAAAAAATAGCAGCATGCAAAATTTATAAAGTGCCAAATGCAAACATACAATGGTCATGCTGCTAAAAAGCACGATGCATATATAGAATCCACTGTGTTTCCTGCCATCAGCATAGTGCCCTGTTAAACAATGCACAGAAAGCTGCTTGCAAAAGATGCTGATAACAAAGCAAAGCCAATTCCCCAGGTAGGGAAACCCCCCATAAAGGAAAGCCCCCTATAACCTCCAACGTACGTTTCGCCAGGTAAATACTGCCACTGTGGGCACTGCTTCATCAGGGAGGACAAGGCGAGGGTCCGCACTCCTAGAAAATGGGGGATACGTTCCCTGAGTGTCTCCCCCCCATATTCTAGACGGTCCAGAGTCGTCGTGGGACCCCTTTATTTTTTTCTTACAATAAATTGGTGAAAGAGGAAATGTTTTGGGGACTTTTTTTTCAAATAAATTTCTTTTGTCGATTTTTTTTTTTTTTTTTTTTTCTTTTTTTTTTTGTTAGTACTGACAGTTTATGATGTTGAGTATCTAATAGACGCCATGACATCACAAACTGCTGGGCTTGATCTCAGGTTACTTTACAGCTAGTATCAACCCGATTTATTACCCCGTTTGCCACTGCACCAGGGCACGGGATGAGCTGGGGTGAAGCGCCAGGATTGGCGCATCTAGTGGATGCGCCACGTCTGGGGTGCCTGCGGCCTGCTATTTTTAGGCTGTGAAGGCCCAATAACTATGGACCTTCCCACCCTGAGAATACCAGACCACAGCTGTCCGCTTTACCTTTGCTGGTGATCCAATTTGGGGGGGACCCTACTTTTATTGTGTAATTATTAATATTTATACAATAATTATAAAAAAGAGCCTGAGGGGACCTCCACATTGGATCCCCAACCACGGTAAAGCTGCCAGCTGTGGTTTTCAGGCTACAGCCGTCTGCTTTACCCTAGCTGGCTATCAAAAATGGGGGGACCCAACGTCATTTTTTTTTTTAACTATTTTTTAAATAGAAAAAATTAATGGGCTTCCCTGTATTTTGATTGCCAATCAAGGTAACGGCAGGCAGATGGGGGTGGCAACCCATAGCTGTCTGCTTTATCTGCGCTGAGAATCAAAAATACCGCGGAGCGCTACGTCATTTTTTTAAAGATTTATTTTTACAGCACTGTGATGTCCAGCAATCCAAATACAGGGAAGCCCATTTTATTTTTAGTTATTTAAATAAATAATTAAAAAAAATATATGAGCTCCCGCTGCATTTTTTGTATTGCTAGCTAAGGGTAATCCAAGCAGCTACTGGCTGCTAACCCCCACTGCTTCGTGTTACCTTCACTGGCAATGGAAAATCCAGGGAAGCATTTTTTATTTTTTTTGCCAAAAAACTACAAAAAAAGGACGTGAGCTTCGCCATATTTTTGTATGCTAGCCAGGTATAGCAGGCAGGTGCTGGAAGAGTTGGATACAGCGCCAGAAGATGGCGCTTCTATGAAAATGCCATTTTCTGAGGCGGCTGCAGACTGCAATTCGCAGCAGTGGGGCCGAGAAAGCTCAGGCCAACCTGTGCTGCGGATTCCAATCCCCAGCTGCCTAGTTGTACATGGCTGGACACAAAAATGGGGCGAAGCCTACGTCATTTGTTTTCTAATTATTTCATGAAATTCATGAAATAATAAAAAAGAGCTTCCCTTTATTTTTGGTTCCCAGCCGGGTACAAATAGGCAACTGGGGGTTGGGGGCAGCTGTACCTGCCTACCATACAAAAATATGGCGAAGCCCACATAATTTTTTCAGGGGGCAAAAAACTTCTGCATACAGTCCTGGATGGAGTATGCTGAGCCTTGTAGTTCTGCAGCTGCTGTCTGTCTGTATGGAGAAGAGCAGACAGCAGCTGCAGAACTACAAGGCTCAGCATACTCCATCCAGGACTGTATGCAGAATTTTTTTGCCCACCAAAAAAATGACGTGGGCTTCGCCATATTTTTGTATGCTAGCCAGGTACAGCAGGCAGCCACGGGCTGCCTCCAACCCCCAGTTGCCTATTTGTACCCGGCTGGGAACCAAAAATATAGGGAAGCCCGTTTTTTTTAATTATTTCACTTATTTCATGAAATAATTAAAAAACAAATGACGTGGGCTTCGCCCCATTTTTGTGTCCAGCCGGGTACAACTAGGCAGCTGGGGATTGGAATCCGCAGCACAGGTTAGCCCGAGGTTTCTGGGCGCCTCTGCTGCGGATTTCAGTCCGCAGCCATCCCAGAAAATGGCGCTCTCATAGAAGCGCCATCATCTGGCGCTGTATCCAACTCTTCCAACAGCCCTGGAGCCGGGTGGCTTGTTGGGTAATCATGAGTTAATACTGGCTTTGTTTTACTAGCCAGTATTAAGCCAGAGATTCTGAATGTCAGGCACGTTTGACCCGGCCATTAAGAATCTCCAATAAAGGGTTAAAAAAAACACCACACAGAGAAAAAATACTTTAATAGAAATAAATACACAGACACATTAGAGACTCCATCTTTATTACCCCCTGTCAGCCCTCCACGATCCTGCTCTTCTGTCTTCTTTCTTTCTAGTGTAGTAGTAGTGACGATTGTAGTGAGGATGAGGTTCCCCAGCCCATCATGGGCTGAGGCATCTCATCCTCACTACAATCCTCACTAGTGTAGTAGTAGTAGTGACGATTGTAGTGAAGAGGATGAGGTTCACCAGCTCATCAATTGGGGCTGGGGAACCTCATCCTCACTACAATCCTCACTACAATCGGGAAGCAGCGTGCAGCCTTCACTCCGTGAGTGATCAGTGCTGGCTGTCAGCGGTAACAGCGGTAATGCTGACAGACGCGTTACCATAGCAACGGTGCTCTCGGAGCCGCGGTTAGCGGTGACGTCACCGCTAACTGCGTTGCTATGGCAACGGTGATCTCCGTTAATGACCGGCTGTGTCAGCCGGTCCCTAACGGAACGGGGAGTCGACCGTGTGCTAGAGCATGTCGCCGGTACACGGCGATACACATATGTGCACCGTGTACCGGAGAGATGCACTCGCAGGTCCTACATGACGCGTCATAGTCATGTGACCAGTCTGTAGCCAATGAGATAATAGCCACGTGACTGGTCACATGGCTTTTTTGACGTCACGATAGGTCCTGCATCTCTGCTGGCAGTGCAGGTCACGGGGAGGATTCAGCGATCATCGGATGGAATAGCGGCAGGAGACAGAGTGCAGAAGGGATCGCGAGGACCGGTAAGTGTTATGGCAATGTTTATTAACTGTTTGTGTACATTTATAATGCATTTTTATGTGTTTGTGATTGCCTCCCATTATAGCCTATAGGTTCGAGTTCGGTTCGTCGAATGTTCGACGAACCGAACTCGAACGGGACCTCCGTTCGGCGAGCCGACCTCGAGCCGAACCGGGACCGGTTCGCTCATCTCTACTCACCACGTACGCCTTGGGGATCTTGTCGTGTCCCGCAGCCAGCATTCTCTCGGAAAGTGTCATCAGTGCTGCTGGGGGTGTGCTGACAGATAAGCACACGCGTTTGTCCACTGACAATGTGGACATACTAACGTTTACCAAGATGAACAAGTCATGGCTCTCAGAAGACTTTTCTTCCCCTGGGTCAGCCAGGGGAGACGAAAGGCACGCGTATTTTTGAGAGTGCTTCATGCAAAGCATCTTTTTCATTTTGAAAAGGGGGGTCAACTAATGCCAGTCAAGTGGGGGGGTTGTGTGGCCCAATTAGTGGCAAAGAGGGAGACTGTGGTTGGAGTCCCCTCGGTGTGTTTCTCCAAGAACCAAGATGAACAAGTCATGGCTCTCAGAGGACTTTTCTACCCCTGTGTCAGCCAGGGGAGGCGAAAGGCACGTGTATTTTTGAGAGTGCTTCATGCAAAGCATCTTTTTCATTTTGAAAAGGGGGTCAACTGATGCCAGTCAAGTGGGGGAGTTGTGTGGCCCAATTAGTGGCAACGAGGGAGACTGTGGTTGGAGGCCCCTTGCTGTGTTTCTCCAAGAACCAAGATGAACAAGTCATGGCTCTCAGAAAACTTTTCTTCCCCTGGGTCAGCCAGGGGAGGTGAAAGGCACGTGTATTTTTGAGACTGCTTCATGCAAAGCATCTTTTTCATTTTGTAAAGGGGGGTCAACTGATGCCAGTCAAGTAGGGTGTGTGTGGCCCAATTAGTGGAAACGAGGGAGACTGTGGTTTGAGTCCCCTTGCTGTGTTTTACATGATTTTCGAAGTGCATGACATGCCTAAGAGGTTTAGTTTCAGCATCTCAAACTTGTTGGCTACAGAAAGGCTGCCTTTACACCCTTTTTTCACGAGGATTTTCGAGACCTTATGCCCATTGTAGTGCCCCAAGAGCCGATGGCCATTCGCCACTCCTTCTCCAAGAAAGGTGTGCCCGCGTTACCACCAGCATGTCGCACACAACATCACCGCTTCATTGAGAAACTCTGTGTGTGACAGGGTGCATATCACCACAGATACTTGGACCAGTAAGCATGGACAGGGGAATTACATGTCGCTGACTGGGCACTGGGTAACTATGGTGAGAAATGGAGAAGGGTCTGCTGTACAAGTCTTGCCATCCCCATGAGTTGTGTGTCAATCCTTCCTCTGTATGTAGAAGTTCCTCCACTGCTTCTGCATCCTCAACCTAGTGTGGGTCCTCCACCTTTGCCCAAACCCTGTGTGGTCAGGCCACTCGCGTTGTAACTGCGCACAAGGAATCCCACACACCTCCTTACTATGCTGGCAGCAGAGCTCAACAGCATGAGGCGGTCGACTCTTTTCTTTGAAATGTCTGTGAATTGTGAGTCACACTACTGAGGAGTTGTGGACGGTAAGCTCTGGAGAGTGAGACCGAGTTTCATCAATGGTTGTCTCCACCCAACCAGCAGCCAGGGAATGCCGGGTGCGACAATGATGCAAAACAGTCTGCGGCCCTTCTTCAGGGCAGTGTGACACACGTGCCTTGAATGGCTCACGTGTTGAACCTGGTTGTCCAGCAACTTTTAAACCACTATCCCGGCCTACATGGCCTTCTGCAGAGGGCATGGTGTAACGCCTGCCTGGGTCGACACACTCAGACGGGTTGTAAAGGATAGGCTAGAGGGAAGCCACTCACCAAGCGGACACCCAGAACCCTGAAACCCTTTAACCCCTATACAGTGATTTTGAATGACACACGGCCCAAGTTGATCAATACCTGTGGAAGGCTGCAGTTCCAGAGAATAGTAGTCATGCAGGGTCAAAACATTAATTGAGGAAGAGGAACAGAATGGGAGGGACAGGACTTAATCAGAAAACAAGCAGAAGTGAAATGCGGATCGGCCAACGAGGTACATAAACAGCAAGCAGGAAAAGTAGTCAGGTAACAAGCACACAAAATCATAAAACTGAACTGGGGGTGACAGTAACCAGAGGTTCATAGCTATGTCTGGCAGTGGTCTGCAAACAGGATGGGCATAAAAAAGGGTGTGGTGTCTTCCCATTGGTTGTAGCTGAATGATGGTACTTCATCTGTGAGATACCCACCACCTGCATTCAGCCAGTGGTTCTGCATCTGTCAAGGTAACGCTGCCCAGTGGGTGACCATAACCTGCATCCACCTGCACCGCTGGCGTTGACTCCTCTCCCATCATCAGCACTATGCACGAAAGAAACACGTTGTCACCTTGCGTCAGGAGTACAAATTGACGTAGCGGACTCCGATGGTGACTTAACAGCCGTGTGCGGCAATGATGCAAACATGGCTGCGGGCCTTCATCAGGGCCAGGTGACACACGTGACTTGTATGGCTCACGTGTTTAATCTGATTCTCCAGCAATTTTTAAAACAACATCCCGGCCTACATGACCTTGTACAGTGGGGACGCTCGCTATGTACTCACTTCCATCGTTCGCACCCAGCAGCTCAACAACTTTCATCGCTCCTGAAGTCTTAAGATCTGGCGGTTAAACGCCTGAAATGCGATGTTCCGACACGCAGGAATTGGAATCTACACATGTTGCAGCGTCTGTGGCAGCACCGCACAGCCCTGCTGAAATACGTTATGATGTATACCCTGGGCTAACTTGATCCAGAGGTGATGCAGATCACGCTGCTGGAGTGGTGTCAGATCAAGGACCTATGCACCGTACTACACAGTTTACAAATGTCGACGAAGATGTCTAACACTGGCGATGCCATTCTCAGCGTGACAATTTTGGTCATCTACAGGATGGAGCACACTGTAAGCATTATTCGGAGTCAGCTGTTGGTACAAGAGGAAGGGGAGGAAGTACTGGAGGAGTCATATGCAGAAGGGATAACAAGATCTACAAGGTCCAGACGGTCAGCGGCACCTTGGCGGCAGTCATGGTATGGTGGGGAAGAGGGATTATCAAGGGTGCATAGTATCAGCAAAAAGTGTTGAGGAAGGTGCAGGAGCCCAGGAAGAAGTGGAGGACGAACTGGCGATGGGCATGGAAGACTCAGCAGATGAGTGAGAGCTTGGTCACATTTTGGTTGTGCGAGGTTGGGGGGAGAGGGCAGAGGAAGGAGGCACGATTCTCACCTCTCTGCCACCAACACACCAAGGACTTGGTCCTCCTGGATGCACAAGACACATGAGCGCCTTCTTGCTGCACTACCTACAACATGACTGTGGAGACACGGGACTCAGTGGGTGCGCTCGTCCACTAAAACCCGCCGCCTTTAGAAAGACAGCGTGGCTCAGGGCTCATCCCAACTGAACGCCGGCCTCCTTAACCATGGGCGTAACACTACTCAGACAACACAGGGTGAGGGAACCACAATAATTAGACTTTATTGTATCCCCAAACATTTAACGGCTTATAACACATAACCAGCAAAACACAAATGTAACAGGCAACAGAGTCTAACCCTTCCGCTGGCTCACCAGGGATTTAGAATGTTAATGCCTCAGAGGTTCCAGGGCTATTTACTCCAATCCAGCAGCACCCCGCTTTTGACGGGCACCCACCGAGAAAGGAATAATGCCAGATTTAGGAAGCTGTGTGAGGTCTGTAAAGTCTGTACCAGGTGACTGAATTGTCCCAATCTGAGTGTCCTCCTTAGGTAGTCCTGGTATGATGATATAATCCTGGCAGCCGGGGTCGAAATCCCTAGGCTGTGGATATGGTCTCCAACCGGAACCGGAGTCCCTAGATTGAAGCCATAAGATATCCTGATCCTCTAGTCAGCTCCAAAGAGCTTAGACTGGATCCATCAGCATCCATTAACCACCTGGTGGCTTAAAGAAGTCCTTTTTATAGCCACAGCCTTCCACTTAGATACACTGCGTCCTCATCGATTGGTTGGACAAGAGCGCCTCTCCCATTGGATGAATCTCAAGCTGCATGGACAATGTTCATCCAAATGATGTCTACAGAAAGACTGAGGGTATACATGTAGTTTGGGAGTCACCGACTAGACCATGGCTACTAAGGTAATCACATTAGCAATACACAACTACGTTGCAATGGTTACTGAAAGAGTCTGGAGAAACAATACTTCTGGCTTTCAGTGGCCAACACAATTACATGAGTCAACAAGAGTCTTGTAGAAACAATGAGGGACTTATCCCCCATCTATAAACAATCTATCATCCTGTCTGGCTGAATTTTAAGAAACTTTAACCCATGAGAGTCCATGTCGTCACAATGACCCTCAGATTGTACGAATTCCAAGTAATGCTGACTACTGGGTTGCCACACTGTTAGATCCCCGGTAGAACACAAAATTTTGTGAAATAACTCCTGCCATAGAAAGGGACGGACGTATTCAGGAGTATCAGCAGAAGGTGTTACGCAATCTTAGATCTGCTTTTCCCCTAAACACCAGTGGTGCACAGAGTGAATCTCAATGCTTTGTCATGGATAGGAGGAAATGGGCTTTTACTTGTCCACATCTGAGGGACCGAGGGCTGGCTGTTGTGCTGAGACGGCACTGAGTACGGTGTCCCTGCAGAGTTACACTTTTGGTCATATACAAACTGAGTTAAAAAAGGAGAGATGCTGGTGGAAAGGGGAACAGGTGTGTTGGAAAGGGTAAAAAAGTTTGTGTCCGTGGGTTTGGTGGTTAAGCAACAGTAACATTTGCTGAAGAAACAACATCTGTTATGGTGGGACTGGCAGATTTGGATAAGGTGGTATATACTATGTTACCGCTATATAAAAAAATTAAGACAAAAAGAAAGAGAAAGGTATATATCTCAGTCGCCATTCGGTGTCCACCGTGCTCACAGATGGAAAAGGAGAGGTTGGCAACTGGAAGGTTAGGTGGAGGATACAGAGCAGGTTGACTCTGAAACAAATAGTAGCCTGAGCCGAGTTAGACGCCACTCGGATCTGGAGACTGGGAGCCTTGTTAGCGTCACAGGGTCTACACGACCACCCAGCCCCGGAACTCCCTGTTAACAACACAGGGGCCATTGGTACGCTGTCCGTGTGCGTAGGGGACACACCTGTGGACAGCAGGCGCATCAGCAGCAGCAGGCCTGTTTATGCCACTGGGCTGCACTAGCAGGATTGGTAGGACAGGAGCTGTTCTTAAACATTCTGCGTTACCAACTGTGGTGGCGGCCTGCATCGATGCCCTATCCCTGCCTACCTGTGGCCTAAAGCCTCAGTGGGTTCAACACATGGAGGTGTGCTCTTTCGGAGAAAAATAGAAGACTGGGCACCTTCTTGTTGGCTCCAGCCCCTTTTATAACCTGGGTCCGCCCCAAACCAGGGTGGACCACAATGCACCTCCTGGAGACAAAAGCAGAGTGACACGTCATGAGTGGCATAACTAGCGTCTTATTTGGAACCGCCACTTGAATGATGACCTCATGGCTGCCACGACCAAAACACCTCAACAGTCATCGTCTGACCAACAACAATGAGGTGACAAGTCATAGGGGCGGGCTTCTGCAAGCCTGTTGGGAGTGGCCTGGCCAAATCGTCAGGACACCTGATGACCTGTGGTCTATATGGGCCCCCCACATTAGGGGCAGGGCCAAAGAGTTCATTACCAGACCTAGCCTCTGATGCAGTAAGTACCTGAGCATAATCAGTAGCATGAAATACAGTTTCTGAAAAAAAGACTATCCGCTTCAGCATGCTGTCTAGGCACAACACAGGACTTAGAGCGGGCACGGAGTGCAAGTACCTGTGCAAAGAGGCTTTTCGCAGTAAGTGTGAAGCCCCACAGGTGTTGTGTCGGTGCATTACCTTCAGGGACTCCACGTGGAGGAGGAGTCTGGTCACATGTAGGTTGCTTCT
Organism: Anomaloglossus baeobatrachus; assembly: GCF_048569485.1. Lineage (NCBI taxonomy): Eukaryota > Metazoa > Chordata > Amphibia > Anura > Aromobatidae > Anomaloglossus > Anomaloglossus baeobatrachus. The sequence goes on along the minus strand of NC_134354.1, from coordinate 405,977,273 downwards.
TTATATGTATTTTCATGATGCCACTCTCGGTATTGCGGTCAGTGGGGAACACCACTGCAGTGTAAGGGGACACCTGGGGCTGATGTTGGGTGCAGTTATTTTTAGTGGCCTCCCGAGAGTGAGTCAAGCCCCAGGGCCCTGTGTGTTGAGCCGTAGGTCGCAGAATGACTCAGGCACAGTCCAAACGAGCATGCGCTGTAGCCCAAAATTAAGACTTTGCCTCAGGAATGACACAGTCAGGCTGAGCATACTCAGTAGGCGAAACACTGGAGTTAGGCTGCGGCTGGGGTAAATCGGCACACGCATGCGCACTGGCCGCCTCTCCACACTTACACGTGGTGGAGAAAGCAGCCAGCTGGACAACCCGAGGCACAGCCCTAAATGGCAGATGACGCCTGGGCGCAACTGGAACCGCAACAGGTTGCTTGCGTTTACGGCGGCACCAATTCGTAACAACAAATATTAGCTAAAATAACAGGTGTACTTCTTCCCATAATCTGATATGATCCTTTTTTCACGGACATGACCATCATTAACAAAAGTAGAGGAGGCACCCAAACATTAGCTGCTTCAATGGATGTCAAGTGCGCAATGTGAATGTGAATGTGAATGTGATGTGAATGTGAAGTGAGCAATAAAGTGGGCTTTCCTCCACCTCAAGTTCAATATCACAGATACTACATTCCACAGTGGTGTAAACCCAATTGCACTTGCTTCATAACTGCTCTCAAGTTTCCACCAGCCCTGCTGAATAAGGGGTAACAGAGATGGTTGAGTCTGCAGAGCCGTTCAGTCACACTGTAGCCTGGGAATCAGAGGTCTGCTCTAAAGCTGCAGTGAGTACAGACAAAGAAGTTCTTATTATTAGTATTATTATTATTATTAATATTTATTTATAGAGCACCATTGATTCCATGGTGCTGTACATGACAAGGGGGTTACATACAGAATACATATACAAGTAACAATAGACAGACTGGTACAGAGGGCAGAGGACTCAGCCCTTGCGGGATTACATTGTAAAGTATTTTGTGGAGCAGTCAGTAGGTGGGGTGTAGGTTGGGCAGAAGCTCCGCACCATGGTGGTGTTATTTAATGGTTATAGTAATTTATGAACAGATGAGTTTTCAGGTTCCGTTTGAAGCTTGCGAGTGTAGCAGATAATCTGACGTGTTGAGGCAGCGAGTTACAGGAGACAGGGTAAATGATCTGCACAGATGGCCAGAAGGTTTGTAAGTTGGATCCAGGCCCCGATGAAGAAGGTGCTGATCATAATGTACACCCTCATTTCCAAACCGTACATCATCCTGGTGGAGACAATGGGTAACACGATGAGGAGACTCAGATACCTGATTGTAACGTCAACTTTGCTTTTCGGTCAGGGCAGGAAGAGGTTGTCACGGAGGACTCAGGACGAGGGGAATGAAAACACACAGGGTGATGATGAGGTTGGAGACACCACTTACTGTCAAACCAAAGTGAGCCAATCGATGACGTCAGCAGTGGAGGTGGAGGAGGATGCTACTGACGATGAGTTTACGTTGTGTCTTCATGGACAAAGAGAAAGTACTGGAAGCAAGTCAGCAACTGAATCCTCGGCCACAACTCTGCCTATGAGCATAAGTCATGTTGGCTATGCAGTTCACATCGGCTGTAAGCCTTGCCTAGCCTGGGAATTTTTTGGACATAGCAAAGGATCACCCAAGTCATGTAATTTGTAACAATCTCTAAGTAGAAGGAAAAAAATTTCAACTTTGGGTACTTCCACCATGAAGTGTCACATGGATATGAATTGATAGCGTGAGGATGTTTTGCTCAGCTTTAGCCACTGTCAATGCAACATGCTTAGTTGCCGTTCATTTCATGCATTGTTGCAGACTACACACAAGGGGCTGCTGTTTTTTTGGAGCTGCTTTTGTCTGTTTGGTCACTATAGCAATAGCAAAACGATCTTCGGGTGTGGACTTGGAAATGCTGTCTATGAACAGAATGAAAAGATAAAGGTGTGTGTTACAGCAAGGAGCAACCGCGGAAACACTTAGAGTACTGTAACGCCACTGTAACGCCACTGTAACGAACTTTTAGCAAAAAACTCGAGTTCTAGTTCGATCTAGAACACCCCCCAAAATCACTCAAACCGCGAACTGGAGAACCACGAACCACGCTCAACTCTAGTTTTAAGTAGTCAAACGATACCGACAGGAGGTCAGGTTTTTAAATATAACAAGGGAGATCAAGAGAGTATTACAAGGCGATGTAAAATAAGGCACCTGTGCCAAGTTAATATCAGTCCTATGTGAATAGATGTATAGCAATCATAAGTTTGTAGAATAATTATCACAAAAAGGGCAGAGGGTAAATAGGTCAACAAGCAGCATATATAAAGTTAGTGTATGTATATAAGGCATACAGAGGACAATGTATGTGTCGCAGGGCCAAAGCAAAGATGTATCTTAATAAGGAGTGTAGGGAAACACTAAAAGACAGACAAACCTAGTGGTAGACTGCCTAAATGCACATAGAACCTGCCGACCCTCTGAATAAAGTAGCTTAGGACCTAATTAAGTGTCTAGCCTCATAGCGCACAGGCGCTGTTTACCTTGGATATATAACATTTGTATATTAGAGTAACAAGGAATATAGTGCACTCTGATGTGGAAAAGAATAGTACATGCTAGATATAAATATACCAATATATATTCATACAAATTTAAACACCTGCATAGCAGATGTGACTTGATGACCAACCTGCAGGCAGTATAGCAAACATATGCATGAGGAAAACCCCAATAACCCACAGCTCCCAAAAAGGGTACTGATAAGCCCTAAAGACAGAAAAACAGTCCGGCTACAATACATTCATGGTCCAGAAAAAATGCATAATAGCATAAAAGGGTTAAGTACGAGATGGCCTAGGGAATAGAGATGAACGAACCGGTCGCGGTTCGGCTCGAGTGCGGTTCGCCGAACGGAGGTCTCGTTCGAGTTCAGTTCGGCGAACCGGTTCAGCGAACCACTCGAACCACATAGGAAACAATGGGAGGCAATCACAAACACATAAAAACACCTAGAAAACACCCTCAAAGGTGTCCAAAAGGTGACAAAAAACTCACAACACAACACAAACACATGGGAAAGTGACAAGGACATATACTCATGCGAAAACAAAAGAGCTGGACAAGGAAAAAGAGGAGGAGACACAGATATAGGCATGGCATGCCCTTCTAAAATCATGTAAAACACCGCAAGGTTACTCCAAGCAGAGTCTCCCTGTTTTCCAAAAAATGGGACACACACACACCCACCCCTTCAGTGGCAGCACTTGTACCCCAGTTGTACACTTCACAGGTAGATTTGCATCAAGCACATTCAAAAATACGCCATCCTTAACCGTCCTTAGGATGACACCGGGGTAGTTAGCAAAGTCTTTGCTGAACCATGACTTGTTCATCTTGGCTCCTTTTAAAAAACACAGCAAGCAAGGGTTACTCCAAGCGGAGTCTCCCTTTTTTCCAAAAATTGGGCCACACACACACCCACCCCTTCAGTGGCAGCACTTGTGCCCCAGTTGTACACTTCACAGGTAGATTTGCATCAAGCACATTCAAAAATATGCCATCCTTAACCGTCCCCAGGATGACACCGGGGTAGGTAGCTAAGTTTTTCCTGATCCCAGCACTGTTCATCTTGGATCATTTTTAAATACAATGTAAGCAAGGGTTACTGCAAGCGGAGTCTCCCTTTTTTCCAAAAATTGGGCCCCACACACACCCACCCCTTCAGTGGCAGCACTTGTGCCCCAGTTGTACACTTCACAGCTGAATTTGCATCAAGCACATTCAAAATCCACAAGCATTTACTCTCCCCAGGATGACACAGGGGTAGTAAATTCCTTGTGGATCCATGACTTGTTCATTTTGATGAACGTTAGTCTGTCCACATTGTCACTGGACAGACGCGTGCGCTTATCTGTCAGCACACACCCAGCAGCACTGAAGACACGTTCAGAGACAACACTGGCAGCTGGACACGACAAAATCTCCAAAGCGTAAGTGGAGAGCTCTGGACATTTTTCAAGATTTGAAGCCCAAAATGAGCAAGGCTCCATTTGCAAAGTCATGGCATCGATGTTCATTTGGAGATACTCCTGTATCATCCTCTCCAGCCGTTGACTATGTGTCAGACTTGTTGTCTCTGGTGGCCTTGCAAAGGATGGTCTAAAAAAATTATGAAAAGATTCAATAAAATTGCTGTTACCAGCACCAGATACGGTGCTACTGGTACGGGTAGACTGTTGAAGATGACGAGACCGTCCCATGTTTGTCAAGTTACAACTGGGAGATTCACTCCCTGCACCATGGTTGGTTGTTTGGTGGAAACGTTATTTATGCACATCCACTGATAAATAAAATCACAGCATCAAGAATTTTGGGAGTGCCTTGTGTCTATACTCAGTTTCTTGGCTTTGTAACCTACTAAGTGCACCCCTTTCCAGCTACACAATATTCTCCATTTCAAGGAAGTGCCATTTGTTATATTCAATTCAAATGAAATGGAGAATATTGTGTAGCTGGAAAGGGTGCACTTAGTAGGTTACAAAGCTAAGAAACTAAGTATAGACACAAGGCACTCCCAAAACTCTTGATGCTGTGATTTTATTTATCAGTGGATGTGCATAAATAACGTTTTCGGTCACAGAAGACCTTCATCAGTTGTTATTAATCTTTTGTATATATTGCAACTGATGAAGGTCTTCTGTGACCGAAAACATTATTTATGCACATCCACTGATAAATAAAATCACAGCATCAAGAATTTTGGGAGTGCCTTGTGTCTATACTTTGTTGAAGATGGTGAGACTGTCCCATGTTTGTCAAGTTACACCTGGGAGATTCACTCCCTACACTAAGGTTGTTTGGTGGAAAATCCGAGCTAAGATCGAGTAACAGCTTCTGCTGATACTCCTGCATACGTGCGTCCCTTTCTATGGCTGGAATTATGTCACAAAATTTGGACTTGTACCGGGGATCTAATAGTGTGGCAAACCAGTAGTCATCATCACTTCTAATTTTTACAATACGAGGGTCATGTTGGAGGTAGTGCAGCAAGAAGCCATGCGGACCAAGTCCACGCTATGTTTGTGGCATAGAGGTGCTAACCATTCTTTCTTCCTCTGACATCTCCCTCCAAACCTCTTTCAACAGAAATTTGACCAAGGTCTCCCTCATCCGCTGAGACTTCCATGTCCGTGGACAGTTCGTCCTCCATTTCTTCATGTTCTCCTGCACCTTCCTCAACATTTCGCCTGCTACTATGCGCCCTTGTTGATCCCTGTCCCCCATGGTCCCATGCCTGCCGCGTTGGTGATGAGGAAAGTCTGGACCTTGGTGATGTTGTTGTGTCTTGCGCATATGAATCCTCCTGTAGTTCCTCCCCTTCCTGTTGTCCCACCCCCTGACTCCGAATAGTGTTTAGCGTGTGCTCCAGCATGTAAATGACTGGAATTGTCATGCTGATAATGGCATTGTCAGCGCTAAACATATTTGTCGCCATGTCGAAACTGTGCAGAAGGGTGCATAGGTCCTTGATCTGAGACCACTCCATCAGGGTGATCTGCCCCATCTCTGCATCTCGTTGGCCCAGGCTATACGTCATGACGTATTGCACCAGGGCTCGACGGTGCTGCCACAGTCGCTGTAACATGTGGAGAGTCGAATTCCAGCGTGTCGGCACATCGCATTTCAGGCGATGAACCGGCAGGCCGAAAGACTTCTGGAGAGATGCAAGTCGCTCAGCTGCGGTGGTTGAACGGCGGAAGTGAGCAGACAGTTTTCGTGCGCTGTTCAGAAGGCCATCTAGGCCGGGATAGTGTGTTAAAAATTGCTGGATAACAAGGTTCAACACGTGAGCCATACAAGGCACGTGTGTCACCTTGCCCAGGCGAAGGGCCGCACCCAGGTTTGCAGCATTGTCGCACACGGCCTTACCAGGCTGCAGGTTGAGTGGAGACAACCATTTATTAAACTCAGTCTCTAGAGCTGCCCACAACTCAGCCGCTGTGTGACTCTTATTTCCAAGACATTTCAAGCTAAAGACCGCCTGATGCCATTGCGGTCTGCTGCCAGCATAGTAATGAGGGGTGCGTGATTCCTTCTGCGCAGTTAGAACGCTGGTGGCCTGACCAGGCAGGCTTGGGGTGGAGGTGGAGGACCCAGACGAGGTGGAGGAGGCAGAAGCAGTGGCGGAACTTGGACAGACAGAGGATTGACACACAAGTCGTGGGGACGGCAAGTCTTGTGCAGCAGACCCTTCACCATCTATCACCATAGTTACCCAGTGCTCAGTCAGCGACATGTAATGTCCCTGTCCATGCTTACTGGTCTAAGTATCGGTGGTGAAATGCACACGTTCACACACAGAGTTTCTCAAGGAAGCGGTGATGTTGTGTGCGACATGCTGGTGTAGCGCAGGCACATCTTTCTTAGAGAAGTAGTGGCGACTGGGCATCTGGTACTGGGGCACAGCGACAGACATAAGGTCTCTAAAATCCTGTGTGTCCACCAGGCGGAAAGGCAGCATTTCGGTAGCCAAGAGCTTACAGAGGGATAAAGTCAACCTCTTAGCTTTGGCATGGTTCGCAGGAAATGGCCTTTTATTTGTCCACATCTGAGGGACAGAGATCTGGCTGCTGTGTGTAGACGGTGGTGAGTAGGGTGTCCCTGAAAAAATGCAGGTTTGTGAGGAAAGTGCAGGCGTAGACATGATGTTGCCTTCATCCAACGTTGATGCTATAGATGTCTGAGAGAGCTGTACACACGCACTTGTTTCCCCTTCCAAACCAAATGATGACCGACAAAGCAAACTGCCTGTTGCGGTTACAGTGGTGGAAGTTGTGCGTGGAAAACCAGGTGTGACAGCTGTCCCCACAGTCCTAGAAGATGAAGAGCACACGGATGCACTGGAAGGGGCAGGCGGTGGATGGTTCGCTCCGCTAGACCGCATTGCAGCACGGTGAGCTTCCCACTGGGACATATGATATTTATTCATGTGACGATTCATGGAAGAAGTTGTCAAACTCCTGAGGTTTTGCCCTCTACTAACAGAATCATGACAAATTTTACATATCACATGATTTGGGCGATCTTTTTCTATGTCAAAAAAGGACCAGGCTAGGCAAGGCTTAGAGGGCATGCGACCTGCTGAGCCCCCCCGACCAGTGCTCAGAGGCAGAGTGGTGGCTGAGGATACAGTTGTAGACGTGCTACCAGTACTACTCCTCTGTCCAGGAAGGCGCAAGGTAACTTTGTCGTCAGTAGCATCCTCCTCCACCACCTCTGTTGACCTCCTCGAGTGCCTGACTGTGGGTTGACAGAAGGTGGGATCTAGAACTTCCTCATCAATTGTTGTGTTTGCACTCCCCTCACCTTCAGACCGAGCCTCTTCCTGACGTGAACCAATATTTAAGTTGTCATCCCAATCTGGTATCTGCGTCTCATCGTCATCAGTATGTTCCTCATTGTCTATAACAACAGGTGTTACAGTTTGTGAATAAGGGTCAAAAGTATGCTCAGAAACTTGGTCCTCACGGCCTGAATCAGAGTCAAAAAGGTTCTGGGCATCACTGCAGATCATTTCCTGGTCTGTACTCACTGTAGCTTGGGAGCAGACCACTTATTCCCAGGCTATAGTGTGACTGATAATAGAAAATGAGTGGGACTCAGCACCAATATGGATGAATAAAAATCTTCATGCTTTATTTGAAAAGTTTAAAAATAAAGAAAAGGGTCACAAATCATCCAAAATCGCCATGCGACTTGCCGTGCGGGTTGACGCGTTTCGGACACAAAAGGGAATTTAAAAACAGTCCTTAACCATAAGCCATGTAGGATGGGAGGCAAGAGATATATATAGCACCTTAAGAAGCAATAAAATACAAGAGCAAGATGGAAAACAGGAAGGGAGTCCACCCGAAAACATGCAAATTAGTAGGAGGGTTGGTATATTATTGGATTCTCTTAACCCCATATGCGTATGTATATCTACTGGGGAATTCAATGAAAAACAATTCTTAGATTACAAAAAGACCTCAAAATAAGGTCAATGCAAGCATACATGTGTATATGTGCACCATTCCACCCACCCATATATTTCGTATAGCAATTATTTCACTAAGGAAACAAGAAGATTATTTCATTGTTCTATGAAAAGATGTTCATGCAGATATTATAATAAGTGGATATATCTTATATAGATGGTATGTGTACACATGCATATAAATGCATGTGCTCTGTGGGTGCAGGGCAAAGAAAAAGATAGATAGAAATAGAAATACATGTATGTGGACTAGATATTATATCGTTTCCAGTATAGGATTTTATATATTATAGAAATATGAAAAAAAAAAAATATTAAAATATTTTTATTTTAGTTTTTATTTTTATTTCTATATTTTGTATGTGTAGCTATATGAGCTCTATGTACACATGTGTGCAGTGTGTACACATGTGTACGATGGAAGAAACATATAAAACATAGGATATCCAGGAATTCAGTTATGAGAATTATTAATGAGATTTATATCCTACTCTGAGATATGAGTAATTCTCCAATAAATTCATATTATCCTTTTGTGTTAATATTCATATCTTCTGATTGTTTCCTCAGTATATATCTATTACACAAAATGTTCATATGGCCATTGATATTGGAGGTGAGATAGAATAAAAACAAAACAAAAAACTTTTGATTATATTTCATATATATATATATAATAATCATATGACATAGCTTAGATCGGAACGATAATTAAGTCCCTTTGGATGCCGGGTATCAAGCCGTAATATCCATTTGGCCTCGGTGTAGAGAAGTTCACGAAACCAATCGCCTCCTCTTAGAGGTTTTTTGACTTGCTCGATGCCTACAATGTTCATAGTGGAAAAATCACCGTTGTGAAGGTCAAGAAAATGTCTGGTGAGACCTGAAATAGATCTTTTATATTTCGGCGGATTCGAAGAAAGAGTTGGGAGTGGGATGTGGGTATGCTCGGATATCCTTTTTCTGAGAGGCCTGGAAGTGCAGCCTATGTAGTCCTTCGAGCATATGGTACAAGAGGCCTTATATATAACATATGTAGTAGAGCAATTTATGAAAGCGGAAATGTTATAGGAAATGTCACCCACTGGAAAAGACAGCGTTTTTCTCATAAATTTACAAAGTCCACATCGTGGCAAAGCGCACTTGTGGGAGCCTTTTGTACTAAGCCAGGTCTCTGTTTTATTTTGAGAAATGAAAAGACTAGGAGATATCATATTGCCTATGGTTTTGGCCTTCCTGGCCACGACATTGACACCATTGGATAATATTTGAGCTAACTCCGGATCCTGTTGGAGAAGGGGAATATAGCGTAAAAAACCTTTTTTATTTCAGAAAAATCAACAATGTAAGGAGTAAAGAAGACAATGCGGCAGTTTTTTTCATCAGATTTGACTTTGTCAGAGAGTAGATCATTGCGGGTTCTTTCTCCAGCGGTTTTTTCAGCACGAGAGAGGATCTTATTCTTATAACCTCTGTATTGTAGACGCTTCTTCATAGTTTCCAATTCCAGGGAGTAGGCAGTATCTGTAGAGCAAAGCCGGCGTGCTCTGAGGAATTTGCCAAGGGGTAGATTATTTATGCTATGTCTAGCATGATTGCTATTTGCATGCAAGATAGTGTTCCCACTAAGCGGTTTTCTATATAAAGAAGTATTAATGGAACCTGTTTCGGGGTCACCGGTAAGATATACATCCAAAAAGGGGGTAGAATTTCCAGAAAACATTACAGTAAAGCTCAAATTCATGTGGTTTGAATTCAAATAAGAAAGAAAATTATCTGATACGTTTGTGATGGGTGCGTTTTTCTTGCGTTTCCAGATCATTATGAGATTGTCTATGTATCTCGCGTACCAAAAAATTTGATCCAAAAAGGGATTGTCAGGTGTATGTATGTATATGGCTTCCCAGGAAACCATGTATAAATTAGCTAGAACGCAAGAAAAACTAGCACCCATAGGGCATCCATTAACCTGTAAAAAGAACTGTTGGTTAAAGCTGAAAAAATTATGTTTCAAAAGAAACTCAGATTAAAATGACATAATCTTTGTGTATGTCACTCATATTGGTCAATCGATTTAAATGGTGAGATAAGGAATTAAGAGCTGATTTATGTGGAATGCATGAATATAATGATGCAACATCACTTGTGACCCAGAAAAGGTTGTCAGTCCAGGTAAGGGCAGGAAGAATTTGTAACAAATGTTTAGAATCCCTGATGTAGCCAGCTGAATCTTTCACAAGAGGCTGTAAGATGTTATCTAGCCAATCTAAGGTCCGACTTGTGAAAGAATTGGTGCTGGCTACAATAGGTCGTAGTGGTGGTGGAAAGAGACCCTTGTGGGTTTTGGGAAGTCCTTGAAAGATTGGACACACAGGAACATCATTAATCAGGAAATCACGGGTTGATTTATCAAAAATACCCAAAGACAATCCTTGGTCAAGAATGGTATTTAATTTCCTGGAAAAGGCTTCTGTAGGATCAGATGTGAGCCGTTTATAAGTGGTAGGATCCTCCAACATGTGCATAATTTCTCTCTCATGCAGCGAACTGTCGAGAATGACCACTGAGCCACCCTTATCGGCTGCTCTTATGGTGATATAAGGGTTTTTACTCAAATCCTTAAGAGCTTTGCACTCATGGGTGGTAAGATTGTTGGACGATGCAGAACTGGAGGAAAGAATATTTTTTATTTCGGTTTCCATTAGATCCTGGTATGTGTCCATAATGGGAACACGTGAAGCCACTGGATAAAAAACTTTATTTGTTGTTTTAAACGGAGAAATATGAAGTTCAGGACTATTGGAGTTGTCCATTTCAGACAGGATTTTTGTGGAGATATGTTCCCTGAGACTCCTATGTAATGGAAAGGAGGATACTTCAGTGGCGGCACTGGAGGAGGAAGCAGTATCAGCACGGCTCTGTTCAGATGAAAGAAAATGTTTTTTAACCGTAAGGTTTCTGATAAATATGTTAATGTCCTTAATGGTCTGAAACAAATCGGCCCGGGATGTAGGGGCAAAATTCAGACCCTTTTTAAGAACCTGTAATTGAGCAGAGCTGATAGAACATGCAGATAGATTTATAACGGAAAACTCAGCATGATTGAATGTACTTAATACCTCTGATGCCGGTTTCTGTTGGTGCGTCGAGGGGTGAATTTTACCGCACCTCTGGTGCTTCCTTCCTCCTCAATGGCCATTCCGTTTTTTGACTTCTTGGGAATCGCACCTTCAGCAATATTTGAACTCCTATTTGAATCCAATGAACTGCCACTTCCACCTGTGGTATCCAGGTCGGTTGAAGTGAATATTACAGACTTTTCTTTAGGATTATAATCCCTGCGGTATTTCAAGATGGATCTTTTTGACGTATTCCAAGAATAAACTTGGTTGGTACTGTAATCATTAGTATCCCTCTTATACTTTCTTTGTTTGTATTGAATGAGATTATCTTCAATTCTATGGATATTAATGAGGAATTTATCATGGAGTTTTTTATAATCCACTGCATCATAATTTTTGTTCAAGAAATCTTGAATTTCATTAATTTGTATGTCAAAAGATTTTAGTCTTTCTTCCTCCTCCTTGATGATGAGATTCATGAGGTTGAGTGAACAGGTGGTAAGAATAATATTCCACTCTGTCTGAAAATCTTGGTGGAATATAAAGGTGGGGAACTTCTTTATTCTTAAGCCACGTGGGATTATGGATTTTTCAATGTACTTTTTGAGAGTAGCTGAGTCCCACCAGGTCCTGAGTCTCTGTGTGAACGCTTTTTCAAGGTCCCAAAAGGTATAAGTTTTTTCTGAGCCAAGGGGAAAATCAGGTGTGTCCACAATATTATCAGAAAAAATGGATTCAAGTTTTTTTTGCCTCTCCTCATTGTCAAATGATGAGATATCCATAATTTGCTCTTTGTAAAAAAATATATATATGTATATATATGCTTGATGACAAAAAAGTGCTGATGTTTGGCAGGCGTCAGGTATGATTTGTGACCAAAATAGTAGAAAAACTCTTATATATGTTAGATTCTTATAGTTGTATGTGCACAGCTGGAGATATATATTAAAGCGTTTCGTAGCATTATAAATCCAGTATATGTTAGAACAAATTCAAGGGTGGGCGCGAATAAAAAACGCCAAAAACAGGGAAAGTAGAGAAAAAAAGTATTCAGCTCACCCATGTAAGGTCCTCCAGTCTGCGGTTGATGCACGTAGTTCTGCGGACAGGCAGGTCCAGCTTCAGAGTAAACGGTAATAGAAAATGAGTGGGACTCAGCACCAATATGGATGAATAAAAATCTTCATGCTGTATTTGAAAAGTTTAAAAATAAAGAAAAGGGTCACAAATCATCCAAAATCGCCATGCGACTTGCCGTGCGGGTTGACGCGTTTCGGACACAAAAGGGGAATTTAAAAACAGTCCTTAATCATAAGCCATGTAGGATGGGAGGCAAGAGATATATATAGCACCTTAAGAAGCAATAAAATACAAGAGCAAGATGGAAAACAGGAAGGGAGTCCACCCGAAAACATGCAAATTAGTAAGAGGGTTGGTATATTATTGGATTCTCTTAACCCCATATGCGTATGTATATCTACTGGGGAATTCAATGAAAAACAATTCTTAGATTACAAAAAGACCTCAAAATAAGGTCAATGCAAGCATACATGTGTATATGTGCACCATTCCACCCACCCATATATTTCGTATAGCAATTATTTCACTAAGGAAACAAGAAGATTATTTCATTGTTCTATGAAAAGATGTTCATGCAGATATTATAATAAGTGGATATATCTTATATAGATGGTATGTGTACACATGCATATAAATGCATGTGCTCTGTGGGTGCAGGGCAAAGAAAAAGATAGATAGAAATAGAAATACATGTATGTGGACTAGATATTATATCGTTTCCAGTATAGGATTTTATATATTATAGAAATATGAAAAAAAAAATAAAAAAAAAAAAATAAAATATTTTTATTTCAGTTTTTATTTTTATTTCTATATTTTGTATGTGTAGCTATATGAGCTCTATGTACACATGTGTGCAGTGTGTACACATGTGTACGATGGAAAAAACATATAAAACATAGGATATCCAGGAATTCAGTTATGAGAATTATTAATGAGATTTATATCCTACTCTGAGATATGAGTAATTCTCCAATAAATTCATATTATCCTTTTGTGTTAATATTCATATCTTCTGATTGTTTCCTCAGTATACATCTATCACACAAAATGTTCATATGGCCATTGATATTGGAGGTGAGATAGAATAAAAAAAAAACAAAAAACTTTTGATTATATTTCATATATATATATAATAATCATATGACAGCGTAGATCGGAACGATAATTAAGTCCCTTTGGATGCGTATGGTATCGAGCCGTAATATCCATTTGGCCTCGATGTAGAGAAGTTCACGAAACCAATCGCCTCCTCTTAGAGGTTTTTTGACTTGCTCGATGCCTACAATGTTCATAGTGGAAAAATCACCGTTGTGAAGGTCAAGAAAATGTCTGGTGAGACCTGAAATAGATCTTTTATATTTCGGCGGATTCGAAGAAAGAGTTGGGAGTGGGATGTGGGTATGCTCGGATATCCTTTTTCTGAGAGGCCTGGAAGTGCAGCCTATGTAGTCCTTCGAGCATATGGTACAAGAGGCCTTATATATAACATATGTAGTAGAGCAATTTATGAAAGCGGAAATGTTATAGGAAATTTCACCCACTGGAAAAGACAGCGTTTTTCTCATAAATTTACAAAGTCCGCATCGTGGCAAATCGCACTTGTGGGAGCCTTTTGTACTAAGCCAGGCTTTCATAAATTGCTCTACTACATATGTTATATATAAGGCCTCTTGTACCATATGCTCGAAGGACTACATAGGCTGCACTTCCAGGCCTCTCAGAAAAAGGATATCCGAGCATACCCACATCCCACTCCCAACTCTTTCTTCGAATCCGCCGAAATATAAAAGATCTATTTCAGGTCTCACCAGACATTTTCTTGACCTTCACAACGGTGATTTTTCCACTATGAACATTGTAGGCATCGAGCAAGTCAAAAAACCTCTAAGAGGAGGCGATTGGTTTCGTGAACTTCTCTACACCGAGGCCAAATGGATATTACGGCTCGATACCCGGCATCCAAAGGGACTTAATTATCGTTCCGATCTACGCTATGTTATATGATTATTATATATATATATGAAATATAATCAAAAGTTTTTTGTTTTTTTTTATTCTATCTCACCTCCAATATCAATGGCCATATGAACATTTTGTGTGATAGATATATACTGAGGAAACAATCAGAAGATATGAATATTAACACAAAAGGATAATATGAATTTATTGGAGAATTGCTCATATCTCAGAGTAGGATATAAATCTCATTAATAATTCTCATAACTGAATTCCTGGATATCCTATGTTTTATATGTTTCTACCATCGTACACATGTGTACACACTGCACACATGTGTACATAGAGCTCATATAGCTACACATACAAAATATAGAAATAAAAATAAAAACTAAAATAAAAATATTTTATTATTTTTTTTTTTTTTTCATATTTCTAGAATATATAAAATCCTATACTGGAAACGATATAATATCTAGTCCACATACATGTATTTCTATTTCTATCTATCTTTTTCTTTCCCCTGCACCCACAGAGCACATGCATTTATATGCATGTGTACACATACCATCTATATAAGATATATCCACTTATTATAATATCTGCATGAACATCTTTTCATAGAACAATGAAATAATCTTCTTGTTTCCTTAGTGAAATAATTGCTATACGAAATATATGGGTGGGTGGAATGGTGCACATATACACATGTATGCTTGCATTGACCTTATTTTGAGGTCTTTTTGTAATCTAAGAATTGTTTTTCATTGAATTCCCCAGTAGATATACATACGCATATGGGGTTAAGAGGATCCTATGATATACCAAACCTCTTACTAATTTGCATGTTTTCGGGTGGACTCCCTTCCTGTTTTCCATCTTGCTCTTGTATTTTATTGCTTCTTAAGGTGCTATATATATCTCTTGCCTCCCATCCTACATGGCTTATGATTAAGGACTGTTTTTAAATTCCCCTTTTGTGTCCGAAATGCGTCAAGCCGCACGGCAAGTCGCATGGCGATTTTGGATGATTTGTGACCCTTTTCTTTATTTTTAAACTTTTCAAATAAAGCATGAAGATTTTTATTCATCCATATTGGTGCTGAGTCCCACTCATTTTCTATTACCGTTTACTCTCAAGCTGGACCTGCCTGTCCGCAGGACTACGTGCATCAACCGCAGACTGGAGGACCTTACATGGGTGAGCTGAATACTTTTTTTCTCTACTTATAGTGTGACTGAACAGCTCTGCAGACTCAGCCATCTCAGTTGCACCATATTTTGCAGGGTGGATGGAGACTTCAGAGCTGGGAGAAAGCAAGTGTGATTGGGATGACAACTCAGAGGACTGGTGTTTTTTGGATGCGGTAGTTGAGGTGGCGGAGAGGGCACTTGTTGGACAACTTGAGATCCATTCAAGCATTTTCTTTTTTTGGCCATTATCTACCTTTGTTCCAGTTGTTCGTGTCCGTAAAAAAGGGAGCACATCAGATTGTCCACGGTAAGTAGTAGACATTTTACTTTTGCTGGAAGATGGTCTATCTTCAGCAGATGTTAATGGAGCTTTGTCACCTTCCCCACGGACAAACCCTTTTTTTCCTTTTCCAACATGCCTCTTCCCCTTTCCACTAGCATCTGTCATTTTGCCACACATTTTAATTGCGACAAGATTGTCCACTTAAAATGTGGTAGTAAAAATTGAGAGGTGGTGCAGATTGCAGCGGTGGTCTATCTTTATTAACAGCAGAATAAACAACAATAATTATCCCTGACAATGCAACTACGGCCCTTAAACTGGCAGCATAGTTTGCTAGTATAATGGCTTAGTAACAATGAGTTTGAGTGAGCAATGCAGGGGTGCTGCAAATATCTTTGCACCAGTGGGACACTAATGGAAGTCCAACAGCCACTTTTAGGATGCCACTAAGTTTACTCAGTGTTTGCTAGTATAATGGCTTAGTAACAATGAGCTTGAGTGTGCAATGCAGTGGTGCTGCAAAAAGATTTGCACTAGTGGGACACTAATGGAAGTCCAACAGCCACAATTAGGATGCCACTAAGTCTACTCACTGTTTGCTAGTATAATGGCTTAGTAACAATAAGTTTAAGTGTGCAATGCAGAGGTGCTGCAAATAGCTTTGCACCAGTGGGACACTAATGGAAGTCCAACAGCCACTTTTAGGATGCCACTAAGTTTACTCAGTGTTTGCTAGTATAATGGCTTAGTAACAATGAGCTTGAGTGTGCAATGCAGTGGTGCTGCAATAGATTTGCACTAGTGGGACACTAATGGAAGTCCAACAGCCACTTTTAGGATGCCACTAAGTTTACTCAGTGTTTGCTAGTATAATGGCTTAGTAACAATGAGTTTGAGTGTGCAATGCAGTGGTGCTGCAAATAGCTTTGCACTAGTGGTACACTAATGGAAGTCCAACAGCCACTTTTAGGATGCCACTAAGTTTACTCAGTGTTTGCTAGTATAATGGCTTAGTAACAATGAGCTTGAGTGTGCAATGCAGAGGTGCTGCAAATAGATTTGCACTAGTGGGACACTAATGGAAGTCCAACAGCCACTTTTAGGATGCCACTAAGATTACTCAGTGTTTGCTAGTATAATGGCTTAGTAACAATGAGCTTGAGTGTGCAAAGGGCAGGAGGGTACAGTGGCAGGGTTGTGGGTCAGTGTACAAGAAAAGAAGCCTCACTTTCTATCCCTCCTAATGGGGAAATGCAGTGAGGAAGTCCCTGATCTTAGCTACACAGACGCTTTTATCTTCTGTAGCTGTTAAAATCTGTTTCCACGGACCTGACTGTCACCTATGGCTCTGAGCCTGCCGGTATTAGCCCTTACAAGAGCTAATAGAAACTTTTATCCCTATTCTGTATAGCGCTGTGTGTAGAGCGTACACAGCAGTATCGGAGACAGGAGCTACGCCAGCGGTGACTGTCACCCAGAAGCAGAAGGCAGATAATGGCGTCCTGATGGGCAGATGCCCGTATTTATAATGCAGGGACATGTGACATGGACATCCTATGACACATGCCCTTGCTTGTTTGGCAAAAAGTCCACTTAGCTATGTGTGTGTCTGGGATTGTCTGACATGCTGGCCCGCCCCACTACACGCGCGCTTAGGGAAGGAAGAACAGAAAAAAAAAATAATGGCGATCGCCATTATCCCAGCAGCAGTGATCTGAATGCGCTGTTCCCGCACACTATATGCTGAAATTTCATAATAGTGTGAGTCACAGAGTGACTTACAGTATTACAGCGGAAAGCCAGCTAGTAATTAGCTTGGCTTTTTGCTGCTAGAACCTTTCTTGAACGTAACTAGAACTATCGAACTTTAGCAAAAAGCTCGAGTTCTAGTTCGATCTAGAACAGCCCACAAAATCACTCGAACCGCGAACTGGAGAACCACGAACCATGAACCGCGCTCAACTCTACTAAGGAAGAAACACAGGGGTGTCAAAGGGTAAGTCACCGTGTCCCCATAGAAAGCAAGGAAACACTCAGAGTGGGCCACCCCTCGCGTATTGCCACCAGAGTGGCTTCATCGGGGAAAGTGATGGCGCAGAGTAGAGGAGTACATAAACATATAATAAATTACATAAATACACACACCTGGGATGCTGGTGGCTGAACGCATCCTCACTGCGGGGCGCCATGTTCGCGCCTGTGCAGTGCGCCAGGACGGGATCACACAAGAGTCAAAAAGTTACAAAGTGCAGGGTTGTATTATATGTCCATGCGTGGATCACGGAAGAGCCTGTTAATGCAGACAAGGTCTGCAAAATGTAACCAAGGTGATCGTAAGCACAAGGCAATGAGGCTAGATTAGTGAAGCAGGAATATTCCCGGAGGTTTTATTACATCCATACATATAAAAGGAGCAACAAGCATGAATAGAGACCCAAACAAGTCACAATGTAAACCCAATTATAAGGTCTAAAGCCTGCTTTACACCTTTCAATTAAGCATACGATATCATGTGCGAGGTGATACGCCCCCATCGTATGTGCGGCACATTCAATTTGTAGACCGTGTCGCACAATCGATTAAAAGCTGTCACACGTACTTACCCTTCCATACGACCTCGCTGTGGGCGGCGAACATCCACTTCCTGGAGTGGGAGGGACGTTCGGTGTCACACCGACGTCACACGGCAGCCTGCCAGTAGAAGCGGAGGGGCGGAGATGAGCGGGACGTAAACATCCCGCCCACCTCCTTTTTTCTGCATTGCCGGCGGGACACAGATAAGATCTGTTCATCGTTCCCGGGTTGTCACACACTGCGATGTGTGCTGCCTTGGGAACATTGAACAACCCGACGTGCAATTTTTAGGAAATGAACGATGTGTATGCGATGAATGGTTTTATGTTCAATCGCAGTCGCACGTAGCTGTCACATGCTACAACACCACTAACGAACGATGCCGGATTTGCGTCTCTTACAACGTGACCTCGCCGACACATCGTTAGATATGTTGTAGCGTGTAAAGCGGCCTTTAAGAATAAATCCATGCAACCACAGACCTAATTTATAAAGCGAAGGGGGGCAAATAAGAAATATACCGGTGTAACATCCCTAAAACTAGCAAGACATCAGGTTATATAATAGGGAGTAGAGTTGAGCGATGTTTGATTCGAACCGTTCGCCAATTTCAAATTCGAGTGATTTTGGGCGGTGTTCGAGTCATTCGACGAACTCGAACAATTTGCTTCAAGTTCGGCTGTTCGAGTTACCGTTCGATAACGGTTCGATCACCAAAAGCATAGCTAGTTACTAGCTGGCTTTTCAGTTTCACTGTTAATAATGATATTATTACAATTCAGCGTATATTGTGCAGGGGGACGGGGTTTAGATCAGTGCTGCTGAGTGCTGAAAGAATGGCGATCGCCATTTTTTTTTTCCTAACCGCGCGTACAGTGGGGCAGGCCAGGCTGTCAGCCAATCACAGAGACACACAGCAAAGTGGATTTTTGCCAGACAAGCAAAGGCATGTGTCATAGGCTGCGCATGTCACATGTCCTTGTGCTATAAGACCCGGACATTTTCCCATTCGCCGCCATTATCTCTCTGCTGCGGGTGTGTGACAGTCATCGCTTCCACTGCTGCTGCTGCTGATGTGTGCGTACTATAGATTTGTACACTGCAATCTACACATCGGTTTAGGGATTAAGGACTACTTGTAATTTCAGCCCTTTTCAGGGCTACATTAAAGCATTTCATAGCCATTTTTGCTAGGCAGGTCTGTGGCAGCGCTATGCAAGGTTTTATCACAACGTCTGTCTAACTCAGCTCAAGCAATTCCTTGGGGCTTAGTTTCATTGTCAGGGATAAGTGAAAGTTCCTCTGCTAACAACCAAGCTACACCACCTCTGCATTGTACCCCACCTGTCCATTTTTGCTACGCAATTTGAATTGCAAAAAGTGCTGCCAGTTTTAGGACCATAGTTTCATATTCTGGGATAGTTAGTCAGTGAGGGTTCCTCTGCTGACAATTTTGCTATACCACCTGTGCATTGTACACCACCTGTCTATTTTTGCTACGCAATTTTAATTGCAAAAAAATCTGTCAGTTTTAGGGCCATAGTTTTATTGTCAGGGATATTACGTGAGGGTTCCTCTGCTGACAATTTTGATATACTACCTCTAAATTGTACACCACCTGTCCATTTTTGCTATGCAATTTGAATTGCAAAAAATGAAGCCAGTCTTAGGGCCATAGTTTCATAGTCTGGGATAGTTAGTCAGTGAGGGTTCCTCTGCTGACAATTTTGCTATACCACCATTGCATTGTACACCACCTGTCCATTTTTGCTACGCAATTTTAATTGCAAAAAGTGCTGCCAGTTTTAGGGCCATAGTTTCATTGTCAGGGATATTACGTGAGGGTTCCCCTGCTGACAATTTTGTTATACCACCTCTGCATTGTACACCACCTGTCCATTTTTGCTACGCAATTTGAATTGCAAAAAATGCTGCCAGTTTTAGGGCCATAGTTTCATTGTCAGGGATATTACGTGAGGGTTCCTCTGCTGACAATTTTGCTATACCACCTCTACATTGTACACCACCTGTCCATTTTTGCTATGAAATTTTAATTGCAAAAAGTGCTGCCAGTTTTAGGGCCATAGTTTCATTGTCTGGGATAGTGCATGAGGGTTCCTCTGCTGACAACCAAGCTACACTACCTCTGCATTGTACCTCACCTTTTCATTTTTGCTACGCAATTTAAATTGCAAAAAGTGCTGCCAGTTTTAGGGGCATAGTTTCATTGTCTGGGATAGTCAGTGATGGTTCTTCAGCTGTCAATAAAGCTAGACCACCTCTGCAATCTACACCACCTCTCCATTTTTGCGATGACATTTTAAGTGTCAAATTTGGTCACCAACAAAATGAGTGGCAAAAGAACAGATGCTGGTGGAAAGGGAAAAAGTTAGTGTCCGTGGGGTAGGTGGTAAAGCAACAGTAACATCTGCTGAAGAAAGGCCATCTTCCAGCAAAAGTAAGATGTCTACTACTTTCTGTGGACAATCTGATATGATCCCTTTTTTACGAAAACGACCAACTCTACCAAAGGTAGATGATGCACAAAAAAAGCACATGCTTGAATAGATCTCAAGTGCTCCATCAAGTGGCCTCTCCTCCACCTCAACTTCAACATCCCAAAGATTCCAGTCCTCTGAGTTGTCACCCCAATTGCACTTCCTTTCTAACAGCTCTCAAGCCTCCACCCGCCCTGCAGAGTATGGGGTAACAAAGATGGTTGAGTCTGCAGAGCTGTTCAGTCAC
Source organism: Anomaloglossus baeobatrachus (assembly GCF_048569485.1). Classification (NCBI taxonomy): domain Eukaryota; kingdom Metazoa; phylum Chordata; class Amphibia; order Anura; family Aromobatidae; genus Anomaloglossus; species Anomaloglossus baeobatrachus. Next base: position 405,956,222 of record NC_134354.1, on the reverse strand, counting down.
ACTATAGCCTTGGAATCAGAGGTCTGTTCCAAAGCTACAGTGAGTCCAGACCAGGAAATGATCTGCAGTGATAGCCAGAAGCTTTGTGAGTCAGATTCAGGCCCTGATGAAGATGTTTCTGAGCATAATGTAGACCCTCATTCCCAAACTGTAACTCCTCTTGGTGGAGACAATGAGGAACATGCTCATAACGATGAGACTCAGATACCTGATTGGAATGACAACTTAACTATTGGGTCAATGCAGGAAGAGGTTAGCTCTGAGGACGAGGGGAGTGCAAACACACAGGGTGATGATAAGATTGTAAATCCCACTTACTGTCAACCCAGAGTCAGGCACTCGATGTGGTCAGCATGGAAGAGGATGTGACTGACAACGAGGTTAGCTTACGCCTTCCTGGACACAGATGGAGTACTGGAAGCATGTCAACAACTGCATCCTCAGCCACAATTCTGCCTCTGAGCACAAGTCGGGGTGGCTCTGCAGGTTACATGGGTTTTAAGCCTTTCCCAGCCTGGTCCTTTTTTGACACTGCAAAGGATCTCCCAACTCATGTCATCTGTAAGATTTGTCGCCAATCTCTAAGTAGAGGTCAAAATCTCACTAATTTGACTACTTCGTCCATGAACCATCACATGGATATGAAGCATAAGTCCCAGTGGGAAGCTCACAGTGATACAATGCGGCCTAGCAGAGCGGGCCAACCACCATCTGCCCCTTCAAGTGCATCCGCGCGCTCTTCATCCTCTATGACTGTGGGGACAGCAGTCACACTGCTTTGCGACGCAGACCTTCCACCTCTTTAACCGCAACAGACAGTGTGATTGGCAGGTCGTCAGTTGTTTTGGAAGTAGAAACAGCTGCTGGTGTTGAGCTCTCTCAGACATGGAGAGCACCAACTTTGGATGAAGGCAACATTATGTCTCCACCTGCACTTTCCTCACAGACCAGCAGATTCCAGGGACACCCTACTCAACGCCATCTCAGCTCAGCAGCCAGCTCTCGGTCCCTCAGATGTGGACAAATAAAAGACCATTTTCTCCTAGCCATGACAAAGCTAGGAGGTTGACTTTCAGCCTCTGCAAGCTATTGGCTACAGAAATGCTGCCTTTCCACCTGGTGGACACAGAGGATTTTCGAGACCTTATGTTCGTCACAGTGCCCCAGTACCAGATGCCAAGTCACCACTACTTCTCCAAGAAAGGTGTGCCTGCGCTACACCAGCATGTCACACATAACATAACCGCTTCCTTGAGAAACTCTGTGTGACAGGGTGCATTTCACCACAGATACTTGGACCAGTAAGCATGAACAGGGGCGTTACATGTCGCTGACTTGGCACTGGGTAACTATGGTGAGAGATGGAGAAGAGTCTGCTGTACAAGTCTTGCCGTCTCCACGAGTTGTGCGTCAATCCTCTGTATGTAGAAGTTCCTCCACTGCTTCTACCTCCTCAACCTCGTCTGGGTCCTCCACCTCTGCCCAAAGCCTGTGTGGTCAGGCCACCCGTGTTGTAACTGCGCACAAGGAATCCTGCACACCTCCTTACTATGCTGACAGCAGAGCTCAACGGCATCAGGCGGTCTTTACGTTGACATGTCTGGGAAATAAGAGTCACACAGCTGAGGAGTTGTAGTCAGCTCTGGAGACCGAGTTTTATAAATGGTTGTCTCCACTCAACCTGGAGCCAGGGAAGGCCATGTGCGACAATGCTGCAAACCTGGTTGCGGCCCTTCGCCGGGGCAAGGTGACACACATGCCTTGTATGGCTCACGTGTTGAACCTTGTTGTCCAGCAATTTTTAACCCACTATCCCGGCCTAGATGAGCTTCTGCACAGGGCACGGTCACTATCTGCTCACTTCCGCTATCCAAAAGGCGCAGCTGACCGACTTGCATCGCTCCAGATGTCTTTTGTCCTGCTGGTTCACTGCCTGAAATGCGATGTGTCAACACGCTGGAATTCGACTCTCCACATGTTGCAGCGACTGTGGCAGCACCGCAGAGCCCTGGTGCAATACATTATGACATATACAGTTAGGTCCAGAAATATTTGGACAGTGACACAATTTTCGCGAGTTGGGCTCTGCATGCCACCACATTGGATTTGAAATGAAACCTCTACAACAGAATTCAAGTGCAGATTGTAACGTTTAATTTGAAGGTTTGAACAAAAATATCTGATAGAAATTGTAGGAATTGTACACATTTCTTTACAAACACTCCACATTTTAGGAGGTCAAAAGTAATTGGACAAATAAACCAAACCCAAACAAAATATTTTTATTTTCAATATGTTGTTGCGAATCCTTTGGAGGCAATCACTGCCTTAAGTCTGGAACCCATGGACATCACCAAACGCTGGGTTTCCTCCTTCTTAATGCTTTGCCAGGCCTTTACAGCCGCAGCCTTCAGGTCTTGCTTGTTTGTGGGTCTTTCCGTCTTAAGTCTGGATTTGAGCAAGTGAAATGCATGCTCAATTGGGTTAAGATCTGGTGATTGACTTGGCCATTGCAGAATGTTCCACTTTTTTGCACTCATGAACTCCTGGGTAGCTTTGGCTGTATGCTTGGGGTCATTGTCCATCTGTACTATGAAGCGCCGTCCGATCAACTTTGCGGCATTTGGCTGAATCTGGGCTGAAAGTATATCCCGGTACACTTCAGAATTCATCCGGCTACTCTTGTCTGCTGTTATGTCATCAATAAACACAAGTGACCCAGTGCCATTGAAAGCCATGCATGCCCATGCCATCACCTTGCCTCCACCATGTTTTACAGAGTATGTGGTGTGCCTTGGATCATGTGCCGTTCCCTTTCTTCTCCAAACTTTTTTCTTCCCATCATTCTGGTACAGGTTGATCTTTGTCTCATCTGTCCATAGAATACTTTTCCAGAACTGAGCTGGCTTCATGAGGTGTTTTTCAGCAAATTTAACTCTCGCCTGTCTATTTTTGGAATTGATGAATGGTTTGCATCTAGATGTGAACCCTTTGTATTTACTTTCATGGAGTCTTCTCTTTACTGTTGACTTAGAGACAGATACACCTACTTCACTGAGAGTGTTCTGGACTTCAGTTGATGTTGTGAACGGGTTCTTCTTCACCAAAGAAAGTATGCGGCGATCATCCACCACTGTTGTCATCCGTGGACGCCCAGGCCTTTTTGAGTTCCCAAGCTCACCAGTCAATTCCTTTTTTCTCAGAATGTACCCGACTGTTGATTTTGCTACTCCAAGCATGTCTGCTATCTCTCTGATGGATTTTTTCTTTTTTTTCAGCCTCAGGATGTTTTGCTTCACCTCAATTGAGAGTTCCTTAGACCGCATGTTGTCTGGTCACAGCAACAGCTTCCAAATGCAAAACCACACACCTGTAATCAACCCCAGACCTTTTAACTACTTCATTGATTACAGGTTAACGAGGGAGATGCCTTCAGAGTTAATTGCAGCCCTTAGAGTCCCTTGTCCAATTACTTTTGGTCCCTTTAAAAGGAGGCTATGCATTACAGAGCTATGATTCCTAAACCCTTTCTCCGATTTGGATGTGAAAACTCTCATATTGCAGCTGGGAGTGTGCACTTTCAGCCCAAATTATATATATAATTGTATTTCTGAACATGTTTTTGTAAACAGCTAAAATAACAAAACTTGTGTCACTGTCCAAATATTTCTGGACCTAACTGTAGCCTGGGCCAACAAGATGCAGAGGTGGGACAGATCACGCTGATGGAGTGGTCTCAGATTAAGGACCTATGCCTCCCTTTTGCACAGTTTCGACATAGTGACGAAGATGATTAGCGCTGACAATGCCATTACCAGCATGACAATTCCAGTTATTTACATGCTGGAGCAAACTCTAAACAGTATTTGGATTCAGGTGGTGGGGCAAGAGGAAGGGGAGGAAGTACAGGAGGATTCATATGCGTAAGGGATACCAAGATCTACAAGGTCCAGACGTTCAGCATCACCAAGGCGGCAGGCATGGGACGGTGGGGGAGGGGGAATAACAAGGGCACATTGTCGAAGCCAAACTGTTGAGGAAGGTGCAGGAGCCCAGGAATAAATGTTTGTCCGAATTAAAAGTAATGCTGACTACTGGGTTGCCACACTCTTAGATCCCCGGTACAAGTCAAAATTTGCCAAAATAATTTCAGCCATAGAAAGGGACACACGCATGCAGGAGTATCAGCAGAAACTGTTATGCAATCTTAGCTTGGCTTTTCCACTAAACACCAGTGGTGCACAGAGTGATTCTCACAGTTGTAACTTGCAACAATGGGACTGTCGAGTCATCATCAGTCAAACCGTACCAGCAACACCGTATCTGGTGGTATCAGCATATTTATGGAATCGTTTCATGATTTTTTTAGACCATCCTTTGCAAGGCCACAAGAGACAAGAAGTCTGACACATAGTCAACGGCTGGAGAGGATGATACAGGAGTAGCTCCAAGTGAAAATAGATGCCATAACTCTGCAACTAGAGCCTTGCACATTTTGGGCTTCCAATCTGGAAAAATGGCCTCAGCTCGCCACTTACGCCTTGGAGATCTTGTCGTGTCCCACAGCCAGCGTTCTCTCAGAACGTGTCTTCAGTGCTGCTGGGTGTGTGCTGACAGATAAGCGCACGTGTCTATCCAGTGGCAATGTGGACAGACTAACATTCATCAAGATGAACAAGTCATGGATCCGCAAGGACTTTTCTACCCCTGTGTCATCCTGGGGAGAGTAAAGGCTTGTGGATTTGGATTGTGCTTCATGCAAATCAACCTGTCAAGTTTACAACTGATGCCACTTAAGTGTCTGTGGCCCAATTTTTGGAAAAAAGGGAGACTCTGGTTGGAGTTCCCTTTTTGTTTTTTTTAAAAATGTTCCAAGATGAACAAGTCATTGATCAGCAAGGACTTTTCTTCCCCTGTGTCATCCTGGGGATTGTAAAGGCTTGTGGATTTGGATTGTGCTTCATGCAAATCAACATGTCACATTTGCAAATGGGGGACAACTGATGCCACTTAAGTGGTGTCTGTGGCCCAATTTTTGGAAAAAAGGGAGACTCTGGTTGGAGTCCCCTTTTTTGTTTTTTTTAAAAATGTTCCAAGATGAACAAGTCATTGATCAGCAAGGACTTTTCTACCCCTGTGTTATCCTGGGGAGAGTAAAGGCTTGTGGATTTGGATTGTGCTTCATGCAAATCAACATGTCACGTTTGCAACTGGGGGACAACTGATGCCACTTAAGTGATGTCTGTGGCCCAATTTTTGGAAAAAAGGGAGACTCTGGTTGGAGTCCACTTGCTGTGTTTTACATGATTTTACAAGGGCATGACATGCCTATATCTGTGTCTCCTCCTCCTTTTACTCGTCCAGCTCTTTTGTTTTCACATATGTATATGTACTTGTCACTTTCCATGTGTTTGTGGTGTCTTGTGAGTTGTTTGTCACCTTTTCGAGACCTTCGAAGGTGTTTTCTATGTGTTTGTATGTGTTTGTGTTTGCCTGCCATTGTTTTCAATGGGGTTTGAAGGTGTTTATTGAACGTTGAACCGAACCGAACTCGAACACTAAGGCGGTTGCTCAACACTACTCCGAAGGAGTTTTTATGAAGTGTGTACAGGGTCTAGAACTTGGTATTTGGATACTCCATTCAGAGCACATTTCATACTATGTGCTCAAAGACTTTCCTGCACAAACTGTTAGACTTCCCTTGGTTGAATTTATATAACCCCGTTGTTGACTGAAAAGCACTGGACATTATTAAATGGAACTCTTACTGAAACGAACACTGTTTAATGACCTGTATCTTGGTGATAACTACTTGATGTATTCTCTGAAAAGAGTTGTCAGGAGCTGCCACCACACAGTCCTTATTACTGCACCATAAGGTTGAAGCCAGGGGTCAAGTTTCAAAAGTTCAGGCTGTATTATTTATAAATCCTGAGAAGAAATACATAGGGGACAATTTGATTATAGTGGTCTGTGTCCATGTCTGGATTTCCCTGACCTTTACCATATTATGGTTCATGACCCATCTACTATGCCACTCATTCCGGACCTATTTAATCTGATTTTTGGTTGGTACCCAAACTCGATGTCAGAGGGACTTATAATCTGATTTGGGTTCAACAGGGAGATGAGTGGAAGACGCTGTTTAACATGCCAGAGGGTCACTCATTTCATGAACCTGGTGATGCCGTTTGGCCTAACCAACATGCCTGCAGTTTTTCAACACTTTATTAATGATGTATTTGCTCACCTGTTTGGGAATTTTTTTATCATTTATTTGGTAATATTCTCATTTTTTCACAGGATGTTGAGTCACATTTAAAATATATTAAACAGGTTGTGTAAGTTAGATTGAATGGAGGTTTTGTAAGTTCTCAGAGAGAAAAAGTTGTGCTAAATTAGAAAAGTGTGTATGTGCCATTCAGGAGTTTCCATTTTTGGGTTATATTATTTCTGCCTCTGGTTTTAGGATGGATCCCTCTAAGTTTCAGGCTATATCAAAATGGAACTGTCCTGAGAACCTTAAAGTGTTGCACCGTTTCTTGGGGTTTGCTAATTGTTACAGGACGTTTATTTAATAAAAATTCTGCCATTACAAGACCTTTCACTGACATGATGAAAAAAGGTACAGACTTTTCTAACTGGTCTGAGGGGGCTTTATATGCATTTCACTGTCTAAAAAAAATAAATGCTTTGTATCAGCACCCGCGTTAATACAGCCTGATGTATCTCTAGTATTCAGAGTGGAATTGGATGCATCAGAAGTGGGGGTAGGAGTTGTATTGTCTCAAGGTCTGTCTGTTAGTAAACGTAATTATGTCATTGGTAAAGAGAAATTACTAGTAGCTATCAAATTAGCGTTTGAGGAGAGGCACCACCTTTTGGAGAGAGCTACTCATCCTGTGATTGTCATTACCAAATCATAAAAATCTCCTGTACCTCGAGTCAGCAAAAGGTTATTCGTCGAGACAAGTTCGGTGGTCATTATTTTTCAATAGGTTTAACGTTTTCATAACTTATCATCCAGGGTCTAAAAACACTAAGGCAGATGCATTATCTAGGAGTTTTCCTAGGAGGGATCCTTCTGAATAACTTGTGCCCATCCTGCAGAAGAGAGTGGTAATGTTGACACTGGTACTTAATTTGAATATGAAATTGCGGAGACCTAGGATGAGGTACTGCCTGGGGTCCCAACTAACAAGTAACTTTTTTCCCTGAATCTTTGCCATAGGATTTTGGGGGAACATCATGATTCTCTCCTGGCTGGTCACCCTGGGGTGAAAGGTATTCTGGATCTCCTACTGCGTCATTATTGGCGGCTCAAAATCTGGTGTAATATGGTGTACCATGTGTCTGCATGTGATACCAGTGCATGCTTTAAGGTATCGCACTCTCGTCCAGTAGGTTGTCTGCAGCCATTGAGTGTCTTTAGCAACCTTTAGACGGACATTTCAATGGCCTTTATTGGGAATCTTCCTCCCTCCGTTGTTAATAGGGTTATTTTGTTGTGTTAGATAAGTTTTCCGAGATGACACATTTTATTGCCTTACCATCATTACTAGAGATAAGGAATTCTGCCAAAGTTCGGATTGGTTCGAGACCGCCAAACCTGCCAGGGATCGTCGATCCAATTGATGATCCTACCCAAACTCATTGAATCCAATGGGAGGCAAAAAAGGCATAGAAAACACCTCTAGGGGGCCCAAAAGCTGCCTAAAACCCGTCAAATCGTCAGTGTACCCTGCAAGACAAAAAGAAACAGAATTTTAAACTATTTGACTTCATTACATAAATATATTGTTTGGCTTTTTACAATTTTTTTTTTAGGCTGAGTGGGCCAACAGTGAGGATAACAATGAGGGTATAGAACAACCTCCCTACACAAAATATAGCCCTCATTCACCCTTTTTTTTATTTTCATAAGGTCCACCGTAATCCAAAGCAAGACCCACATTGATCCCAAGTAAACCTGAAAGACATAAAAATTAAAAATTATTAAAAATAATGAAGACAATAGACACATTCAAGTCTTTAAATCCCTCCACTCCTGTCTCCTACACCTCCTCTAAGGTCTCCATGTGGGTCCTCAACCTCTCCCTTAATGTGACCCTTGATTCCAACAGTGCCGAGAAAATCTTCCCATTCTTCATACTGCGCAGCCAAGGCTCACCGCAATCAGTCAGTATTTAACTGGTTTTCAGACCCCTCTAGATCTCCCAATACTGTAAACTGCATATTTTAGAGTGGTCTTATATTATAGCCAGCCAAAGGCGCACCTCCACAATAATCATGCTGTCTAATCACTATTTTGATATGCCACACCTGTGAGGTGGATTAATTATCTCAGCAAAGGGGAAGTGCTGTCTATCCCAGATTTAGACAGATTTGTGAATGATATTTGAGAGAAAAAGGCCTTTTGCGTACGCAGAAAGTCTTAGATCTTAGCGTTCATCTCTTGAAAAATGGGAGCAAAAGCAAGAGCTGCATTTATATTTTTGTTCAGAATAGATCACATGCATGCCAGTGCAGTGTGTATACCAATGTGCCCCACAATATTATGTGCTATCAATGCATGCAATGATGTAGTGATGTACTATAAAATAAATGACATAATCTGAGGCAAACGTAAATAATGAGCACAAGCAATTACACACAATAAAAGGGTACAAATGCTTTACCTCAAAAAGGTACAGTACAGCATGTAACGCTGACCCCGACGCACGTTTAGGTGTACCAGCATCACATTTTGTGATTTATTGTTCATTATTATATCATTGCATGCATTTATTGAGCATAATATTGTGGGGCATATTGGTATACACACTGCACTGGCACGTGTCATGTATTTATGCTGTATTATGCCAATTCAGGCAGTTTGAATTTTTATCAGTGTTATATAGGCACATTTGATGCGTAAACGTGTATTGTTCCATGTACAATTATAGATATCATGTTGTCTAATACAAGTCACCTCTTTTTAAAAATGTGTTGGTCCAGTTGCATTGTTTTTAACATTGTACTTTATGTATTTTATTCATGGTGTGGAATCCTGTCGTTTTGTCAACGACACTACTTTTTTTTTATAATATAAATTGTATTGTATTTTCAAAAAACATATTTTTTTATTTTTTGACCCTTTGTTCAGTTCTTCTGTCATTGATTCCAGAACATAAACTGTCTACTATGTATGCATACTTTATTTAAGCTTGTGAGTTTGCAATGTCAGGATTCTGTGGTGCCAGTGCCAGGAGTGGGTAGGCGTGTGGCTTCAGGTATGTGACTTGCATACATGCGTCACATGGCGACAAAATGATTTACTCAATACAAGAGAGAGGCCTGAGCTCTAATCGGAATGTGGCCGTAAGTATGCAAAAAGCTTACTTCCAGTCACAGGGCTGGCCATTCCTGGCATCTCCATCATAGAATCCTAACAGCACACACTGTGCGCACTGTGAGAATTCACTAGTTTGCAGGCACACACACACCATGTTCAAGATTAATGTGCAAGTTGAACTAAGTTTTTTTGTTTTTTTTTCATATAAACTCCTGGATGGCATTCTGTCTCAGGATTGTTTTGGATCACTAAAGTCAAACACCTGTGATTATTAGTTTGCCCAGTGAGCCTAATTAAAGGAAAAATACTTAAAGAGGGAAAAAAATCTTCTACTGTTTCTGCCATCATAAAATATAAAGATGAGCTGCACAATGCTGTTTCATACTCTCACATTACCTGTAATTCAGTGTGATGCTGGAACTACTCGTCACTGCTCCCCCTCTTTTCTGGGACGTTGCATCACACATCAGGGATGTGGCTATGACCCTTGTTGTCAGACTGTAGAGCCTTGCCCTTGATGTGTGATGATGTCCCAACAAAGCTGTGACATCATCATGGAGGTGGAGTCATGTTTTGGGCCACACTCATAGGTAGAGAGTTGTTTGGCCCCTTTAGAAACCCTTATTATGTGAATATGACCTCAACATAGAGTTATTGACTCTCATGCTACAAAAAGAAAAACTATGCCATGTATAACAAAATTATCTTCATGCATTACAATGTACGATCTCTTGCTATATAGAATATCTCTCAGTCATTAGCTTCTATAAGCATAAAAGGAGAGTAACAACCCACCTCTCTTGATCTCAACCTTATTGAGAACCTCTGGAGTATCATCAATATCTAGAGGGTGGGAGGCAGTTCACATCAAACAGCAGCTCTGGGAGGCTATTATGACAACCTGCAAAGAAATTAAAGCAGAAACAATTTAAAAACTCACCAGTTCAATGGAAGCAAGAATTGTGAGTGTGATACCAAAGAAGGGGTGTTATCTAAATATGAAACTTGGCCTGTTAAGATGTTTTTGATTGGAAAAGCTTTTGATTTCAATAAATGTGACCTTAAAAATGCTGGAAATTAAAAAAAATGGCAATTTGAAGTTCTTTTCAAGCTATAAAGGATTTGGAATGTCTGGTGTGCATAATAGAACATTTTGAGTTTGTTTAGCTTTGAAAAAGGAGTTTTGTCTAACAAAAGTTGATTTCTATGCTAACTTTTGATCATTTGAACATTAGAATAACTCAATTGCTTTAAAGGGAACCAATCACCAGGATTTTGGTATATAACATAAAGCCAGTGCTATACTGGCACTATCAGGCTGATTCTTTACATACCTGTAGTGCTCAGCTTGGATGTTTAGGTTTTGAAATCCAAGAAAGTAAACTTTATAATATCTGGGGGGTATGCATACTTATCCCCTCCCTCTGTTAGAATTAGACTAAGTAATACACAATCAACCTAGTAGAACCTGTGGTGAGGTCATACCTATGTGACCAGAATGGGCGGGGCCTCAGCCAACAAAGCTGATATCAGGAAGCAACATTTTTCTGTTAGCTGAGGCCCCACCCCCTTCTGGTCACATGGGTATGACCTCACCACAAGTCCTGCTAGATTGATTGTATAACACTTATGCTAATTCTAACAGGGGGAGGAGATAACTATGACTACCCCCTTAGATATTATGTGATCCTCAGCTGCTGTCACACAAGAACCTGATGATTTTACAAACTTTACTTTCTTGGATTTCAAAACCTATACATCCGAGTTGACCACTACAGGTATGTATAGAATCAGCCTGATAGTGCCAATATAGCACTGGTTTTAGGTTATGTGCAAAAATCCTGGTGATTGGTTCCCTTTACAAATGTAGGAAAATCAGATAAAATATCATTTGCATAGTAATTTGGAATCTGGTTTAGAGTGACTGCAGACTTGAGCCCCAAGCCTGGACAACCCCTTTAATATTAGGCATAGTGGCAAATGTAAAAATTGCAATGTTTTGATATTAGTGGCTAAATGAGTGACAGAAAAATAAATATACCACATATGCTTAATATAAAACTTTAAAATGTGTAGCGTCCATACAAACCACATTTATTTATTTATTTTACTCACTTATATAGCACTATTAATTCCACAGATATGATTATTACTGTCTCCATCGGGGCTCAGAAGGTAAATTCCCCATCAGTATATTTTGGAGGGTGGGAGTAAACCGGAGAACCCAAAAGAAACCAATGCAAACACTGGGATAGCATACTAACTCCTTGCAGGTGTATTTCTACATTTTATTTATCTTTACAAAACCATTAGAATTGGAAGGAGCAAAAATCTGGTGGCATGTTAGCTCCTCCCTTTGCAAACATTGATGCAAAGTTACAAAAAGTAGCAACTGAAACTTCTAAAAACAATATCTCTATGTCTTGAAAAAAGAAGAAAGGATTTTAAACATATAGGATGTGCCAGGTATGCTATCTTTTCATAATAAAAATAATAGTATACTTTAGAATGTTGATTTAGTGTGCAAGCATAATCGCCATTTGCAGGAACTCACTTAAAAATATGACTACTGTCGGGAACGGGTTAAATGATCTGCCCAACTATACTGTTAACATTTCAGTGTCAGATAGCATAAGACACCTCTCAAGTAGAGTTGAGTGAGTACCTAACTATTGGTACTTGCTATACTCATAGTGATACTGTCTAATACTTGCGTATTCATTCCGAATAGCATGTACAATGCAACTCAATGGGGAATACTTGCAATGTAACGAGTTACCCGAATTCCACACTTTTCACTACTCGCACGAATAGTGCGGCATTCGGGTTACTCGTTATTTATCAAGTTTTTCCCATTGACTTGTATTGCACATGCTATTTGGGATGAATACGCAAATATTAGACAGTATCGTTATGAGTATAGCAAGTACGAATAGTTAGATACTCGCTCAACTCTTCTCCCAAGGGTTTTTTTTACACCATTTTGTCTTGTTATATTGCCTACACAACATTCGGCAGATTATTTTTTTTGTTTATTTTCTGCATTTACAATAGGGTTCTACTAAATGTTTTGCCATTAAACTTCTACAATTATTGTGTGGAATGTGCACATTTCTTCTTTGACAACAACAAACAATAGAATAAAGAAGAAAATGCTGTTGAAAATAAAATATAATAGGAGTGGACCATAGTGCAGCTGCAAGATTAAAAAAACAGACCTTACCAATTGAATGTCTGTAGGTATCTGACGCACAGATAATGCAATGCCCCAGGAAACTCCACTTGTAAAGGAAGCAATTAGCAGCTCGATATTAAATGCTGGGTTTAGGTCTAAAATTGTTCAGTGGGGGAATATACACCAATTACATACCAGATGAGGAAGTTTAACTCATATGTCTTTCTCAGACTTCCAGAAATATATTACATGCTACAGCTATTCCTTTTCCGGTAGCCAAGATGTTAACAAATGATGTCATTCTTTTCTGATTCTTACCTTTTCTTGTACAGATATTCAAGGTTTGTGACTCATGCTGGGGAAATTAGTTTCCTAGTTAAGGTTGAATTTAGATTATATTATGTGGAATTTTAGGGATGTTGCTGCATTGAACAATCAGTTGTTTTTCTAATGAAAAGAAATAACAGCATGCCTAGCTGCTACTACAATGTAAAGTCAACATATCACTGCTATTTTGTCATTACCATGTGTACTGCCTGCTCCTTGCATTTGGGTGATACTTTTTTTTTTTTTAATCCACATAGTCATTTTAGTCATTTTTAAATATATTATGTTTAAACTATTTTATGTTTTAAAATGTAAAAGAGTGAAAGTATCCATTTTTGTATTTAATTAACTCTTCATTGTAAAACTATTCTGTGAAAAGACCATTTAGGACAAATAAGTAGAAACAGCATAAATTTTGATGGACTGTATGATCTTCTATACCCACTCTACAGATAAAGAGCTACAGCAGGGGCCTCAAACATGTGCCTGCCACTCCCTAGACTCCATTGTGTGAAACTTGGGCCCCTTAGCATTCAGGGAGTAAGGGGGCTTCCGAAACCAGTATTTCTTTTCAACTGAATCTGCGTTTGAGGATACACAATCAATTACAATGAAATGTGGTGCGGAGAACTCCTCTTTGGGCCCCAATAACGAATACCAGCCACTGGGCTATCAAAGGCCGGAAGCTAATTGTAACGTCCTACCACAGTTGAGTGAGGGAGTTCAAACTGAGCGGTGCAATATCCTGTAATTGCACAAGGTGGCGCTGGAGATACTAAAGTGAGGGAAGTCAGGCCGGCCGAGGTCAAAGCCGAGAGGACGCGACGATACACACAGAGCAGACGGGAGGGAAGTCGTGTAACAAGGTGGAGTTCAGGTGACCAGGTGAGAAAGTACAAACACAGGGGGCAAACTAAAGGGTAGTCAGGAGAGAACGCCAAAGTTGGAGGACAAACAGTAATGGAAAGTCAGAGGAAGCAAGCGGATTCAAGTCAGGTGTCAGACCAGGGTCGACTCGAGAGCCAAGATCAATAGCAAAAACCAGAAGGAGAGTGCTTACCTCAACTTAGCCAGAGAATACGACTGGTGCCGCTCTGGGCACAAATGCTCCAAGATAAAGCAGAGCAATTGCAAAGAAGTGGCACATGACAGCAAGCCCCTCCAACAGCCGATAACCAAACAAATGCAGGGAACAGCCCAACACAGGATAAACAATAACAAGGTGACCACATGCAGGAGGACACAACAGAAGTCCCCTGCGCAAGAGCCACACTGCAAGTCAGGGCCATGATACTAATGTTGATGTTTCTGTTGTGGCCATGCATGATGTCACTGCTATGTACCTACCCGCCTGTGGAGGAGGAAGAGGACATTGTGCTTAGGGAGCCATGTCAGTTGAGAATAATTTTTTCATGTGTATATAAAGAACATCAGAAAGGGGATACATTATAAATTATTAGCACACTTTTACTAACTCTTTATGGAAAGAAATATAATTAACACAATACATCTGACACTTTTTTTTGCATTTAAAATGTTATGCTATTTGCTATGATGCACAAATAAAGTGTTGACTTTGTCTTCTGGGTCAATTTGAATATGACAATACCAAATTTGTATAGTATTATTATTATAGTGGCTCTGACTCTGGATTTGACTAATGTGCTGCTGCTGACCATCATCACCATCATCACTGCTTGTCTCATGGGTGGAGTTATTGGATTTTTTTTCCTTTAGCGCCTAAAGTGCAAGCCAAACCCACATTTTTCCTGGCTGATGATGCCTGTGATATTCAGCCTTCATCTGCCTCAAACCTCTGTCTGCTGCTATTAACTTTTTAAACACCACTGTCAATCTCTGACAGCAGCATTTACAGTACACCAGCTTGGAGGCAAATCGTTCTATGCACCCATCATCATTCTATGCACCCATCAACGTGCCCGTGACATGATCTTGGGGCACTGATAGGTTGCCATGATGGCCAGGGGTCTGCTGAAGACCTCTGTGACTGTCATAACAGTACTACTGTAAAAGCCAGCCTGTAGTTGGCATTCATAGGAGACCATGATTTTCACTGTACACAGCAGTAGTGTAGTATTGCGTGTATAATACAAGCAATTGGTTGATCGCAGATACAGCAGTAAGTGAAAAAATTGTTTTTAAAAATAGGAAAAAAATATACAAAAGTTCAAATCACCTCATTTTTCCCCCATTAAAAAATAAATAAAAAATACACATTTGGTATCGCTAGATCCATTTAATCCAAATATAAAGTTAACCGTATTTGTAAATGACGTAATAAGAAAGCAATCGAAACACTGTAGAAATGTCAGCTTAGGGTTCAAGAAACCTCAAGCCCTCATAAAAAATCCAAATTTATTGCAGACAAAAATTAAGATCAAACCATGACAAGGAAATTTGTAAAAAATCCACTAGGGATTAAATACAGCTAACATAGGAATGATGACATATAGACAACCACCCCAGAACAAAATCAACCTGATTCCAAATTTGTGGATTACATTAATAATTACCCATGTAATATATATTTCTCCTATAGACATCATTCTAACAGTGAATAAGCCCACGCGAAACGCGTTGGTGTCCTTTGGAGCTTCACACTCTTTTTGCTGGCTAGGTGGTACAATGGGTATGTGTCTTTCATCTATTTGTTTTGCAGCCATATAGGAAGCTGTTGTATTCTTATAGGAGAAATGGTCTCTTTTTTCAGTTGTGCTGCTAGTTATTTGCTGCTGCTATTGCACCAAGCACTTTATATATGATAGATCCTGCCTTTGCACTTTAGCTCTTTGTTACACTTTATCTACAGCTGCCTTCCCTTTTTAACATCAAATTTAGTGTTGCCCTATACATATACATACTGTATAGACACTGTTTTAGCCACCCCTACATATATGTGTCTTTGCACATTGCCAGCAAGTGGGTGTTAACTCCTGCATTTTGTATCCTTACCAGCACCTTCTGTCCTGTTAATTTAATTTCTGTCTATTTTTATTGATGTATTAATAAAGATCTACAATTTTTGCATTTAGGTAGTATTGTGACTCATTTCTATGGTTTTTTCAATATATGTGCTGAGTGTCTACCATTGATTGGTAATTTAATTGTCCATTGTTGGGGTTATGGTGGTCCTTTATGACCGTCAGAAATATTCCCCATTTTTCAGTTTTCAGATGTTGTTTATGTATCATTCAAACAATATGTCTTTTTTGGATCTAGCTCTTTATGCTAATGCACAGAACAACTGTATTGAGAGCAATATTTTTCGCAAGTCCATTGCAGGCACGTTATACTTACCGAGGCTTGGGCATGGCTGTAACTGCTCCTGTGGCCGCTCATTCACTTTCGGGGAAACTCATTACTTTTATTGCATATTTACATCTTTCATCACTCACTGGCGTCTGTGATTAGTTGCAGAAATACGTGCCCGCAGCCAGAGTGACAGCATGTCTGATGTTTCCAATCACAGACCCTGTCTGCGGGTTTATATCGTACAGTAAAAAAAATAAAATATTTGTCATAGGGTCCCCCCATATTATGATACCCAGCACAGATAAAACAGATGGCTACAGGCTGCAGCCCCCAGCTGTGTACTTATCTTGGCTGTGTATATGAAAAATGAAAATAAGAGGAATCGCATGTGGCTTTTATTTTTAAACTACTTAAATAAATAATTTAATAAACTGGTGTGTGGCTCCCCCAATTTTGGTCCACAGCCAATATATAGCCCGCCAGCTGGGGCTGATATTCTCAGGCTACGGAGACCCATGTTTATTTGGCAACCCAAGCCTAATAATAGCAGCCTGTAGCAGCCCAGGATTGTTGCATACATTAGATGTGACAATACCAGCAAGTTACCCAACTCTACCCGATTACCCTGGTGCGGTGGCAATTGAGATAATAAAGGGTTAATCGCAGCTCACAACTGCCACTAATCCCTAGATTAGTAATAGGAGGTGTCGATGAAACCCTTCCCATTACTAATCTGTAAGTGAAAAGAAATAAACACAAACTCTGAAGAAGTCTTTTATTTGAAATAAAATACAAAAAAAACCCTCTTTCACCCCATTATTTTCTCCCAAAACACTAGGTCTGACGTAATCCACACGAGGTCCCACGAGAATTCCTGCTCTGCTACATTTGAATCACAGTGCACAATCATGGATCATGACAGCCCACTGTGGACTTCAGGCAGAGACTGAGTTAGCCGTGAAATCAGCAGTCACATCGCTTAGGTTAGCCATGGCCACAGCTTGACGTTCCCAAAGCTCTCCACCTATGACTGCAGGTAGTCGGACCTTAGGGACCTCAATGAACTCAGTGACCCCACCTCAGCCTTCTCATAATATCAGTTTGTTGTGTATATCTCTAAATTGACAATTTAAGCAGGTTTGCCAATACAGACCTGCACAGTTAAATGTCTCTATTTACTGTAGCAATTTGTTTGGAGATTTGTTTAAAGTGCGCAAAAAGGACCACAAACACCTAATAATAAATACCAAGAGATATGACCAAGGTTAAAAAATGCTGCAACAGCCTAAAGTATAATTGTAGATTGTGTGTACAGATTAACCCAGTAATCCCCCCAAAAAAGACAAACACACAAAAGAATAATTTATTTCAATAAACACTCCCCAAAACTTTCCCTTGTTTGCCATTTTATTTAAAAAATAAAACCATGCAGCTCCACTTAAGACTAGGGTAGTCCATCAGATCTGTCGCAGTCCGTAAAAGGATATCTGAAAAAAACTCAAACATATAAACACATGTTTATTGAAATAAATTATTATTTGTGTGTGTGTGTGTGTGTGTTTTCTGGATTACTGGGTGAGTAATGGTACTGTCAGCCACATAAACCATTACCCTGTTTGCCACTATACTAGAACAATCAGGAAGAGCCAAGGAGAAGCGCCAGAATTGGAGCATCTAATGTGATGTGTCACTTCTGGGGTGGCTGCAATCTGCTATGTTTAGGTTGGGAAAAGCCCAATAACCATGAACCTTTCCAGCCTGATAATATCTATCTATCTATCTATCTATCTATGTATCTATCTATCTATCTATCTATATATCGATCTATCTTTTAACACCTTTAACACATAAAAAAACCATTAATTTCAGTATCATGCATTTTTTTCCGGTACTTGTCACATTGATGTCACACAGATGGCACGTACACACAGATAACTTACACATGACACATACATACAGTAAAGACCAAAAGTTTGGACACACCTTCTCATTCAAAGAGTTTTCTTTATTTTCATGTCTCTGAAAATTGTAGATTCACATTGAAGGCATCAAAACTATGAATTAACACATATGGAATGAAATACTTAATAAAAAAGTGTGAAACAACTGAAAATATGTCTTATATTCTAAATTCTTCAAAGTAGCCACCTTTTGCTTTGATTACTGCTTTGCACACTCTTGGCATTCTCTTGATGAGCTTCAAGAGGTAGTCACCGGAAATGGTTTTCACTTCACAGTTGTGCCCAGTCAGGTTTAATAAGTTGGATTTCTTGCCTTATAAATGAGGTTGGGACTATCAGTTGTGTTGTGCAGAAGTCTGGTGGATACACAGCTGATAGTACTACTAAATAGACTGTTAGAATTTCTATTAGGCCCCTTTCACACGTCAGTGATTCTGGTACATTTGTGCTTTTTTTTAAATGTACCAGAATCACTGACATACGCAGACCCATTATAATGAATGGGTCTGCTCACACATCAGTGATTTTTCACTGCACGTGTCTCCGTGCGGCGTACCCGCGTGTCCGTGATTGCCGCACGGAGACATGTCCATTTTTTTCTGGCATCACTGATGTCCCACGGACCACGCCAGAAAAAAAACGTGCTTCTAAAATAAAAAGCATTTTAACTCACCCGGCTCCAGCAACGCTCTGTGCAGCCTGTTCTGCCTGCTGCTTCTGAGCCGGCTCATTACTGTCGCGCATATTCATGATGCACGACACAGCCGACCCCGAAGCAGCTGCTGCGGGGGTCAGCGCCGGCCGGATGCTGCACCGCGGGAGCGATCAGCACCATGGAGAGCGGGAGCGCGCACAGGTGAGTTAATCTCTAAGTGCAATCACGGGCCACGGAGAACGGAGCCCGGATTGCACTTAGACAACCCACGTGTGCTATGATTCACGGCACATGGAGGGACATGTGCGTGTTTTACACGCCAGTGAAAAACGTCAGTGTTTTTCACTGACGTGTGACACGGGCCTTATGGTAAGAAAAAAGCAGCTAAATTTCATGAAATTTGTGAAATAATAAAAAAAAGAGCTTCCCTATATTTGTGGTTCCCAGCCAGGTACAAATAGGCAGCTGTACCTGCCTGCTGTACCTGGCTAGCATATAAAAATATGGCAAAGCCCACGTCATTTTTTGGGGGGGCAAAAAACTCCTGCATACAGTCCTGGATGGAGTATGCTGAGCCTTGTCGTTCTGCAGCTGCTGTCTGCTCTCCTGTATACACTAGTGAATGGAGCATGCTGAGCCTTGTAGTTCTGCTCCCCCTGCCTCTCCCTCCAGCATAAAGTCCTGGATGCAGCATGCTGAGCCTTGTAGTTCTGAAGCTGCTCTCTGCTCTCCTGCATACACTAGTGGATGAAGTATGCTGAGCCTTGCAGTTCTGCTCCCCCTGCCTCTCCCTCCAGCATACAGTCCTGTATGGAGGATGCTGAGCCTTGTAGTTCTGCAGCTGCTGTCTGCTCTCCTCCATACAGACAGCAGAAAGCAGCTGCAGAACTACAAGGCTCAGCATACTCCATCCAGGACTGTATGCAGGAGTCTTTTGCCCCACAAAAAATTACGTGGGCTTCGCCATGTTTTTGTATGCTAGCCAGGTACAGCAGAGAGCTAAGGGCTGCCCCCAACCCCCAGCTGCCTATTTGTACCCGGCTGGGAACCAAAAATATAGGGAAGCCCTTTTTTTTTTAATTATTTCATGAATTTCATGAAATAATTAAAAAGAAAAATGACGTGGGCTTCGCCCAATTTTTGTGTCCAACCAGGTACAACTAGACAGCTGGGGATTGGAATCCGCAGCGCAGGGTGCCCAAGTTTCCTGGGCACCCCTAATGCGAATTGCAGTCTGCAGCCGCCCCAGAAAATGCCATTTTTATAGAAGCGCCATCTTCTGGCGCTGTATCCAACTCTTCCAGCTGCCCTTGTGACGGGTGGCTCGCTGGGTAATAATGGGGTTAGGGATAGCTGTATATTATCAACTGGCCCTAAGTCCGAAATTCATGGTGTCACACCAATATTAGACATGGTCACCATGAATTTCTAGTACAGATAAAAAAAAAACACAACACACAGAAAAATATTTTTATTAGAAATAAAACACAACACAATTAGTGACTCCATCTTTATTGAAATAAAGAACCCCCCTCCGCAGTAATCCTGGGTCAAGGGTCCGCACCGTCCAATCCGGATCCAATATCATCTGATCGGTTTGCTGGAAGGCAAAGAGATCAGATGATGTGTCAGGTTCAAGGGCCTGAATCACATGACAAAGCAGCTGATTATATAAACGGCTTTTATACAATCAGCTGATGCATCAGTGCAAAAAAAACAAAAAAACTACACACTTCTGTGCAGAATCCTGTCCGACAGCAGCAGCTGATAGTTTAGCCGGCCGGGCGGTAAAAAGCCGGCTTCACTGCTCGACTAATAGTGTCAGCTAATTCCGTCAGGTGACCGCATCAGATGATCATTGCCAGGTCTGAGAGAGAAAAAAAGAGAGAGAAAAGAGATAGACAAGAAAGAGAAAAGAGAGAGAAAAGAGAAGAGAGAGAGGGAGAGAGAAAAGAAAGAGAAAAGAGGAGAGAGAGAGAGAAGAGAGAGAGAAGAGAGAGAAAAGAGGGAGAGAAGAGGAGTGAAGAAAGAGAGAGAAGAGAGAGAAAGAAGAGGGAGAGAAGAGAGAGAGAAGAGAGAAAGAAAAGGAGAGAAGAGGAGAGAAGAGAGACACAAGAGGAGAGAAGAGAGGGAGAGAAGAGAGAGAGGAGAGAGAGAGAGAGGAGAGAGAGAGAAGGAGAGAAAAAGAGAGAAAGAGAGAAAAAGATAGAGAGAGAAAAAAAGAGAGAAAAAAGGCGAGAGAGAGAGAGCGAAAAAGAGAGAGAGAGAGGAAGAGAGAAAGAGAGAAAGAGGGAGAAAAAGAGAGAACAAGAGAGAGAGAGAAAAAGGGAGAAAGAAAAAGAGAGAGAAGAGAGAGAGAAGAGAGAGAGAGAAGAGAGAGAGAAGAGAGGAGAGAGAAGAGAGGAGAGAGGAGAGAGAGAGGAGAGAGCAATGCAGCCTCATTCCATGAACTGCTCCGATTTTAGAGGTGTGGCCTGCGGCTCACAGCTGATGTCCGGCTCCTCCTCTCAGTGCATAATTAAAATAAATTAAATTATAAATAAATAATAATTATAATTTAATAAAAAACAAAAAAACTAAATTCTTTACCGGGATGGCCGGGACTTGAACTAATGCTTCTTAATCAGTAGCTCTAACCATTGAGCCACTGCCTCTAGTGAGAAACATAGGCAGATTTAGTAATTTTGATGTCTGCATTGCAGTATGAAGTCTCCGGTGACAACGCGGCTCACTTCAGGTGCTACGTGGAGAGGACACAGAGCGCTCATGTTCTACGGTGCTCCCTGCATCTTCATGTAGCAGAGCTGAAAGAGTTGTGTGGATTACTTCGGACCTGGATTGTTGTTTGGGGATTAATAAAAAGGTAAATGAGGTGTTTTTTCTCTTTTATTCCAAATAAAGGATTTTTCACTGTGTGTGTTTATTTACTTTCACTTACAGGTTAATCATGGAAGGTGTCTCGGGGAGATGCTTGTCATGATTAACCCCGTTATTACCCCGATTGCCACCGCACCAGGGCAATTCGGGATGAGCGGGGTAGAGTCCCGAGACTGTCACATCTAAAGGATGTGGCAATTCTGGGCGGCTGCTGGGTGATATTGTTAGGCTGGTGGGATCCCCATAACGTGGTGCTCTCCATCCTGACAATACCAGCCTCCAGCCGTGTGGCTTTATTCTGGCTAGTATCAAAATTTGGGGAACCGCATTTTTTAAATTATTATTATTATTTATTTATTTTACTGGATGATATAGACCCGCCCGCCGGCGGCTGTGATTGGTTGCAGTGAGACAGCTGTCACTCAGCGTGGGGGCGTGTCTAACTGCAACCAGTCATAGGCGTGATCGGTGAATAGGAAAGAGAGAGGGATTGTGCTGGGGATGCAGGGCGCATGCAGATACGCAACGTGCACACATACTTACTGTGAAAAGCCACACTTTTGGTGATCGAACCGTTCTCGAATGGTAACTCGAACTGCCGAACTTTTAGCAAATCGTTCGAGTTCGTCAAACGACTCGAACACCGCCCAAAACCACTCGAATTTGAATTTGCAAACCGTTCGACTCGAACATCGCTCAACTCTACTTTTAATGTTGATGAGATTGAAAACTATCTGGCTTTGTGGAAACAGATGGATACTGGTGGTGAATATTAGACTATTTAAGAACACACTGCAGTATCAAGCCTGAAATAATTAGTCTCCAATGTGACTCTTCAACAGTGTTTGAAATGTCACAGGATATTTTTTTTGTGATCCTTGTGAGTTCAAATTTAAAATGTTACAATTTGTAGGAACTTGAAACCTTTTAAGGAAATTCGGCTCAAAGTTAGTCCTGAGCAGAAAGATTCACTCAACTACCATAGCTGTAGAGAATAAGATGAACCACAGATCAAAAGCATATACATTGATCTATTACAGCTAAGCAAAAGTTTACAAAACTGAACATGCGATTCTTAGGGATACTTTGCACTCTACGACATCGCAGCTGCGATGTCGGTGGGGTCAAATCGAAAGTGACGCGCATCCGGCGTCGCTGTCGTATCGTAGTGTGTAAAGCATTTTTGATACGATTAACGAGCGCAAAAGCATCGTAATCGTATCATCGGTGTAGTGTCCTACATTTTCATAATTGCGCGGCCGTGACGGTATGATTTTGTTCCTCGTTCCCCTGCGCCACCACACATCGCTGTGTGAGAAGCCGCAGGAGCGAGGAACATCAGCTTACCTGCGTCACCGCGGCTCACGCCGACTATGCGGAAGGACGGAGGTGGGCAGGATGTTTACGTCCCGCTGATCTCCGCCCCTCTGCTTCTATTGGCCGCCTGCCGTGTGACGTCACTGTGACGCCGCACGACTCGCCCTCTTAGGAAGGAGGCGGGTCGCCGGCCAGATCGAAGTCGCAGGGCAGGTGAGTGCATGTGATGCTGCCATAGCGATAATGTTCGCTACGGCAGCGATCACAACATATCGCTGCTGCGACGGGGGCGGGTACTATCGTGCTCGGCATCGCAAGCATCGGCTTGCGATGTCGTAGTGTGCAAAGTACCCCTTAGTTTAACATTCTGATCAGACTATATTACGCCCACTGCCACGTCACGGCGAACCTCTCAATGAATCCCTAGCCTTATAGGTTACAGCACTGTAGGAGGTGGTCAGCTTACCTGCACTCCTATGGTGTTTACATGATATATGATGTGTTGTGTACCAAACGTACTGGAAATATGGTTGTGTATTATAAAGTAAGTATTTGAAGTGTTGCTGCTGCTGCTGGAGAACGCAGTAGTAGTGCAGCAGTCAGCACCACCAAGCGGCTGAGAGTTTAATGAGTTTTATGGTATACTATCTTTTAATGCATAATGTGTGTTATATAGTAATTGTATCATTTAATGTATATTAACTAAGTATAGTAGTGTCGGCTGCTTCATGGGTACTGAGAGAACTGAGTACAAAGGTGGGGGGAGGGACAGATGGTCGGGGGGGTTGGCTGTAGAGGCAGGCCAGAGGGAGATCAGATCTGCTGTGGTGCTCCTGGACTGTGGATGTTTCTTTGTAACTTTAGCTCGTCAGGGAACCAAGCCTTTTAAGGCTTTCAGGACGGCCTTAGAAGAGTCCAGAGACTAAAAGGATATGTTTGGGAGATAGTTCCTTGGGACGGGCCAAGGGAAGAGGGGCTGGAGGCTGGAAGCCGTCTGAGGCAGTGAGTGCAAAATGGGTAGCCTCGGAGAGAAGAACAAGGGGGGAAATGGAGGCTTAGGCCCGGCAGCTGGAAGACTTGGTCCCAGGCAGTGGGATAGGACAGATGAAGTACCTGAGGAAACAGCAGCAGTAGAACTGGAGAAGCATAGCCATGTCTGTCAGGAACAAAAAAAAATAAAGGGTTACAGTTGTTTTGCCCAGAGTTCTCCGGGGTCTTGTGTTTAACTGAACCATCTAAGATGGCAACCTGCTGAGGGGTGATGGATGCTGCCCTGAAGAGTATAGTAAGTGTTGCACTCCCTGCCTCAAGCAGTCTACAAGCACTGGCTCTTTCTGGTGAAGGAGTGCGAAGCCCACACAGCTCAACACCCGCACCTTCCTTCAGCAATATGAGGCAACCATTGCCACTGCGATAGTTTACCAGTAAGGTGAGCAACCTAGTGCTGTGAGGTTGAAGCCCTTTGACTCCAGGCCAAACCACTTTAAAGGCACAGCACCACAGCAACAGTGGCCAACACACAGCACCAACACCAAGTGAAAGGAGCTAAAAAACTCACTTTTCACATATTCTCAGTCTGTGAACCAATAGCAAAAATAGGTGGAACCCCTCTTTCTGTTTCCTGCTAATTTAAAATGCCTGGGCCAACCCAAGGATTGTTGGTCCAAAAAAAGCAAAAAAAGAAGAGACAAATCATGTAACATACCAAAGCTGTAGAGAAAGACATGGACTTCATATCCAAAACTTACATATTGATTTCATAAGCAAAAATTTACAAAACTGAATATAAAGTTTAACATTTAATTTAATATTTTGATCAGACTGTATGAAGCCCAATGCCATGAACATCTTAGTAGGTCCTGAGCCATAGCCTTAGGGGGGCTTTACACGTTGCGACATCAGTAACGATATATCGTTGGGGGTCACGTCGTTAGTGACGCACATCCGGCGCCGTTACCGACATCGCAACATGTAAATCCTAGGTGCGACGATGAACGAGCACAGAAGCGTACAATATTGCTGATCTGTGTAACGTCATTCATTTCCATAATGTCGGTTCGACCGCAGGTACGATGTTGTTTTTCGTTCACCTTGAGGGAGGGATTGTCTGGCAGTCACAGCGACATCGCCGAGCAGGTATGTGCGTGTGAAGCTGCCGTAGCGATAATGATCGCTACGGCAGAAATCACCACATATCGCATGTGCGACGGGGGCGGGTGCTAGCGATGTCGCAACGTGTAAAGCCCGCCTTAAATGTGCGATGAAGTTTGCCAACCACCACCACAGAAATAATGCACCATCACCAGAAACTCCTGTCCAGTGGTGTAATTTTTTTGCTTAGAGGCATTTGATCAATTTATTACTTTTGGATGCCCATTTTTTTTTCTACAATTATGGTCGATCCACTGATCACTAAACAAAAGTATAAGGCCTCATTCACAAGTCAGAATTTTTGCAACAATGTTTGTATGCCAAAGCCAGGAGTGAAATCTACAGAGACAGCCTATAATTAAAAGATTGACCCCAGTTCTGTGTTTTGGAGACAATCCTGTTTTTGGTAACAAATACTGATTAAATACTGATCAAAAAAAACTGATGTGTAAATGAAGCCTAACATAAAGTTTACCCCTACTATAATGACAAGGTCAGGATAGAGATACAAGGTGTGCTAGTTGATTATGGCTTTACATGAGGTTTTGCTGCATCCTGTTAGGACCAGGTGGACGGGTAGGCCCAGGAGGTGGATCCACTGGGCTGAACACCTCACCAAGGGCAAGGTACCCGGTAGCCGGAGCACTACGGGTAGAAGGACAGTCCGTTCAGAGGAGTGGAGTGAAGAAGTCCCTGGGACTACGGAGTCTCTGAAGGTAGTCCGAGTGACGGAGCTCAGGTTCGGAGGCCGAGATGATGTTAGGCAGAGTCCGGAACCAGCGGAGCGAGGAGGTGGGTCACCACACGGATCCGGGGATTGGAGATGGTAGGGACTGACGGGATGGCAGACAGTCACCGTTCGGGGTTCGGGAATCGTCAGGACCGGTTGGCATGACAGGAGCGACTCTACAAGAGAGATAGGTAAGTATGGCACAAGACACAGGGAGACCTGACTCCTAGCTTAGCAAACACGAAGAACAGGCCCCGCCCACTTGGAAAGGATCCCCCTATATACCCTGTACCTGATTCTTCAATACCCTGTGGGAGGACACTGGCCCTTTAAGAGAGGGTCAATGACCGCGCGCGCGCCCTAATGCGCATGCGCGAGGCCCGGGTGCCAGAAGCCAGAGCAGGGAGCGGTGCACAGGAGGCAGGAGTGCCGGGCTGGCTCAGCGTTGCCAATGGGCGCCGGGAGCGGGGACCGGGCTGCCTGGAGACCGCAGGTTATGGGGCATGAAGGCTGTGGAGCGGGGGACCGGGAAGCCTGGCACGGGAGCGGCGAAGCGTGACCTGAGAGCGTGGAAGCGTGGCAGGGGAGCTGGTTAGCAAGGCAGGGGAGCCGTGGAGCATGGCAGAGGAGCCGGGGAGCATGGCAGAGGAGCCGGGGAGCGTGACAGTACCCCCTCCCCCACGCCCACCTCCCCACAACCGGGACAGAAAGGCACGTATCAGAGGAGTACCCACATTCTCTCGGGGTTCCCAGGACCTATCCTCAGGACCATACCCCGCCCAGTCCACCAGTAAGAACTGTCGGCCCCGTACGGTCTTCATGGCCACGATATCCCTTACCGCATAGATGTCATCATCAGCAATAGGAGGAGGAGCAGAACTGGCAACAGCGGAGAAGGGACCAAGGACAACCGGCTTGAGCAGGGAGACGTGGAAGGAGTTGGGTATTCTCATCGTGGCCGGGAGCTGCAGCTTGTAGGAGACCTCATTTATTTTGCCGATGACTTTAAACGGCCCGATGTAGCGAGGACCCAGCTTGTATGATGGCAACTTCAATCGGACGTACTTGGAAGCAAGCCAGACCAGATGTCCTGGAGAGAAACACGGAGGATCCAGACGCCTCTTGTCTGCGTGTCTCTTCATCCGCAGGGAAGCACATCCAAGGGACGTCTTGACAGAGTCCCAAATTGTAGTAAAGTCACGGACTACAGCATCAGCAGCAGGGACATCCGAGGAAGAAGGTACAGGTAATGGGACGGAAGGCTGAAGTCCGTAAACGACATGGAAGGGAGAGCTGGAGGAGGACTCACTGACGTGGTGGTTATGGGAGAATTCAGCCCAAGGAAGAAGCGTGGACCAGTCGTCGTGATGGGTATTAACGTAGTGACGCAAGAAGGAGGTCAGGATCTGATTGACTCGTTCCACTTGGCCATTCGACTGAGGATGGTAGGCTGAAGAAAAGTCCAGAGCCCCTCCCAGATGTTTGCAGAGGGCCCTCCAGAAGCGGGAGGTAAACTGAGTTCCTCTGTCGGACATAATGTGCGATGGAAAGCCATGCAACCGGAAGATGTGCTGTATGTAGGCATCAGCGAGTTCCTGGGCAGAGGGCAGTCCAGCCATAGGGACGAAATGAGCCATTTTGGAGAACCGATCCACCACGACCCATATGACTGTGTGTCCGGCGGACAAGGGCAAGTCTGTAATAAAGTCCATCGCAATGTGTTGCCACGGAACGGAGGGGATTGGCAGTGGCAGAAGGCGACCATATGGCAGGTGTTTGGGCGTCTTGTTCCGGGCACAAGAGGAGCAGGCTGAGACAAAAGACGCGACGTCCGTGCGAAGGGATGGCCACCAGTAGTGACGTACTATTGTACTCCATGTTTGTCTTCTGACCAGCATGCCCGGCTATTTTCGAGGCATGGCCCCAATGCAACACTTTTTGTCTGTCAGTCTCAGAGACATAGGTCTTCCCGGGCGGTATCTGGGCCAGAGTGACAGGGGCCACCGGAATGATTTTACTTGGGCAGATGATGGGCTGGGATGTCTCCTCCTCCTGTTCCATGGGTACGAATGACCTGGACAAGGCATCTGCTCGCACATTCTTATCCGCGGGCCAAAAATGGAGCTGAAAATCGAACCTGGCAAAGAACAAGGACCACCTGGCTTGTCGTGGGTTCAGTCGCTGAGCAGACCGCAGGTATTCCAGGTTCTTGTGGTCCGTGTAAATGATCACAAGGTACACTGCTCCCTCCAGAAGGTAGCGCCATTCCTCCAGAGCCAGTTTGACTGCTAATAGCTCTCCGTCACCGATGGTGTAGTTGCATTCAGGCGCTGAGAAGCTCTTGGAGTAGAAACCGCAAGTAACCATCTTCCCGGAGGAGGACTTCTGCATGAGCACTGCTCCGGCTCCCGAGGAGGAGGCATCCACCTCCAAGGTGAACTGTCGGTTTAACTCAGGACGGTGGAGCACAGGAGAGGAAGCAAAGGCCTGTTTCAGGGAGCCAAAAGCGGCGTCGGCCGCAGGTGACCAGTCCTTTGGATTAGCCCCCTTCTTGGTCAAGGCGGAGAGAGGCGCAGTCAGGGCAGAGAAGTGAGGGATGAACTGGCGGTAATAGTTCGCAAATCCAAGAAACCGTTGGATTGCCTTCAGTCCGGAAGGAGGGGGCCAGTTGAGAATGGAAGAGACCTTCTCTGGGTCCATCTGCAGACCGGTATCGGAGATCACGTAACCCAGGAAGGGAAGAGAAGACTGCTCGAAGACACACTTCCCGTACTTGGCGTACAGACGATTCTCTCTCAGTCTTTGTAGTACCAGCTGCACGTTCTCTCTGTGGGTCTGGAGGTCCGGAGAGAAGACCAGGATGTCATCCAGATATACCACCACACAGACGTAGAGAAGGTCCCTAAACACGTCGTTCACCAATTCTTGAAAGACTGCTGGTGCGTTACACAGGCCGAAGGGCATCACACAATACTCGTAGTGCCCATCGCGAGTATTGAATGCGTCCTTCCATTCGTCCCCAGAGCGGATGCGGACCAGGTTGTAGGCACCCGGAAGATCCAACTTGGTAAATACTCGAGCTCCTCTAAGCCGATCAAACAATTTGGGGATGGGAGGCAGGGGGTATTTATTTTTTACGGTGATTTGGTTCAATCCCCGGTAGTCAATGCATGGGCGCAGGTCACCCTCTTTCTTCTTAACGAAGAAGAAGCCTGCTCCAGCAGGAGAGGAGGATCTCCGGATGAATCCCCTTGCCAGGTTCTCAGTGATGTAGGCAGACATGGCCCTTGTTTCAGCAGGGGACAAAGGATATATCCGTCCTCAAGGTGGTGTAGTTCCCGGGAGTAGGTCGATGGCACAGTCGTAAGGACGATGTGGCGGCAGTACCTCTGTCTCCTTCTGATCAAAGACGTCCGCGAAGGACCAATAGGCCGAAGGCAGTCCTGGTAGGGACTCCGGAACCGGAGGTCGTCGGATGGGCTGTGTAGACTTCAGGCAGTTCTCGTGGCAAGAGGAGCCCCATCGGGTAATTTCACCAGTACGCCAGCTGACCGACGCTTTGTGTGTCCATAACCAGGGGATTCCCAGCAGGATTTGATGAGACATGTGTGGGAGGACATAGAGAGTGATGTTCTTGGTGTGCAGGGCACCGATACGTAGTTCTACTGGCTTGGTGATCCACGAGATGGTGTCAGAGAGGGGTCTCCCATCTACAGAGGCAATCACAAGGGGTTTGTCGAGTGGAGTAACCGGCA
Source organism: Anomaloglossus baeobatrachus (assembly GCF_048569485.1). Classification (NCBI taxonomy): domain Eukaryota; kingdom Metazoa; phylum Chordata; class Amphibia; order Anura; family Aromobatidae; genus Anomaloglossus; species Anomaloglossus baeobatrachus. Next base: position 405,926,667 of record NC_134354.1, on the reverse strand, counting down.
CCTGGTACTTGTCCACCGTGGCCTGCTGGATGAAATTGCCTGCTGCCCCGGAATCGAGGTACGCCTCGGCCGTGAACCGCGTCTCTCCCGTTGTCACTTGAACAGTCCACGTAACCGGGTCTGAGAGAGTCCCAGCACCTAGGGTGGCCTCTCCTACCAACCCTATGCTTTGGAGTTTCCCGGCCTCTCTGGACAGGAACGTAGCAGGTGTGTGCCCTCTCCGCAGTAGAAGCAGAGACCCTTAGCGAGCCGTTCTGCTCGGCGTTGTTTGGACTGCCTCAGACGGTCAATCTGCATGGGTTCATGGACAGAGACGCCAGACGATGCCGACTGAGGTACGACGGGCTTCTGCGGAGGCGAGGAATGCCGTATCGGGCGTCTCTCGCGGGACACCTCTTTGGATCGTTCCTGGAATCTGAGGTCCACGCGGGTGGCTAGTGCAATTAAGGCATCCAGAGTGGAAGGAACATCGCGGCCTGCCAGCTCGTCCTTAATACGACTGGAGAGTCCTTCCCAGAAGGCGGCGGTGAGGGCTTCATTGTTCCACCCCAATTCTGAGGCCAAGGTGCGAAAGCGGATGGCATATTGCCCCACCGTCATGGTCCCCTGACGTAGCCTGAGGAATGATGAGGCGGACGCGGCGGCACGTCCGGGTTCGTCAAAGGTGGTTCTAAACGCTTGCAGGAAGTCCTGGATGTCAGCAGTTACAGGGTCCTCCCTCTCCCACAAGGGGTTCATCCAGGCCAGTGCCTCACCCTCCAGATGGGACATCACAAACGCCACCTTGGCTTGGTCGGAGGCAAACAGGTGCGGAAGCAGCTTAAAGTGGAGGGAGCACTGATTCAAGAATCCTCTGCAGGTCTTAGGATCTCCGGCATAGCGGGGTGGAGAGGCCAGGCGGAGTTTAGAAGCTTCCGAGGTAGCCGCCATGGGAACTGTGGCCGTAGGCCGTGTTGTAGAAGCCTGAGATGCCAGGGACGTGGCGGTTGCTTGCAGCGTGTTCAGGCAGGTATCTACCGAGGACATAAAGGCCAGCATGCGGGACTGGGTCTCGCGCTGTCGTCCGAGTTCCTGCTGCAAGTTGCCCAGCTGGGCCGCTAGTGCTTCGGCGGAATCCATGGCCTGTTCTTACTGTTAGGACCAGGTGGACGGGTAGGCCCAGGAGGTGGATCCACTGGGCTGAACACCTCACCGAGGGCAAGGTGCCCGGTAGCCGGAGCACTACGGGTAGAAGGACAATCCGTTCAGAGGAGTGGAGTGAAGAAGTCCCTGGGACTACGGAGTCTCTGAAGGTAGTCCGGGTGACGGAGCTCAGGTTCGGAGGCCGAGATGATGTTAGGCAGAGTCCGGAACCAGCGGAGCGAGGAGGTGGGTCACCACACGGATCCGGGGATCGGAGATGGTAGGGACTGACGGGATGGCAGACAGTCACCGTTCGGGGTTCGGGAATCGTCAGGACCGGTTGGCGTGACAGGAGCGACTCTACAAGAGAGACAGGTAAGTATGGCACAAGACACAGGGAGACCTGACTTCTAGCTTAGCAAACACGAAGAACAGGCCCCACCCACTTGGAAAGGATCCCCCTATATACCCTGTACCTGATTCTTCAATATCCTGTTGGAGGACACTGGCCCTTTAAGAGAGGGTCAATGACCGCACGCGCGCCCTAATGCGCATGCGCGAGGCCCGGGTGCCAGAAGCCAGAGCAGGGAGCGGTGCACAGGAGGCAGGAGTGCCGGGCTGGCTCAGCGTTGCCGATGGGCGCCAGGAGCGTGGACCGGGCTGCCTGGAGACCGCAAGTGATGGGGCATGAAGGCTGTGGAGCGGGGGACCGGGAAGCCTGGCACGGGAGCGGCGGAGCGTGACCTGAGAGCGGGGAAGCGTGGCAGGGGAGCCGGTGACCAAGGCAGGGGAGCCAGGGAGCATGGCAGAGGAGCCGGGGAGCATGGCAGAGGAGCTGGCGAGCGTGACACATCCACATGTCCTATTTCATTTTGGGGGGAAGGGTGGTAGAACTTTACTATAGTATCTGCAATACTAACCACATATATTTTAGCTTTTTACCTAGGATAATTGCAAGAAGATCCTGCTCTCTATGCAACAGAGAAATAATCCGCAATACTGACAATTCACTATAGCAATGTGCATGTTATCTGTTTTGTCTTTGACCGGTCTCACTTGAAAGAATTCATGCTCTTTAATAAGTGTCAATGTGCTTGTTATCCCTGATATTTTTTCATCTTAGACTGGTCAAAAATGTTTGATAAATTATACAGTATGTGTTCAGACTGTAATCCAAGATATTTTACGACACTTGAAGCAACCTTTAATTATACTCTGTTCACTACTTTCTTTTCTACATTCTTTTCTTAACATCATGAAGTGCACCTGAAGTAAACATTAATCATATGGCCCCATTTAGAAATAAATGCTTTTCAGCAAAGTATACTTTTTCTACTAAGCCATAGAATATAGTTACAAAAAGGACTGCCTGAATATACAGAATGTCAAAAGGACTCTCTTCTAGCCTTCCAGTACATATGTCGGAAACATCTCTCAATACATGCTCGAAATGTAGATATATACCAAGCTATGATCTAAAACATACTGCCTCTAAAATGCATTTAATTTTTAAAATTTACCCTTTATACAAATGAGAAAACATCACAGAAAAAGCTAGCTGTATTTACCAATAGAGATGAGTGAATTTATTTGAAAAAGGTTCATCAATCTGAAATTCGGGCTGAGCCTTGGCTCATTTGGGTTGGGATCGGATTCACGAACATTGTTCTTAAAAATCATCAAAGATCGGTTTTGTTTGATAATTGTTCATGGTTGCACTAATGCTTTTCTTCTACATTATTATCACTTTGGCTAGGATAGTGGTGCTGTATGATGAGTAGGAGGATGTGTATGATGAGGGGAGGGAGTGGGGAAAGGTCAGAGGAGCGGAGGACTGTTTTTTTTCTCCCTTTTATGTCTGGATGATCCAGCAGCCAATCAGGGTGCATAAAAAAATCCACAACATTCAGATACAAGGGTTTGTGTCATTCGCTGCTTAATTCTCATGTCCCTTTACATATAAACAGTGGACATGGGGGGTTGGCACCGTTTTGTGATTGCTAAAGATTGTGGACGGTGCTGCTAGACGGATAATTAGCTTAGCTAGTGGGTTTAATTTTAGGTAGTTGATCTAGCTAGGAGGGCGATAGTGTGGAATAGGGAAGTGCAGGGGCATTCAGTATAGGGAACATTGTGTGCCACAAATTAGCATTTCTTCATCTAGTGATTGCTAATTGTGTGGTCTCTTCAAAAGTTGCTCTTCCATCATCTTAATAAAGATTGCAAAATCTGTGGTCCAGCCAAAAATTGCGATTTAATCATTTAAATAGTGATAATTGAGTGGTTCATCCAAAAATTGTTGTGTCATCATTAGTGTTGAGCCACCCCCCTAGTGTTCGAATTCGGTTCGGTTCGTCGAACGGCGGCTCAGTTCGGCAAACGTTCGACGAACCCATTCGAACCCCATTGAAAATAATGGCAGGCAAACACAAACACATACAAACACATAGAAAACACCTTCGAAGGTGTCCATGGAGGTGTCAAACAGCTCACAAGAAACCACAAACACATGGAAAAGTGACAAGGACATATAGTCATGCTGGAACAAAAGAGCTGGACGAGGAGACACAGATATAGGCATGTCATGCCCTTCTAAAATCATGTAAAACACTGCAAAGGGACTCCAAGCAGAGTCTCCCTTTTTTCAAAAATTGGACCACACACACCACTTAAGTGGCATCACATGTCCCCCAGTTGCAAACTTGACATGTTGATTTGCATCAAGCACATTCATGAATACGCAAGCCTTTACTCTCCCCAAAATGACACAGGGGTAGCAAAGTCCTTGCTGAACCATGACTTGTTCATCTTGGAAAATTTTTAAAAAACAGCAAAGGGACTCCAAGCAGAGTCTCCCTTTTTTCCAAAAATTGGGCCACAGACACCACTTAAGTGGCATCACATGTCCCCCAGTTGCAAACTTGATATGTTGATTTGCATCAAGCACATTAATAAATACTCCAGCCTTTACTCTCCCCAGGATGACACAGGGGTAGAAAAGTCCTTGCGGATCCATGACTTGTTCATCTTATTGAACGTTAGTCTATCCACATTGTCACTGGACAGACACGTGCGCTTATCTGTCAGCACACACCCAGCAGCACTGAAGACATGTTCCGAGAGAACGCTGGCTGCGGGACACGACAAGAACTCCAAGGCGTTAGTGGCGAGCTCAGGCCATTTTTCAATATTGAAAGCCCAAAATGAGCAAGGCTCCAGTTGCAGAGTCATGGCATCTATTTTCACTTGGAGATACTACTGTATCATCCTCTCCAGCCGTTGACTATGTGTCAGACTTCTTGTCTCTTGTGGTCTTGCAAAGGATGGTCTAAAAAAATCATGAAACGATTCCATAAAATTGCTGTTACCACCACATACGGTGTTGCTGGGACTGTTTGACTGATGATGACTCGACAGTCACATGGTTGGCAAGTAACAACTGTGAGATTCACTCTGTGCACCACTGGTGTTTAGTGGAAAAGCCGAGCTAAGATTGCATAACAGCTTCTGCTGATACTCCTGCATACGTGCGTCCCTTTCTATGGCTGGAATTATTTCGGCAAATTTTTACTGTTACGGGGGATCTAAGAGTGTGGCAACCCAGTAGTCAGCATTACTTCTAATTCGGACAATCCGAAGGTCATATTGTAGGTAGTGCAGCAAGAAGGCACTCATGTGTCTTGCGTATCCATGCGGACCAAGTCCTTGCTGTGTTTGTGTCAGCGAGGTGATAACCGTACTTCCTTCCTCTGACATCTCCCCCCAACCTCGAACAACCGAAATTTCACCAAGGTCTCCCTCATCTGCTGAGTCTTCCATGTCAATCACCAGTTCGTCCTCCATTTCTTCCTGGGCTCCTGCACCTTCCTCAACAGTTTGGCTGCTACCATGCGCCCTTGTTAATCCCTCTCCCCCACCGTCCCATGCCTGCCGCCTTGGTGATGCTGAAATTCTGGTCCTTGTAGATGTTGGTATCCCTTCTGCATATAAATCCTCCTGTACTTCTTTCCCTTCCTTTTGTCCCACCACCTGACTCCGAATATTGTTTAGAGTTTGCTCCAGCATTTAAATGACTGGAATTGTCATGCTGATTAAAGTTGAGCGCGGTTCGTGGTTCGAGGTTCTCCAGTTCTAGGCTCGAGTGATTTTGGGGCCTGTTCTAGATCGAACTAGAACTCGAGCTTTTTGCAAAAGCTCGATAGTTCTAGAAACGTTCGAGAACGGTTCTAGCAGCAAAAAAAAAGCTAATTCCTAGCTTGGTTTCCGCTGTAATAGTGTAAGTCACTCTGTGAATCACACTATTATGACATTTCAGTGTATAGTGTGCGTGAACAGCGCCTTCAGATCACTGCTGTTTCTATAATGGCGATCGCCATTTTTTTTTTTTTTCCTTGTCTTCCTTCCCTAAGCGCGCGCGTGTAGTGGGGCGGGCCAGCATGTCAGCCAATCCCAGACACACACACAGCTAAGTGGACTTTTAGCCAGAGAAGCAACGGCATGTGTGATAGGATGTCCATGTCACATGTCCCTGCATTATAAAACCGGACATTTTCCTCCAGGACGCCATTATCTCTTCTGCGTCTTTGGTGTCAGACATCACTGTCGCAGCTCCGTCCTCCTGAGTCCTATTGCCGATACAGCTGTATGCGCTCCATATACAGCGTTAGACAGCATAGGGATAGCACTTTCTATCAGTCCTTTTAAGGGCTGAAACCGGTAGGGTCAGAGCCATAGGTGACAGGTCCTGAAAACAGAGACAGCGTCTGTGTAGCCAAGGTCAGGGATTTCGTCGCTGCATTTCCCCATTAGGAGGGAATAGAAAGGCAGGCTTCCATTCCTCTACCCAGAGCCCCACAATCCTGGCACTGTACCCTCCTGTCCTCTGCACACTCCAACTCTTTTTAACTAAGCCATTATACTAGCAAACAGTCAGTGTACCTAGTGGCATCCTAAACGTGGCTATTGTACTTTTGTCTAGTCACACTATTGCAAAGATAATTGGATCACGTCTGCCTGCATTGCACACTCCAACTCTTTTTAACTAAGCCATTAAGCTAGCAAACAGTCAGTGTACCTAGTGGCATCCTAAACGTGGCTATTGGACTTTTGTGTAGTCACAGTAGTGCAAAGATATTTGCAGCACGTCTGCCTGCATTGCACACTCCAACTCTTTTTAACTAAGCCATTATACTAGCAAACAGTCAGTGTACCTAGTGGCATCCTAAACGTGGCTATTGTACTTTTGTCTAGTCACACTATTGCAAAGATATTTGCATCACGTCTGCCTGCATTGCACACGCCAACTCTTTTTAACTAAGCCATTATGCTAGCAAACAGTCAGTGTACCTAGTGGCATCCTAAACGTGGCTATTGGACTTTTGTGTAGTCACAGTAGTGCAAAGATATTTGCAGCACGTCTGCCTGCATTGCACACTCCAACTCTTTTTAACTAAGCCATTATACTAGCAAACAGTCAGTGTACCTAGTGGCATCCTAAACGTGGCTATTGGAATTTTGTGTAGTCACAGTAGTGCAAAGATATTTGCAGCACGTCTGCCTGCATTGCACACTCCAACTCTTTTTAACTAAGCCATTATACTAGCAAACAGTCAGTGTACCTAGTGGCATCCTAAACGTGCCTATTGTACTTTTGTCTATTCACACTATTGTAAAGATATTTGCAGCACCTCTGCCTGCATTGCACACTCCAACTCTTTTTAACTAAGCCATTATACTAGCAAACAGTCAGTGTACCTAGTGGCATCCTAAACGTGGCTATTGTACTTTTGTCTAGTCACACTATTGCAAAGATATTTGCATCACGTCTGCCTGCATTGCACACTCCAACTCTTTTTAACTAAGCCATTATGCTAGCAAACAGTCAGTGTACCTAGTGGCATCCTAAACGTGGCTATTGTACTTTTGTCTAGTCACACTATTGCAAAGATATTTGCATCACGTCTGCCTGCATTGCACACTCCAACTCTTTTTAACTAAGCCATTATACTAGCAAACAGTCAGTGTACCTAGTGGCATCCTAAACGTGCCTATTGTACTTTTGTCTATTCACACTATTGTAAAGATATTTGCAGCACGTCTGCCTGCATTGCACACTCCAACTCTTTTTAACTAAGCCATTATACTAGCAAACACTCAGTGTACCTAGTGGCATCCTAAACGTGGCTATTGTACTTTTGTCTATTCACACTATTGTAAAGATATTTGCAGCACGTCTGCCTGCATTGCACACTCCAACTCTTTTTAACTAAGCCATTATGCTAGCAAACAGTCAGTGTACCTAGTGGCATCCTAAACGTGGCTATTGGACTTTTGTGTACTCACAGTAGTGCAAAGATATTTGCAGCACGTCTGCCTGCATTGCACACTCCAACTCTTTTTAACTAAGCCATTATACTAGCAAACAGTCAGTGTACTTAGTGGCATCCTAAACGTGGCTATTGGACTTTTGTGTAGTCACAGTAGTGCAAAGATATTTGCAGCACGTCTGCCTGCATTGCACACTCCAACTCTTTTTAACTAAGCCATTATACTAGCAAACAGTCATTGTACCTAGTGGCATCCTAAACGTGGCTATTGGACTTTTGTCTAGTCACACTAGTGCAAATCTATGTGCAGCACCTCTGCATGACACCCTACTGCTCTGTTTTTAATAAGCTATAATGATAGCAAAAAATACTGCCATTTAGTGGCATCATAGAACTGGCTGTTGTATTCCATTAGTGCCCCACTGGTGCCAAGCTATTTATAGCACCTCTACATGACACCCTCATGCACATTTTGCTACGCTAATGTTATAGCAAACTCATGGAATTCATTGCTGCATTTGATAATTCGGAGGGATAGAAAGTCAGGCTTCCTTTAGCTTTTCCTTCTGTTCATAGACAGCATCTCCAAGAGCAATTTCCCCTCCACGTCTAAGTGTGGCGAGGCAGCTAGTGCGCATGCGTGTGCCGATTTACCCCAGCTGCAGCCTAATTACAGTGTTTCGCCTAGTGAGTATGCTCAGCCTGACTGTGCTATTCCTGACGCTAAGTCTTCATTTCGGGATACAGCGCATGCTCCCACACTAAGTGTGAAAAGCCTCTTTGCACAGGTGCTTGCATTACGTGCCGGGTCTAAGTCCTGTTTTGTGCATAGACACCATGCTAAAGCTGATAGTCTTTTTTCAGAGACTGTATTTCATGCTACTGAGCATGCTCAGGCACTTACTGCATCAGAGACTAGGTACGGTAATGAACTCTTTGGCCCTGCCCCTGATGTGGGGGGGCACATATAGACCACAGGGCATCAGGTGTCCTCCCAAATGGCTTGCAGAGGCCCGCCACTATGACTTGTCACCGCATTATTGATGGTCAGACGATGACTGGTGAGGTGTTTGGGTCATGGCAGCCATGAGGTCATCATTGAAGTTGTGGTTCCAAATAGGACGCTAGTTATGCCACTCATAACGTGTCACTCTACTTTTGTCTCCAGGAGGTGCAATGTGGTTCACCCTGGTTTGGGGCGGACCCAGGTTATAAAAGGGGCTGGAGCCAACAAGGAGGTGCGCAGTCTTCTATTATGCTCCGAAAGAGCACACCTCCATGTGTTGAACCCATTGCGGCTTTAGGCCAGAGGTAGGCAAGGATAGGGTGTCGATGCAGGCCACCACCACAGTTGGTAACGCAGAACGGTTAAGACCAGCTCCTGTCCTACCAGTCCTGCTTGTGCAGCCCAGTGGCATTAACAGGCCTGCTGCTGCTGATGCGCCTGCTGTCCACAGGTGTGCCCCTACGCACACGGTCAGCGTACTCAATGGCCCCTGTGTTGTTAACAGGGAGTTCCTGGGCTGGGTGGGCATGTGGACCCTGTGACGCTAACAGGGCTCACAGTCTCCAGATCCGAATGGCGTCTAACTCGGTTCAGGCTACTATTAGTTTCATAGCCACACAGCTCTGTATCCTCCACCAAACCTTCCAGTTGCCAACCTCTCCTTTTCCAACTGTGAGCACGGTGGACACTGACTGCTGATGGGGATATATACCTTTCTCTTTCTTTTCTTATTAATTTTCGTTATATAGCGGTAACATAGTATATACCACTTTATCCAAATCTGCCAGTCCCACTGTAACAGATGGTGTTTCTTCAGCAAATGTTACTGTTGCTTAACCACCAAATCCACGGACCAAAACTTTTTTCCCCTTTCCAACACACCTGTTCCCCTTTCCACCAGCATCTGTCCTTTTTCAACTCATTTTGGTATATGACCAAAAGTGCAACTGTGCAGGGACACCGTACTCAACGCCATCTCAGCACAGCAGCCAGCCCTCGGTCCCTCAGATGTGGACAAGTAAAAGACCATTTCCTCCTAACCATGACAAAGCGTTGAGATTCACTCTGTGCAGCACTGGTGTTTAGTGGAAAAGTAGATCTAAGATTGCGTACCACATTCTGCAGATACTCCTGTATACGTGCGTCCATTTCTATGGCAGGAATTATTTTGCCAAATTTTGCCTTGTACCGGGGATCTAACAGTGTGGCAACCCAGTATTCTGGATTACTTTGAATTCGTACAATCCAAGAGTCATGTTGTAGGTAGTGCAGCAAGAAGTCGCTCATGTGTCTTGTGCATCCAGGAGGACCAAGTCCTTGGTGTGTTGGTGGCAGAGAGGTGAGAATCGTGCCTCCTTCCTCTGCCCTCTCCCCACAACCTCGCACAACCGAAATGTGAGCAAGCTCTCACTCATCTGCTGAGTCTTCCATGCCCATCGCCAGTTCGTCCTCCATTTCTTCATGGGCTCCTGCACCTTCCTCAACACTTTTTGCTGATACTATGCGCCCTTGTTAATCCCTCTCCCTCACCATGACTGCCGCATAGGTGCCGCTGACCATCTGGACCTCGTAGATCTTGTTATCCCTTCCGCATATGACTCCTCCTGTACTTCCTCCCCTTCCTCTTGTCCCAACACCTGACTCCGAATAATAATTACAGTGTGCTCCATCATGTAGATGACCAGAATTGTCACGCTGAGAATGACATTGCCAGTGCTAAACATCTTCGTCGACATTTCTAAACTGTGTAGCAGGGTGCATAGGTCCTTGATCTGACACCACTCCAGCAGCGTGATCTGCACCACCTCTGGATCAAGTTATCCCAGGCTATATGTCATAACGTATTGCAGCAGGGTTCGGCGGTGCTGCCACAAACACTGCAACATGTGCAGATTCAAATTCCTGCGTGTGGGCACATCGCATTTCAGGCGTTTAACCACCAGACCTAAAGACTTCTGTAGCGACGAAAGTTGTTGAGCTGCTGTGTGCGCACGATGGAAGTGAGCACATAGCGAGCGTGCACGCTGCACAAGGCCATGTAGGCCGTGATGGTGTTTTAAAAATTGCTGGAGAATTAGGTTCAACACGTGAGCCATACAAGGCACGTGTGTCACATTGCCCTGACGATGGCCCGCAGCCAGGTTTGCATCATTGCCGCACACGGCTATTAAGTCACCAACGGAGTCCGCTCCGTCAATTTGTACTCCGGTCGCCAGGTGACAACGTGTTCCTTTCATGAATAGTGCTGATGATGGGAGAGGAGTCGATGCCAGCGGCGCAGGTGGACGCAGGTTATGCTCACTCACTGGGCTGCATTACCTTGACAGATGCAGAATCTCTGGCTGAATGTAGCTGGTGGGTATCTCACAGATGAAATACCATCATTCAGCTACAACCAATGGGAAGACACCACACCCTTTTTTATGCCCATCCTGTCTGCAGACCACTGCCAGACATAGCTATGACCTCTGGTTACTTTTACCCCCAGTTCAGTTTTATGATTTTGTGTGCTTGTTACCTGACTACTTTTCCTGCTTGCTGTTTATGTACCTTGTTGGCCGATCCGCATTTCACCTCTGCTTGTTTTCTGATTAAGTCCTGGCCGTCCCATTCTGTTCCTGTTCCTCAATTAATGTTTTGACCCTGCCTGACTACTATTCTCTGGAACTGCAGCCTTCCACAGGTATTAATCACCTTGGGCCCTGTGCAATTCCTAATCCCTGTATAGGGGTTAAAGGGTTTCAGGGTTCTAGGGGTCCTGCTTGGTGAGTGGCTTCCCTCTAGCCTATCATTAACAGCCCATCTGAGTGTGTGGATCAAGGAAGGCGTTACACCGTGCTCTCTGCAGAAGGCCATGTGGGCCAGGATAGTGCTTTAAAAATTGCTGGACAACCAGGTTCAACACGTGAACCACACAAGGCATGTGTGTCACATTGTCACAGCGAAGGGCCGCACCCATGTTTGCATCATTGTCGCACCCGGCCTTCCCTGGCTGCTGGTTGAGTGGAGACAACCATTGATGAAACTCGGTATCCAGAGCTAACCGTCCACAACTTCTCAGCGGTGTGACTCACATTTCCCATACATTTCAAAGAAAAACTTTGACCGCCTGATGGCATTGAGCTCTGCTGCCAGCATAGTAAGGAGGTGTGTGGTAGTCCTTGTGCGCAGTTACAAGGAAGGGTGGCCTGACCACACAGGGTTTGCGCCAAGGTGGAGGACCCACACGAGGTTGAAGAGGCAGAAGCAGTGTATTAACTTCTACATACAGAAGAAGGATTGAAACAACTCGTGGGGACGGCAAGACTTGTACAGCAGACCCTTCTCCATCTCTCACCATAGTTTGCCAGTGCCCAGTCAGTGACATGTAATGACCCTGTCTATGCTTACTGGTCCAAGTATCTGTGTTGAAATGCACCCTGTCGCACACAGAGTTTCTCAAGGAAGTGGTGATGTTGTGTGCGACATGCTGGTGTAGCGCGGGCATGCTTTTCTTGGAGAAGCAGTGGTGATTGGGCATCTGGTACTGGGGCACAGCGACAGACATAAGGTCTCTAAAATCCTGTGTGTCCCACTAGGCGGAAAGGCAGCATTTCGGTAGCCAACAGCTTACAGAGGGATAGAGTCAACCTCTTAGCTTTGTCATGGGTCGCAGGAAGTGGCCTTTTATTTGACCACATCTGAGGGACAGAGATCTGGCTGCTGTGTGTAGACGGTGTTGAGTAGTGTGTCCCTGGAAAAATGCAGGTTTGTGAGGAAAGTGCAGGCGGAGACATGATGTTGCCTTCATCCAACGTTGGTGCTATCGATGTTTGAGAGAGCTGTACACACTCACTTGTTTCCCCTTCCAAACCAACTGCCGACCTACCAAGCAAACTGCCTGTTGCGGTTACAGTGGTGGAAGTTGTGGGTGGAAAAACAGGTGTGACAGCTGTCCCCACAGTCCTAGAAGATGACGAGCGCGCGGATGCACTGGAAGGGGCAGGCGGTGGATGGTTCGCTCCGCTAGGCCGCTTTGCAGCATGGTGAGCTTCCCACCAGGCCATATGATATTTATTCATGTGACGATTCATGGAAGAAGTTGTCAAACTGATGAGGTTTTGACCTCTACTAAGAGAACCATGACAAATTTTACAGATCACATAATTTGGGCGATCTTTTTCTATGTCAAAAAAGGACCAGGCTAGGCAAGGCTTAAGGCCCTGTAACACACAGAGATAAATCTGCGGCAGATCTGTGGTTGCAGTGAAATTGTGGACAATCAGTGTCGGGTTTGTGGCTGTGTACAAATGGAACAATATGTCCATGATTTCACTGCAACCACAGATCTGCCAAAGATTTATCTGTGTGTGTGACAGGGCCTTTAGAGGCCATGCGACCTGTTGATCCACCCCGAATAATGCTCAGAGGCAGAGTGGTGGCTGAGGATGCAGTTGTAGACGTGCTACCAGTGCTCCGACTGTGTCCAGGAAGGCGCAAGGTAACTTCGTCGTCGGTTGCATCCTCCTCCACCGCCTCTGTTGACCTCCTCGAGTGTCTGACTGTGGGTTGACAGTAGGTGGGATCTAGAACTTCATCATCAATTGTTGTGTTTGCACTCCCCTCCCCCTCAGACCGAGCCTCTTCTTGCCCTGACCGAATATTTAAGTTGTCATCCCAATCGGGTATCTGCATCTCATCTTCATCAGTATGTTCCTCATTGTCTATAACCACAGGTGTTGGAAAGGCAGCATTTTGGTAGCCAACAGTTTGCAGATGCTGAAAGTCAACCTCCAAGCCATGTCATGCCCTTCTAAAAGCATGTAAAACACAGCGAGGGGACTCCAACCACAGTCTCCCTCGTTGGCACTAACTGGGCCACACACACCCCACTTGACTGGTATCGGTTGAGCCCCCTTTTGAAAAAGAAAAAGATGCTTTGCATGAAGCACTCTCAAAAATACGCGTGCCTTTCCCGTCCCCTGGCTGACCCAGGGGAAGAAAAGTCCTCTGAGAGCCATGACTTGTTCATCTTGGTTCTTTTAGAAACACAGCGAGGGGACTCCAACCACAGTCTCCCTCGTTGGCACTAACTGGGCCACACACACCCCACTTGACTGGCATCGGTTGAGCCCCCTTTTGAAAAAGAAAAAGATGCTTTGCATGAAGCACTCTCAAAAATACGCGTGCCTTTCCCGTCCCCTGGCTGACCCAGGGGAAGAAAAGTCCTCTGAGAGCCATGACTTGTTCATCTTGGTTCTTTTAGAAACACAGCGAAGGGACTCCAACCACAGTCTCCCTCGTTGGCACTAACTGGGCCACACACACCCCACTTGACTGGCATCGGTTGAGCCCCCTTTTGAAAAAGAAAAAGATGCTTTGCATGAAGCACTCTCAAAAATACGCGTGCCTTTCCCGTCCCCTGGCTGACCCAGGGGAAGAAAAGTCCTCTGAGAGCCATGACTTGTTCATCTTGGTTCTTTTAGAAACACAGCGAGGGGACTCCAACCACAGTCTCCCTCGTTGGCATTAACTGGGCCACACACACCCCACTTGACTGGCATCGGTTGAGCCCCCTTTTGAAAAAGAAAAAGATGCTTTGCATGAAGCACTCTCAAAAATACGCGTGCCTTTCCCGTCCCCTGGCTGACCCAGGGGAAGAAAAGTCCTCTGAGAGCCATGACTTGTTCATCTTGGTTCTTTTAGAAACACAGCGAGGGGACTCCAACCACAGTCTCCCTCGTTGCCACTAATTGGGCCACACACACCCCACTTGACTGACATCAGTTGATGCCCCTTTTGAAAATGAAAAAGATGCTTTGCATGAAGCACTCTCAAAAATACGCGTGCCTTTCCCGTCCCCTGGCTGACCCAGGGGAAGAAAAGTCCTCTGAGAGCCATGACTTGTTCATCTTGGTTCTTTTAGAAACACAGCGAGGGGACTCCAACCACAGTCTCCCTCGTTGCCACTAATTGGGCCACACACACCCCACTTGACTGACATCAGTTGATGCCCCTTTTGAAAATGAAAAAGATGCTTTGCATGAAGCACTCTCAAAAATATGCGTGCCTTTCCCGTCCCCTGGCTGACCCAGGGGAAGAAAAGTCCTCTGAGAGCCATGTCCACATTGTCAGTGGACAGACACGTGTGCTTATCTGCCAGCAGACCCCCAACAGCACTGAAGACAGGTTCCGAGAGAACGCTGGCTGCAGGACACGACAAGATCCCCAAGGCGTACGTGGCGAGCTCAGGCAATTTATCCAGATTGGAAGCCTAAAATGAGCAGGGCTCAAGTTGCACAATAATGGAATCGATGTTTCCTTGCATATACTCATATATCTGTGTGTCCTCCTCTTTTTCCTTGTCCAGCTCTTTTGTTTTCGCATGAGTATATGTCCTTGTCACTTTCCCATGTGTTTGAGTTGTTTGTCACCTTTTGGACCCCTTTGAGGGTGTTTTCTAGGTGTTTTTATGTGTTTTTGAATGCCTGCCATTGTTTCCTATGCAGTTCGAGTTCGGTTCGTCGAACGTTCGACGAGCCGAACTCGAACGGGATCTCCGTTCGGCGAACCGACCTCGAGCCGAACCGGGACCGGTTCGCTCATCTCTAATGCTGATAATGGCATTGTCAGCGCTAAACATATTCGTCGCCATGTTGAAACTGTGCAGAAGGGTGCATAGGTCCTTGATCTGAGATCACTCCATCAGCGTGATCTGCCCCACCTCTGCATCTTGTTGGCCCAGGCTATACGTCATAATTTATTGCACCAGGGCTCTGCAGTGCTGCCACAGTCGCTGCAACATGTGAAGAGTCGAATTCCAGCGTGTCGCCACATCACATTTCAGTCGATGAACCGTAGGCCGAAAAACTTCTGTAGCGATTCAAGTCGGTCAGCTGCGCTGTTTGAACGGTGGAAGTGAGCAGATAGTGATCGTTCCCTGTGCAGAAGCTCATCTAGGCCGGGATAGTGGGTTAAAAATTGCTGGACAACAAGGTTTAACACGTGAGCCATACAAGGCATGTGTGTCACCTTGCCCCGGTGAAGGGCCGCACCCAGGTTTGCAGCATTGTAGCACACGGCCTTACCTGGCTGCAGGTTGAGTGGAGACAACCATTTACGAAACTCGGTCTCCAGAGCTGACCACAACTCCTCAGCTGTGTGACTCTTATTTCCCAGACATTTCAACGTAAAGACTGCCTGATGCTGTTGAGCTCTGCTGCCAGCATAGTAAGGAGGTGTGCGGGATTCTTTGTGCCCAGTCACAACGCTGGTGGCCTGACCACACAGGCTTTGGGCGGAGGTGGAGGACCCAGATGAGGTTGAGGAGGCAGAAGTAGTAGAGGAACTTCTACATACAGAGGATTGACGCACAACTCGTGGGGACGGCAAGACTTGTACAGCAGACCCTTCTCCATCTCTCACCATAGTTACTCAGTGCCCAGTCAGTGACATGTAATGCCCCTGTCCATGCTTACTGGTCCAAGTATCGGTGGTGAAATGCACTCTGTCACACACAGAGTTTCTCAAGGAAGCGGTGATGTTGTGTGCGACATACTGTTGTAGCGCAGGCACTCCTTTCTTGGAGAAGTAATGGCAACTGGGCATCTGGTACTTAGGCACTGCGACGGACATAAGGTCTTGAAAATCCCCTGTGTCCACCAGGCGGAAAGGCAGCATTTCTGTAGCCATCAGCTTTGCAGAGGGTGAAAGTCAACCTCTTAGCTTTGTCATGGCTAGGAGGAAATGGCCTTTTACTTGTCCACATCTGAGGGACCAAGGGCTGGCTGCTGTGCTGAGATGGCATTGAGTAGGGTGTCCCATGAAAACTCCTAGTCTGTGAGGAAAGTGCAGGTGGAGACATAATGTTGCCTTCATCCAAAGGTGGTGCTCTTGATGTCTGAGAGAGCACTACATCAGCAGCTGTTTCCCCTTCCAAAACAACTGTCGACCTGCCAATCACACTGCCTGTTGTGGTTAAAGAGGTGGAAGGTCTGCGTTGCAAAGCATGTGGGAATGCTGTCCCCACAGTCATAGAGGATGAAGAGTGCGCGGATGCACTTAAAGGGGCAGACTGCGGTTGGCCCGCTCCACTAGGCCACATTGTAACATAGTGAGCTTCCCACTGGGACTTCTGCTTGTTATTCATGTGACGGTTCATGGACGAAGTAGTCAAACTATTGAGTTTTTGGCCTCTACTTAGAGATTGGCGACAGATCTTACAGATGATATGATTTGGTAGATCCTTTGCGATGTCAAAAAAGGACCAGGCTAGGCAAGGCTTTGAGCCCATGCGACCTGCAGAGCCACCACGACTTGTGCTCAGAGGCCGAGTTGTCGCTGAGGATGCAGTTGTTGACGTGCTTCCAGTACTCCGTTTCTGTCCAGGAAGGCGCAAGCTAACCTCGTCGTCAGTCGCATCCTCCTCCACCGCCTCTGCTGACCTTCTTGAGTGCCTGACTGTGGGTTGACAGTAAGTGGGATCTACAACCTCATCATCAACCTGTATGTTTGCACTCCCCTCATCCTCAGACCTAACCTCTTCCTGCCCTGACTAAATAGTTAAGTTGTCATTCCAATCAGGTATCTGAGTCTCATTGTCATCAGTATGTTCCTCATTGTCTCCACCAAGAGTAGTTACAGTTTGGGAATGAGGGTCTACATTATGCTCAGAAACATCTTCATCAGGGCCTGAATCTGACTCACAAAGCTTCTGTGCATCACTGCAGATCATTTCCTGGTCTGGACTCACTGCAGCTTTGGAGCAGACATCTGATTCCCAGGCTATAGTGTGATTGAACAGCTCTGCAGACTCACCCATCTCTGTTACCCCATACTCTGCAGGGCGGGTGGAGACTTGAGAGCTGGTGGAAAGCAAGTGTGATTGGGGTGACAACTCAGAGGACTGGAGTTTTTTGATGTTGAAGTAGAGGCCACTTGATGGAGCACTTGAGATCCATTCAAGCATGTGCTTTTTTGTGCACCATCTACCTTTGGTAGAGTTGGTCGGTTCCGTAAAAAAGGGAGCACATCAGATTGTCCACGGAAAGTAGTAGACATCTTACTTTTGCTGGAAGATGGCGTTTCTTCAGCAGATGTTACTGTAGCTTTACCACGTAACCCACGGACACAAACTTTTTTCCCTTTCCAACACGCCTGTTCCCCTTTCCACCAGCATCTGCTCTTTTGCCACTCATTTTGTTTGTGACCAAATTAGACACCTAAAATGTTGTAGCAAAAATGGAGAGGTGGTGTAGGTTGCAGAGGTGGTCTAGCTTTATTGACAGCTGAAGAACCAACACTGACTATCCCAGATTATTTTAGTATGCCCCTAAAAGAATCAGCACTGTTTGCAATTCAAATTGAGTAGCAAAAATGGACTGGTGTGTACAATGCACACTTGGCGTACCTTGCTTAATAGGAGAGGAACACTAAGTTAGTATCCCAGACAATTTTTGTATGACCCTAAAAGTGTCAGCATTGTTTGCAATTAAAATTGCGTAGCAAAAATGGACAGGTGTGTAGAATTCACACTTGGTGTACCTTGCTTGACAGGAGAGTAACCCTAAGTTAGTATCCCCGACAATTTTAGTATGCCCCTAAAAGTGTCAGCACTGCTTGCAATTAAAATTGCATAGCAAAAATGGACTGGTGTGTAGAATGCACAGGTGCTGTAGCTAGCTTGACAGGAGAGGAAGCTTCACTTTCTATCCCTGCCAATGAAACAATGCCCCAAGGAATTGCCTGAGCTGATTTAGCCAGACACTGTGATATAAACCCCTGCACAGCACTGGCACAGACCTGCCTAGCAAAAATGGCTTTGAACGTCTGGAATGTAGCCCTGAAAAGGGCTGAAATTACAAGTAGTCCCTAATCCCCAAAGCGATGTTTAGATTGCACTGTATGTATATAGCGTACACAGCAGCAGCAGCGGGAGCGGATGCGGTGACTGTCACCCACCCGCAGCATAGAGATGATGGCGGAGATGGAGAAAATGGCCGGGTCTTATAGAGCAAAGACATGTGACATGCACAGCCTATGACACATGCCCTTGCTTGTCTGGCAAAAATCCACTTTGCTGTGTGTATGTCTGTGATTGGCTGACAGCCTGGCCCACCCCACTGTACGTGTGGTTAGGGAGAAAAAAAAAATGGCGATCGCCATTCTTTTACCACTCTGCAGCAGCACTGATCTAAACCCCGTCCCCCCCGCACACTATACGCTGAATTTTGATAATATCATGATTCACAGTGACTCACATTATTACAGTGAAAAGCCAGCTAGTAACTAGCTACGCTTTTTGGTGATCGAGCCCTTATCGAACGGTAACTCAAACTGCCGAACTTGAAGCAAATCATTTGAGTTCTTCGAACGACTCGAACACCCCCTAAAATTACTCGAATTTTAAATTGGTGAACTGTTTGAATTGAACATCGCTCAACTCTAGTCATCATCTAAATAGATCAAAATCTATGGTCCTGCCAAAAATTGCTATTTCATCATCTAAATAGTGCAAAATCTGTGGTCCAGCTCAAAATTGGTATTTCATCATATAAATAGTGCAAAATCTGTGGTCCAGCTCAAAATTGCTATTTTATCATCTGCATAGTGACTGTTAATTTAGTGACAGGTGACTGACATCTGTGGGACTAGGGTTGTGAAACAGTTGAGTAAAATAGGGAAAGGGTACATCAAACATGAGTGGGAAATCCCGAAGTTGTGGTGGAAGAGGGAATACGCATGGTGTTCGAAGTGTACATCGAGTAGGTATTAATATTGTTCCTGAAAGCTCTACTGAACAAATACCAATTCATCCTATCTAAAGACAACTGACAACTTCTGTTACTGGACGGGCTACTCAACTCCCTTTCTTTGGCATCCGCACAGCTATATGACTTGTAGATGAGGACTAGAAACATCATGTTCTACAGTGGATGGCAAGTGCTGCATCAAGTGGCCTCTCCTCCTCTTCCTCTACCTCAACATCACACACAGTACAGTCCTTAGAGGTGGCACCCCAATTACCCTTGTTTCCCCCCACATCACAACTCTACAACTGACCAACTGACTGTGAGGAACCACAGGTTGGTGAGTCTGCAGATTCTATGCAGTGGACATCAGAGGTTTGCTCTAAAGATTCACAGGCTCAAGAGGAGGAAAATATCTGCACTGATGCCCAAAATCTTTGTCAGTTGGATCCGTATGTGGATGAAAAAAACCAAGGAGAAAAATTGTAGGAAAAATACCCTGACTATAAATAAATAAATTGCAAGTGCTTAATAACAGGGTACTTAGTATATACATTTTTGCAAAAAGGTAAGAAGCTGTCTCACCTCGTCACGGTGTACCCATCTGAGACAGTCCCTAACCTACTAAAGTTAAAAACATATTCTGTACCTGACTTGTGTCATGTCCAAACTTCAATATGAATGGTAAAGTGGTCAGCTGGGTCCCAGATTAAATACACAGCAAAAAGTGAGAAGCAGGTAATTGTTCAGTCTCAGTATCAGGAGGGCTGCACCCCCAACTTGCATTAACGCAAGATAACAGACAAAAAACACAAAAAACTGAGCTGTAACAAATGTTCAATAAACATGCAACATTACAAGCATGTGAATTGCAGCCTCAAGACTAGAAAAAAACCAAGATGGGTAAACCTCAGATGGGTACACCGTGACGAGGTGAGACAGTTTCTTACCTTTTTGCAAAAAGGTATATACTAAGTACCCTGTTATTAAGCACTTGCAATTTATTTATTTATAGTCAGGGTATTTTTCCTACAATTTTTCTCCTTGGTTTTTTTCTAGTCTTGAGGCTGCAATTCACATGCTTGTAATGTTGCATGTTTATTGAACATTTGTTACAGCTCAGTTTTTTTGTGTTTTTTGTCTGTTATCTTGCTTTAATGCAAGTTGGGGGTGCAGCCCTCCTGATACTGAGACTGAACAATTACCTGCTTCTCACTTTTTGCTGTGTATTTAATCTGGGACCCAGCTGACCACTTTACCATTCATATTGAAGTTTGGACATGACACAAGTCAGGTACAGAATATGTTTTTAACTTTAGTAGGTTAGGGACTGTCTCAGATGGGTACACCGTGACGAGGTGAGACAGCTTCTTACCTTTTTGCAAAAATGTATATACTAAGTACCCTGTTATTAAGCACTTGCAATTTATTTATTTATAGTCAGGGTATTTTTCCTACAATTTTTCTCCTTGGTTTTTTTCTAGTCTTGAGGCTGCAATTCACATGCTTGTAATGTTGCATGTTTATTGAACATTTGTTACAGCTCAGTTTTTTTGTGTTTTTTGTCTGTTATCTTGCTTTAATGCAAGTTGGGGGTGCAGCCCTCCTGATACTGAGACTGAACAATTACCTGCTTCTCACTTTTTGCTGTGTATTTAATCTGGGACCCAGCTGACCACTTTACCATTCATATTGAAGTTTGGACATGACACAAGTCAGGTACAGAATATGTTTTTAACTTTAGTAGGTTAGGGACTGTCTCAGATGGGTACACCGTGACGAGGTGAGACAGCTTCTTACCTTTTTGCAAAAATGTATATACTAAGTACCCTGTTATTAAGCACTTGCAATTTATTTATTTATAGTCAGGGTATTTTTCCTACAATTTTTCTCCTTGGTTTTTTTCTAGTCTTGAGGCTGCAATTCACATGCTTGTAATGTTGCATGTTTATTGAACATTTGTTACAGCTCAGTTTTTTTGTGTTTTTTGTCTGTTATCTTGCTTTAATGCAAGTTGGGGGTGCAGCCCTCCTGATACTGAGACTGAACAATTACCTGCTTCTCACTTTTTGCTGTGTATTTAATCTGGGACCCAGCTGACCACTTTACCATTCATATTGAAGTTTGGACATGACACAAGTCAGGTACAGAATATGTTTTTAACTTTAGTAGGTTAGGGACTGTCTCAGATGGGTACACCGTGACGAGGTGAGACAGCTTCTTACCTTTTTGCAAAAATGTATATACTAAGTACCCTGTTATTAAGCACTTGCAATTTATTTATTTATAGTCAGGGTATTTTTCCTACAATTTTTCTCCTTGGTTTTTTTCTAGTCTTGAGGCTGCAATTCACATGCTTGTAATGTTGCATGTTTATTGAACATTTGTTACAGCTCAGTTTTTTTGTGTTTTTCGTATATGGATGAAGTAGCGTCCAAGCAGAATCCAGACCCTCGTCACCAGATGTTAACTCCTGGGGTGGAGGTGATGATGATGAGACTCAGAAATCTGAGACATATGCAGCGTCGGACAGAGGTGTCTGGGGTCCACCAGAGCAACTGACTGCAGGGGCCCACCCTACAGCAATATGCAAATACTTGTTAGCCTTTATCCCCGTTATAGTGGAGCATCGACTGTGAAGCACAGGCAGCTCCTGCACATCTCCTGTGCACACACAATAACTGATGTACAACTACAGTAGTTTGCAGTAAGGGGCATCTTTGGTGAAAACAAGTTATCACCGATCCACAGGTTAGTTAGGTTAGTTAGTTAGTTAGTTATTGAATGAATATATCAAGGGACGAGTTGGACATGAGCTCCACTTTCAAGGGGATAAAAGTTACACGATTGGTGCAGGTCCCAGCAATCGGTCCCCACAGATGAATAAGTTATCACTTATCCTTAGGCCACATTCACACATTTAGTATTTGGTCAGTATCTTACATCAGTATTTCTAAGTCAAAACTAGGAGTGGGTTAAAAATGCAGAGACGTTTCTATTATACTTTTCCTCTGATTTTACCACTCTTGGTTTTGGCTACAAATACTGACCAAACACTCAACATGAGCACATGGCCTTAAGGGTGCTTTACACGCTGCGACATCGCTAGCAATAGCTAACAATGTCGAGCGCGATAGCACCCGCCCCCGTCGCACACGCGATATCTTGTGATAGCTGCCGTAGTGAACATTATCGCTACGGCAGATTCACACGCATTTACCTGCCCTGCGACGTCGCTCTGGCCGGCGATCCGCCTTCTTCCTAAGGTGGAGGGTCGTGCGGCGTCACACTGCGATGTGTGCTGCCGCAGGAACGAGGAACAACATCGTATCTCCTATTGGTGCGACATTATGAAAATGACCGACGCTACACAGATCACTGATTTACGACGCTTTTGCGATCTTTTATCGGCGCATCTAGGCTTTACACGTTGCGACGTCGTTACCGGCGCTGGATGTGCATCACTTTCGATTTGACCCCGACGATATCGCAGTAGCAATGTTGCAATGTGCAAAGTACCCCTTAGTTTCATTCTATCAGCTTGGAATTTAAAGCTCAGCAGTTCTATAGTACAGCTGTCATGGTTCTGATTTGAGGTGCTCTGCTCCCCTGCAGAGCCGGTGTTCTGTTGTTGTTTGAGCTCCGATGGATGGGTTGTTCCCAGCCTCGGGTCCTGCATTGGTGCTGGTAGGAGTCTGTTCACAGGCACCTTGTTGCAGATGATTGCTCCGCTTCATTAGGGAGCAATCTCACCCGGAACGCCAACAGTCGTAGTTTCTGTTTAGCAGTAAGTGCTTCTAGCTCCCTTTAGTGTACAGTTCAGATATTGTCTCTCGACCCAAGACCCTAGCTACCCTTCTCCACTCCTTCCCCTTACTCAGATGTTACCTCCTGGAATCTGACCTCTGGCTCGTACCCTGACCTCGACTCTGCTTTCTCCCTGTATTCTATACTTGACCTCTTGGCTTCTGACCTCCAGCTTGTACCCTGACCTTGGCTCTGTTTCTTACGTGACCTCCTTTCTCCTGACTCCCAGCTTGTTTGACTTCTCGTCTATTCACTACTTACCAGTTGTATCTAGTGACATCTAGTGATTGAGCATCACAACACCAAATGCTTTTAAAAGTCTTCATTTTTTATGTATATTTTTATATAAAATATTTTTTTTTTCATTAAATATTTTTTGTTATTTTTTATGATTAGATTGTATACTGTATATGTACACAGAGACACATACATTCACAGTGTATATTTGGTGAATATTTTAAAGTAATCTTTCTTAAAGTTCAGTTGTTATTTATACCGGATGGATAGGTGTTCTTTATTGCAAATAAATTACGGTTCTACTAAAGGTTGATAAGTGATAACAAATGTTGTTTAAATACATTTTAAATCATTTAAATGAGGAGGAAATGTATTTATTGATTTTACAGTACATGGGCGCATCATAACATAGTATATGAGGCCATTATTGGTAGACAGTGG
This sequence comes from Anomaloglossus baeobatrachus, assembly GCF_048569485.1. Lineage (NCBI taxonomy): Eukaryota > Metazoa > Chordata > Amphibia > Anura > Aromobatidae > Anomaloglossus > Anomaloglossus baeobatrachus. The sequence continues at coordinate 405,903,001 of NC_134354.1, read as the reverse complement.
GTTAATGGATGCCTTCAGCTAGTGACAGTTCTAAACAAATATCAATTAGTTGACATATTAATCATGTTGGAAACAAAAGGCGGTGCATTCTGGGAATAATGCTAATGAAGTCATTTCAGTGAAAGAATGATTGCTTCTCATGAAAGATGAGCAATGGTATGATTCTGTTCAACTTCATTACATTAATCTCACTGTGTAATTTGTAGAGAAAGCTTTGGTGTAGGAGAATCTGGGAATTTGAGTCTTAAACACCTGGTGGAGAACAGCTTGCACACTTGTTCTCTTCAAGAAGATGGTTAGCTTTAGGTTTTAATCAGAATCCAGCATGTGCTCTCCGAGGTGCTGAAACAATATATTATCGCAGTGATTATGACTGACAAACAACAGGCAGCATTCAACGGTTTCCTTAAAGGGGTTTTGTCACAAACAAAGTTCATTTTAATCAATAGATTTAGATAATAATAATTTCCACAATTGGATGTTTAAAAAAATATTTCTGTGCTGAGATAATCTTATATATGTGTCCCTTCTATGTACTGTGTAATGCCTGTGTCTGACCGCACAGGGACATTGTTACGGTTGCTGCGAGCACTGGAGACTATGTCCAGATTTCTTGCTACTGCACATGTGCGAGCGCTGGAGACTAAGTCCAGATTTCGTGCTACTGCACATGTGCGAGCGCTGGAGACTAAGTCCAGATTTCTTGCTACTGCACATGTGCGAGCGCTGGAGACTAAGTCCAGATTTCTTGCTACTGCACATGTGCGAGCGCTGGAGACTAAGTCCAGATTTCGTGCTACTGCACATGTGCGAGCGCTGGAGACTAAGTCCAGATTTCTTGCTACTGCACATGTGCGAGCGCCGGAGACTAAGTCCAATCTTGGAGCCATTGCACATGTGTGGGTGACATCATCGCTGACACGAGGTCACATGTCTCTGACACCTTCTATGCCGATTGGTCGCTGGTCATGTGCTTGTGACGTCTTGCTCGGTGATAGGCCAGCATGACGTCACTCCTGTCGTTCTGGCAGCGGATTGGCTCTGGTGTCCTCCATCTTGGATGAGGCACAGAGTCTATATAAGACCCTGACACACGCCGCATGGTGCTCAGTCCTCTTGGTTCATGCATATGAGTAGACGCTCTGTGCGCGTTCCTCTAGGCATTCCTCTGTCTATGCTAGGTGAGCGCTACCGGCAGGGTAGCGTTCTTATACCTTACAGCTTCGGCTGCTGTCCGTATCCTTACCTCTTAGGGGAGCGGACATAGGCAGGTGCCTGAGGCACATGGTCTGGCTGGGCCTTGTGATTCTACTCGTAGGTGGACGTTGCCGCTAGGGTAACGTTCCTTATACTGCGTCTGGCAGTTGTTCGTATCCTCGCACACTAGGGGAGCGAACAGAGGTAGGAGCTTTGTGCGGCTTACGCTGCTGTTCGTCTCTTTTGCACCACTAGAAGAGCGGACCTAGGCAGGTGCCATATCTAGTGGTTCGTGTCCTCGCACACTAGTGGAGCGAACACAGGTAGGAGCTTTGTGCGGCTTACGCTGCTGTTCGTCTCTTTTGCACCACTAGAAGAGCGGACCTAGGTAGGTGCCATTTCGCACACATTGCCTTTGTCTCTGTGATTGTTAACAGAGATCATTCCACACACCCTCCAAGTAAGGGAGGAATTGCTTTACTTACTTATTATATCCTTCTGTGAGTTAACAGAGGTATTGCACTCTGCCATAGTCTGCAGCAAAGTCTTTGCACGGTGGACCCTGACTGTCTGATACTCCTTTCGGTTATTATCAGACAGCCCCCCGTAACATTAGGACTGAGCCAAGGGTCTGGCAGTTATGGCAGAATATCAGCAGTTACACCGTTACATACAAGTACTTGAGTCACGGCTCAAGAGTATAGAGGATAAACCTCAGACCATGGTGACATCTGCACATGATCCTCGACTTGCTCTGCCAAACAGATATTCTGGCGATGCCAGATCATGTCGTGGTTTCATTAGTCAGTGTCAGATACACCTAGAGGTCAACTCTTCTCGCTTCTCTACGGAGAGGTCCAGAGTAGGCTTTATCATCTCATTACTTCAGGACAAAGCCTTAGAATGGGCGACTCCCCTATGGGAGCGCTCTGATGTGGTTACTCTGAGACATCAAGACTTTCTTGATGCTCTTAAGGCGGTATTCATGGGTCCGCAGGTTACCCATGATGCGGCCCTGAGACTGTTAGATCTATCTCAGGGTTCGTTATCCACTAGTTCTTATGCCATTGCTTTTAGAACTCTGGTGGCAGAACTAGATTGGCCAGAGAAGGTGTTGATTCCTATCTTCTGGAGAGGGTTGGCAGGCTATGTCAAGGATGCCCTTGCTACTCGTGAGGTCCCTGCTTCTCTGGAGGACTTGATCACAGTTGCAACGAGGATCGATGTACGCCATAAGGAACGTAGACTCGAGGTCTCTTCCTCACGCCCTAAGCATCGGGCTATTCCAGTTGTTGAGGGTCCACTACCATCTTCCTCAGCATCTGAAACATCTCCCACTCCTATGGAGTTAGGTCATACGTTCTCCAGACTACGCAAGTCTGGTCCTCCTATATGTTACGTATGTCGTCAGGCTGGGCACTATGCCAACAAGTGTCCTAGTCGTCAGGGAAACTCCCTGGCCTAGTAACCATTAGAGGGGGGTTACTAGAGACGTCTTCTGCACCCTCTAAGTGTTGTATCCCAGGTCAGCTCTCGTTATCTGAGAATACATGGCCTATTATGGCTTTTGTGGATTCCGGAGCTGACGGGATTTTTGTGTCCTCAGGATTTGTAAAGGGACACAATATTCCCTCTATCATGTTAGAGGCGCCTATTCCTGTCCGTGTTGTTAATGGAACTATGTTGTCTGACTCCATTACATTGAGGACAGTTCCCTTGCGCCTTTCCCTGTCTCAGGGTCACATAGAGGAGATTTCTTTTCTTGTTTTGCCTGAGGGTATAGACGACGTCCTTCTGGGTCTTCCATGGCTTCGGACTCATGCTCCTCACATTGACTGGGAGTCTGACAGCATTATTAGTTGGGGTTCGAAATGTCAGTCCCGATGTCTTCCCTTACCACCTAAGGTCGTTGCGGTTGCATCAACTGATCTCTCTCCCATACCTACACCCTATTTGGATTTCGCTGACGTGTTCTCCAAACAGGGTGCTGAGGTTCTTCCACCCCATAGGCCGTATGACTGTGCCATAGACCTTATCCCAGGTTCGGTTCCACCTAAAGGCAGGGTTTACCCCCTGTCGATACCTGAGTCGGAGGCCATGTCGACCTATATAAGAGAGAGTTTAGAGAAGGGGTTCATTCGTAAGTCTGTCTCTCCCGCGGGAGCTGGGTTTTTCTTTGTTCGGAAGAAAGAGGGTGATTTGCGTCCCTGCATAGATTACAGGGGTCTCAACGCAATCACAATAAAGAACAAATACCCATTACCTTTAATTTCGGAGCTCTTTGACAGACTGAGAGGAGCTCAAGTTTTTACGAAGTTGGATCTGCGGGGTGCGTATAACTTGGTACGAATTCGAAAGGGTGACGAATGGAAGACCGCTTTTAACACCCGAGACGGTCACTATGAATACCTCGTCATGCCTTTTGGGTTATGTAATGCACCCGCAGTATTTCAGGACTTCGTAAACGATGTGTTCAGGGATTTACTGTTATCCTCAGTAGTGGTGTATCTGGATGACATCCTGATTTTTTCTCCTGATCTGGAGACTCATCGTCAGGATGTCGTTCGTGTCCTTTCCCGTTTAAGGGAGCACTCATTGTTTGCTAAACTCGAGAAATGTGTATTCGAGCAGTCCTCATTGCCTTTTTTGGGTTACATTATCTCACAAGAGGGTCTGGCTATGGATCCTGCGAAGCTCTCTGCTGTCCTGCAATGGTCCGAACCTCATTCCTTGAAGGCGGTGCAACGCTTCTTAGGATTCATAAATTATTACAGGCAGTTCATACCCCATTTTTCTACTTTGGTGGCCCCTTTGGTGGCCTTGACTAAGAAAGGTGCTAATCCCAAAGCCTGGTCTACTGAGACATCTCAGGCTTTTGAGGCAGTAAAAAGACACTTTTCAACTGCTCCCGTTCTTCAAAGACCCGATGAGAATAAGCCCTTCCTCTTAGAGGTTGATGCCTCTTCAGTGGGTGCTGGTGCGGTCTTGTATCAAAAGAACGGTGCAGGTAGAAAAAGGCCGTGTTTCTTCTTTGCTAAAACCTTTTCACCGGCAGAGAGAAACTATACCATTGGGGATAGGGAACTTCTCGCCTTGAGATTAGCCTTGGAGGAGTGGCGTCACTTGCTGGAAGGAGCGAAACATCCTTTCCAGGTCTATACAGACCATAAGAATCTGACGTACTTACAAACCGCTCAGCGTCTGAATCCTCGCCAAGCCCGCTGGTCCTTGTTTTTCTCCCGCTTTCACTTCTCCATCAACTATCTGTCTGGGAGTAAGAATAACAAGGCAGACGCCCTGTCTCGCTCTATGCTTTCTACCCAGGAAGAGATTGACGAACCTCGTCTTATCCTTCCCTCCAGGGTTTTTCATACGCTCTCCCCTGTGACGTTAGACCAAATCCCACCGGGCAAGACCTTTGTTCCGCCTGATCGACAGAATGATATACTGTCATGGGCCCACACCTCAAAGGTGGGTGGGCATTTTGGTATTAGGCGGACACGAGAGTTACTGGAGAGGTGGTATTGGTGGCCACACTTAGCCAGCCACGTCAAGAGATATGTCGGTTCCTGCTACTCGTGTGCTCGCAACCGTCCATTACGGCAGAGACCGGCTGGGCTCTTGCATCCTTTACCAGTGCCAGATAGACCATGGGAGGTGGTAGGCATGGACTTTGTGGGTGATCTTCCATGTTCACAGGGACATAGATTTGTGTGGGTCATTACGGACCATTTCTCCCGGATGGTTCATCTCGTACCGTTATCGAGAATCCCATCTTCCAGGGTACTAGCCAAACTATTCCTCAAGCATGTCTTTAGGCTTCACGGGATGCCAGATCGTATCATTTGTGATAGAGGCCCGCAATTTACTTCCCGTTTCTGGCGAGATCTTTGTAGCCTTCTGCAAATTGAGTTGAATCTCTCTTCGGCATACCATCCGGAGACTAATGGTTTGGTTGAACGTACCAATCAATCTATGATTATATACCTTCGACACTTTGTTGCTGAGAACCACGATAACTGGTCCTCCCTCCTACCCTGGGCAGAATTTGCCCTTAACAATTCGCTGGCTGAGGCCACTGGGCAGACACCGTTCGTACTCAATAATGGGCAACACCCTAGGGTACCGGTACCGTTTCCCGCTGCTGCACCTCCTCCTCTTGTGGCCGACTGGGCAACTAATGCCAGAGAGGTTTGGGATCGGACTCAAGAGTCGATCCAAGCAGCTAAGGACCGTATGAAGACGGTGTCCGATAGGTTTCGTCGCCCGGCTCCTGTCTTTTCTCCAGGGGACTTTGTGTGGCTCTCTGCAAAACACGTGAGACTTAGAGTGAGCTCTGTCAAATTTGCTCCTCGCTTCCTGGGTCCTTATGAGGTTCTTCGACAGGTAAATCCTGTAGTCTATCAATTGAAGTTACCTGTCCATCTTAGGATTCATGACAAATTCCATGTCTCACTGCTAAAGCCGGCTATTTTACCTCACGCTCGTGAAGTGCACTCTCCTGCCTCTGATTCCTCTCGCTCTAGCTATGAGGTACGAGCCATAGTTGGTTCTAAGATGGTTAGAGGGCGCAGGTTCTTCTTGATAGATTGGGAGGGCTATGGCCCGGAACATCGCTCTTGGGAGCCTGAGGAGGCTGTCCATGCTCCCGACTTAGTTGCCGATTACCTGCGTCGCCGGGAGGGGGGCCCTTGAGGGGGAGGTACTGTTACGGTTGCTGCGAGCACTGGAGACTATGTCCAGATTTCTTGCTACTGCACATGTGCGAGCGCTGGAGACTAAGTCCAGATTTCTTGCTACTGCACATGTGCGAGCGCTGGAGACTAAGTCCAGATTTCGTGCTACTGCACATGTGCGAGCGCTGGAGACTAAGTCCAGATTTCGTGCTACTGCACATGTGCGAGCGCTGGAGACTAAGTCCAGATTTCTTGCTACTGCACATGTGCGAGCGCCGGAGACTAAGTCCAATCTTGGAGCCATTGCACATGTGTGGGTGACATCATCGCTGACACGAGGTCACATGTCTCTGACACCTTCTATGCCGATTGGTCGCTGGTCATGTGCTTGTGACGTCTTGCTCGGTGATAGGCCAGCATGACGTCACTCCTGTCGTTCTGGCAGCGGATTGGCTCTGGTGTCCTCCATCTTGGATGAGGCACAGAGTCTATATAAGACCCTGACACACGCCGCATGGTGCTCAGTCCTCTTGGTTCATGCATATGAGTAGACGCTCTGTGCGCGTTCCTCTAGGCATTCCTCTGTCTATGCTAGGTGAGCGCTACCGGCAGGGTAGCGTTCTTATACCTTACAGCTTCGGCTGCTGTCCGTATCCTTACCTCTTAGGGGAGCGGACATAGGCAGGTGCCTGAGGCACATGGTCTGGCTGGGCCTTGTGATTCTACTCGTAGGTGGACGTTGCCGCTAGGGTAACGTTCCTTATACTGCGTCTGGCAGTTGTTCGTATCCTCGCACACTAGGGGAGCGAACAGAGGTAGGAGCTTTGTGCGGCTTACGCTGCTGTTCGTCTCTTTTGCACCACTAGAAGAGCGGACCTAGGCAGGTGCCATATCTAGTGGTTCGTGTCCTCGCACACTAGTGGAGCGAACGCAGGTAGGAGCTTTGTGCGGCTTACGCTGCTGTTCGTCTCTTTTGCACCACTAGAAGAGCGGACCTAGGTAGGTGCCATTTCGCACACATTGCCTTTGTCTCTGTGATTGTTAACAGAGATCATTCCACACACCCTCCAAGTAAGGGAGGAATTGCTTTACTTACTTATTATATCCTTCTGTGAGTTAACAGAGGTATTGCACTCTGCCATAGTCTGCAGCAAAGTCTTTGCACGGTGGACCCTGACTGTCTGATACTCCTTTCGGTTATTATCAGACAGCCCCCCGTAACAGACATAGTCTGATCATACCACATCTCCTGGGCCAAGGAGGAAGCAAAAGAGAGTACACAAACATTACAGCATTAGTTACAATTAATTCTTTACTTGAGGTAAAACATTTTTTATAAACAGAAAAATGTTTTACCAAACAAAAAGAATCATCTACGATCCTGTGCTGTAATGTCTGTAAACTTTTTTTACTTCCTCTCCTGCACAGGAGATGTGGTATGATCAGACTCTGACCCTGTATGGTCAGACACAGCAATTACACAGTACATAGCAGGGACACTTATATAAGATTATCTCAGCACAAGAACATTTTTTTAAACCCATCCAATTGTGGAAATTATTATTATTCTACTGAGTAAAATCAACTTTTAAAATTAACTTTGTTTGTGGGGAAATGCCTTTAACCCCTTTTTTACCAAGGATGTAACTGACTTTTCATCCTTGGTTGCCTCCCTGCGGTTACTGAAGGCTTCAGCGGCAAGCCCGAGGTAATCCCCGCACATGTTTGCTGATCTGATCAGCAGACATATGTTGCTAACAGGCGCAGGTGGATCAGAGATCCACCCATGCCTGTTAAGGCTTTAGATCACGCTGTCAAATACTGACAGTGCAATTTAAGTGGCTGCAGCGGCTGCGTACTATTCTTCGCTACCATTGGCGGCCCCTGATGTCATCACAGGGCCCCATTGTGTTGCTATGGTAGCGCGGGGTTAGCTGATGACCCATGATGCTACCTTGACTCACGTCCTGTAAGAGCCGACCCAGTGCCGACACTCACAGTAAAGCAGCATTTCACCTGATCAGACCGATGCTTCTCTAATCATGAGAAGTACATAGGCAATTGGACTGTGCAGAGATAAAGTTCCCTAAGGGGACTAGTAAAATAAATAAAAAATGTAAAAAAAAAGTTGTAAAAACTATGAAAAACTAAAAAATTCTTTAAAGTTCAAATCACCCCCCCATTCACCCCATTGAAAGTAAAACAGTTAAAAAAATATACACAAATTTGGTATCCCCAAATTTGGAAATGCCTGATCTATCAAAATATAAAATTAATTAATCTGATTGGTATATGTCATAGCAAGAAAAAAATTCTAAAAGACAAAATAAAGTTTTTGGTCGTTGCTAATTTTTGTTTAACATGCAATAACAGACAATCAAAACATAGCAACTGCACAAAAATTGGAAATGTCATCTTAAGATGCAAAAAATAAGGCAGATTCCGAAAAATGAGAACACTATGGGTCTCAGAAAATGGCACCAAAACTGCTACTCTTTTTTTGGACAAACTTCAGAATCTTTTTTAACCCCTTAAATAAAAGTAAAAATATACATGTTTTGTATCTATGAACTTGTACCAATATGAGGCATCATACTGACACATCAGTTTTACCATATAGTGAGCATAGTGAATAAAAGACCCTTAAAGCAATTGTGCAATTGTACTTTTTTGCCATTTCACTGCACTTGATTTTTTTTCCCCGTTGTTCAGTACACTACATGATAAAACTAATGGTTTCCTTCAAAACTACAACTTGTCCTGCAAAAAAAAAGCCCTCATATGGCAATATAAACAGAAAAATAAAAAAGTTATGGCTCTCGGAAGAAGGGGAAGAAAAAATGAAAACCGGAAAATTGCCCCGGGGGTAAAGGGGTTATTAGTTATTTCTCTATAATACCTGATTGGGTTTTGTATGTTCTTTGTAAATTGTCTTCAGAGACAAAGAAGAAAAAAGATGGCACTCACTAAATGGAAATCTTTGTTTATTCAAACAGATAAGACATGTAAAAGTAGGGGGGATGTGGTGGGAGTCAGACACGACGGCAGCTGGTTCATGTTCGCAGGCGCTTCGACGGGTCCAGACTGAGTGAGTTTGGATCCGACAAAGAGACTGCAAGCGCGAAACAGCCGCCGTCGTATCTGACGCCCACCGCATCCCCCTACTTTTACATATCCTATCTGTTTGAATAAGCAAAGATTTACATTTGGTGAGTGCCATCTTTTTTCTTCTTTGTCTCTGAAGATCTTTCATTGTATTTTGGAGGTGCTGCACCGCTGTATATGGTTTGATCTCCTTACCGACTTTCCTGCCGCTCTGCATGATTGTGCGTGTTATACTGTAGTGGAGCTGTGAGTGTGGATTTTGGTGCCAGACATTCCTTACTTTTTGTGGATCTTTGTGAATTGTAAAGTGCTGCCAAATATTTTGGCAATATATAAAGATTAATACTACTTTTAACAATAATACTAATAGTATGATTATTTCAGAAAGAAAATATATTTCCTGGTTATGTAATGATTACATCAGAATTACACAATAATGGCTACTATTAAATGACTGCAAGCAGAGATCTTAACATAAGTCACTAAATGTAAGAATTTAAAACTTAACCTTCACTAAGATACTATCCATAAAAAGGGAAGGGGGGTTCCCTTTGGTATAGAAAGAAACACAGAAAATTGCACACTATTAAAATAAGGAGACAAAAAAACAAAAAAACAAAACCAACCCAAAAATCTCTCCAATGTTTGACAAAGGAGAAAATCCCACCTGGGGAGGCTGATCTATTTTCTCATGTCCCCAATCATAGAGCCATTAACATAAAACAAATGGATTGGTCTCACCCATCCTGTGGTCTCCACTTATAATCATCAGGATCCATAAAGTGAATATTCAGTTCCTGAAAGGCATGGAGACAATGCAGTCCTGAGAAGCCTTTAATAAACTCCATGAACTCTCACTTATGTCCTGTGATTCCCCATTTGCTCCTGCCCTTGCAAAGGCCGTCCACAACTAACTATAATATAATCTTGCTCCTGTCATCTTTTGGGTTTCTCAGATACCAGGAACACCCCCATTACTAACCTTGTATGTTAATACAAATACACACACTGGAAAAGCCTTCATTTGAAAAGTAAAAGCGCACACACCCTTTTTCACCCCTATTTTAACTCTAAAACACCCTTGCAGTCCTGACATAATCCACAATATCTCACGATGATCCCGACTCTGCTCCATCCAGATGCTGCAGTGATGGGAAATGTGATAGATTAATACAGTCTTTTGGATACACTGATGGCAGTGGGAGAATCTGGCTGTAAGAAGTGGTGATGTCACTCAGTTCACTGGTTACAGTTGGGGACTTCCACAGTACAAAGTGTGACCACTAATGAACCGTTGATGGATTGTGGGACACGGTGGCACAGCAGTCCAGCAATCTGGCAGTGAGGTCACTGGAGTTCACACTCGGGGTTCCTCAGCTGCTGTTAGTGAACTCAGTTGAACCCGTGCTGGACTGTCGGATTGCGATGGGACACATTGCCACAGCATCCCTTCTGTCTGGCAGTGGATTCAACTGAGTTCACTAAGGTATACTATGCAGTAAACTTGAAGTATTAATAGGTCCAGCCTAGTTACTTATAAGACTCACTAATTAAATCATAAACCAGCAATATGTGGGAACTTAAAACTGGACCTTTACTAAGTTAATAACCATAAAAAGGAGGGGGTGTTTCCCTCAGTCCACAGCTAGCCCTAATATTATCTGGCTCCTGGCATGCATCTAGCTGTCCTGATGTGTTTCCTCCATTCCTCTAGGTACATTGGTTATCCACGGAAGAGATGACAAAATGGAAAGAAAGCAAGCCGATAAAGGATGTGATGCTTTTTGCAATATTCTGCTGGTAAAATGTCGTCCCTGGCATTTATTTACTGTAGATGTTACCTTGGCCACATTTACCATGTAGCTAAACACTGTTCCAGACCAAATACACCCTGTTATGGTATTATTATAATTCTCTAAAGTCAATGGCCTCTTTCATCAGTATGATGTGACCTGCCGCCCTGGAACAATTGTTCAAGAATAGTTTGAGGAACATAGGAAAAAGTTCAAGGTGCTGCTAATTCCCACATCTGATTAAGAATCTATAGGATATACTAGAATAATAAGTCAGATCCATGGCAACAATGTATACTGTGCACAAATTGTCTCTTCAGGGAGGAAGGAGACAAACTCTAGTGCCACCTATTGAAAGTAACAATCCTAAACGTCACAAGTGGCCCTTTAATGAGCCTTTTCATAAGACTTAGGATTTATGCCAGATCAGAACCCCAATTTGCAGACATTGTGTTTCGGGATGACTGACCCTCGTCAGATTGGTTTGTCAGTCTCTGCAAGGAGAAATGTTTTCCCCTTAGACCCCACTATAGCTTCTCATACAGCCAAATCAGATCTCATACTTTGCATTGACAAGGGGCAATCACTCCAAAACACAATATCTGCAAATTGAGGTTGTGATCTGGCATAAATCCTAGGTCATATGAAAAGGCTCGTTAAAGGGCCACTTTTGACTATTAGGATTGCTACTTTCAATAGGTGGTGCTAGAGTTTGTCTTCTTCCTCCCTGAAGAGACAATTTGAATATTTCCCAATGGAGCATTGCAGCTACAAGACTCCTCACTTGCAACCAGATTGGTTTGTTAGTCTCTGCAAGGAGAAAAGTTTTCTCCTTAGTCTTCCACAAAGCACTGTAGCTATTTTTTTTATTTGCTGATATAGTGTGCCTTAGGCCTATTTTAAATAATGTAAATGTTTCTGTGTATGCCCAAATCTGAACTCATATCTTACAGATATCTTGTAGTTTCTATGTGGATTCAGTTAAATGGTGGCTGTTGACTCCTTCAAAATGTTAAAAGTTAAAAAAAATACTTTTACTCACTTTATTGCTCACCTCTCTGCCATCTCCACCCTTGACCAACACCCGTCCAGTCTTCGTTGCATCTTCTAATGGCATCACGAGTGCTAAAATCTGTGCAGGCACATGAAAGTCTACGTTATCATGATGTCACAATGTATAGCGTGACCTTGCATGCACATGCGCAGAACTATCCTGTGCCTTATCAAAGTATTAGAGGGATTTTGGCACTCGCAGTGGTGATTAAAAGACATTGCGAGGATCTGAAGGGGGGCAATGAAGAGTGGACGGGCCAGAGATGTCCGCAGTAAGATTTAGTATAAGTATTTTTTTTACATCTTATGTTTATTATATTCTGAGGTCCAGAGAGACCCGTGAACATAATTAGGGAAATTAAAGTAATAGATAATTTCTGATTAAAGGGCCCTTGGACACATGAAAGGTACTCTGAATAACCCTCATTTGCATATAATTAAAAATAAATTCTGGAAAACTGAGAAAAGTGAAATATATGCTGCAGAAATGATTTTTATAGCAGCTAAATGTAAATGGAGTTTTGGGGGTTATAGACTCCTTTAACTGTTTATATCATTGCTTCCCTGCTTACATATGTGGAAAATATCTAATTAGTATTTTTTGTGAGCTATTGCGAAAATACTGATATTGCTGAACTTACTTTGTACGAGCTGGCAAGAGTAAAGAATATTATACTTGTTCCTTGGGCTAAGTTAAAGTCAAAAATTAATTTCACTTTTGCATCTCAGTATATTTTAATAAACTGAAGTAGGTGATAATTTACCTTCTGGGAAGCAATCTTTGCTGAGCTTCTTACTGGAAATTATAATCTCTGAAACACCTATTGCATTATTTCATTTATACATTAAAAAATGATGGCTTTGTACTTGGGCTTTCTATAATATACGATGTACATCTAAGATCAAACATTGTTTTGGACATACATATTTAGAAAGTTTGGAATTATTGTTATAGATCATGACAAATCTTTTCATATTGATAAAATATGCAATTGGCCGACAGGAAAAAGTGAACTGTCTTTATACTTTGCAATCTTTGTGATTATTGTATTATTTACTGAATGTGCACACTATTTAAAATTAATACGACGCGAAGAATGATAAATGATCTAACTACATTAATTTCACATAGCTAGTAATATAAGTATTAGAGATGAGCTTGTAAGGGGGTGTAAGGCTCGGCCACCCCAGTCCTGCAAACCACCACGTAGTTATGTAAAGTGTAATGTTTGAATTTGATGTTATGGCGTAGTGTGTTTAAACGGCCACTAGTTGGCCACATTGTGCAAACTGCTTCCCTGGTACTCTTGGGTTAGGGGGAGTTAATGGCAGGGAGGAGTTTAGCTAGGAAGTAGTGTAGGGTAGTAAGGCATGAAGTAGTAGGAGAGTCCCTGTGGGAGAGGAACAAGTCACATGTGAGAGAGATGTGATGAGAGAAAAACCCCAATAACTATAATTTGGTTGACTTTCTGTGTTGAATCCAGGCACTGGACATATGGGGTCCTAGAGAGGAGAGGACTGTTCTAACTGTGTCTCAAGGTGTGGGTTTAGTTCGTGAGACCCGCGTGGCGGCCATCCCCTGGTGGATACCCAATGAAACCCCTCAATCAGAAGAAAGTCAGTGGGCTTTTAAGAGAAGAGTAGATCCTGATGAAACTGGGCACAGGAGTGCTGTCATAGAAGGCCCCATCAATAGCTACCAGCTAAATCCCTGTTGGTGGGACAAGGGGTAACTGGAAGGACTTTTTTATCCTGCCTTGAACAATGAAGATGAGTGGGGGGATGAAGGGCTCAGAAACTCCACCGGAAGCCCAAGTACCAGGGAAGTGGTTGGCCTGCAAATTAAACGTAATACCAGTTGCTATTCGTAACCCCATTGGGGAACAAGAGTGTGCAGTCAGACTGTTAAAGACAAGAGAATGTGTGACCAATGTAATGCTGAAGCAAAGTGCCCGTAGTGTATCTGCTTTTCAGTTATTATGTGACAAGAGCAGTAAAGAATTGTTTGTTATTGAAAATAACTCTATATCTGAGTAGTGCTTAAAAGTACTGGGACCTGCTGCAGCCAGAAGCCTGGAAGCAGTCCAAAAGACCAGGACAGCCAGGGCCTCTGGCCCGTAAGTGAATACTATGCAGCACATGTCCCAGAAAATGTCCTCTTTCAATGTGGAGGTGGCTGGGATGTGGACTGATACTGCAGGGCGTGCAGCAGCCTGTGATTCATTCCCGCCCTCGACTACAATAACCCAATGCCACCCCTACAAGCTGATCGATCCATAAAGAATGGATTTTGAGATGAAATTTCTGAAATTCGTGGTTCCAAGTGAATTTGAAAACTTTCTGATTTGATATGCAATTCGCAAAAAAAATAAAAAAATTGCATGGCATAATTTCCTACACTGTTCCAGTTAAAGAGAGTGGGCTATTGTCACTTTATGAGGCTGAGCGGGCTTCTCCAGAATTCTCAGCAGCTTTGACAACAGATCTGCAATGCCCCTGTAGCTTGGTCGTTACAGGGTATTGGATAATATCCTTCCCGAGCAGGATGAGGCACCCTTGTAAGTTTTCACACACACACACACACACACACACACACACACACACACACACATACACACACACACACACACACACACACACACACACACCAGCAGCTGCCAGGAAGGAGTTAATACTTTTCCAGCACTTAGCTTAGGTTTGCATAGCACATCCTGTCTCCTAAATGAGTGGGAAGCAGGTGGCTTCACACAGACCGGTCCCCATGATAACTTGTTGAATTCTTGTGAGAGAGTGGGGCCTGAGCTGGGAGCAAGTGCAGTGCAGACAGGAAGTCTAGTTAGAACTGTCTGAGATGTAAAAGAGCACAGACCTCTGCAGGGACAGCTCTTGCGAAGTGGAACCAGCCAGACCAAGGCTAGTAACACCCAGAGGAAGGGAACAGGGACAGGTACTGAGAATTGAGAAGAATGTACCTGGTGGTGCCTGGACGTCACAGGGGCGCTACCGGAGTAGAGAGAGAGAGTAAGGCGGCGAGTCCCCAAGAAGCTTCATGCCACGGGGACCGCAGCAATACGCACACAAAAGGAAGACCCTCAGGTTACCCTACCAGACCCTGCCTCTCACCTGCCCGGGACCGACCGGAGGCTACAATGGCGAGGACCAGCACCCGGCTGCGACTTTGGAACAGACCAGTGAATAAAAGAATTTGGAACCAGCACCCAGTGACACTTGTGAGTAAATGCTGCTGCCCTGTGCCCCAGTGCTCCCGTGGACTGCCGCCCCCGGTTCTCACTAACCTCCCGGGGCTCTCCCGCTCCACCCATGGGGAGCGAATTCACCCCGGCTGCACCTAACACCTGCCCCAGAGAGAGACTGCAGCGGCGGCTAAATACCTGGCCACATACCACGGGTGGCGCTGCTAGCAACCCCCGTTCCCGTCCCATACCGCTCCTGGGGAAGAGACGACTTGCAGGGGGAGGGGGTCTATGGCAGTGGATACTGATAATCCAGTCATCGCTGCAACCGATGACATGCTCCCCAGGAACCCGTTACCCTCCTTCCATTACCCCCTTATCACACCGAACTATTGAACTTCCTTTTATTAAAAGCCACGGGGTCACGGAAGCTGGGTCGGGCCACTCACAGCTTGACCTCGACCACCACCGGCCCGGTGACCGTGTCAGCCCTGCGGTGTGGGCGTTTTAGATCCCAGTTTATTAAGCAGATTATAATACCTTGTACACCACTGGGTCATTATAGATCAGCGGATCCCAATGAAGCAAAGTTGGGTGCAGGAGTGGTAGTATATATGACAAAATTGAATGATTATTTTTCTTATCTATTTATAGAGTACCATTGATTCCATGATGCTGTACATGAGAGAAAGGGCTACATATAAAGTACAGATATAAATTACAATTACCAGCCTAACTGAAGGGACTGGACACCGGGACTCTTGAGCGCTGCACTCCTTCATCAATGGTTCCCCAGTTGTGTGTGCATCTCTGTACAGGTTGCATGGCACTTACTTGCTCCTGAGTAGTGTTGAGCCACCCCCCTAGTGTTCGAGTTCGGTTCAGTTCGTCGAACGGCGGCTCAGTTTTGTGAACATTCGACGAACGTTCGACGAACACCTTCAAACCCCATTGAAAACAATGGGAGGCAAACACATACAAACACGTAGAAAACACCTTCTAAGGTGTCCAAAAGGTAAAAAAGAACTCACAAGACACCACAAACACATGGAAAAGTGACAAGTACATATACTCATGCGAAAACAAAAGAGCTGGAGTAAAAGAAGGAGGAGACACAGATATAGGCATGTTAACCTTTCTAAAATCATGTAAAACACAGCAAGGGGACTCCAACCAGAGTCTCTCTTTTTTCCAAAAATTGGCCACAGACACCACTTAAGTGGCATCACTTGTCCCCCAGTTGCAAACTTGATCTGTTGATTTGCATGAAGCACATTCAAAATTCCACAAGCATTTACTCCCCTCATGATGATACAGGAGTAGCAAAGTCCTTGCTGATCCATGACTTGTTCATGTTGGAACATTTTTAAAAAAAACAGCAAGGGGACTTCAAGCAGAGTCTCCCTTTTTTCCAAAAATTGGGCCACAGACACCACTTCAGTGGCATCACTTGTCTCCCAGTTGCAAACTTGACCTGTTGATTTGCATGAAGCACATTCAAAAATCCACAAGCATTTACTCTCCCCAGGATGACACAGGGGTAGCAAAGTCCATGTTGATCCATGACTTGTTCATCTTGGAACATTTTTAAAAAAACAGCAAGGGGACTTCTAGCAGAGTCTCCCTTTTTTCCAGAAATTGGGCCACAGACACCAGTTAAGTGGCATCACTTGTCCCCCAGTTGCAAACTTGACATGTTGATTTGCATCAAGCACATTCAAAAATACGCCAGCCTTTACTCTCCCCAGGATGACACAGGGGTAGAAAAGTCCTTGCGGATCCATGACTTGTTCATCTTAATGAATGTTAGTCTGTCCACATTGTCACTGAACAGACGCGTGCGCTTATCTGTCAGCATACACCCAGCAGCACTGAAGACACGTTCCGAGAGAACGCTGGCTGCGGGACATGACAAGATCTCCAAGGTGTAAGTGGCGAGCTCAGGCCATTTTTCCAGATTGGAAGCCCAAAATCAGCAACGTTCCAGTTCATGGCATCTATATTCACTTGGAGATACTCCTGTATCATCCTCCCCAGCCGTTGACTATGTGTCAGACTTCTTGTCTCTTGTGGCCTTGCAAAGGATGGTCTAAAGAAATCATGAAACGATTCCATAAAATTGCTGTTACCACCACATACAGTGTTGCTGGTACGGTTTGACTGATGATGACTCGACAATTCCATGGTTGGCAAGTTACAACTGTGAGATTCACTCTGTGCACCACTGGTGTTTAGTGGAAAAGCCGAGCTAGGATTGCATAACAGCTTCTTCTGATACTCCTGCATACGTGCGTCCCTTTCTATGGCTGGAATTATTACGGCAAATTTTGACTTGTACCGGCGATCTAAGAGTGTGGCAACCCAGTGATCAGCATTACTTCTAATTCGGACAATACGAGGGTCATGTTGTAGGTAGTGCAGCAAGAAGGCGCTCATGTTTCTTGCGCATCCATGCGACTAAGTCCTTGCTGTTTTTGTGTCGGCGAGGTGATAACTGTGCTTCCTTCCTCTGACATCTCCCCCCAACCTTGAACAATCGAATTTTGACCAAGGTCTCCCTCATCTACTGAGTCTTCCATGCCCATCGCCTGTTCGTCCTCCATTTCTTCCTGGGATCCTGCACCTTCTTCAACAGTTTGGCTGCTACCATGCGCCCTTTTTAATCCCTCTCCCCCACCGTTTCATGCCTGCCGCCTTGGTGATGCTGAACGTCTGGACCTTGTATATCTTGGTATCCTTTCCGCATATGACTCCTCCTGTAGTTCCTCCTCTTCCTCTTGTCCCAACACCTGACTCCGAATACTGTTTAGAGTGTGCTCCAGCATGTAAACGGCTGGAATTGTCATGCTGATAATGACATTGTCTAAAAATATTTTTCGCCATGTCGAAACTTTGCAGAAGGGTGCATAGGTCCTTGATCTGAGACTACTCCATCAGCGTGACCTGCCCCACCTCTGCATCTCGTTGGCCCAGGCTATACGTCATAACTAGAGATTAGCGAACCAGCCGCGGTTTGGCTCGAGTTCTTTTCGCTGAACCGAGGACTGATTCGAGTTCGGTTCGACGAACCGGTTCGGCGAACCACTCGAACTCCATAGGAAACAATGGGAGGCAATCACAAACACATAAAAACACATTATAAATGTACACATACAGTTAATAAACATTGCCATAACACTTACCTGTCCCCATGATCCGTCCTGCACTCCATTCCAGTCACCTGCCGCTATTCCATCCGATGATCGCTGAATCTTCCCGGTAACCAGCACTGCCAGCAGTGATGCAGGACCTATCGTGACGTCAAAATAGCCATGTGACCAGTCACGTGTCTGTTATCTCATTGGCTACAGACTGGTCACATGACTATGACGCCTCATGCGAGGACCTGTCATTGCATCTCTCTGTTACACGGTGCACGTTTGTGTATCGCCGTGTACATGTGACATGCTCTAGCACACGGTCGACTCCACACTCTGCTTCCCTGTTCCCTTAAGGTACTGTCACACTAAGCGACGCTCCAGCGATCCCACCAGCAACCTGACCTGGCAGGGATCGCTGCAGCGTCGCTACATGGGTTGCTGGTGAGCTGTCAGGCAGATCTCACCAGCAACCAGTAACCAGCCCCCAGCCAGCAGCACGCGTGGAAGCGGTGCTGCGCTTGGTAACTAAGGTAAATATCGGGTAACCAACCCGATATTTATCTTAGTTATCAGCGCACACGACTTAGCGCTGGCTCCCTGCACTCCTAGCCAGAGTACACATCGGGTTAATTTAACCCGATGTGTAGTCTGGCTATGTGAGCAGGGAGCCGGCACTGACAGCGTGACAGCGGCGGACGCTGGTAACGAAGGTAAACATCGGGTAACCAAGGAAAGGGCTTCTTGATTACCCAATGTTTACCGTAGTTACCAGCGTCCGCAGAAGCCGGCTCCTGACCGGTGACACAGCCAGTCAATAACGGAGATCACCGTTGCCATAGCAACACACTTGGTAGTGGTGATGGGGACGTCCCGCTACCAGCACGCAGTGGCACCGGAATCACGTGATGGGAGCACCGTTGCTATGGCAAACCGTGCCATCGCTTAGAGCCGGGAGCCTGTGGTCACTCTCACAGAGTGATTTCTGCACGAAGCACAGCGTCCTTTCTCCTATGCTGTGCTGTCTGATGGAGCAGACAGAGCTGCATGTGTTGAAGGAGAAAGAAGACAGAAGACCATAGATTGTGGAGGGGTGACAGGGGCTAATAAAGATGGAGTCTCTAAGTGTGTCTGTGTATTTATTTCTATTAAAGTATTTTTTCTCTGTGTGGTGTCTTTTTTTTTAACCCTTTATTGGAGATTCTTAATGGCTGGGTCAAACGTGCCTGACATTAAGAATCTCTGGCTTAATACTAGCTAGTAAAAAATAGCTAGTATTAACTCATTATGACCCAGCAAGCCACCCGGCTTCAGGGCTGCTGGAAGAGTTGTATACAGCGCCAAAAGATGGCGATTCTATGAGAGCGCCATTTTCTGGGGCAGCTGCGGACTGCAATTTGCAGCAGTAGGGCCCAGAAACCTCGGGATAACCTGTGCTGCGGATCCAATCCCCAGCTGCCTAGTTGTACCCGGCTGGACACAAAAATGGGGCGAAGCCCACGTCGTTTTTTTTTTTAATTATTCATGAAATAATTAAAAAAAGGGCTTCCCTATATTTTTAGTTCACAGCCAGGTACAAATAGGCAGCTGGGGGTTGGGGGCAGCCGTACCTGCCTGCTGTACCTGGCTAGCATACAAAAATATGGCGAAGCGCACGTCATTTTTTTTTAGTTTTTTGGCAAAAAAAATGCTTCCCTGGATTTTCCATTGCCAGTGAAGGCAACACCAAGCAGTCGGGGTTAGCAGCCAGTAGCTGCTTGGATTACCCTCAGTTAGCAATACAAAAAAAGCAGCGGGAGCCCATATATATTTTTTTTAATTATTTATTTAAATAACTAAAAAAAAAAAGGGCTTGCCTGTATTTTGATTTCCTAACATGACAGTGCTGTAAAAATAAATCATTAAAAAAATGACATAGCGCTCCGCGGTATTTTGGATTCTCAGTGCAGATAAAGCAGACAGCTACGGGTTGCTACCCCCATCTGCCTGGCGTTACCTTGGCTGGCAATCAAAATACAGGGAAGCCAATTAATTTTTTTTATTTAAAAAAAATAGTTTAAAAAAAAAATGACGTGGGGTCTCCCCATTTTTGATTGCCCGCTAGGGTAAAGCAGAAGGCTGTAGGCTGAAAACCACAGCTGGCAGCTTTACCGTGGTTGGGGATCCAATGTCACCCCAGGCTCTTTTTTATAATTATTTTATAAATAATAATAATTACAAAAAAAAGTAGGGTCCCCCCCAAATTGGATCACCAGCCAAGGTAAAGCGGACAGCTGTGGTCTGGTATTCTAAGGGTGGGAAGGTCCATAGTTATTGGCCCTTCACAGCCTAAAAATAGCAGGCCGCAGGCACCCCAGAATTGGCGCATCCACTAGATGCGCCAATCCTAGCACTTCACCCCAGCTCACCCGTGCCCTGGTGCAGTGGCAAACAGGGTAATAAATGGGGTTAATACTAGCTGTAAAGTCACCTGACATCAAGCCCAGCAGTTCGTGATGTCATGGCGTCTATCATATACCCGACATCACAAACTGTCAGTACTAACAAAACAAATAGACGAAAAAAAAAATGTATTCGAAAAAACACTCCCCAAAACATTCCCTCTTTCACCAATTTATTGTAAGGAAAAAAAATAAAGGGGTCCCACGATGACTCTGGACCGTCTAGAATATGGGGGGACACGCTCAAGGAACATATGCCCCATTTTCTAGGAGTGCAGACCCTCCATGTGGGGAGTGTGGGTGCAATGAATCTGCACCCACTCTCCCCGAGTCCACAGCAGCAGAGTCCATGTCGTAACTGTTGCTACCAAAGCTGCAATGCCCTGCTAATGAGGTAAGGGCATGCCTAATCAGGAGAACTATTCTACATTTCCAAATATTGGTATTTGTTGATATTATTGCTATTCCACCTACTATATATTGGGGATAGGATCTTGGAGATTGAATACCCCTTTAAGTCCAGTTATCCAGCCGAATGAATACTAAACAACAGAGCTCGCTATTTAGACATGTTTTCTTGTGGCGTATAACGTACTCTCATGTTTGGTAGTCGTTCAGCAAAGCAACTATAAAAGCAAATCCCTCCATTTGGAAATGTAGTATAGATCTCCTGATCAACTATGTTCCTTACCTCATGAGGGGAGGAGATTTATCTCCCATCTGACATGTTTGTTCATGCCAGATGGGAGATAAATAATTTTTTATGGGCGCTGTAATTTACTGTAACGTGATCACCAGTATACGGTGTATACCAGTGATCACGTGAGCGAGGACCGGACAAACCGGCCTGAATCATGATCTCCAGGGTCTCAGCTACCCCTGAAACCCCAGAGATTTTCTGACGCTGGGGGGCGCTATTCACTTATTTCTGCCTGCTGTTTATAAACGGCAGATTAGAATAAGGCTACATTCACATGACCGATACGTTTTTGCGGTTTGCAAAAAACGGTCCATTTTTTTCACGGGTGAATCCATGTGGCATCTGTTTCCGTTCCGTATTGTTAGGTTCGGGTGGTGGATCCACTGGGCCGTGCACCCCACCGGAGGCCTGGGTGCACGTTAGCCGGAGCACTAGCATGGCAGGGACTGCGTCCCACAGGGTACGGGTAGAACAGTCACTGGGGTTTCAGAGTTCCTGGAGACAGTGCAGGAATCCGGCACAGGCGCCGGGTAGGAATGTCAGGCAATAGTATTGATCACAGGACACGGCACAAGGGGGACCTGAGCACCTAGCTTTCAAGAGAAGGCTTACAAGACACGTTGATCAGGCCCCGCCCACATGGCAAGGCCAGTCTTATATACCCAGCACAGCCTCATGTCATATCCTGCTGCAGCAGTGATGGGCCCATAAGACCAGGTGAGTGGGAGCGGCCCGACCCTATACAGAAGCATGAGTGAGACACATGAGACTGGGGACAGGACACAGGAAAGCACGAGCGGGTGCGGCAGCCGTGACCGGTGGACACGTGGACCAAATCAGTGGGTAAGGAGCGGTGCCGTGCAAGTGCGACCGGATCAGTGGGTAAGGAGCGGTGCCGAGGCATCGGGAGCGTGACACGTATACGGTTCATATGTCATCTGTTTGTCATCCGTGTGCCTTCTGTTTTTTTGGCGTACTGCCAAAAAACTGAAGGAGGGAAAATACATAAATTTACCCAGGATCCATAGCTTCAACCTACATGAGGCGGTCACATGTTCACTCCAGTGCCATTTTCTACTGCTTTTCATAGCGTAGAGCACTCTGTTGATTTTCTTGTGCTTGTACACTTCATATCAGTCTTTTCTGTCATTATAATGGCAGAAAGACACATAATGTCCCACTCTCCTGCATTTTGTAATTTTGCACCCTTTGGTGCCTGTCATGTGGCACTAAGGGGTGCTTAGCCTTGTATTTACCAAAATAAATAGATTAAAAAAAAAATGACGTGGGGTTCTCTCTATTTTTGTAGCCAGCTAGGGTAAAGCAGACAGCTGCAGCTTGCAGACCACAGCTGGCAGCTTCACCTTGGCTGGTAATCCAAAACTGAGGGCACCCCACGCTGTTATTTTAAATTAAATAAATAATTAAAAAAAAAACATTACGTAGGGGTCCCCCCAAAGTTGGACCACCAGACAAGGTAAAGCAGACAGCTTGGGTCTGATATTCTCAGACTAGGGAGGTCCACTGTTATTGGACACTCCCCATCCTAAAAATAGCAGGCCGAAGCCGCCCCAGAAGTGGCGCATCCATTAGATGTGCCAATCTTGGTGCTTCGCCCCAGCTCATCCCGTGCCCTGGTGCGGTGGGAAACGGGGTAATATATGGGGTTAATACCAGATGTGTAATGTCACCTGGTATCAAGCCCTGGGGTTAGTGATGTCAGGCGTCTATCAGATACCCGACATCACCAACCCAGTCAGTAATAAAAAAAAAAAATAGACGACAAACACATTTTTATTTGAATAAACACTGCTCAACACATTTCCTCTTTAACCAATTTATTAGGAAGAAAAACAAATCCAGGTCTGCTGTAATCCAAGCGGTTCACATGACGATCCACACTGTCTCAGTCAATGAAGAACAGAATGTTCCCCATTGGCTGGGAGAGCAATGCAGTGACCTGAGCTAACATCAATGGGTTAGCCCAGGTCACTGCAGAGGATGACAAGTGCTGCTGTCAGCGAGGTACATTACTTGCGCTGATCTCCGGCACTGCTGATACTGAACACTGACTTCAATCACCTTCACACCCAAGTATCACGAGCGGCCCGTGACGTCACCGCTAGTGACAGTCTCGGGCCGCAGTGACAGATGTGAAGCGGCAGCCATGGAGGACAGTGACAGCGCTGAGGTTGGGAGGGCAGGACTTCATCACCGAAGGTAAGCCGAGCGGGGCCATGTGTACGGTGCGTGGTGGGCGGAGCCTAGCAGGGTAATGTGTGTGGTGCGAGGTGGGCAGAGCCTAGCGGGGCTATGTGTGCGGTGTGAGGTGGGCGGAGCCTAGCGGGGTAATGTGTGCGGGTGTGAGGTGGGCGGAGCCTAGCGGGGTAATGTGTGCAAGTGTGAGGTGGGCGGAGCCTAGCGGGGTAATGTGGGTGGAGCCTAATGGGGTAATGTGTGCGGGTGTGAGGTGGGCGGAGCCTAGCGGGGTAATGTGTGTGGTGCGAGGTGGGCGGAGCCTAGCAGGGCTATGTGTGCGGTGCGAGGTGGGCGGAGCCTAGCGGGGTAATGTGTGCGGGTGTGAGGTGGGCGGAGCCTTTTGAGGTAATGTGTGTGGGTTCAAGGTGGGCAGAGCCTAGCGGGGCTATGTGTGCGGTGCGAGGTGGCCGGTGCCTAGCGGGGTAATGTGTGCGGAGCCTAGTGGGGTTATGTGTGCGGTGCAAGGTGGACGGAGCCTAGCGGTGTAATGTGTGCGGGTGCGAGGTGAACGGAGCCTAGCGGGGTAATGTGTGCGGTGTGAGGTGGGCGGAGCTTAGCAAGGCAATGTGTGCGCATGCAAGGTGGGCGGATCCTAGCGGGGCTGTGTGTGCGGTGCGAGGTGGGCGGAGCCTAGCGGTCTAATGTGTGTGGGGGTGAGGTGGGCGGAGCCTAGCGGGGTAATGTGTGCGATGTAGGCAGAGCCTAGCGGGGTAATATGTGCGGGTTCGAGGTGGGCAGAGCCTAGAGAGGTAATGTGTGCAGGTGCGAGGTGGGCAGAGCCTAGCGGGGCTGTGTGCAGTTGAGAGGTGGGTGGAGCCTAGCGGGGCCATGTGTGCGGGTGGCGGAGTGCAAAGTGGGTGGAGCCTAGCGGGGCCATGTGGCGCTGAAGACGTCAGTGCCGGGGACTGCATGGCTGGGGACAGGTGAGTGAAAGTGTGTGTGTGTGTGTACATGCTGAGTGCAGGAGGGAGCGGAGCCTAGCGGGGAAGTGTCAGTTCCCTGCACGTGTAACCAGGGTAAATATCAGGTTACTAACCAAAGCGCTTTGCTTCGATACCCGATGTTTATCTTGGTTACCAGCTTCTGGCAGGCTGCCAGCGATGGCTCCCTGCACACTATAGCTGTAAAAAGTCCGGCTTTTGCTTATAGAACCGTTCTCGAACGTAACTCGAACTGTCGAGCTTTTAGCAAAAAGCTCGAGTTCTAGTTCGATCTAGAACACCCCCCAAAATCACTCAAACCGCGAACTGGCGAACCTCGAACCGCGCTCAACTCTAGTCATAACGTATTGCACCAGGGCTCTGCGGTACTGCCACAGTCGCTGCAACATGTGGAGAGTCGAATTTCAGCGTGTCGCCACATCGCATTTCAGGCGGTGAACCGGCAGACCGAAAGACTTCTATAGCGATGCAAGTCGGTCAGCTGCGCCATTTGAATGGCGAAAGTGAGCAGATAGGGACCGTGCCCTGTGCAGAAGCTCATCTAGGCCGGGATAGTGGGTTAAAAATTGCTAGACAACAAGGTTCAACACGTGAGCCATACAAGGCATGTGTGTCACCTTGCCCCGGCGAAGGGCTGCACCCAGGTTTGCAGCATTGTCTCAACGGCCTTCCCTGGTGGCAGGTTGAGTGGAGACAACCATTTACAAAACTCGGTCTCCAGAGCTGACCACAACTCCTCAGCTGTGTGACTCTTATTTCCCAGACATTTCAACTTAAAGACCGCCTGATGCCGTTAAGCTCTGCTGCCATCATAGTAAGGAGGTGTGCAGGATTCCTTGTGCACAGTTACAACGCGGGTGGCCTGACCAGACAGGCTTTGGGCGGAGGTGGAGGACCCAGACGAGATTGAGGAGGCAGAAGCAATGGAGGAACTTCTACATACAGAGGATTGAAGCACAACTCGTGGGGACGGCAAGACTTGTACAGCAGACCCTTCTCCATCTCTCACCATAGTTACCCAGTGCCCAGTCAACGACATGTAACGCCCCTGTCCATGCTTACTGGTCCAAGTATCGGTGGTAAAATGCACCCTGTCACACACAGCGTTTCTCAAGGAAGCGGTGATGTTGTGTGTGGCATGCTGGTGTAGCGCAGGCACACCTTTCTTGGAGAAGTAGTGGCTACTGGGCATCTGGTACTGGGGCACTGCGATGGACATAAGGTCTCAAAAATCCTCTGTGTCCCCCAGGTGGAAAGGCAGCATTTCTGTACCAACAGCTTGCAGAGGGTGAAATTCAACCTCTTAGCTTTTTCATGGCTAGGAGGAAATGGCCTTTTACTTGTCCACATCTGAGGGACCGAGGGCTGGCTGCTTTGGTGAGATGTCGTTGAGTAGTGTGTCCCATGAAAACTGCTCGTCTGTGAGGAAAGTGCAGGCGGAGACATAATGTTGCCTTCATCCAAAGGTGGCGCTCTCGATGTCTGAGAGAACTCTACACCAGCAGCTGTTTCCCCTTTCAAAACAACTAACGACCTGCCAATCACACTGCCTGTTGCAGTTAAAGAGGTGGAAGGTCTGCGTCGCAAAGCATATGTGACTGCTGTCCCCACAGTCAGAGGATGAAGAGCACGCGGATGCACTAGAAGGGGCAGAGAATGGTGGGCCCGCTCCGCTAGGGCGCATTGTAGCATAGTGAGCTTCCCACTGGGACCTATGCTTGTTATTCATGTGACGGTTCATGGACGAAGTTGTCAAACTAGTGAGTTTTTGGCCTCTACTTATAGATTGGCGACAAATCTTACAGATGACATGAGTTGGGAGATCCTTTGCAATGTCAAAAAAGGACCAGACTAGGCAAGGCTTAGAGCCCATGCGACCTGCAGAGCCACCACGACTTGTGCTCAGAGGCAGAGTTGTGGCTGAGGATGCAGTTGTTGACTTGCTTCCAGTACTCCGTTTCTGTCCAGGAAGGTGCAAGCTAACCTCATCGTCAGTCACATCCTCCTCCACCGCCTCTGCTGACCTCCTCGAGTGCCTGACTATGGGTTGACAGTAAGTGGGATCTACAACCTTATCATCAACCTGTGTGTTTGCATTCCCCTCGTCCTCAGACCTAACCTCTTCCGGCCCTGACTGAATAGTTGTCATTCCAATCAGGTATCTGAGTCTCATCGTCATCAGTATGTTCCTCATTGTCTCCACCAAGAGGAGTTACAGTTTGGGAATGAGGGTTTACATTATGCTCAGAAACTTCTTCATCAGGGCCTGAATCTGACTCACAAAGCTTCTGAACATCAGTACAGATCATTTCCCGGTCTGGACTCACTGTAGCTTTGGAGCAGACCTCAGATTCCCAGGCTATAGTGTGACTGAAGAGCTCTGCAGACTCACCCATCTCTGTTACCCCATACTCTGCAGGGCGGGTGGAGACTTGACAGCTGGTGAAAAGCAGGTGCGATTGGCGTGACAACTCAGAGGACTGGAGTTTTTTGGATGTTGAAGTTGAGGTGGAGGAGAGGCCACTTGATGGAGCACTTGAGATCTATTCAAGCATGTGATTTTTTTGTGCATCATCTACCTTTGTTAGTGTTGTTCGGTTCCGTAAAAAAGGGATCACATCAGATTGTCCGCGGAAAGTAGTAGACATCTTTCTTTTGCTGAAAGATGGCCTTTCTTCAGCAGATGTTACTGTAGCTTTAGCACTTACCCCACGGACACAAACTTTTTTTCCCTTTCCAACACGCCTGTTCACCTTTCAACCAGCATCTGTCCTTTTGCCACTCATTTTGTTTGTGACCAAATTGGACACTTAAAATCTCGTAGGAAAAATGGACAGGTGGTGTAGATTGCAGGGGATGTCTAGCTTTATTGACAGCTGAATAACCAACTCTGACTATCCAAAACAATGAAAATATGGCCCTAAAAATGGCAGGACTTTTTGCAATTAAAATTGCGTAGCAAAAATGGACAGGTGGTGTACAATGCACAGTTGGTGTACCTTGCTTGACAGCAGAGGAACCCTAAGTTTTTATCCCAGACAATTTTAGTATGCCCCTAAAAGTGGCAGCACTTTTTGCAATTAAAATTGCGTAGCAAAAATGGACAGGTGTGTAGAATGCACAGTTGGTGTACCTTGCTTGAAAACAGAGGAACCCTAAGTTTTTATCCCAGACAATTTTAGTATGCCCCTAAAAGTGGCAGCACTTTTTGCAATTAAAATTGCGTAGGAAAAATGGACAGGTGTGTAGAATGCACAGGTTCTGTAGCTAGCTTGCCAGCAGAGGAAGCCTCACTTTCTATCCCTGCCAATGAAACAATGCCCCAAGGAATTGCCTGAGCTGATTTAGCCAGATGTTGTGATATAAACTCCTGCACAGCGCTGGCAGAGACCTGCCTAGCAAACATGGCTATGAACGGCTGTAATGTACTGTACCCCTGAAAAGGACTGAAATTACAAGTAGTCCATAATTCCTAAAGCGATGTGTAGATTGCACTGTATGTCTATAGCACACACAGCAGCAGCAGCGGGAGCGATGACTGTCACCCACCCGCAGCAGAGAGATAATGGCGGCGACGGGAAAAATGGCCAGGTCTTATAGGGCAAAGACATGTGACATGCACAGCCAATGACACATGCTTTTGCTTGTTTAGCAAAAATCCACTTTGCTGTGTGTGTGCCTGTGATTGGCTGACAGCCTGGCCCGCCCCACTGTACGCGCGGTTAGGAAAAAAAAAAAAATGGCGATCGCCATTCTTTCAGCACTCAGCAGCAGCACTGATCTAAACCCCGTCCCCCCCGCACACTCTACACTGAATTTTAATAATATCATGATTCACAGTGATTCCCAGTATTACAGTGAAAAGTCAGCTAGTAACTAGCTACACTTTTTGGTGATCGAACCGTTATCGAATGTAACTTGAACTGCCGAACTTGAAGCAAATCGTTCGAGTTCGTCGAACGACACAATCACCGACCAAAATCACTCGAATTTGAAATTGGCGAACCGTTCGAATTGAACATCGCTCAAGTCTACTCCTGAGTATGCCATTCATTTCTCTGTCCACACTTGTAAGAGCTGCCGGACATAGTTCACACTACACCAGGGTCTCTTTAACAAATCATTAAATTACTTTTAGTTATAGGTTGCATAGCAACATGTTGAATGTTCTTCCTCTCTGACTATTTCCTTTCTAATAGAACTACCATATAAACACGGTGGCAGCTCTTGTTCCATCTAGAAACTCCCACTCTGGGTGCAGCGACACTTTCGCCATTCCCAGGCTACTGTATAAGCAGGGGCAGCCTCTCCTTTATCTGTCAATACCCTCAGAGTGTATCACAGAAGTCTGTGACATCACAAATTCATCCCCTTTTCCTCTATCCAACTTCCCTACACATCACACCCAAGCGGCTTCACCAAGCCCAGCCAGGATGAGCCTCATGCTCCATACCTTTTGGGATTGGCATCAGGTTTTCAGGACCAACCCTGACACCTATGCTCTTCTGCTGCTAGGCAGAACTGTAACTGAATTCCTTCTCTTTTGTAACCAGGAAGTCTCTCACTATGCTCATCACTAGTTTCACCCCGCAGTGAGCTGGACATAACATTCACTGTTTTGGTTACTAACAAAGTCCATCTACATTCCTATACTTTACAATACTTCCTTTAAATGAAATTCTAAAGTTTTTTTTTCTCAGACTACATCCTACTTAACATTCTCCCCTTTCCTACATCTATTAAAACCTTAATCTAAAATGTATGTGACTAATATATAGCGTTAAGACATTTACATAACCATACATTTTACATTGCAGGGGGCAATGCCACCCTCCTACACAACAATGAATGACCATTACAGATGGGAGAGGTCCCTGTCCTTGCAGGCTTACATTTTACGGGATAATGGGGAAGGAGGCAGTAGGTTGGAGGATTCCATCTCCAAATTCACCTACTAAGTGTATTAGACAGATCATATTTAAACAACATATTCTTGTGGTCTCTTTTTCTTTTTCTCTCTTTCTCCTTCCACCCTCTCTAGTATTGAGATCCATGACAATTTATTTGCTGTGAATCAAATTTCAAACATTTCGCTCATCTCCAATGTTTGTGTCAATTTACAAAACAGTGAAATAATTAGAAAAAAATAAACAAAACAATATTCCTTATGAGAAACTACTTCCATTAGCAAATATAATAATAAAATAAAAATTAACCTAAAACTTCTTACTTCTAGGCAGCAGCCAAAAAACATTAGAGTGGGAATAAACCCCTCTGATTTAATGGTTTAATGTAATTTTGCACTTATACTGAACAGGAGATCACACTACGGATTGAAAAATATGCCTTTGAAAATGAAACCTCTGCTGCATATTCTAATTTTAAGTAAAAGCATGAGTAAAATATTAATCCAAATACGCAAGACTTCAAATATAAGACTAGTGCTGAGAAAAGGTGCATAATGTGTCCTTGGCAAGTAATTGGATTGCATCTTTAAAGTGGTTGTCAAAACTGGACAAGACCAGTTGAATCAATTTGGGCCAAAATCGATAATAAAAACAATATATACTATTAGAGAAGAGTGAATTTGTGAAAGTTCGGTTCGGTGGGTACAGCTGGACTTTAAATAAAGTTCAGCTTGGGACATGGACTTGACCTGAACCCCAGGGAATTCACTAATTTGTCAGTTCGGGTCTCCACCCACATTAACCCCTTCAGCCCCCGGGCGCTTTCCGTTTTTTTTTTTTTTGCTCCCCTTCTTCTGAGAGCCGTAACTTTTTTATTTTTCCATCAATCTTGCCATATGAAGGCTTCTTTTTTGTGGAATAAGTTGTACTTTTAAATGAAACCATAATTTTTAACATATAGTGTACTGGAAAACAGCGAAAAAGAAAAACTGCAAAAAATTGAGTGATCGCACAATAGTTTTTGGGATATTTTATTCACCATGTTCACTATATGGTAAAACTGATGTGTTGTTTTGATGCCTGAGGTCGGTGCGAGTTTGTAGACACCAAACATATATAGGTTTACTTGTACCTAAGGGGTTAAAAAAAATTCACAAGCTTGTCCAATAAAAGGGGCGTACGTTTTGCGCCATTTTCTGAAACCCGTAGCGTTCTCATTTTTTGGGATCTATGGCTCAGTGACAGCTTATTTTTTGTGTCTCAAGCTGACATTTTTAATAGTACAATTTTTGTGTAGATGCTACGTTTTGATTGCCTGTTATTGCATTTTGCGTAAAACTTGCGGCCACCAAAAAACGTAAGTTTGGCATTTGGAATTTTTTTTGTCCCTACGCCAGCTTAGCAATCAGATTAATTGATTTTAGATTTTGATAGATCGGGCATTTCTGAATGCGGCGATACCAAATATGTGTATATTTTTATTTTTTTTTAAACCCTTTAATTTTCAATGGGGTGAAAGGGAGGTGATTTGAACTTTTAGGGTTTTTTTTATTTTTGAAAACTTTTATTCTTACTTTTTTTATTTTACTAGTCCCCTAAGGGGCTACATGGATCAGCAATCCGATCGCTCTGCTCTATCTGCTGATCACAGCTATACAGCTGTGAACAGCAGATATGCTCACTTTCTGCTTCACTCGGCTCCGGGTCGAGTGAAACCGAAAGTGACTCATGTTACCTACAGGCGTCATCACATGACCCTGTGCTACCATGGCAACCACTGAAAGTCACGTTATCACGCACGTGACTTCCGGTGCGGGCAGCGGTAAGTGAAAGTAATGGCCGGCACGCATATACATCTCACTGCCAGACGTTGGCAGCAAGATGTAAGGGGTTAAAAGTTGCAGGTTGAAGCGATTCAACTTGTAACTTGCAGGCGCACATGTCAGCTGCTAAAACCAGCTGATATATGCGTGGATCGCCATGACCTGCCCAAGGCAGGGGGCGGGGATTAACCTCACATGATCCATGACGGATATATCCGTCATGGGTTGTGAAGCGGTTAAGCTAGCAATAACCAGACCACTTCTGGGGAGGGTTTGCAGGGATTTTCAATTTTTTTTGTTTGGTGCATACTATATCCGATCATGCTGTTGTTACCCTCAGTGTGTGCCGATCAAACTCTGCAAGTGGCTCGCACTGAGCTGAGCCCCGAGCGTACCCGAGCACAAAGTCCGAACCCAAACTCTGTTTTGTTTTGTATAAACACTGAACCTCGTGTTTGATCAACTCTAGAATAGTTGCTGTCATTGAATACGCTCGGTGCTCAGCACAGTGCAAGCCACTTGTAGTGTTTGACCGGCTTGCACTGGGGGTAAGAACACCATGTAGTGTGCACAAAACAAAAAGAAAAATGGAAAAAACCTTCCCACCCTCCTTGGAAGTGTTTTGTTTATGGCTGGCTGCATGTGAACGGAGACTAGAACTGCTCAATTAGTGACTTCCATTGGGATTTAGGTCAAGTCCAGGTCCCAAACTGGACTTTATCTAAAGTATGGAAGAACTTGCTGAATTGAATTTCCATGGGCCCTCTCATTTCTACTCATCTCTACATACTATTCACCCACAGTGGAGATATTCCAGTGGCGCCATTGTTCCCAAAGAGTGCATACTGCAGCCATTGAGCGGCTGATGTTTGGCTGCAACGCATTAATATTCTGTTAGGGGATGTCCGCTCTGACACAAAGGCTACAGCTAAACAGCTGCTTACTGGCTTGATCCTACATAGGACACCATGCTATGTCACACTTCAGGTGCAGCAGCACTGGCATAGCTGGAATCATTCCACTGTAGGAGCTCCTTTTTTAAAACATTTGTGTTCCAAATTCATTAACATCTTCACCCTTCAGCCTGTTTTCAACTTCATAACCAGGCTATTTTTTTCAATTCTGACCAGTGTCACTTTATGAGGTTATAACTCTGGAATGCTACAACAGATACCAGTGATTCTGAGAATGTTTTTTGTGACATTATGTATTTCATGTTAGTGGTAAACTTAGGATGATATTTTTTGTTTTTATTTGTAAAAAGTCTGAAATTTGATAAACATTTTGAAAATTTCGCAATTTTCAAGCTTTGTATTTTTATGCGAATTATGATGTAATGGGCATTACTGAAACTTGGCTAAATGAGAGCCATGACTGCGTGACAAACCTAGAGGGTTACACCACATTCAGAATGAACCAGAAAGACAAAAAAGGTGAAGGCGTGTGTACATTTTTCAAATCTAACTTAATACCTTTTGCTCAATGATGACATTGGGGGAGCTGCAGCAATGTACAGTCAGTATGGGTAAATGTACATTGGGGGGAATAATGGAAAGCTGCTCATTGGAGTTTGCTATAAGCCTCCTAACATAGCTTAACAGGTAGAGGATGAAATGGTGTACCAAATTAAAAAGGCAACAAATAATAATAATAATAATGATCATTAGATTCTTATTATGGGGGATTTCAACTATCAAGACATTCAATGGGACATAGAATCTTCTGGTTGTGCTAAAAGCTGTAAGTTCTTATCTACAATTCAAGACAATTTCCTCTCTCAGATGGTAGATGAACCGACCAGGGGAGATAATTTGCTAGATCTGGTCCTGTCAAATAGACCGGATATAATATCAGATCTACAGGTCCGGGAGCACTTGGGCACCAGCGATCATAATATGGTAAGCTTCAACATAATATTCAATAGAACATTTGAAAGGAGAAATGCTATAACCTGGAATTTTAGGAAAGATGACTTCAACAAATTAAGGGAAGAGCTTAATTGTGAAGATTGGGACAATGTTATGCTAACTGGGGATTCCGAACATAAATGGGGTAAGTTTAAGGATATACTCCTAGAGTCCTGTAAAAAAAACTTATACCCTGTGGTAATAAAATGTCCAGGAATAAAAATAAACCACTATGGATAAATAAGACTGTACAAAGTATAATAAAACAAAAACAAAGGGCGTTTAAAATCTTGAAGTCTGAGAATACAGAAATAGCATTTCAGAAGTATAAAGATATCAATAGGAAATGCAAAAAAGAAATCAAGCAAGCAAAATTAGCTACTGAAACAAAAGATATTAAAATAAATCCCAATTTATTTTTATAAATACTGTATTTTTTGGACAATAAGACGCACTCCCCCCCCCAAATGTTGGGGGAAAGTGGGGGGGTGCGTCTTATAGTCTGATGTAGGGCATGGCTGCAGGGAATGAGAGTGCTGCAGTGGAGCGGGTCATCGGCGGCATGCGCAGACTGTATTAGCGCCTGTCGTGACCATGTGGGCCCGCTCATTTCATATGCATGCATCCTCCCGCCCATCATCTCTAAGCGCTGAAGCTGGCGCTGACAGATGGGCGGGATGATGAGCGGGGGATCACCCCTGTCAACTACAGGCTGGAGTGATCATGTGTGGCTATATTCACTGCCCCCCGCGCATCATTATCAGCGTGGAGGGCAGTGAATAAGTACAGTATACTTACCAGTCACCGTTCCCTGCAGCATCGCGATGTCCTCCTGTCTGCTGGCCAGCTGATCTGTGTGGAGAGCGATCTGCACAGTGATGACATCATTGCTGTGCACACAGCTCCACACAGGTCAGTGGGCCGACAGACAGGAGGACATCACGATACTGCAGGGAACGGTGACCGACTCCACACAGGTCAGCGGTGCTGCTGCTGGCACAGACAGGAGGTCGAGCGATGCTGGAGTGAGGAAAGGTGAGTATAAACGTTTATTTCAGGATGCAGGCCATATACCAGGTTGGGGGTATTATTCAGGATGGGGGTATTTATCAGGATGGGGGTATTTATCAGGATGGGAGTTTATAGCAATATGGGGGTATTTATCAGGATGGGGGTATGTAGCAGGATGGGGGTATTATTCAGGATTGGGTATTTATCAGGATGGTAGCATATAGCAGGATGGGGGTATTTACCAAGATGGGGGTATTTATCAACATGTGGTATTTATCAGGATGGGGGTATATAGCAGGATGGGGGTATTTATCAGGATGGGGGTATTTATCAGGATGGAGGTATTTATCAGGATGGGTTATTTATCAGAATGGGGGTATATATCAGGATGGGGATATTTATCAGGATGGGGGCATTTATCAGTATGGGGGTTTTATCAGGATACAGATATTTATCAGGATGGGGGCTATAACAGGATGAGGGACATATATACAAGTAAGGGGATCACATACAAGGCAGGACGATCATTACCAGGATGGGGTACCTTAGTACAGAATTTGGGGACATTACCCTCATAACAGTGTCAGCAGCAGATCCTCGCCTCATAACATTGTGTCATGACCACATTTTTTGATTAAAATTTTATTTTCCTATTTTTATCCTCTTAAACCAGGGTGCGTCTTATGGTCCAGTATGTCTTATAGTCCAAAAAATATGGTACATCAATGCCAAAATGAGAAAAAAAAGATGGTTCGTTAACAGGATTATTATAGAGACAAAGGAAAGGCTGAGATACTAAACAAGCACTTTTCATCAGTGTTAACCAAGGAACTGACTATTCCAGGGATCATTCAACAAAAGTCGATTGGGGAATACCACAGAATCAAGGGGTATAAAGCAATGATAAATAAAATCTAACTTTTAATACATATATTTAAAAGGACAAAAAACATCAAAATTAATTGAAAATTACTCTTCATGACAGAAAGCACAACATGAAAAAGTCAAAACATATGGCTGCCTAGCTGAAGCAGCCAGTTTTTGCATATAGCACTATCAATAAGCACTTCTGGAAGAATTCCACACCACGGATGACATTAACTGCTGTATAACACTGTTCATGCAGGAATGCTCAGTCCTGATGGTGCACCATCCCATTATGGGTGTCAGGTCCGAGCATTCCTACATGAACAGTGTCCTGGAAAGTGGATTGGTCATCCTGAGACAGTTGAATGGCCACCAAGGTCTCCCGATCTCACCCCCTTAGACTTTTATCTTTGGAGTCATCTGAAGGCAGTTGTTTATGCTGTGAAGTAACAAGATGTGCAGCATCTGAAACAACGGATACTGGAAGCCTGTGCTAGCATTTCTTCTGCGGTGTTGCTATCAGTGTGATAAGAGTGGGAGAAGAGGGTTGAATTGACAATCCAACACAATGAGCAGCACTTTGAACACATTTTATAAGTGGTCATAAAATTGTAAATAACTAATGAATGAATAAAGTTACGTTAAAACCAAGCAAACCATTGTTTTTCTTGTGAAATTCTCAATAAGTTTGATGTGTTACATGACCCTCTTCCCATTGGAAAAAATAAAGTTGGATCCAATATGTCCGACTTCAAAATGTCCGCCATGGTCACCACTCATCTTGAAAAGTTTCCCCCCTCCCATATACTAATGAGCCACAAACAGGAAGTTGATATCACCAACCATTTCCATTTTAATTAGGTGTTTCCATATAAATAGCCCACCCTGTAAATCACTTGAATCTTGAGTGTTTATTAAAATAATCGGACTATTACTCCCATTTTCAATCTTGCACATGAGCACTGGAGAGTAGTACACCAAAATCACATTAGGCCTTTGTCTATCCTTATCCTGTGTGCTCTGAGAGATCCTATTCATACACAGTACAGGCATAAAATTGTGTTTTTTGGCCGCTACGTTTTAGGCCCCCTTCACACGCACGTGAAAAAAACGAACCGTTTTTTCACGGATGTATTAAAGGGGTGGTTTGCTCCCCGTGTGCCGTGTTTGTGGCACATGCATTTTCTCTGTGTGTTATACGTAATAACACACGGAGAACGGAAAGTCCCGCCTTACCTGATTTTTCCGGAGCTGTCTGTGGTGCTGAATGACAGTGTCTGGCACAGGCCACGCCACGCTGACGCTGCTTCCGGCCCCTAGTGAAGAAGATGCGTTGTTCAAATTCACTGGGTGTTGGATGCAGGTGAAAGCCGCGGCAGAGACTGCAGGGCTGGTGGAGGTGAGTAAGTTTTTTTTTATTTTTACAATGACACGTGTGTTTCTTCGGCGCGTGTCACATGGGACCGCATCCACATTACATCCGTGTGGTACGTGTGCGGGCCGCGTGACACCCGTGCTCCCGGAGAAAAACGGACATGCCTCTGTATAGAGCTCACGTCTGCTCCACACTGAGGCACGGGCCAATGGCTGAACATGTGCGTCCACATAAACCCATTGATTTTAATGGGTATAGGTGTGCCCGTGTCTCCGGTACATGCGGAAACGGACCTAGCACGTACCGGAGACACGTGCGTCAGGGAGAGGAAGATAATCCAGCATCCAGTTCCAGAAATTTAAAACATCAATTTTATTAAGAAAAAAGTTAAAACTCCATGTTCCATAGTTGCATTAAAAGCGCATCATAGCAGGTGTAAAAATGGATACGCGTTTCGGACATATGTGTCCTTAGTCTAGATAACACTATGCAAAATGACATGTTACTATAAGGGTAAGAACAGGAAGTGGTGGAACAATCAAGTCAAGTGAGATACACATGTTTCACAGATTTACCACAAGAGGAGGAGAAAAAAAAAAAAAAAGGGGAGAGTGAAATAATTTAGAGGACATTAGCAATCTCATTTTTCACACTCATGCCATGCGGCATTCTTGCCTCTCTGCGCAATAAAGTTTCCCCCATGTCACTACCTCTCTTTGGTAAAACAATTTTTTCAGCTGCAACAACTTTTAAAGAATCCAGGTTGCCCGCATGTTGGCTCTGAAAATGTCTAGATACCGCAGATGAAGTGCGAGTGGTAGTGTGACTGACATCATAAACATGCTCGCATATGCGTCTTCTTAGTGCACGTGATGTAGATCCCACATACTGAATGTGGCACTGTGTGCAAGTTACAACATATATCACACCACGTGTGCCACAATTTATCAATGTGTCGATTTTAAATTCCTGTTCAGACACACTTGAAGCAACTTTAGTAGTGCCTGTCATGAACTTGCACAGTCCACAATTTTTTTGTCCGCACTTGTAAGAGCCAACAGTGGGCAACCAACTTTGCTGGGCATTTTTATTTCTGTTTTTAGCATTTTTATTTTGGTGGTTGCTAGGGGCAACCATATTTGCAATAGTTTTATTGCGTTTAGAAACGAATTTTATACCGTCTTTTAGGATGGTCCTTAAAGTGTCATCCACATACAGAATTGGCAAATATTTCTTTATGACACTAACAATACTATAAAAATCACTGCTATAATCAGTGGAACTATTGCAAATATTGCAAATATGGTTGCCCCTAGCAACCACCAAAATAAAAATGCTAAAAACAGAAATAAAAATGCCCAGCAAAGTTGGTTGCCCACTGTTGGCTCTTACAAGTGCGGACAAAAAAATTGTGGACTGTGCAAGTTCATGACAGGCACTACTAAAGTTGCTTCAAGTGTGTCTGAACAGGAATTTAAAATCGACACATTGATAAATTGTGGCACAAGTGGTGTGATATATGTTGTAACTTGCACACAGTGCCACATTCAGTATGTGGGATCTACATCACGTGCACTAAGAAGACGCATATGCGAGCATGTTTATGATGTCAGTCACACTACCACTCGCACTTTATCTGCGGTATCTAGACATTTTCAGAGCCATCATGTGGGCAACCTGGATTCTTTAAAAGTTGTTGCAGCTGAAAAAATTGTTTTACCAAAGAGAGGTGGGGACATGGGGGAAACTTTATTGTGCAGAGAGGCAAAATGGATGTTCTTACTTAAAAAAAGAATGCCGCATGGCATGAATGTGAAAAATGAGATTGCTAATGTCCTCTAAATTATTTCACTCTCCCCTTTTCTTTTTTTTTTCTCCTCCTCTTGTGGTAAATCTGTGAAACATGTGTATCTCACTTGACTTGATTGTTCCACCACTTCCTATTCTAGTAACATGTCATTTTGCATAGTGTTATCTAGACTAAGGACACATACGTCCGAAACGCGTATACATTTTTACACCTGCTATGATGCGCTTTTAATGCAACTATGGAACATGGAGTTTTAACTTTTTTCTGAATAAAATTGATGTTTTAAATTTCTGGAACTGGATGCTGGATTATCTTCCTCTCCCTGAACCTCGTGGTAACAAGGTCTAACTACCAAAGGTCCGTGCACCGTTCTGGCTGATGCTCTAATCTCCTGAAAGGGTGAGCTGTTTTTTTCTTCTTCTTGTCTCGGAGACACGTGTGTGTGAAGGGGGCCTTATACTGACTTTGATAACACTCATTTGGATGTGCTACACAATGTGATCAGGTTACTGCACAGCATTATAGGGAAGCCTCCATTGCTATGTCTAACACAAAAAAAACATTCACTGAATATACAGCATTATAAACTGGCATTGGGCATATATTTTTGATGATCATTGCAAATTAAATCATAGATTGTTGGAATTCATATGGGGCAGCAGATTTTGGGAAATTCAACTCAAATGTGATCATTCGCTAAATGCTAACTACTCTACTGATCTCTAATGTAAAATATATAAAATAATAGCTCATTCATCATTACTGCACATTTGGTCTGATGAAGGTGTTTAGTGTAAAATATTTCCTGATGGTTCGCTCCGTGGTATTCCTTAGTTTGACCAAAAATATTGCTTGGGCTTTGAATATGCAATTTTTGATCCCCAGCAATTACTTAATTCTCTAAATTTGAGAATTTTGATGATGGGCTTTGCTTAAAATATTTCCTGCTGTTTTATTCTTTATAACAGATTCCTAGCGGAAAGACTTTGGTCTCAAACGGTGCTTGTGTTTCAAATCTTCGGTAATTTATAAAAAGTTGTTAATTACCATTTCTAAATGTATGTGCTTTAAAAATGAACTTTTCACTAAGGGTGCTACCCATTTTGAGTACAGTTTTGATCTATATCCTTTAAAGCATTGGGACTGGATGATTGGCTGATTAAAGAATGCCCATTCAATAGACCACTAATTTACAAGAGTGACACTAAGACATATTGATCACATGGAGAAGAGGCTCTAATTTGGTTTTTCCAACTGACATATGAAGTCATTGCTAAGACACTAGCTATGGGGTTAGCATAAAAATTCAAGATTGTAATGAAAAGATTGATTTAGAGTTTATGGATAGACAGCAATTAAATGATTAATTAAAGTCTGTTATTTAACTATATGCTAAATTAGACTTTTTACTAGAAAATATCCCATGCTCTAGTTAAGAAAATCGCTCACATACATCCACATACCCTGGATAGAGATGTGTCTATGTCCTTGAATGACTGCTCATACTGTGTGTATATTCTTCAGGCAAATAATATTTTTTTAAATATGTAATAAATATGAATCCCTCAGTTTCTCTTCTTAAGGGTCCTTAAAAAACTGTCAAAAAGTGATGGCAAGGATTCCATGTTATGTATCCTTTATTTATACATACACACTCGTCAGAGACTAGGACCATAAATAAAGACTTTATTACTATTCAATGATGCTTGAGTGCAACAGAGCTGTGACAACCCCCTATTCACTTCTGTGAAAAGATAGAGGTAGTAATATTAGATGATGCTTTGTCAATCTCATTCAATTTTGATCAAATTTGAAATGGTTGTGCAGGTAAACTAAGGATAAACAAGAAGATGGAGCGCAATATATCTTATAAAGTCATGCAGGTTTCAATTCTTGACAATATGAAATATGCTGTATTAAAATATATTTTATGTATCAATAAAATTATGGAAAAACTTACTATGTAATCCAAAATTTATTTTCCTAACTAATTACCGTATTTTTCGTTTTATAAGATGCACCTGATTATAAGACACAATCCAAATTTAGAGGAGGAAAATAGGAAAAATGATTTTTACTGTTAAAATGGTCCAATCCTCGAGCGTCTTATAATATCTCACCAGGGGGGAGCGATGGTGATGGAGCTGCTCAGGAAGGCCACAGGAGAAAGAGTTGGCAATGCCGTGGGCTCGGAGAAGGGGGTGTCACGGCTCAGGACAGAGGGTCAGGGATACTGCAGGCTCAGGGGTGTTGCGGTGGCAGGCGCCATTGATCTGCCAGCGAACTGAATTGGCCACAGTTGACAAAATTTAGTTCAAGAAGATAGCCGCGGAGGCGGCACTTGCGCAGATAGGACTCTGCAGCCATTTTGTTGAAGTCCAATGTGTCAACCTGCGCATGCGCCACCTCTGCGGCCTTTTTCTTGAAGTCTAGAGCATCAACTGCAGGCGATTCAATGGAGACCGCAGCCCATTGTCAGATCAATGGCACCTGCTGTATCACCAATTCTCTGTCCTATGACCATCCTGAGCCACACCACTGCAGAGACACCCCCTCCTCTGAACCCTCAGTATCGCTGACCCAGCGTCCTGTGACCCCTTTCCACTACCACCGCTCTGGTAAGCCATATCTGGATTATAAGCTGCACCCCCATATTACCCAAAGTTTTGGGGGAAAAAGTGGTTTGTAATCCAGAAAATAAGGTATCTGCAGAATTATAGGTTCCACTTTTTCCAAACTTGTACATGGTGGATTTCAAATTAGAGGGTTTTTTTAATTTCATACTTCTCATACTGATAGGAATGACAATTTTTTGTCTTCTCTTGGTCTTAAACTTGAGTCAGGAGACACATGGAATGCAGTGAGCGGTCTTAAGTTTAGTTATTGGTATTTCTCAAAAATCCATATGCTTTGGGTGATAGAACCCAGTAGTAAAATGCAAGAAGCTCTGCACTAAAGGGAGTTGCTGTTAAAAGCATTTGAATTATTTGAAAACACAATAAAACATTTGGAAGGATCTAAAAGGAATGGTTGTCCTATTACTGAAAAAAAATGTTTTATTTCATATGGAAATGAAGCTGAAGTGCATTAAAGTACTTCCTGAGGCTCTATCTTCCTGGCTCAATCCCTGCCTACAGCCACCTGCTTCTGTTTGACTGACAGCTCACTGGCTATGTACTTAAAGGGGTGGTTCACACCTTTTAATTACTGGCCACATCGACATTATGTTAAGAAACAAGCTCTCTCTCAGACTTCTTGTGTTCTCAATAGTGCATGTGAGTGGTGCTATTGTGGACCGCTCATCCCCATCGCATAACCCCCGGGCTCTGTGACCTCTGATGTCCAGTGACTTCACGTCAACTTCCTGTTGACCTGACATCACCGCTGCCGACCCCAGTCTCCATGAGTCACTGGGATGTGGGTATAGTTTCACCGCTCGTCATAGCCCAGTGCCGCTCCTTCTTGTGCCCTCTGCAGTAAAGGAGGAGGAAGCAGGGAGATGATGAGCTGTGACGCTGGGCTGTGATGAGTGGAGAAATGCCACCCACAGCCCAGTCACTCAGGAAGACTGTGGTCCGCCTCAGTTGACGTGACATCACCGGACCTCAGAGGTTTTTGCAGCCTAATCTGAGAACAGTATGATGTAGGGGCAGAGACCCAGATTCCCATGATGTATCATCTAATGGGCTGTTTAGTTTTGTTTTTATAAAAATGAATGTTTTATAAGCAGGAGATAAAACTAGTAAACCTGTTGCTATGTATTGCAACTGTGCCGCCCCCACGTCAGTAGCAGTTGGGCTGCTCGCATCCGGACCCGCAGTGTTGCTCGAGGGATTCTCCGGACCCGCGGGGAAAGCGAACACTCCAAATCAAAGGGGGACGTATTTGTACAGTTTTTGCCGTAGTCAGTCTGTGACGCCACCCACGGTGTGTGGTGAAGTATGGCACCACCGCTGCTGCTGTGGGACACACGGGGCGATGGGATGGTAGCTGGTTGTTAACCCCTCCGTGGGTAGGGATGGTTGCCCTGGGACCCGGTGACTTGGTGCAGGGGACGGTGATGGCAGGGGACGGCGCGCCTGGTCAGACCAGGGAGTCTCAGCTTACTCACAGTTAAAGAAATCAGACAAGTCCAGTGGTTAACCAAGGTGCTGGTGGCCGGCAAACCGCGGCCGGGTGTACTCTGGTCCCCCACCCGGGCTGGTGGTCTGTGTCACTTTCCTCTGCACTGTGTTGTGAAGTGGTGGACTTCCCGGTGTGGAACACGGTAGAACGCTCCCGATACTATTGTTGGTAGCCGTGCCCGCTGACACTGACCCGTGGGATCTACCGGGCCCTGGTGGATGCCCTATCCCTTTCTGTGGGTGGTTGTCTGCTTTTGGGACTTTGGTTGGGACAGGACCTATAATCCTGCCCTCAATTGGATAATTAGCTAGGCTGTTGGTTCCGGTCCTGGTTTCAGGGTCCAAGTACCCCCTCTGTGCACAGTTTCCGGGTTGGTTCTCCGGTATCGGTACCAGCGGGCTCCAACCCTGCCCCGGTCCACCTTGGATCTCCGACTGCCGCCTTTCTGGGGTTTCAGGTCGGCTGTGTGTAACCCTGTGAGGGAAGGTGTTATGCGGGGGCCTATGTGTGACTACCTGGTTTTGCCAGGGCATCATATTCCTCCTTGGTTTAATACAGACCGTCCGCGGGCTTTCCGACCACCAACATTTATTTTTACTGGAACTAGAAAAAAGTAGAAAACAGGAATACAAATATACTAAAATTTTTACAATTTCTTCCCTTTACAAGAGGCACAGATCTTTAGCGTTGCAAACTAAACGGACCGGACCACCTTCTGTTCGCCCCCGCCACCCAAACAACCTGATCCCTGGTTCCACCACTAAGACAGGTGGGCACCCCTTTGCCCAAGTCCAGGAACAGGTCCGGGTAAAAAGTTCCTTACCCGGCAGTCCTTGCTACGGGTCCCCACGGTCTGGAGGGTAGTCACCGGTTGCAATGGTGACAGGCCTCGGCCGACTCCACTGCAGGCCCTTCCTCCAATCGGCCTCTCTGGAGACCGGATCGGTGCTACATGAAGGTGGACAGGAATTATTTACAAAACCCAAAAGTTCTTGGGTTGGCCTGTCAGTTCACGGCCGTGGTCCATGTTTAAACCTGCAGAAACTGTAAAACTGTAGAACGGTCTCAACGGGGACACATAACTGGGGTAGCCGGGAATCTGCTACCTACTCATCTTCTGTTACTAGAGATGGTGAAGATGGGTAGGTGCACACCTTCCACTCAA
This sequence comes from Anomaloglossus baeobatrachus, assembly GCF_048569485.1. Lineage (NCBI taxonomy): Eukaryota > Metazoa > Chordata > Amphibia > Anura > Aromobatidae > Anomaloglossus > Anomaloglossus baeobatrachus. The sequence goes on along the minus strand of NC_134354.1, from coordinate 405,859,515 downwards.
CATTCACCCATTTTCGGACATTTAGGGTGAACCATCCCATCTCTCCGCAATGCCGGGTGTACGAGACCAGCTCTCCAGGCTCCAGGTCTTGATTCGGGTGTCGTGTGGGCAGATGCGGGGCTACGTCTCTCTGGGACACGAAAATCTCGATATCCATGCCCGTCTCATAGATGAAACCCCACCCTCGCTCGGGGTTAAAATGGCGGACTTGCCCACGGTAGGGTGGACCCCGGACCCGGAAAGTGGATTGCCAGAGGTGATCTTTTTCTAGGTAAGTCCGGGGCAGCACCTCCGCCTTTCTCTTTTCTCGGGCAGCAATTTCCTTTTTCAGTTGCTTCTGCTGCCGCTCCCAGTATGGCGCACGGTCTTCAGGCTCCTCCCCCTGCTCGGGAACTCGACTCATGCGGATGCTCTCACTGCCGGCCACCACTGGCTCCACTCTTGGCTGAGGGCTCCACTCCATAGCCTGCTACGCTTCCCGGCAGGTACACCCCGGCTGCTCCAAAACCGGGACTGGGTACGGGTTGATACTGGGACTCACGACCGGAGCTGACTTCCGGGTTGGCCCTGCCTCCGATGCGGCCGGGCAGACTGCCGGGGCCGGTCTCGTCATGCGTGCGGCTTTCCTCGTGACCGGGGGTGACGTCATCTTTGGCGTGGCCGGGCTCGGGGCTGGAGGAGATGTCTTCCGGGCTTTGGGCTTGCTTGTAGCCGATGCGGATACCAGAGCGGTGGTATGCTCTAGACCCGAGGACCCCCTTTCCGGGTCCTCACAGGCAGATGCAACGGTCTCCGCCGCCGTGACTTGGGGCAGAGGACCGATTCGGTCACAAACTGCAGGTGCGGGCAGCGATGGAGGTGACGTGGTGGACGGGGGTAGACCGACCTCCTCAGCCAGTTGGGCCGGTTCCAGTGGAACATAGGGGCGTGGGTCGCTTACCCGCTCCTCCGAGGCCATCTCTTCTTCACGTGTCCGAACGGCTGCAGCCAGATCCCTCATCTCGGCTGTCCATTTTGCCAGCAGATACTTAACCTGGGCCTGGATCTTGCGGCACATTTTTACAGTCTGGGCTTCCACCCAGTCAGCCATCCCGGGAGCAGGTTCCTGCAAAGCCGGGTTGCCGGACCGGTCAGACATCCTTCCACTTTGGTGTCCAGGAGCAAAGATGGCAGAGTCCTAGCGTCCCTGCCCTTTATCTCTTCGGGTCACATGCCGCAGCTTCTCCGCCTGCCCCCTTTGGTCTTCTGCGAGCACTCTCTTTGCTCCGCTTTCCAGTTTCGTTTCTGGCCTCAGGGTGTTACCTCCTTCTGGGCTGGTTCCCAGGGGCGGGGCTTCGGCTTTGCGCCCTTTCTCGAGGGAGAAGATGCTGGTTGTCCTTTTTCGCGAGTAAAAATGGCGGCAAAATGCCGGCTTTTCAGAATTTTTGCAGCGGCGTACCGCTGAGAGTCCAGGACAAGGCGCACTTCCACCAGGTAGGTGGATGGGTTACAATCCTGTTCGTGACGCCATTTTTTGGGGTGTGCCGCCCCCAAATCAGAAGCAGCCGGGCTACTCGGATCCGGACCCGCAGTGTGGCTCGAGGGATTCTCTGGACCCGGGGGTCACGCGGACACTCCAAATCAAAGGCGGACGTATTTGTACCGGATTTGCCATAGTCAGTCTGTGAAGCCACCCACGGTGTGTGGTGAAGTATGGCACCACCGCTGTTGCTGTGGGACACCCGGGGAGATGGGATGGCAGCTGGTTGTTAATCCCTCTGTGGGTAGGGATGGTTGCCCCGGGACCCGGTGCAGGGGACGGTGATGGCAGGGAGCGGCGCGCCTGGTCAGACCAGGGAGTCTCAGCTTACTCACGGTTAAAGAAATCAGACAAGTCCAGTGGTTAACCAAGGTGCTGGTGGCCGGCCGCAGCGGCCGGGTGTACTCTGGTCCCCCACCCGGGCTGGTGGTCTGTGTCACTTTTCTATGCACTGTGTTGTGATGTGGTGGACTTCCTGGTGTGGAATGCGGGAGTCCGCTCCCGGTACTATTGTTGGTAGCCGTGCCCGCTGACACTGACCAATGGGATCTACCGGGCCCTGGCGGATGCCCTATCCCTCTCTGTGGGTGGTTGTCTGCTTTTGGGACTTTGGTTGGGACAGGACCTATAATTCTGCCCTCAATTGTTTAATTAGCTAGGCCGTTGGTTCCGGTCCTGGCTTCAGGGTCCAAGTACCCACTCTGTGCACGGTTTCCGGGTCGGTTCTCTGGTGTCTGTAGTGGTGGGCTCCAACCCTGCCCCGGTCCATCTTGGATTTCCGACTGCCGCCTTCCTGTCTCCTTCTAGACATGGACCACCGTCTGCCTCCTTCAACCTCCTACTACTCCACTTGAACTACTCAGCTTGACTCTACTCCACTCTAAACTTGACTGACTGTTTTCCCGCCCCGGGCTCTCCAGACCTCTAGGTGGGCGTTCTCCATCCGCCTGGTGCCGCCCACTGGTGTGCCTGTCCTTCCCTGGGGGGGGTGACTAGGGTGTCAGGTCGGCTGTGTGTAACCCTGTGAGGGAAGGTGTTATGTGGGGGCCTATGTGTGACTACCTGGTTTTGCAAGGGCGTCACACAACCACGCTCCCACTACTAATTGGCAACTTCTTTCTGCTTATGCATATTGTTCTCAGAAACCTGTCAGTCAGTGGTGTAGGTGTAATCTAAGTTTAATCTAAACTGCAGCCAGCAGCAAAGTAGGTGATACATCACTGGATGCCCATACATCATGTTCGGGTAGCAAAATTGTTGGCAGTGAATTATCAACGATACTCTCCAAGCGGGCAACACAGTAAAGGCCACTTTACATGCAACGACATCCCTAACGAGATGTTGTTGTGGTCACGGAATTCGTGACGCACATCCAGCCTCGTTAGCGAGGTCTTTGCGTGTGAAACGCAGGAATGACCGTTAACGATCAAAATTACTCACCCTATCGTTGACGCGTCATTCCTTTCCCGAATATCGTTACTGTTGCAGGACGCAGGTTGTTTGTCGTTCCTGCAGCAGCACACATCGGTATGTGTGACACCGCAGGAACAAGGAACTACATCGTACCTGCAGCCGCCGGCAATGAGGAAGGAAGGAGGTGGGCGGGATATTCCGCCCGCTCATCTCCACCCCTCCGCTTCTATTGGACGTCTGCCGTATGACGTTGCTGTGATGCTGCATGAACCGCCCCCTTAGAAAGGAGGTGGTTCACCGGCCACAGCGACGTCGCAGGGAAGATAAATCCGTGTGATTAGTGTAAGCGATGCTGTGCGCCACCGAAGGGGGTGGGTACGCTCGCTAGCGATATCGATACCAATATCGCAGCATGTAAAGGGGCTTTAATGGTTGTTTTATTCAGAAACAATCCAGAACAAATATGAAGCTTAGCAAATCAGCAAGTAATCATTTCTGTGTGTCTTTATCTGGAGCTCCTTCAGTAAGCATTTTCTCATATAAAACACAGGAAGAAAGAATAAAGAATACAGTCACATATACTTCCTGTGACCTCCTTTCTCTCCTGTTTTTGCTTTATCTTTATTAACAGTACACAAGCCAAGTAACTAAACACTCTTAAGGCATTCCTAATCCCTCCGCATGACCGGACATCACACACGCCGGCTTGTGTGACGTCCGGTCATGTGGAGGGATTAGGAATGCGGAAGTATCCGCACTATCTGTACAAATAGTGGAGGACTGAGGAGGCTCTGCACGCCCCTCTCCTTCCCTGAAGAAGCCTGGCTGTGGAGCTACTCCACAGCAAGCGAAACGTACGTAGGTAGGACGATGGGGGATTGTTTACAGGTTCATGATTGCCCATGCATTCGTCACTTTCACCCTGGTTTTGCACTTGGCACTTTTGTTTGGCACATCAGCACTTTAGAACGTTTGCCTTCTATAGGAGTTTTTCCCCTTTTTAAATGGTACTCTTTTGACCCTGCATATATATAAACCAGGCTGCTCCACTCATTCTATACTCATATTTATGTGCCACATCAGTGCCATTTCGTGCTTTTACCTACTTTGACATAAGATTCTTCTTGCATGGCCACCTGTTACGTTTTTGTCTGATCTTAATTCATTGTGTCACTTTTGTATAAATAAATTAAATTTGCATCAATAACTCTCTGTCCTCCGGTTTTTGTAGTTTACAACGCTGCGTAAACACATGAAAAAAACACAATGTGCCCACATAGCCTTAGACAGGAATGGAGTTGTTGCACTTAACATATGCCAACAAAAATCCTACTGAAAGATTTCGTTAAAATAATGGTAAAGATTCTCTTATGTTGCATAGACCTACATGGCCGAATACAAAGCTTGGAGGATAAGGTGTGGAATGTGCCAACAGATTTCTTTTAATTGATTGTAATGAAGATGATCACCTTGTATTATACAGCCATTTGCAAAGAATTATTCAACGTGCATTGCTCAAATATTGTAAGCCTCCTAATAGATAATATTCTGCACTTGTTTATATAAACCGCAACCAATATATGGTCAAATTTCCACTTAAATCTTCCATTAGTTAATTCCCTATTAGATTTGTTCATTTATTTAGTTTGTATGCCGGACTGCAGAGGTGCCTTATTGCTTTATGTTTGCAATTTAATAAGACAAGATAATTGAAATGACATCTAAAGATCTGCTCAGCTCCAAAGCATCCCATTTCCATATTCTCCAAGTTGGAAACGTCACAGAGTACATTTTAATGCAGTGTTCGTGCTGGAGGATTATCTATTATAAATTCATTTCACCAGAGAGTGGCGGCAGAAACCTCTAGGACCATAGTAATCATTAACGCCTCACTGACTGTTAAAGCACGATACATTTTAAAGTGAAAATAACTTCTTTTTAAGGTGGAAACTCAGAGGTGTAAATTAAATTTGTCAATAAATATGGAAATTGCTTTTCTTTGGAAAAGAGGTTATCTATCTTCAGTGTTCATGGCCCAGAGAAGATCAGAACCATTTTATAGCCCAAAAGTATTATCTGGACAGGGTCCTATCATTAAAAAAAGAAGAATATAAATTCTGCAGTTGTTCCTAATATAAACTAAAAAAATATATTGTAGATGCCTTTTGAACATGGATGATATTATAGGTTACTTCTAATAGAACCATGCAGAGTATAGATATTCGCTTAAGTTGAATTTCTACAAATATGTAAACTTGTACATGCATTTCAATTTTTTTTTACGTTAGTGGACCTTTAAGTGTTGGACCTATTTTTTATTTTGTATACTTCATATACTGAACTTCACTTACTTTAATGTAAGAAGCGGCTACAAACTATAATATTGTAAATTAAAGTGGTTGTCCTCTACTTTAAAAAAAGAAATGTACTAGGTCCAGGGTAATGTAGAAAATGAAAACTATATACTCACCTCCTAGACTGGCACTATTCCTCTGTACTCATTACTTTAACCCCTTTTGCTCTCCTAGCATCAACATCTGGTGAAGGGAATCACTTCACTGCTGCAGTCAATCAGTGATCATTTATTGTCTATAGCCTTCACATTTCATCTAATCAGGAAGAAAGATTTTTCTTTTTGGTAAAACAAAATTTACTCTCAATATTACCCCATGCCTATACCAGATATTGATAAACATCATTGTAGCTAGACTAAAGCACCTTGTGATATATAGTTTAATACCAGTTTTGGCTACTATCAAGGAGACCATGTTGGGATGGATTAAGGGTTGACAGGGCTCCAGCCGTGCCTTTTAACTGCACATGTCAACTGATCTTTTCAGCCAGTGTGCGCGGGAGAAATGTGGTTGCACCGTGCATTAAAGGGTTTATATATCTGGAACGTCTGACGAGTGTTGTGTTGCCTCTGTGATCTACCCCAGGAATCTTACTCCAGTCGCACACTGTAATAACACATCTGGAGTAAGGAATACCATAGCTCATTTTTTATTACGCTGGGAGAATCTGTTATGATGAGTTGCACCAAAATTTTGCATTTTTTCAACCTTTTTTATTCAATTTATGCCACAATTCTGGTAAAATTGCATTGAAGAAAAGGTGCAAAGTGTATTCAATCTCCATGCACTCATCCACACTGACATCTGCCAGCTTTTACTGAGCAGTATGAGAACTCAGCAGCAGCTGAGTAGCTGCAAACAAACTGTGGATGGAGATTGTCAACTTTCATAAAAGAATATACAGCCTTTCAGATATGTATTATCATAGTAAATACAGCATTCTTAGAGAATTAATAATGTATGCAGTTTATATTGTGAGTTCCAGGGACAGATCCATTTTAAAATGTACAAAAATGCTCAACACAGAAATGCTTTTTCGAAATTAAATCGTGGGCAATGGGTCGGCAGTAAACCTGATTGAAAGATTGTTCCAATTTCATGAAATAGTTAAAAGATGTCACGGCCCTTTGGTCTTGGATGATGCTGTGCATTAAGACATGTATATACTGACTTGACACAATCAATATCTAATCTTCTCATGGGAAAATAGAAAGTGCTGGCAAGTAACAATTTCTGATCTCACCCATTCTGACATTTTTCTTTGTGTTGAAAAAGCTCAGTCCACAGTAATCTTTATGCATCATTGATATTTAGAGTTTCATGATCCTAATGAAAGCTTTTTGTATCAAACTTTTCAAACTCCTACCAAACAATGCAACAAGTAAAATCAACATTTTCATGCATACAGAAATGTGTCCACTGTCACTGTATAAAACATCCGCTCTATAGATCACGAGGCATGTTGATGTGACCAACAGTATTTTCACTTGGTTTTCTTGTTTAAGACACCGATCAGAGACATTATTTACAGACAACTTTACAGAAAATCACTTTTCAGCCTGTGCAATGGCATATCCCCCAAATTTTGAAGACCCACACATTTTTGACAACATCCCTATGCACACCCCAAGCCCCACCCATTTGTCATTTCTTTGTACCCTGCCAGGAGTAGATGTCAGAGGGGCAGTGGCAGTGAGGAGCATTTAGCACACTCCCGAGACTTCAGGATGTAGACCCTCATCTGAACCTGTCCCTCTGTATCCAGAATGGTTGGCACTAGAGGTGAGTGGATTAATTCACAGAACCCTCTTCATTTCTAGAATACAGGTACATGGGAATACAATGTTATGTACTGATAGATCTCAATGTACCTGAATAATATGCTTCTGGGTTCACTGCTTTCTCTACAGCTCAAGTATACCATATTCTACTATGTTCATCGTTGTAGGCAGTAGTTCATAGCTAGTACAGCTGTCTGCAAACATTGAGGCTGAGAGCTTGGTTCTTGGGGAGATCGGAGAAGAAGAAAATTGTTTATTTAATTCATGTGTATGCATAGCAATACTGAACCACCCACTGATGAGGAAGAGCTATGGAGACAGTGAGAATAGGTCAGGACAAAGCCCTGACATGTCGGGACAGTGGAACTAAGCCCTCCAATAGAGACAGTACTGCTATATCTGGGAAGGTTGGGAGCTATGCAATGAGTGAGCTTTCAGACAAGTGAAGAACAGGTGAGCTATCTCTATTGCTCTTTTGTCAGCTTATTATACAGATATTGCCCTTCATTGTAATTCTGCCCTCTGATGATAGTTGACAATTAATCTTGCCCACAGTACACAGTACTCAATATGCAATGAAAATTCTGTATAAAACAAAAATGATCAGTCTTTTGAAAGTCTGGAAAAATCAGGATATTATTTGGATAATGATTACAACACAGAAACTGAAAATAAAACTTTACTTCTAACCCATTAAAGATTGGGGAATTTTTTATTTTTCCATCGTTGTTTTTCCTTTCTTTTGAAAGTTTTATTTGTTCAGTCATTTACTGAGACTCTTACTTTTTAATTTTTACATTTATGGAACTGGGTTAGAGCACGTTTTTTTTAAAGAATAAGGTGTCACTTGTATTGATACTATTTGGGGATAAATATATTTTGATCACAACACACTCCATAACTGTAAGGGCGGCTTTGCACGTTGCGACATTGCACGTGCGATGTCGGTGGGGTCAAATCGAAAGTGACGCACATCCGGCGTCGCAGTCGATATCGCAACGTGTAAATCCTTTTTGATACGATGAACGAGCGCAAAAGCGTCGTTATCGTATCATCGCTGCAGCCTCCATTTCCATAATGCCGGTGCAGCGACAGGTGCGATGTTGTTCCTCGCTCCTGCGGCAGCACACATCGCTGTGTGTGAAGCCGCAGGAGCGAGGAACTTCAACTTACCTGCCGCCGGCTGCAATGAGAAGGACGGAGGTGGGCGGGATGTTTACATCCTGCTCATCTCCGCCCCTCCGCTTCAATTGGCCGCCTGCCGTGTGACGTCACTGTGATGCCGCACAACCCGCCCCCTAAGGAAGGAGGCGGGTCGCCGGCCAGAGGGACGTCGCACGGCAGGTATGTGCGTGTAAAGCTGCCGTAGCGATAATAATCGCTACGGCAGCTTTCACTATATATCGAACGTGCGACGGGGGCGGGACTATCGCTGCAGCATCGGTAACACATTGTTACTGATGTCGCAGCGTGCAAAGCCCGCCTAAGGCAAATAAATACATCAACTCTGTATATACTGTCTCAAGTATTAGGAAACAGCAGCTATATATTGCTTTCAACGTGAGTTCTGTAAACCTGCATTACTATCCCTCCAGTTCTTTTTCTAATTTTTGGCAGCCCTTGAACTTAGTGCATAGCCTTTATGAATGTACCAGTTCCACTAGCTAACCATGATTAAGAGGCCCTCTTTTATGTCTAATACAGGGTGTATCGGATTCCCTCTTCCTTCTAATGTTTACCAGTTCTTACATTGTCCGCATAGACTTTGTGAGTTTCAGAGTCCCTCATTCATAAATTAAACATTATGTGTCTAAACGTGTCACATACACCACATGCCCAGATAAGGTAGTAAAATGTTAAAATTATATTTACCGGTGACTACTGGTGGGTGTTGTGTTATTTCCCCCTATAAGACATATGTCAAACTCTGGCTAGTGGCAGAAATGTGTTCCACAGGCCGATTTTATTATGCCTGTGATGCTATTCTATTTGGGGTGCTATGTGGGGCCCATTATTCTGTATGAAGGGCTATGTAGGGCTCATTATTCTGTATGGAGGACTATGTGGGGCACATTATTCTGTATGGAAGACTATATGGGGCCCATAATTCTGTATGGAGAGCTATGTGGGGCCCATTATTCTGTATGGAGGACTATTTGGGGCCCATAAATCTGTATGGAAAGCTATGTCAGGCCTATTATTCTGTATGGAAGACTACACTCCCTGATAATAGAAAAATGGGTCCCCCCTAGTCCTCCATACAGAATAATAGGCCCCACATAGCCCTCCATACAAAATTATAGGCGACAAAACTTTTGTCTTGCCAAAATCTGACCTTTCTGTGTTCATTAAATGACTCCTATTTCAGCTTTGCAGCAACTTTTTTTTCATAACCTAAACCAAATTTGGGAGGGTTTCAGCTTTCAAAAGAGTAATTTATGAAACCAATGGATGAATTTAATGTCAGGTTATAAGCTTTATTTACATAACATGGATAAGCGACAGAACTTCTGTCAGGAACTGTATGTGGGGCCCATTATTCTGTATGGAGGACTATATGGGGCCTATAATTCTGTATGGAGCGCTATGTGGGGCCTATTATTCTGTAAGGAGGACTAAGGGGGACCCATTATTCTATATGGAGGACTATACATTTAATACATAAACAATAGTTTAATACATTTCACTTTTTGTATTAGCTTGACCCATGATTTAATGTCACTTTTCTTGGATAACACAATACATAAGCATTTTTCGATTAGAATCATTTAAAACAAGTCTTCTGTGTACATGTATGCCTGTAATATATTTTTTGATTTCGCCCTGATCTTCTTTTTATTCCCATCTCAGAATGTCCACCAAATATATTCAGTGCAAATGAGAAGATGCCTCCAGTGCTCTGATTCCTATTAGCCGCTTCACTTCCAGAATTCATGCCATCAAGGGAATCAAGGTCATGAGACATATGTACTGAGTTTGTGTCCAGTGGCACTGCACACATTTGATAGATAGTTTGATAGGGACTCTAAACACCAGAAAAATAAAACACATTTAACAGTTATATCTAGATACAAACACGTTCTGTTTTTTTTTAAATTGATTCAAATTGAAAACTTATGTTTTGCCTTTTTGTATTTGGGCTTTGAGGCTTTGATTATGCAAAAAAAAGAAGTTATATTTTGGTGCCGTTTAGAGGCACATATAAATTACCGTGCAACTTACTGTATATACATTTTTATGAAAATACATAAAAAACATTTTTTATGTTCTTTATACTATTCATATTTCTTGTTAAATAACCTATTCAATTCTTCAAGATATTAAAGTTGTGAGGACACCTTATATGTTTTATTTTTTGGTTTTATGAATAGTTTGTGCATAAAGGATATTTTAAATAAATAATTTAATGGTAAGGGTTTGTGTCGCGGGCGGAGGAGGGGACGCTGCGCTCTCCCATTGCTCGGGTCCGGCTGCCGCTGCTCTGCGGCTGCTGCTGCTCGGTGGCTCGAGCGATGGGCCGGATCCCGGGGACTCGAGCGGCGTTCCTCGCCCGTGAGTGAAAAGGGGTGGTTTGGTTTTGGGGATATGGTCCGTGATGCCACCCACGGCTGTGGTGATTGTGTGGACACCACCGCTGCTCTGGACGGGGATCCCGGGAGCGGTGACAGGGAGCAGCTTTGTTGTTAATTCTCCCCTCCGTGGGTAGGGGGTTGGTTGTCCCGGGGCCCGGTGATGGGGTAGGAGTGGATGGCAGGCGGGTTGCGGGGCCTGGTGAGGTGCAGGGTCGCAGGGGCAGCGCTGTGCTGCACGGCACGGAGGTACTCACTCAGCCCAATGATGATGACACAGTTCACGGTAAAACAAGCGGCTGGATGGACGGGTCCCTCGGACGGCTGCGGTGTTGTTGTTCCCTGCAGGTTGGTGGTGACTGTCTCTCCCTGCACCTATGTTCTATGTTGATTCCGATGGGTTCCCACCGGTAACCCGCTCCCCGACCTGGATGTGGGCCGGAGGAGCCCCTTTTGTCCGCAGGCGCTGGCCCTGGGAAACGGATGCCCTTGGCGGTGGCGGTGTCTCCCCTTCACGGTTGGACGGTTGCCTTCTGTCGGGAAGTGACTGTTTGGAAACCCGGATGTCCCCTTCACTAATGGATTTAGCAAATTCACGGCGACTCCTAGCCTTGCCGGGGTCCGAAAAGCCCCTGCCAATGGTGCTGGCTTCTCCTTGTATACCGGTCCGGTACCGCCGGGCCACCGCCCGTCCACGGTCCTTACGGCAAACTCCGATAGGCCACTCCTGCAGACGGTCACCACCGTCTGCTAACCTTGCTGCTCCGTCCGGGCCACACACCCGGACCAACTTCAGGCTCTTTAGCTGTCACTTTGCTCTTTCCACTTTCACTACTCAACTGCTCTCTCTCCTCTCCAAACTCTATCTCTCTACTTGACCTCCTTCCACTTCCTCCTCCAAAACTAGACTGCCTGTTTTCCCTCCTCCAGGACTGTGAACTCGTCGGTGGGCGGAGACCAACCGCCTGGCTCCACCCCCTGGTTTGGACATCAGCCCCTGGAGGAAGGCAACAAGGGTTTTGTGTCTGACCTTGATGTGCCTGCAGGGAATGTGGGGGTGTGTAGGTGTTGTGCTCTGTGGCCCCTGGCTTGTCCAGGGCAACACATTCCCCCTTAGCAAAATGCAGACCGTCCTCGGGCTGCCCGTCAATCACCGGTTTTATTTTCACCAACTGGAAAATATGAAAATGTAAACGGTAACAGACATACAAGTAAAATAATATCTTCCCACATCGGGAGGTACTCTTACTTAAACGTTACAGTAACAGTTACGGCATTCGCTCTCTCCCACCCAAGCAACCTGGCCCTGATGCTGCCCCTAAGCAACAGGCAGCACCCCTTGACCCCAGTCCTGCACAAATTGCCCGAGCGGGTTCTGTCCTTTCCAGGGGACCCACGTCCATGGGGAGCCCCTGAAACCCCCAGAGGATTGCCACCGGTTCCGGTGGTGGCTGGGCCCCAGCCTACTCCACTGCGGGCCCTTCCTCCAATCTGCCTCTCCGGAGGCGGTAACGGTGGAAGCTGTAACAAACATATTTATTTACAGGCCACAAGTTTGTGGTTGCCTTGCAAGTTCTCAGGCATGTTCATAGTAGTTTCTATGCAAGGTGAAGGGGATCCCAACGGGGACCAGTTGCCGGCTACGACCGGTTCCATATCAGCAGTAAATCAGGTAACTTTCCAGCTATTATTCATTTTCATTTTCAAACTTCAAAACTTTAAACACACACAATTTTTCTTTGGTCCCAACGGGGACGGTGACAACAGTGCTCCGCTGCCCTACTCAGAGCCCTCGGCATCACTTTGGGGAAGGGGCGCGGTGCTCACACGGGCCTCCTGGCTGCCCCTCAGCTTCGCATCCAGCGCGTACCACCCCCTCTCCCTGCAGTGCCGGGTGTACTGCACCAAGTCCCCTGGCATCAGGTTGCGGCCAGGGTGCTCTTCTGGCAGGTGAGCATTAACATCCCGCCGGGCTATAAAGACTTCGGCCTCCAAGCCCGGTTCATAGATGAAACCATAGCCCCGGCGGACATCAAACCGCCTCACCTGCCCCTCATACAGCGGGCCCCGGACACGAAAAGTTGCCTGATGAAGGTTCTCTTTCTCCCGGATTGCACGGGCCACCAACTCTGCCTTCTTCATTTCCCTCTCCTCGATTTCTGGGCCCAACGGTACCGGTTCCCTGTCCCAATATGGCGCTGCTGTGAGCTCCGGCGCACGGGTCGGGCCCCGCTAGACCTGTTGGACACTGCCCACTGCTAGTGATATGGGCGGAAGGTCCCGCGGTGACTTGGCCTTGGACGCCGCCTTGCAGCAGCAACCAGGCGCGACCTCAGCCGAGGTGTGGGGGATGGGCACCGGGGCTTTCTTCTGCTGGGCCTTCAGCACAGAGCGGGCTGTCAGCTCCGGCTCGGGGACTCTCTCAGGGAATGCCTCCGGTTCCGGCTTCAGAGCTTTCCATGGGAGCACCTCCGGTCGACTACGGAATCTGGCTACAGGTCGGTCCGCCTGGGCGGACACGCTTGGTATCGCTACCGGTTGCGGTGGTAGCGGGCCTAGTGGCGGGGCCACGGCAGCCAAGACAGGTAGCGAGGGAGGTAGCAGGGCGAGCGAGCTTGGACCGGGCCACGCAGCCTCGATGACCGACCCACTAGGGGTACCGGGGCGTGGATCACTCACCCTCCCTGCCGCTACTTCCTCCTCGCGTCTCCGCACGGACGCTATGACTTCTGCCATGTCGGTCTCCCACTCCTCCATGAGGAGCTGCGTCTTGACCTGCAGCCTTTGGTAGAGCTGCGCAGTCCGGATCTCCACCCACGCCGCGGTTCCAGGCGCGGGGGCTACGGTGCTTCGGGACGGAATGTACATGTTGCTGGCGGCCTCTCCCAGGAACAAGATGGCTGCAGAGTCCTGGCGTCCCTGCTTTTATAGCCGCGGCTACATGTGACCAGTCGCCATTTCGTCCCCCTTAGCCTCTTTCCGGCTCCTCCTCTACAGGGGTGGGGTTTTGGCATTCGCGCCTCCACTACTCGAGGAGACGCTCGAGCGGAAACTTTTTGCGTCAAAGATGGGGGCTTCTGAAATTTTTCGGCCGGACACCTCCGGCGGTAACAAGGCACACCTCTAAAAGACGGCAGAGCGGTAAGATCCTGTTCATGACGCCAAGTTGTCGCGGGCGGAGGAGGGGACGCTGCGCTCTCCCACTGCTCGGGTCCGGCTGCCGCTGCTCTGCGGCTGCTGCTGCTCGGTGGCTCGAGCGATGGGCCGGATCCCGGGGACTCGAGCGGCGTTCCTCGGCCGTGAGTGAAAAGGGGTGGTTTGGTTTGGTTTTGGGGATATTGTCCGTGACGCCACCCACGGCTGTGGGGATTGTGTGGACACCACCGCTGCTCTGGAAGGGGATCCCGGGAGCGGGGACAGGGAGCAGCTTTGTTGTTAATTCTCCCCCCCGTGGGTAGGGGGTTGGTTGTCCCGGGGCCCGGTGATGGGGTAGGAGTGGATGGCAGGCGAGTTGCGGGGCCTGGTGAGGTGCAGGGTCGCAGGGGCAGCGCTGTGCTGCACGGCACGGAGGTACTCACTCAGCCCAATGATGATGACACAGTTCACTGTAAAACAAGCGGCTGGATGGACGGGTCCCTCGGACGGCTGCGGTGTTGTTGTTCCCTGCAGGTTGGTGGTGAATGTCTCTCCCTGCACCTATGTTCTATGTTGATTCCGATGGGTTCCCACCGGTAACCCGCTCCCCAACCTGGATGTGGGCCGGATTAGCCCCTTTTGCCCGCAGGCGCTGGCCCTGGGAAACGGTTGCCCTTGGCGGTGGCAGTGTCTCCCCTTCACGGTTGGACGGTTGCCTTCTGTCGGGACTTGACTGTTTGGAAACCCGGAGGTCCCCTTCACTAACGGATTTAGCAAATTCACGGTGACTCCTAGCCTTGCCGGGGTCCGAAAAACCCCTGCCAATGGTGCTGGCTTCTATACAAGGACCGGTCCGGTACCGCCGGGCCACCACCCGTCCACGGTCCTTACGGCAAACTCCGATAGGCCACACCTGCAGACGGTCACCACCGTCTGCCAACTTTGCTGCTCCGTCCGGGCCACACACCCGGACCAACTTCAGGCTCTTTAGCTGTCACTTTACTCTTTCCACTTTCACTACTCAACTGCTCTCTCTCCTCTCCAAACTCTATCTCTCTACTTGACCTCCTTCCACTTCCTCCTCCAAAACTAGACTGCCTGTTTTCCTTCCTCCAGGACTGTGAACTCCTCGGTGGGCAGAGACCAACCGCCTGGCACCACCCCCTGGTGTGGACATCAGCCCCTGGAGGAAGGCAACAAGGGTTTTGTGTCTGACCTTGATGTGCCTGCAGGGAATGTGGGGGTGTGTAGGTTTTGTGCTCTGTGGCCCCTGGCTTGTCCAGGGCGACACATTTGCATATTTTTTGAGGCAGTGTTTTATTTTGATCTGTTTTTATTACATTGTTTTATATGTTACACATATTCATATTGATTATGTTCCACAAAATGTCATAAAATATCTCAGAGGAAGATTGCGTTTTATTTTAATTGTTAAGGTTTTTCATTGTAATTGAAGAATTAATAGGAGCCTCCTTTTAGGAAAAAGAGTGTTATATGGTGACATAAGGGACTGATCTGAACTGGATATTTTAAGCCCTAACAGCTCTACCATGCTGAGCAGAAATTTCTCAATCGTGATCACTGGATCCAACACAATAGCACTAATTGAGAGTAATTTGGATGGCAAAGGAAAAGACAGAGGTTATTATAAACTATTTCTGTCTTCTACACAGGATACCTTGCTCTCTATGATTTGTGGAGACCTGAGCTATTCCTACTGATTATTTGCAAATACTCAGTAACTGTCACAACTGTCATGGCTATCTCCCTGTTTTTGGAAACTAGTGTCTGCTTGATGACTGGAGCCTCTTATATCTGTCTGGGACTCAGTATTTAAATGTTGTTTTGTTTCCTTTGGTTCTAAAGTATCTAATGTCAGGTTTTCTGCTAGCAGCTCTCCTGCAGGTAAGGTCAGCTGCACGTACTTGGTAGACACACCCCCTTGTGTTTAAAAAGCTAGGTCTCACAGCAAGCTTTGCTGACTTTACAAAGCCATTTGTATGCAGGCCGCCTTTGTGGAAAGAGCTGCTGTGGATTCTCCTGAAGTCGTATCGTCTCCATCGTTGGCGATGTCACAGCGTGTAAACCACCCTTAAGGGTCTGACTCTTAGTGCATTTTCTAGAGCCATTCCCATCCAGGCTAACGACTAAGCTCCACTCAGCCAGAGAGTGTTCACCAGTACTGTGCCTAATATCAACCTGCAAGTGGGCTCAGTACATAGTGAACGACTGTCCTGCTGTCTTAGAGGGTCTTCCCACTTCCATCGTGTTGGGACTTCCCTGATTGAAAAGGCATAATTTGGTGATTGACTGGCAGTCTGGGGAAGTTGTCAGTTGCGGCAGTTTCTGTGAATCTCATTAAAAACCTGTCACTCTGTTGGCCAGTAATGACCACAAAAGTGTGTAAGAAAAAAGAGGGGGTGCTACCCTCACCTCAGGGGAAGATTAGACAACAGTGCGACCCCTGCAATGGTGATTGGGTGAGGGTAGTCATGCCCACTAAGTGTGTGTTACCAGAGCATAAGGTGTTGAGCAGACGGAGAGACTCCTCCTTTGGTTCTGAAGTAGTTAATGTCAGGTTTTCTGCTAGCAGCTCTCCTGCAGTTAATGTCAGCTGCACCTGCTTGGTAGACACACCCCCTTGTGTTTAAATAGCTAAGTCTCTCAGTAAGCTTTGCTGATTATACAAAGCTATTTGTATGCAAGCCACCTTGGTGTAAAGAGCTGCTGTGGAATCTTCTGAAGTCGTATCCTCTCCATTTTGATTGTTTATCACCTCTTTTTCTCCCCTACCCTCATGTATTATTAGTGCAGCCATGGGTCTAGTGTACCTCTCACTAGTCAGGGCATGTATAGGGTTTCCCAGGGTTTGAGGGTGCTACTCGGCGACAATAGCGGAGACTTTATAGGGACTGGCTAGGAGAGTAGGGACAGCTACAGGTGATGATAGGAGGTGTCTATCTACTCTCTCACTAGTCCCATGGCTCACCATTGTTATTGTTTCTTCAGTGTCCCCCTTGTCTGAGGTGTTTTTGAGCTGTATTCTTCATTTTGCATCAGACTTAAGTTGGTCTGAACGCGCTCGTCACGCTCACTGCCTGATAGTATCAGCCCCGTTGCTGTCAAAACAGGCAGTGGGTTATTGGGAAAATGTTAACAGAGTAGTCCAGTTTTTATATTTTATGAAGGTGCTTTTAAATCAAGGAGGAGGTGTGAAAAAGACACCTGGTGCAGTTAGCAACAAAACCACCAGGAGTTTATAACCTCCAACTAACAGGATATACTAACATAACCCTAGGAGGAGAAGAATCCAGGGGAGAGAAATCAAAACATGCCGAGGTCGATGCACACAGAGTTAAAGTCAGGACAAAAGGAGAAAACCAAGACAGTGTTAGAACAAGCCGAGATCAGTAAACTGAGAAAGTCAGTCAAAGGGCACAGAAGAGAACGGAAAATAGAGATGGGAAAGAAAGGAGAAGGAGTGTAAGACAGTTGGGATCTATGGAGGGAGTTGGACAATACACCGGGACTGGCAGATACAAGGAGGTGAGACGGAGGGGGTCACAGGGAGGTCAGGGAAAGCAGACACGGCGGGCGGAGGAAGGCAGCCAGGAGGGCTGGAAGAGGGGAACAATAGCTGGACAGGATCAGGGAAGACACAAGCAAAGCACTAGCCGAGCACTAACAGAAGCCGGAAATATCACTGTGTAACGCCTGCCTGGATGCACAGACTCAGATGGGCTGTAATGGACAGGCTACAGGAAAGCCACTCACTAAGCATGACCCCTAGAACCTTGAAACCCTTTAACCCCTATACAGGGATTTGGAATTATACAGGGCCAAAGGTGATCACTATCTGTGGAAGGCTGCAGTCCAAGAGAGTAGTAGTCAGCAGGCAAGGACGTAATCAGTAAATGAAGCAGAGGTCAAATCCGGATCGGGCAGCGAGGTACAAAACCAACAGGCAGGAGAGGTAGTCAGGAAACAAGCAGAAGTCAGAACACGAAAATCACAAAACAGAACAGGGTGGAACAGGAACCAGAATTTCAGAACTATCTCTGGCAGTGGTCAGCAGACAGGAGGGGAATTAAGAAGGGTGTGGTGTCTTCCCATTGGCTGTAGCTGAATGATTGTAACTTCAGCTGGGAGACACATGCCACTTACAGTCAGCCAGCAGTACTGCAGATCCCAAGGAAACCCAGCCCAGTGGATGAGTGGAGCCTGCGCCCACAGGTGCCACTGGCATCGACTCCTCTCCCATCACCAGCACTATCCACGGCAGGAACATGACATCGCCTGGCGATCGGAGTAGAAGTCGCTGGAGCGGACTCCGGTGGTGACGTAACACACTGGCAGCGTGACAGCAGGGTCAGATCAGCTATAAAGTGGAGAAAGGTCCAAATCGAGGTTAGAAAGACCCCTCCATAATGGTCAGGGAGAGGATGAAAAACCGGACGGGATTGCACGGGGTAAGCCAGCTCTGCAGGGGGCCGACCAGCAGAGCAAGGCGAGAACCTGGCTCTACAGGATGACGGGTCTGCAGAGCATGGTCATGACAGAGATTGCTCAAATTTTTATGGTGTGCATACCTGAAGAGAAAATGGAAAACAAGGGACTGATAAAAACTTATTTATAACATCCTTGTCACATGCACAGAGTGTGCATTTAACACAATCTCACCCCTTCCACCCACCCGTTTCCCACTCCATTACAGCTCTAAGCCATCTGGATTGGACATCAACTCACTCTGTAAAATATATTTATTTGCTTCCTGTAGCAGGAGCGCTCTGAGCCATTTTTTATAGATCATCATCACAGATGCTATACAAAATGGACATTATCCATTATGTGCATGTCAGATTAATGATTGAAACCCTCTGCTGGGATTAAGGGTTCAGAATGAAGCTGATGCTATATACTCATCACTTGCTTGTATATTAATATTGTTTAGCTCCTGCTATATATTGCCATAATTAACATTTTGACATCCTATGGAAATAAAAGAAGAAGATCTGCTTGTGACAGATTTGCCCATAAAATGGCTGGCACTGAATCCAAGTATTGGGTCCAGTTTTTACATTTTGTTTACTGTGATTTGTAAACTGGAGTTTAAATAGAATAGTCAGTGTTTATTGCTATATGTATAAAACCTGTAGATAAAACCAACCTTTCGGATTACTTTATTTACCTTGGTTTTATATGTGCTGACATCCTGGTGAAATAGAGGAGAATCAATAGACACATATGACATTAGTCTATGGCGTCCGGTTACGAACTGTCATCCTCTCTTCTGACATGACAGACAGCTTCAATATTTAAATTGAATTCTTATACAAGAAGAGGTTAACGCAGCAGCCCTTGTGCACGCAAAACATTTTTACTTAATGCATCCAGACAGAATCAGTGATTCACTCAGCACAGAGAATCTGATCTAATGAATTCATTTTTACTTGAAGTTCAGCCCCTTCAGGAGACTTATAACCCCTTCTAATGTAAAATTGCAGTAATAAGGTCCCTGCCCACCCCACTCACTCCTAGCACTATGCTAATTCCGCCATGCTCTGTAGGAACATTTTTCTTCCCCTGGACCTCATCTGCTCTTTACTTCTTTACCACCTTTAGTTTTATTATTTTCCTATTGCATATTTCAAAGACTGGCAGCCTAAAGCGATATCTTTTTCCCTCTCTATGAGATGTTCTTCTGCTATTAGAAAACCAACAGGGACACTGACGAGTTTGTTTAATTCACAAATGATTGGGTAGGCTGCGCGAAGAAACTCTGGCACTTTATTGTTTAAACAAGCCTTACCTTACAATTCTTGACTTGACTATGTAGAGTAATTTTTACATAGGTGGGGTTAAAAGTTGAATGTGTTGATTCATCCATCCATCACATCCACAGAAACCCATCTGCATTAGATGTTAACACAATAAAAAAAAAATATACTTATTGAAAATGTGGCAGCATACACATCTGTCCTTCCTTACCTTTCCGTTTGACCCAAGTGATCCCTAAAAGAATGAGACAAAATGACCAGTTTAGAATCAAGAAGATTGCACTATACTATTGAATGTTTTTACGCTATGTCAAAATGAAACGATATAAATTTCAAATTTAATACACATTCAAAACATTCATGGAAAAGTAAGTGAACACATCTGTAGATATTATCCATGAAAGCACTGCCAAGATTTATTTTAATGGCATAATTGTAACTGTTACTTAGACATTTTTTTTTCTTGTACTGAAAAATCATTAATGTTTTTGTGTGTGCGCTATTTTTGCTCCATGTGTCAGTTTTTGCAAGGTATTTTTCTGGCATAAAAATAAAAATTGGTCTTCCAACAGTTCCCAAAGATGCTTAGCACTTGTTGGCCCTTTTGCCTTCACTCTGCAGTCCAGCTCACCCCACAACCATCTCGATTGGGTTCAGGTCTTGTGACTCTGGAGGCCAGGTCATCTGGCGTAGCACCCCATCACTCTCCTTCTTAGTCAAATAGCCCTTATACAGCCTGGAGGATGTGCTTAGGGTCATTGTCCTGTTGAAAAATAAATAATGGTCCAACTAAACGCAAACCAGATGGAATAGCATGCCACTACAAGATGCTGTGGTAGCCAAGTTGGTTCAGTATGCCTTCAATTTTGAATAAATCCCTAACATTGTCACCAGGAAAGCACCCCCACACCATCACACCTCCTCCTCAATGCTTCACGGTGGAAACCAGGCATGTAGAGTCCATCCGTTCACCTTTTCTGCATCGCACAAAGACACGGTGGTTGGATCCAAGGATCTCAAATTTGGACTCATCAGACCAAAGCACAGATTTCCACTGGTCTAATGTCCATTCCTTCTGTTCTTTAGCCCAAACAAGTCTCTTCTGCTTGTTGCCTGTCCTTAGCAGTGGTTTCCTAACAGCTATTTTACCATGAAGGCCTGCTGCACAAAGTCTCTTCTTAACAGTTGTTCTAGAGATGTGTCTGCTGCTAGAACTCTGGGTGGCATTGATGCGGTCTCTAATCCGAGTTGCTGTTAACCTGCGACTTCTGAAGCTGGTGACTTGGATAAACATATCCGCCGTAGCAGAGGTGACTCTTGGTCTTCTTTTCCTGGGGCAGTCCTCATGTGAGCCAGTTTCTTTGTAGCGTTTGATGGTTTTTGCCACTGTACTTGGGGACACTTTCAAAGTTTTCCCAATTATTCGGACTGACTGACTTTAATTTTTTTAAGTAATGATCACCACTCATTTTTCTTTGCTTAGCTGCTTTTTTCTTGCCATAATACAAATTATAACAGTCTATTCAGTAGGACTATCAGCTGTGTATCCACCAGACTTCTGCACAACACAACTGATGGTCCCAACCCCATCTATAAGGCAAGAAATCCCACTTATTAAACCTGACAGGGCACACCTGTGAAGTGAAAACCATTTGCGGTGACTACCTCTTGAAGCTCATCAAGAGAATGCCAAGAGTGTGCAAAGCAGTAATCAAAGCAAGAGTTGGCTACCTTGAAGAACCTCGAATATAAGACATATTTTCAGTTGTTTCACACTTTTTTATTAAGTATTTCATTCCACATGTGTTAATTCATAGTTTTGATGCCTTCAATGTGAATCTACAATTTTAAAAGTCATGAAAATAAAGAAAACTCTTTGAATGAGAAGGTGTGTCAAAACGTTTGGTCTGTACTGTATGTCCTCAGGCCATCCTTTGATGTATATGTATGTCCACAGGCCCTCCTGTGATGTATATGTATGTCCACAGTCCCTCTTGTGATGTATATGTATTTCCACAGGCCCTCTTGTGATGTATATGTATGTCCACAGGCCCTCCTGTGATGTATGGATTTTTTGTGGCCCGTGAAGGTTGGTAGAAATTTCCAAATGGCCCCCAGCAGAAAAAGGGTTCCCCATCCCTGGGATAGGGCAATGTGGGACAGGATGGGGCAATTAGGAAGGAGGTTGTGAAAGGCAGCATAGTATAATTAGTATGTGTGGCATTGACCTGGTCTCTAATCTCAGCTGCTGTTAACCTGCGATTTCTGAGGCTGGTGACTCGGATAAACTTATCAGCAGAGGTGACTCTTGGTCTTCCTTTCCTGGGGTAGTCCTCATGTGAGCAAGTTTCTTTGTAGCGTTTGATGGTTTTTGTCACTGCACTTGGGGACACTTTCAAAGTTTTCACAATTTTTCGGATTGACTGACTTTCAATACAAAGCAGTAATCAAAGCAAAAGGTGGCTACTTTGAAGAACCTAGAATATAAGACATATTTTCGGTTGTTTCACACTTTTTTGCTAAGTATTTCATTCCACGTGTTAATTCATAGTTTTGATGCCTTCAATGTAAATCTATAATTTTCAGAGACATGAAAATAAAGAAAACTCTTTGAATGGGAAGTTGTGTCCAAACTTTAGGTATGTACTGTATATATATATATATATATATATATATATATATATATATATATATATATATAATATGCACTACAGTTCAAAAGTTTGGGGTCACCCAGACAATTTTGTCTCTTCCATGAAAAATCAATAATGAATAGAGAATATAGACCAGACATTACCTAGGTTACAAATAATAATTTTCTCCTTCAAACTTTCCTTTCGTAACAGAATGCTCCTTTGTAGCAATTCCAGCTTTGCAGACCTTTGGCATTGTTAATTTGCAGAGGTAATCTGGAGATATTTCACCCCATGCTTCCAGAAGCCCCTTGATGGGTACTTTTTGTTTACCATACAGTCAGTGACGTAACTAGAGTTTGATGGGCCATGGTGCAAAATTTGGACCGAAGCCCACCCTCCACGTACACCGACACTTAGGGTATGGGATAATGACACTGACACTCGGCGTACAAGATAATGTCGCTGACACTTGGCTCTTAACCTCAGCACCCAGCTTTCCCATGTACTGATATCCATCTTGCCCTTGGCACCCAGCTTTCCCATGCTCTGCTATACATCATTCCCTCAGCACCCAACTTTCTCATATCAGAGCATGGGAAAGCTGGGTGCTGAGGGAAAGAGCCTTTTTCCTTCAGCACAAAACATTCCCATCCCATGCTTGTATCTTAGTCCCCCCTCATATATAGTTCTCCAAATACTATAATAGCCCCCACATAGCCTTCCATATAGTATAAAGGGTCCCACATAACCCTTCATTTTATTAGAATGCAGCTCCATAGTCCTCCATGTATTATAATGCATTTCCCATAGTCCTCCATGTATTATAATTCACCCCACAGTCCTCCATATATTATACTGCACCTGCACCACAGTCCTCCATGTTTTATAACGCACCCCCATAGTCCTCCATGTATAAAGTAGCCTCCAAAGTCCTCCACATATTATAATTTAGCACCCATAGTCCTATATGTATTACAATGCAGCCCCATAAACCTTCATATAGTATTATGCAGCCCCATACTCTCCATGTATAATGCACCCATATAGTCCATGTATATTATGTCCTTCATGTTTATTATGCAGCTCCATAGACCTCCATGTATAATGCAGCCCTATAGACCTCCATGTGTCATGCAGCCAGCCCCCCCAGTGCCACCATGTGTCATGCAGCCAGCCCCCCCAGGGCCTCCATGCATCATGTAGCCAGCCCCCCCAGGGCCTCCATGTGTCATGCAGCCAGCTCCCCCCCAGGGCCTCCATGTGTCATGCAGTCAGCCCCCCAGGCCCCCATATGTCATGCAGCCAGCCCCCCCCCCCCCCATGGACTCCATGTGTCATGCAGCCAGGCCCTCCAGGCCTCCATGTGTCCTGCAGCCAGCCCGCCAGGGCCTCCATGTGTCATGTAGCCAGGCCCCTCTCAAGGACTCCATGTGTCATGCAGCCAGCCCCCCTCCAAGAACTCCATGTGTCATGCAGCCAGCCCCGCTGGGCCTCCATGTGTCATGCAGCCAGGCCTTCCAGGCCTCCATGTGTTATTCAGCCAGCCCCCCCAGTGCCTCCATATATCATGCAGCTACCCCCCCACAGGGCCTTCATGTGTCAGGCAGCCAGCTTCCCCCCCAGGGCCTCCATGGGTCATACAGTCAGCCCCTCCAGGCCTCCATGGGTCATGCAGCTAGCCCCCCCCCAGGGCCTCCATGTGTCATGCAGCCAGCCCCCCCAGGGGCCTCCATGTGTCATGCAGCCAGCTTTCCCACTGCTTCCATGTGTTATGCAGCCAGGCCCTCCAGGCCTCCATATGTCATGCAGCCAGCCCCCCAGGTCCTCCATGTGTCATGCAGCCAGGCCCTACAGGCCTCCATGTGTCATGCAGCCAGCCCCCCAGGGACTCCATGTGTCATGCAGCCAGGACCCTCGCAAGGACTCCATGTGTCTTGCAGCCTGGCCCCCCCAAGGACTCCATGTGTCCTGCAGCCAGGCCCCCCCAAGGACTCCATGTGTGATGCAGCCAGGCCCCCCAAGGACTCCATGTGTCCTGCAGCCAGGCCCCCCCAAGGACTCCATGTGTCCTGCAGCCAGGCCCCCCAAGGACTCCATGTGTCATGCAGCCAGCCCCCCCCCAAGGACTCCCTGTGTCATGCAGCCAGCCCCCCAGGGCCTCCATGTGTCATGCAGCCAGGCCCTCCAGGCCTCCATGTAACATGCAGCCAGCGCCCCCCATTGCCTCCATGTGTCATGCAGTCAGCCTCCCCAGGGCCTCCATGTATCATGCAGCTAGCCCCCCCTCCAGGGCCTCCATGTGTCATGCAGCCAGCTTCCCCCCCAGGCCTCCATGTGTCATGCAGTCAGCCCCTCCAGGCCTCCATGTGTCATGCAGCCAGCCCCCCCAGGGCCTCCATGTGTCATGCAGCCAGCTCCCCCAGGGCCTCCATGTGTCATGCAGCTAGCCCCCCCAGGACCCCCATGTGTCATGCAGCCAGCTCTCCCACGGCCTCCATGTGTCATGCAGCCAAGCAATCCAGGCTTCCATGTGTCATGCAGCCAGCCCCCCAGTGCCTCCATGTGTCATGCAGCCAGCCCCCCCAGGGCCTCCATGTATCATGCAGCTAGCCCCCCCCCCCCAGGGCCTCCATGTGTCATGCAGCCAGCTTCCCCCCCAGGGCCTCCATGTGTCATGCAGCCAGCCCCCCCAGGGCCTCCATGTGTCATGCAGCCAGCCCCCACAGGGCCTCCATGTGTCATGCAGCCAGCTCTCCCACGGCCTCCATGTGTCATGCAGCCTGGCCCTCCCAAGGACTCCATGTGTCCTGCAGCCAGGGCCCCTCCAGAGGACTCCATGTGACATGCAGCCGGCTCCCCAGGACCTCCATGTGTCATGCAGCCAGGCCCTCCAGGGCCTCCATGTGTCATGTAGCCAGCCCCCCCTGTGCCTCCATGTATCATGCAGCTAGCCCCCTCCCCAGGGCCTCCATGTGTCATGCAGCCAGCTTCCCCCCCAGGGCCTCCATGTGTCATGCAGTCAGCCCTCCAGGCCTCCATGAGTCATGCAGCCAGCCCCCCCCCCAGGGCCTCTATGTGTCATGCAGCCAGCCCTCCCACGGCCTCCATGTGTCATGCAGCCAGGCCCTCCCAAGGACTCCATGTGTCATGCAGCCAGCCCCCCAGGGCCTCCATGTGTCATGAAGCCTTGCCCTCCAGGCCTCCATGTGTCATGCAGCCAGCCCCCCAGGGCCTCCATGTGTCATGCAGCCAGGCCCTCCAAGCCTCCATGTGTCATGCAGCCAGCCCCCCAGGGCCTCCATGCATCATGTAGCCAGCCCCCCCAGGGCCTCCATGTGTCATGCAGCCAGCTCCCCCCCAGGGCCTCCATGTGTCATGCAGTCAGCCCCCCAGGCCCCCATATGTCATGCAGCCAGCCCCCCCCCATGGACTCCATGTGTCATGCAGCCAGGCCCTCCAGGCCTCCATGTGTCCTGCAGCCAGCCCGCCAGGGCCTCCATGTGTCATGCAGCCAGGCCCCTCTCAAGGACTCCATGTGTCATGCAGCCAGGCCCCCCCCCAAGAACTCCATGTGTCATGCAGCCAGCCCCGCTGGGCCTCCATGTGTCATGCAGCCAGGCCCTCCAGGCCTCCATGTGTTATGCAGCCAGCCCCCCCAGTGCCTCCATGTATCATGCAGCTACCCCCCCACAGGGCCTTCATGTGTCAGGCAGCCAGCTTCCCCCCCAGGGCCTCCATGGGTCATACAGTCAGCCCCTCCAGGCCTCCATGGGTCATGCAGCTAGCCCCCCCCAGGGCCTCCATGTGTCATGCAGCCAGCCCCCCCCAGGGGCCTCCATGTGTCATGCAGCCAGCTTTCCCACTGCTTCATTGTGTTATGCAGCCAGGCCCTCCAGGCCTCCATATGTCATGCAGCCAGCCCCCCAGGTCCTCCATGTGTCATGCAGCCAGGCCCTCCAGGCCTCCATGTGTCATGCAGCCAGGCCCCTCGCAAGGACTCCATGTGTCTTGCAGCCTGGCCCTCCCAATGACTCCATGTGTCCTGCAGCCAGGCCCCCCCAAGGACTCCATGTGTGATGCAGCCAGGCCCCCCAAGGACTCCATGTGTCCTGCAGCCAGGCCCCCCCAAGGACTCCATGTGTCCTGCAGCCAGGCCCCCCAAGGACTCCATGTGTCATGCAGCCAACCCCCCCCAAGGACTCCCTGTGTCATGCAGTCAGCCCCCCAGGGCCTCCATGTGTCATGCAGCCAGGCCCTCCAGGCCTCCATGTAACATGCAGCCAGCGCCCCCCAGTGCCTCCATGTGTCATGCAGCCAGCCTCCCCAGGGCCTCCATGTATCATGCAGCTAGCCCCCCCCCCAGGGCCTCCATGTGTCATGCAGCCAGCTTCCCCCCCAGGCCTCCATGTGTCATGCAGTCAGCCCCTCCAGGCCTCCATGTGTCATGCAGCCAGCCCCCCCAGGGTCTCCATGTGTCATGCAGCCAGCTCCCCCAGGGCCTCCATGTGTCATGCAGCTAGCCCCCCCAGGACCCCCATGTGTCATGCAGCCAGCTCTCCCACGGCCTCCATGTGTCATGCAGCCAGGCAATCCAGGCTTCCATGTGTCATGCAGCCAGCCCCCCAGTGCCTCCATGTGTCATGCAGCCAGCCCCCCCAGGGCCTCCATGTATCATGCAGCTAGCCCCCCCCCCCCCAGGGCCTCCATGTGTCATGCAGCCAGATTCCCCCCCAGGGCCTCCATGTGTCATGCAGCCATCCCCCCCAGGGCCTCCATGTGTCATGCAGCCAGCCCCCACAGGGCCTCCATGTGTCATGCAGCCAGCTCTCCCACGGCCTCCATGTGTCATGCAGCCTGGCCCTCCCAAGGACTCTATGTGTCATGCAGCCAGCCCCCCAGGGCCTCCATGTGTCATGCAGCCAGGCCCCTCCCAAGGACTCCATGTGTCCTGCAGCCAGGGCCCCTCCAGAGGACTCCATGTGACATGCAGCCAGCCCCCCAGGACCTCCATGTGTCATGCAGCCAGGCCCTCCAGGGCCTCCATGTGTCATGTAGCCAGCCCCCCCTGTGCCTCCATGTATGATGCAGCTAGCCCCCTCCCCAGGGCCTCCATGTGTCATGCAGCCAGCTTCCCCCCAGGGCCTCCATGTGTCATGCAGTCAGCCCTCCAGACCTCCATGAGTCATGCAGCCAGCCCCCCCCCAGGGCCTCTATGTGTCATGCAGCCAGCCCTCCCACGGCCTCCATGTGTCATGCAGCCAGCCTCCCAAGGACTCCATGTGTCATGCAGCCTTGCCCTCCAGGCCTCCATGTGTCATGCAGCCAGCCCCCCAGGGCCTCCATGTGTCATGCAGCCAGGCAATCCAAGCCTCCATGTGTCATGCAGCCAGCCCCCCAGGGCCTCCATTTGTCCTGCAGCCAGCCCCCCTGGGACTCCATGTGTCATGCAGCCAGGCCCCTCGCAAGGACTCCATGTGTCTTGCAGCCAGGCCCCCCCAAAGACTCCATGTATCCTGCAGCCAGACCCCCCCAAGGACTCCATATGTGATGCAGCCAGGCCCCACAAGGACTCCATGTGTCCTGCAGCCAGGCCCCCCCAAGGACTCCATGTGTCCTTCAGCCAGGCCCCCCCCAAGGACTCCATGTGTCCTGCAGCCAGGCCCTCTCCAAGGACTCCATGTGTCATGCAGCCAGGCCCCCCCCAAGGACTCCATGTGTCATGCAGCCAGCCCCCCAGGGCCTCCATGTGTCATGCAGCCAGGCCCTCCAGGACTCCATGTGTCATGCAGCCAGCCCCCCAGTGCCTCCATGTGTCATGCAGCTAGCCCCCCCAGGGCCTCAATGTATCATGCAGCTAGCCCCCCCCAGGGCCTCCATGTGTCATGCAGCCAGCTTCCCCCCCAGGGCCTCCATGTGTCATGCAGTCATCCCCTCAAGGCCTCCATGTGTCATGCAGTCAGCCCCCCCCCAGGGCCTCCATGTGTCATGCAGCCAGCCCCCCCAGGGCCTCCATGTGTCATGCAGCCAGCCCCCACAGGGCCTCCATATGTCATGCAGCCAGCTTTCCCACGGCCTCCATGTGTCATGCAGCCAGCCCCCCAGGGCCTCCATGTGTCATGCAGCCAGGCCCTTCAGGCCTCCATGTGTCATGCAGCCAGCCCCTCAGGGCCTCCATGTGTCATGCAGCCAGGCCCTCCAGGCTTCCATGTGTCATGCAGTTAGCCCCACCAGTGCCTCCATGTGGCATTCAGCCAGCCCCCCCAGGGCCTCCATGTATCATGCAGCTAGCCCCTCCACAGGGCCTCCATGTTTCATGCAGCCAGCTTCTCCCCCAGGGCCTCCATGTGTCATGCAGTCAGCCCCTCCAGGCCTCCATGTGTCATGCAGTCAGCCTCCCCCCAGGGCCTCCATGTGTCATGCAGCCAGCCCCCCCCAGGGCCTCCATGTGTCATGCAGCCATCACCCCCAGGGCCTCCATCTGTCATGCAGCCAGCTCTCCCATGGCCTCCATGTGTCATGCAGCCAGGCCCTCCCAAGGACTCTATGTGTCATGCAGCCAGCCCCCCAGGGCCTCCATGTGTCATGCAGCCAAGCCCTCCAGGCCTCCATGTGTCATGCAGCCAGCCCCCCAGGGCCTCCATTTGTCCTGCAGCCAGCCCCCCAGGGCCTCCATGTGTCATGCAGCTAGGCCCCTCCCAAGGACTCCATGTGTCTTGCAGCCAGGCCCCCCCAAGGACTCGATGTGTCCTGCAGCCAGGCCGCCAGGGCCTCCATGTGTCATGCAGCCAGGCCCCTCTCAAGGACTCCATGTGTCATGCAGCCAGGCCCCCCCCCAAGAACTCCATGTGTCATGCAGCCAGCCCCGCTGGGCCTCCATGTGTCATGCAGCCAGGCCCTCCAGGCCTCCATGTGTTATGCAGCCAGCCCCCCCAGTGCCTCCATGTATCATGCAGCTACCCCCCCACAGGGCCTTCATGTGTCAGGCAGCCAGCTTCCCCCCCCAGGGCCTCCATGGGTCATACAGTCAGCCCCTCCAGGCCTCCATGGGTCATGCAGCTAGCCCCCCCCAGGGCCTCCATGTGTCATGCAGCCAGCCCCCCCAGGGGCCTCCATGTGTCATGCAGCCAGCTTTCCCACTGCTTCCATGTGTTATGCAGCCAGGCCCTCCAGGCCTCCATATGTCATGCAGCCAGCCCCCCAGGTCCTCCATGTGTCATGCAGCCAGGCCCTCCAGGCCTCCATGTGTCATGCAGCCAGCCCCCCAGGGACTCCATGTGTCATGCAGCCAGGCCCCTCGCAAGGACTCCATGTGTCTTGCAGCCTGGCCCCCCCAAGGACTCCATGTGTCCTGCAGCCAGGCCCCCCCAAGGACTCCATGTGTGATGCAGCCAGGCCCCCCAAGGACTCCATGTGTCCTGCAGCCAGGCCCCCCCAAGGACTCCATGTGTCCTGCAGCCAGGCCCCCCAAGGACTCCATGTGTCATGCAGCCAGCCCCCCCCAAGGACTCCCTGTGTCATGCAGCCAGCCCCCCAGGGCCTCCATGTGTCATGCAGCCAGGCCCTCCAGGCCTCCATGTAACATGCAGCCAGCGCCCCCCATTGCCTCCATGTGTCATGCAGTCAGCCTCCCCAGGGCCTCCATGTATCATGCAGCTAGCCCCCCCCCCTGGGGCCTCCATGTGTCATGCAGCCAGCTTCCCCCCCAGGCCTCCATGTGTCATGCAGTCAGCCCCTCCAGGCCTCCATGTGTCATGCAGCCAGCCCCCCCAGGGCCTCCATGTGTCATGCAGCCAGCCCCCCAGGACCCCCATGTGTCATGCAGCCAGCTCTCCCACGGCCTCCATGTGTCATGCAGCCAGGCAATCCAGGCTTCCATGTGTCATGCAGCCAGCCCCCCAGTGCCTCCATGTGGCATGCAGCCAGCCCCCCCAGGGCCTCCATGTATCATGCAGCTAGCCCCCCCCCAGGGCCTCCATGTGTCATGCAGCCAGCTTCCCCCCCAGGGCCTCCATGTGTCATGCAGCCAGCCCCCCCAGGGCCTCCATGTGTCATGCAGCCAGCCCCCACAGGGCCTCCATGTGTCATGCAGCCAGCTCTCCCACGGCCTCCATGTGTCATGCAGCCTGGCCCTCCCAAGGACTCTATGTGTCATGCAGCCAGCCCCCCAGGGCCTCCATGTGTCATGCAGCCAGGCCCCTCCCAAGGACTCCATGTGTCCTGCAGCCAGGGCCCCTCCAGAGGACTCCATGTGACACGCAGCCAGCCCCCCAGGACCTCCATGTGTCATGCAGCCAGGCCCTCCAGGGCCTCCATGTGTCATGTAGCCAGCCCCCCCCTGTGCCTCCATGTATCATGCAGCTAGCCCCCTCCCCAGGGCCTCCATGTGTCATGCAGCCAGCTTCCCCCCCAGGGCCTCCATGTGTCATGCAGTCAGCCCTCCAGGCCTCCATGAGTCATGCAGCCAGCCCCCCCCCCCAGGGCCTCTATGTGTCATGCAGCCAGCCCTCCCACGGCCTCCATGTGTCATGCAGCCAGGCCCTCCCAAGGACTCCATGTGTCATGCAGCCAGCCCCCCAGGGCCTCCATGTGTCATGCAGCCTTGCCCTCCAGGCCTCCATGTGTCATGCAGCCAGCCCCTCAGGGCCTCCATGTGTCATGCAGCCAGGCCCTCCAAGCCTCCATGTGTCATGCAGCCAGCCCCCCAGGGCCTCCATGCATCATGTAGCCAGCCCCCCCAGGGCCTCCATGTGTCATGCAGCCAGCTCCCCCCCAGGGCCTCCATGTGTCATGCAGTCAGCCCCCCAGGCCCCCATATGTCATGCAGCCAGCCCCCCCCATGGACTCCATGTGTCATGCAGCCAGGCCCTCCAGGCCTCCATGTGTCCTGCAGCCAGCCCGCCAGGGCCTCCATGTGTCATGCAGCCAGGCCCCTCTCAAGGACTCCATGTGTCATGCAGCCAGGCCCCCCCCCAAGAACTCCATGTGTCATGCAGCCAGCCCCGCTGGGCCTCCATGTGTCATGCAGCCAGGCCCTCCAGGCCTCCATGTGTTATGCAGCCAGCCCCCCCAGTGCCTCCATGTATCATGCAGCTACCCCCCCACAGGGCCTTCATGTGTCAGGCAGCCAGCTTCCCCCCCAGGGCCTCCATGGGTCATACAGTCAGCCCCTCCAGGCCTCCATGGGTCATGCAGCTAGCCCCCCCCAGGGCCTCCATGTGTCATGCAGCCAGCCCCCCCAGGGGCCTCCATGTGTCATGCAGCCAGCTTTCCCACTGCTTCATTGTGTTATGCAGCCAGGCCCTCCAGGCCTCCATATGTCATGCAGCCAGCCCCCCAGGTCCTCCATGTGTCATGCAGCCAGGCCCTCCAGGCCTCCATGTGTCATGCAGCCAGCCCCCCAGGGACTCCATGTGTCATGCAGCCAGGCCCCTCGCAAGGACTCCATGTGTCTTGCAGCCTGGCCCCCCCAAGGACTCCATGTGTCCTGCAGCCAGGCCCCCCCAAGGACTCCATGTGTGATGCAGCCAGGCCCCCCAAGGACTCCATGTGTGATGCAGCCAGGCCCCCCAAGGACTCCATGTGTCCTGCAGCTAGGCCCCCCCAAGGACTCCATGTGTCCTGCAGCCAGGCCCCCCAAGGACTCCATGTGTCATGCAGCCAGCCCCCCAACAAGGACTACCTGTGTCATGCAGCCAGCCCCCCAGGGCCTCCATGTGTCATGCAGCCAGGCCCTCCAGGCCTCCATGTAACATGCAGCCAGCGCCCCCCAGTGCCTCCATGTGTCATGCAGCCAGCCTCCCCAGGGCCTCCATGTATCATGCAGCTAGCCCCCCCCCAGGGCCTCCATGTGTCATGCAGCCAGCTTCCCCCCCCAGGCCTCCATGTGTCATGCAGTCAGCCCCTCCAGGCCTCCATGTGTCATGCAGCCAGCCCCCCCAGGGCCTCCATGTGTCATGCAGCCAGCTCCCCCAGGGCCTCCATGTGTCATGCAGCTAGCCCCCCCAGGACCCCCATGTGTCATGCAGCCAGCTCTCCCACGGCCTCCATGTGTCATGCAGCCAGGCAATCCAGGCTTCCATGTGTCATGCAGCCAGCCCCCCAGTGCCTCCATGTGTCATGCAGCCAGCCCCCCCAGGGCCTCCATGTATCATGCAGCTAGCCCCCCCCCAGGGCCTCCATGTGTCATGCAGCCAGCTTCCCCCCCAGGGCCTCCATGTGTCATGCAGCCAGCCCCCCCAGGGCCTCCATGTGTCATGCAGCCAGCCTCCACAGGGCCTCCATGTGTCATGCAGCCAGCTCTCCCACGGCCTCCATGTGTCATGCAGCCTGGCCCTCCCAAGGACTCTATGTGTCATGCAGCCAGCCCCCCAGGGCCTCCATGTGTCATGCAGCCAGGCCCCTCCCAAGGACTCCATGTGTCCTGCAGCCAGGGCCCCTCCAGAGGACTCCATGTGACATGCAGCCAGCCCCCCAGGACCTCCATGTGTCATGCAGCCAGGCTCTCCAGGGCCTCCATGTGTCATGTAGCCAGCCCCCCCTGTGCCTCCATGTATCATGCAGCTAGCCCCCTCCCCAGGGCCTCCATGTGTCATGCAGCCAGCTTCCCCCCCAGGGCCTCCATGTGTCATGCAGTCAGCCCTCCAGGCCTCCATGAGTCATGCAGCCAGCCCCCCCCTCCCAGGGCCTCTATGTGTCATGCAGCCAGCCCTCCCACGGCCTCCATGTGTCATGCAGCCAGCCCCCCAGGGCCTCCATGTGTCATGCAGCCTTGCCCTCCAGGCCTCCATGTGTCATGCAGCCAGCCCCCCAGGGCCTCCATGTGTCATGCAGCCAGGCAATCCAAGCCTCCATGTGTCATGCAGCCAGCCCCCCAGGGCCTCCATTTGTCCTGCAGCCAGCCCCCCTGGGCCTCCATGTGTCATGCAGCCAGCTTCTCCCCCAGGGCCTCCATGTGTCATGCAGCCAGCACCCCCAGGGCCTCCATGTGTCATGCAGCCAGCCCCCACAGGGCCTCCATGTGTCATGCAG
Source organism: Anomaloglossus baeobatrachus (assembly GCF_048569485.1). Lineage (NCBI taxonomy): Eukaryota > Metazoa > Chordata > Amphibia > Anura > Aromobatidae > Anomaloglossus > Anomaloglossus baeobatrachus. The sequence goes on along the minus strand of NC_134354.1, from coordinate 405,826,303 downwards.
CCAGCTCTCCCACGGCCTCCATGTGTCATGCAGCCTGGCCCTCCCAAGGACTCTATGTGTCATGCAGCCAGCCCACCAGGGCCTCCATGTGTCCTGCAGCCAGGGCCCCTCCAGAGGACTCCATGTGACATGCAGCCAGCCCCCCAGGACCTCCATGTGTCATGCAGCCAGGCCCTCCAGGGCCTCCATGTGTCGTGTAGCCAGCCCCCCCCTGTGCCTCCATGTATCATGCAGCTAGCCCCCTCCCCAGGGCCTCCATGTGTTATGCAGCCAGCTTCCCCCCCAGGGCCTCCATGTGTCATGCAGTCAGCCCTCCAGGCCTCCATGGGTCATGCAGCCAGCCCCCCCCCCCACGGCCTCTATGTGTCATGCAGCCAGCCCTCCCACGGCCTCCATGTGTCATGCAGCCAGGCCCTCCCAAGGACTCCATGTGTCATGCAGCCAGCCCCCCAGGGCCTCCATGTGTCATGCAGCCTTGCCCTCCAGGCCTCCATGTGTCATGCAGCCAGCCCCCCAGGGCCTCCATGTGTCATGCAGCCAGGCCCTCCAAGCCTCCATGTGTCATGCAGCCAGCCCCCCAGGGCCTCCATTTGTCCTGCAGCCAGCCCCCCTGGGCCTCCATGTGTCATGCAGCCAGGCCCCTCGCAAGGACTCCATGTGTCTTGCAGCCAGCCCCCCCCAAAGACTCCATGTATCCTGCAGCCAGACCCCCCCAAGGACTCCATATGTGATGCAGCCAGGCCCCACAAGGACTCCATGTGTCCTGCAGCCAGGCCCCCCCAAGGACTCCATGTGTCCTTCAGCCAGGCCCCCCCCAAGGACTCCATGTGTCCTGCAGCCAGGCCCTCTCCAAGGACTCCATGTGTCATGCAGCCAGGCCCCCCCCAAGGACTCCATGTGTCATGCAGCCAGCCCCCCAGGGCCTCCATGTGTCATGCAGCCAGGCCCTCCAGGACTCCATGTGTCATGCAGCCAGCCCCCCAGTGCCTCCATGTGTAATGCAGCCAGCCCCCCCAGGGCCTCCATGTATCATGCAGCTAGCCCCCCCCAGGGCCTCCATGTGTCATGCAGCCAGCTTCCCCCCCAGGGCCTCAATGTGTCATGCAGTCAGCCCCTCCAGGCCTCCATGTGTCATGCAGTCAGCCCCCCCCAGGGCATCCATGTGTCATGCAGCCAGCCCCCCCAGGGCCTCCATGTGTCATGCAGCCAGCACCCACAGGGCCTCCATGTGTCATGCAGCCAGCTTTCCCACGGCCTCCATGTGTCATGCAGCCAGCCCCCCAGGGCCTCCATGTGTCATGCAGCCAGGCCCTTCAGGCCTCCATGTGTCATGCAGCCAGCCCCTCAGGGCCTCCATGTGTCATGCAGCCAGGCCCTCCAGGCTTCCATGTGTTATGCAGTTAGCCCCCCCAGTGCCTCCATGTGTCATGCAGCCAGCCCCCCCAGGGCCTCCATGTATCATGCAGCTAGCCCCTCCCCAGGGCCTCCATGTGTCATGCAGCCAGCTTCTCCCCCAGGGCCTCCATGTGTCATGCAGTCAGCCCCTCCAGGCCTCCATGTGTCATGCAGTCAGCCCCCCCCAGGGCCTCCATGTGTCATGTGTGGCGCCCCTGACCTGGTCAGGCACCACTGAGTACTGCACCCATGCTGGGGACAGTACAACACAGGTAATCCAGAAGGCTGACCGGGGTGTGGAACACAGGCGCATAGTAATCAGCTCTCACACATGTACCCATGAGAGGACCCCTGGGGATCCCAGGAGGGGGAAAAGCCTTGACCTTCACTGGAATAGTGGAGGGGGCCAAAAGCCTCCATCTCCTCTCAAGGGGTGTGGTAAGAGAGTCTGGTTGCTAGGTGGCGTAGGCAAGAACAGGAGAGGAGGGGCAGTGAGTCAGTTAGAGCAGAACTCCAGAGGGCTCAGTGAGGAGCAGACCTGTGGGGCTGTTGCTGTCTAACAGCGCCCGCGCAGTGGCTACTGACGGGGGAGAACGGTCAACTAGGAGTGCTACCCGAAATCCATCTTCAGCTAGAGAGAGAGCAACGGAGTGGGAAGTAAGGAGACTGCTAGAGAGCACCAGGCCCAAACGGGCGGCAGATCCCGAAGCGGAGATAGATCCAGCTTTCTTTTGCTAAACCTGCCGGTGTGGGGCTCTCAAAGCCCACGCCACAACACCACAAAAGCCGCAGCCACGTAGCCACAGTTAGGGCCCATAGCTCACAGGAGGCAAGAAGCTGGAGTGATCTGGCCCAGGCGACAAGCACACGGCGAACGAAGGGGAGAGAGGCTGCAGCATCTTCCCTGGGTGACCCCCATAGGGACTCAAAGTCGGGGTCACCCCAAACCACCAAGGGCTAAGGAAGGCGAGTTGGTAGTCACCCTCATAAAGTCAGCCTGAAGGATACCTGGTTCCCACCTGGTTCATCTCAGCTACGCCCGGGCTACTCACCCTGCCATCAAATGTGAGTAAAGCCCTTGAAAGACAGCTCTGCCTGTGTGAGTCATTCTGCGACTTGTAGTACTACGCATCTACACCGGGCCCTGGGGCTTGCCTCACTCTCAGGAGGCTATTCCAACTAACTGCACACATCAGCCCCAGGCGACCCTCAACTTGCAGTGGCGGTCCCTACTGGCCGCAATACTGAGAGTGGCATCACGACAAGAAGAAGATCTCCTACCTGTGACCAGATCCAGCTACGTGGAGTCCCTGAAGGTAATGCACCGACACTGCACTTGTGGGGCTTCACATCTGGCGTCACGAACAGGATAAGGACTAGACCTGTTCAGACAGGTGACCATGTGCCTGGGCGGTCCGCTTGAAAAATTGGAAGCGCCGCCATATTGCCACCATGGAAAGCGCGCTGAAAAACAACAGCAGCCCGCGCTGGAAGAAGTTACCGCCCACGAAGAGGTGTGGCTACCCAGAGATCCCCTGCAGAGTTCTGACCTTGCCAGCTATGAGAGTGGAAGCGTCCAGAGACGTCGGGACAGAAAGGGAGCCACAAGCCTGCTGCTGGGAGAGGAGCTGCTGAAGGAGGCAGAGCAGAAACTGAACAGCTTGCTATCAGAGGCAACGGCGAGTCCACAGCTGGAGAGTCGTGCAGAAGAGGGCGCGGAAGAAATGGCGTCTGACCGCAGAAATCCAGAACCGGGCTCCGCTGCCTGGTGGTATCGGGAGCTGGCCCAGTTCTGCGACCGACTGGAGACCCGGGTTGTGGAGCAGATCCGGGAAGAACGAATGGAAATGCTGGAGATGACCGCGGCGGTTCGGGCCTATGAAAGGAGAGCCGCGCGCCGAGTGCCAGACAGGACGGCGATGACGCAGACCCCGATGCTGCCACCGGTGGGTGAGTCGAGTGATGCCCCGGCCAGCGCAAGTGCCCCGACCCCTGCTGCCACGCCCGCGGTCCCCGAAGAGGCGTCCGGTGCGGCGACGCTGAAGCAGGCCGCAGCCACGCCAGGTGCGGCCTTCCAAGCCCCAGCGGCCGCAGCGATGCCCTGCTCGGCCCACCAAGACCCGGTCCCTGCAGCAACGCCCAGTCCGGCCCGCAAAGAACCGGCTGCCACCGCGACCCTCATCCGCGCCGCAGGCGTAACGCTGACCCAGGCCGCCGCCCTGCTAGGCCCGGCCCGCCGAGACCCCACCGCCGCAGCAACGCTTGTCCGCGCCGCAAGTGAGGTGCTGAACCAGGCCGCAGCCACGCCAGGCGCGGCCCGCCAAGCCCCGGCCGCCGCAGCGATGCCCTGCTCGGCCCACCAAGACCCGGTCCCTGCAGCGACGCCCAGCCCAGCCTGCACAGATTCCATCACAGCTGCGACGCCGATCCAGGCCGCCGCCATGCCGGGCGCGGCCCGCCAAGACCAGGCCGCCGCCATGCCGGGCGCGGCCCGCCAAGACCAGGCCGCCGCCATGCCGGGCGCGGCCCGCCAAGACCAGGCCGCCGCCATCCAGGGCGCGGCCCGCCAAGACCAGGCCGCCGCCATCCAGGGCGCGGCCCGCCAAGACCAGGCCGCCGCCATGCCAGGCGCGGCCCGCCAAGAAGAGATTACCTCATCATTTACCCCGGCCTGCAAGGCCAGAGCAGACACCGCTCCCCAGTCCAAAGTGGTCCCTGCTAGGAAGACCCTGATAGGAGAGGACCCCGAATACTGGAAGCTGAAGGCTGACCTAGAGGCCCAGTTCCCACAAGAGATGGTGGATCGGTATCTGCTCCCTCCGCATACCCCCAAGGAGATTCAGGCAACCCCTGCAGCCGCGCCAGAGAGTCCACCGCCCAGACCAGCTGAAGAAAGCCCATCCCCAGCACTGCCACCAAAGGAGTGCCAAGAAGAACTAAGGGGGAGAGGAGGCCAGGCAGCTGAGGAGCTGACTCCGGAGCCACCAGCAGTGGATCTATACTCAGAGCCGGAGATGCTGCCGTATTCCCGCTGGGATGAAGAAGACCTGACACCGTCTGCTGACGAAGATCAGCCCAGAAACCTCACTTGGGGCCCTGCAGGCATTGAAGTACCAGCCCGGCAAAACCCAGCCCGCAAGACAAGGCGTCGCAATAGAACAACGCTGTCCCCTGCACCACAGTCTCCAGAGCAGAGAGAAGTCACAGCCAGAGACCTACAGGAGAAAAGGTTACTGAGAAGGTCCAAAGCCCAGGTTAGAGGACCCCTTTGCAGAGGAGTAGTAGAGGACTTTAACTTGAAAAGCGGATATGGCTTTATTGTAGCCCCTGGTATCAAAGAAGGGATATTTGTCAACAGAAGAGATGTGAGCGCTCATCTGCCTAGAGGACACCCTGGCAGAAACCTAAAGATGGGGGATTCAGTACAATTCACTATGCATGAAGGCGAAAGAGGACTGTACGCGCTTGACGTAGCACTATGTACCAGCAAACCTTACAGCCACCCCATGCTACAAGAAAGAAAAGACAGAGATACAGAAACAGATGCAGCAAAGGAAACAGATGAAGATCAAGAAAGAAAAGACAAGGAACCTACAGATGAAACTACCTCAGACGACGACAAAGACCAAGAAAGCAACAGGTGCCGCAGCCCAACAGGCCAAAGCCCTGGTGAAATGGAGGAGTAAAGGAAAGTAAGAAGTCAGCAGTTAGAAAGTTAAAGTTTTGAAAAGTTTGTTTTGCAACGTTACTGTTTAAGAGATGTGCCCACAAAAACTATTGTGAGAAAACCATAAACCTTAAGGCTATGAACTGGCTATAGCCACAAACTCTCGCAGTGTAAATAGTTACACCAGAGGGCACCACCGCCACCAGAGTCAGCCTGTTTAGGGGCTTGGCTCGTCTGCAACCAGGAAGAGCCCGTCCGTATATAGGGCCTTGGCTCGCCTGCGACCAGAGAGCATGCCTGTTTATGGGGCCTGGCTCTCCACCACAAAGAGGGTACCTGGTCAGCACCAACTGTGGAGGCCGCCTCTGCATCCTGCCAGAAGAGGCTGAAGGCGCGGATCCACCAGGCCAGGTATACCCTGAAGACCACCAGCCCATGTAAGCCGCCTCTACATCCTGCCAGAAGTGGCTGAAGCCGCGGCCAACGTGAAAGGGTTTTGGGTGGGTTAACGGACTTGTGGGTGGAGGGTGGTGATGTATGGTACCTGGTGCTTTTAAAATGTTTTACATGTTTTAATGTTTTATGCATTTTAAAATGTTGTCTTGCAGCCCGAGGACGTGCTGGTGATAACTAAGGGGGAATGTGGCGCCCCTGACCTGGTCAGGCACCACTGAGTACTGCACCCATGCTGGGGACAGTACAACACAGGTAATCCAGAAGGCTGACCGGGGTGTGGAACACAGGCGCATAGTAATCAGCTCTCACACATGTACCCATGAGAGGACCCCTGGGGATCCCAGGAGGGGGAAAAGCCTTGACCTTCACTGGAATAGTGGAGGGGGCCAAAAGCCTCCATCTCCTCTCAAGGGGTGTGGTAAGAGAGTCTGGTTGCTAGGTGGCGTAGGCAAGAACAGGAGAGGAGGGGCAGTGAGTCAGTTAGAGCAGAACTCCAGAGGGCTCAGTGAGGAGCAGACCTGTGGGGCTGTTGCTGTCTAACAGCGCCCGCGCAGTGGCTACTGACGGGGGAGAACGGTCAACTAGGAGTGCTACCCGAAATCCATCTTCAGCTAGAGAGAGAGCAACGGAGTGGGAAGTAAGGAGACTGCTAGAGAGCACCAGGCCCAAACGGGCGGCAGATCCCGAAGCGGAGATAGATCCAGCTTTCTTTTGCTAAACCTGCCGGTGTGGGGCTCTCAAAGCCCACGCCACAACACCACAAAAGCCGCAGCCACGTAGCCACAGTTAGGGCCCATAGCTCACAGGAGGCAAGAAGCTGGAGTGATCTGGCCCAGGCGACAAGCACACGGCGAACGAAGGGGAGAGAGGCTGCAGCATCTTCCCTGGGTGACCCCCATAGGGACTCAAAGTCGGGGTCACCCCAAACCACCAAGGGCTAAGGAAGGCGAGTTGGTAGTCACCCTCATAAAGTCAGCCTGAAGGATACCTGGTTCCCACCTGGTTCATCTCAGCTACGCCCGGGCTACTCACCCTGCCATCAAATGTGAGTAAAGCCCTTGAAAGACAGTTCTGCCTGTGTGAGTCATTCTGCGACTTGTAGTACTACGCATCTACACCGGGCCCTGGGGCTTGCCTCACTCTCAGGAGGCTATTCCAACTAACTGCACACATCAGCCCCAGGCGACCCTCAACTTGCAGTGGCGGTCCCTACTGGCCGCAATACTGAGAGTGGCGTCACGACAAGAAGAAGATCTCCTACCTGTGACCAGATCCAGCTACGTGGAGTCCCTGAAGGTAATGCACCGACACTGCACTTGTGGGGCTTCACACATGCAGCCAGCCCCCCCCAGGGCCTCCATGTGTCATGCAGCCATCACCCCCAGGGCCTCCATCTGTCATGCAGCCAGCTCTCCCATGGCCTCCATGTGTCATGCAGCCAGCCCCCCCAGGGCCTCCATGTGTCATGCAGCCAGGCCCTCCAGGCCTCCATGTGTCATGCAGCCAGCCCCCCAGGGCCTCCATGTGTCATGCAGCCAAGCCCTCCAGGCCTCCATGTGTCATGCAGCCAGCCCCCCAGGGCCTCCATTTGTCCTGCAGCCAGCCCCCCAGGGCCTCCATGTGTCATGCAGCTAGGCCCCTCCCAAGGACTCCATGTGTCCTGCAGCCAGGCCCCCCCAAGGACTCCATGTGTCCTGCAGCCAGGCCCTCTCCAGGGACTCCATGTGTCCTGCAGGCAGGCCCCCCCAAGGACTCCATGTGTGATGCAGCCAGCCCCCCCAAGGACTCCATGTGTCCTGCAGCCAGCCTCCCCGTGCACTCACTGAATATTAAAAAAAAACAAAATAAAAAAAACAAGTACTCACATATCTTCTCCTTCCACCTCAGCTCTGTCCTCACCTCTACTTGTTTAATTGCTGCTCGTCATCACTTCTGTCCTTGTTCCGCCGTGGCTCCGGTCGGTGTCCTCCTGTGCTCTGTGCTCTCAGCACACACAGAAGTCGCACAGGAGTGACGTCACGGCGCAGGCAGGGGGGGAGACTGATGTGCATAGAGCGACGCCGGCGTCGCTCTATGCAATATCAAAGCAGCGTGCGGCGACGCCACCGCTGACACCAGGCAGGGGGGCCCAGTTTCAGCGGCGGTGACTGGATCATATAGCGGGCCCCGCGCCGCGTGTTATGCGGCAAAACAGCGCAGCTCCTCTCTCACAGAAAGGAGCTGACTGCTGATCTGCCGGGCGGCTGCGGTAGTTACGCCCCTGCATACAGTCAAGCTGCTACCACAACAGCTGAATAGGGTTGAGATCTGGTGACTGGGCTGGCCACTCCATTACAGATAGAATACCAGCTGCCTGCTTCTTTCCTAAATAATTAATGCATAATTTGGAGGTGTGCTTTGGGTCATTGTCCAGTTGTAGGATGAAATTGGCTCCAATCAAGCGCTGTCCAGAGGATATGGCATGAAATTACAAAATAGAGTGATAGCCTTCCTTATTCAAAATCCCTTTTAGATTGTACAAATTTCCCACTTTACCAGAACCAAAGCAACCGCAGACCATTACATTACCTCCACCATGCTTGACAGATGGAATCTTTTCAGTAGTTCTGTGGCTCACAAATATTCTTCTGTGTGATCCAAACACCTCAAACTTCGATTTGTCTGCCCATAACACTTTTTTCCAATCTTCCTCTGTCCAATGTCTGTATTCTTTTGCCCATATTAATCTTTACCTTTTATTCTCCAGTCTCAGATATGTTTTTTTCTTTGCCACTATGCCCTGAAGGCCAGCATCCTGGAGTCGCCTCTTTACTGTAGACATTGACACTGGCGTTTTGTGGGTACTATTTAAAGAAGCTGCCAGTTGAGGATCTGTGAGGCGTCGATTTCTCAAACTAGAGACTCTAATGTGCTTGTCTTGTTGCTCAGTTGTGCAGTGGGGCCTCAGACTTCTCTTTCTACTCTGGTTAGAGCCTGTTTGATCTCTCCTCTGAAGGGAGTGGTACACCATTGTAGGAAATCTTCAGTTTCTTGGCAATTTCTCAAATGGAATATCCCTCATTTCTAAGAGCTAGAATAGACTGTCGAGTTTCAGAAGAAAGTTCTCTTTTTCTGGCCATTTTGATAGTTTAATGGAACCAACAAATGTAATGCTCCAGATTCTTAACTAGCTCAAAGTAAGATCAGTTTTATAGCTTCTCTAATCAGCAAAACTGTTTTCAGCTGTGCTAAATTACTTGCACAAGGGTTTTTAAGGGATTTCTAAACATCCATTAGCTTTCTAACACAGTTAGTAAACACAATGTACTATTAGAACACTGGAGTGGTGGTTGTTGGAAATAGGCCTTTATACATCTATGTAGATATTGCATTCAAAACCGGATGTTTGCAGCTAGAATAGTCAATTATCACATTAACAATGGATAGATTATATTTCTGTTTAATTTAATGTTAGCTTAATTGAAAAAAATTGTGCTTTTCTTTCAAAAATAAGGAAGAATCTAAGTGACCCTAAACCTTTGAACTGTAGAGTATGTATACTGTACACACATATGCAGAACAAAATATCGCCCTCCGGAGTGCACATACTAAGGACAGTTTCACATACAGAATTAAACACAAAGATAAAACAGCTCATATTTTGTGATATTAATCATGACTAGAGATGAGCGAACCGGTCGCGGTTCGGCTCGAGCTTGGTTCGTCTCGAGCTTGGTTCGTCGAACGGAGGTCTAGTTCGAGTTCGGTTCGGCGAACCGGTTTGGCGAACCACTCAAACCCATAGGAAACAATGAGAGGCAATTACAAACACATAAAAACACCTAGAAAACACCCACAAAGGTGTCCAAAAGGTGACAAACAACTCACAACACAACACAAACACATGGGAAAGTGACAAGAACAAATTCTTTGCTGAACCATGACTTGTTCATTTTGGATGATTTTTAGAAACACTGCAAGCAAGGGTTACTGCAAGCGGAGACTCCCTTTTTTCCAAAAATTGGGCCACACAGACACCCCTTCAGTGGCAGCCCTTGTGCCCCAGTTGTACACTTCACAGCTAGATTTGCATCACGCACATTCAAAAATACGCCATCCTTAACCGTCCCCAGGATGGCACTGGGGTAGGTAGCAAAGTCTTTGCTGATCCAAGCTCTGTGCATCTTGGATAATTTTTATAAACATTGCAAGCAAGGGTTACTCCAAGCGGAGTCTCCCTTTTTTCCAAAAATTGGGCCACACAGACAACCCCTTCAGTGGCAGCACTTGTGCCCCAGTTGTACACTTCACAGGTGGATTTGCATCAAGTGTCGCGGGCGGGGAGGAGGGTGTCAGCACTGCGCTCACTCCTCTGCTCGGGTCCGGCGGCTGCTGCTCAGTGGTGGCTCGAGCGGTGGGCCGGATCCCGGGGGTTCTCGAGCGGCGCTCCTCGCCCGTGAGTGAAAGGGGATTGGGTTTTGGGATACAGTCTATTGTCCGTGACGCCACCCACGGTTGTGGTGATTTGTTAGCACCACCGCTGCTCGGTGTAGGGATCCCGGGAGTGATGGTGTGAAGAAGCAAGTTGTTGTGTTGCCCCTCCGTGGGTAGGGGTTGGTGATCCCGGGGCCCAGTGATTAGGTGGGAGATGCAGGACTTGGTGGGCGCAGGGACGCGGGGGCAGCGCTGTGCCTTGCGGCACTGTGGTACTCACTCAGCCTGAGACGTTGACACAGTTCTCGGTAAAACACACGGCTGGAAAGACGGTTCCCACGGACGGCTGCACTTGCTTTCCCCAGTAGGTGACGGTGATGTCCCTTTTCCTGCACCTAATGTTGTTGATGGTCTCGATGGGTTCCCACCGGTAACCCACTCCCCGGCTTCAAGCTGGACCAGAGGAGCTCTACTCTTTGCCCGCAGGCGCTGGCCCTTAGAAACTGGTGCCCTGGCGGTGGCGGTGTCTCTACTGTAATGGTTGGGCTGTTGCCTTCAATCGGGACTTGGTTGTTGGGGGATCGACGTCCCCTTCACTGACGGATTTGGCAAATTATGGCGACTCCTAGCCTTGCCGGGGTCCGAGAGGCCCCTGCCCTGGTGCTGACTGTCCTTTGTACACTGCTCCAAACCGCCGGGCCACCACCCGTCCGCGGTCCTTCCAGGAACTTCCAAATGGTCACCCCTCTGGACAATCACCGCCGTTGCTGACCTTGATGACTCTGTCCTGCACACAGCTGGACCAACTTCAGGCTTTTCTACTCTCACTTTTACTCCTTTTCTCCAGTTTTCTCCTTTGCTCCTTTACCACTTCACTTCCTTCTACTTCCACTTCCTTAACTCATCTTAGCTGTTTACTCCTTCACTTCCCTAGCTTAACTGCCTGGTTTCTCCCGCCTCCAGGGCTGTGAACTCCTCGGTGGGTGGAGCCAACCGCCTGGCCCACCCCCTGGTGTGAACATCAGCCCCTGGAGGAAGGCAACAAGGATTTTGGTAGCCTTGGTGTTCCTAACTGGGGTGCAGGGTGTGGTGGTGTGATGACCTGTGACCCCTGGCTTGCCCAGGGCGTCACACAAGCACATTAAAAAATATGCCATCCTTAACCGTCCCCAGGATGAAACCGGGGTAGGTAGCAAAGTCTTTGCTGAACCATGACTTGTTCATCTTGGATCATTTTTAAAAACACAGCAAGGGTTACTCCAAGCAGAATCTCCCTTTTTTTTCCAAAAATTAGGCCACACAGACACCCCTTCAGTGGCAGCACTTGTGCCCCAGTTGTACACTTCACAGGTAGATTTGCATCAAGCACATTCCAAATCCACAAGCATTTACTCTCCCCAGGATGACACAGGGGTAGAAAATTCCTTGTGGATCCATGACTTGTTCATTTTGATGAACGTTAGTCTGTCCACATTGTCACTGGACAGACGCGTGCGCTTATCTGTCAGCACACACCCTGCAGCACTGAAGACACGTTCAGAGACAACGCTGGCAGCTGGACACGACAAGATCTCCAAGGCGTAAGTGGAGAGCTCTGGACATTTTTTCAAGATTTGAAGCCCAAAATGAGCAAGGCTCCATTTGCAAAGTCATGGCATCGATGTTCACTTGGAGATACTCCTGTATCATCCTCTCCAGCCGTTGACTATGTGTCAGACTTGTTGTCTCTGGTGGCCTTGCAAAGGATGGTCTAAAAAAAATTATGAAAAGATTCAATAAAATTGCTGTTACCAGCACCAAATACGGTGCTGCTTGTACGGGTAGACTGTTGAAGATGATGAGACCGTCCCATGTTTGTGAAGTTACAACTGGGAGATTCACTCCGTGCACCATGGTTGTTTGGTGGAAAAGCCGAGCTAAAATTGAGTAACAGCTTTTGCTGATACTCCTGCATATGTGCGTCCTTTTCTATGGCTGGAATTATGTCACAAAATTTGGACTTGTACCGGAGATCTAATAGTGTGGCAAGCCAGTACTCATCATCACTTCTAATTTTGACAATACGAGGGTCATGTTGGAGGTAGTGCAGCAAGAAGGCACTCATGTGTCTTGCGCGGCCATGCGGACCAAGTCCACACTGTGTTTGTGGCATAGAGGTGCTAACCGTTCTTTCTTCCTCTGACATCTCCCCCCAAACTCTTTCAACTGAAATTTGACCAAGGTCTCCCTCATCCGCTGAGTCTTCCATGTCCATGGACAGTTCGTCCTCCATTTCTTCATGTTCTCCTTAACCTTCCTCAACATTTCACCTGCTACCATGCGCCCTTGTTGATCCCTGTCCCCCATGGTCCCATGCCTGCCGCCTTGGTGATGTTGTTGTCCCTTGCACATATGAATCCTCCTGTAGTTCCTCCCCTTCCTGTTGTCCCACCCCCTGACTCCGAATTATGTTTAGCGTGTGCTCCAGCATGTAAATAACTGGAATTGTCATGCTGATAATGGCATTGTCAGCGCTAAACATATTCGTCACCATGTCAAAACTGTGCAGAAGGGTGCATAGGTCCTTGATCTGAGACCACTCCATCAGGGTGATCTGCCCCACCTCAGCATCTCGTTGGCCCAGGCTATACGTCATGACGTATTGCACCAGGGCTCGGCGGTGCTGCAACAGTCGCTGTAACATGTGGAGAGTCGAATTCCAGCGTGTCGGCACATCGCATTTTAGGCAATGAACCGGCAGGCCGAAAGACTTCTGGAGCGATGCAAGTCGCTCAGCTGCGGCGCTTGAACGGTGGAAGTGAGCAGACAGTTTTCGTGCACTGTTCAGAAGGCCATCTAGGCCGGGATAGTGTGTTAAAAATTGCTGGACAACAACGTTCAACACGTAAACCATAGAAGGCACGTGTGTCACCTTGCCCAGGCGAAGGGCCGCACCCAGGTTTGCAGCATTGTCGCACACGGCCTTACCAGGCTGCAGGTTGAGTGGAGACAACCATTTACCAAACTCAGTCTCCAGAGCTGCCCACAACTCAGCCGCTGTGTGACTCTTATTTCCAAGACATTTCAAGATAAAGACCGCCTGATGCCGTTGCGCTCTGCTGCCAGCATAGTAATGAGGGGTGCGTGATTCCTTCTGCGCAGTTACAATGCTGGTGGCCTGACCAGGCAGGCTTGGGGCGGAGGTGGAGGACCCAGACGGGGTTGAGGAGGCAGAAGTAGTGGAGGAACTTGGACAGACAGAGGATTGACACACAAGTCGTGGGGACGGCAAGACTTGTGCAGCAGACCCTTCACCATCTATCCCCATAGTTACCCAGTGCCCAGTCAGCAACATGTAACGTCCCTGTCCATGCTTACTGGTCCAAGTATCGGTGGTGAAATGCCCCTGTTCACACACAGAGTTTCTCAAGGAAGCGGTGATATTGTGTGCGACATGCTGGTGTTGCATAGGCACACCTTTCTTAGAGAAGTAGTGGCGACTGGCATCTGGTATTGGGGCACAGCGACAGACATAAGGTCTCTAAAATCCTGTGTGTCCACCAGGCGGAAAGGCAGCATTTCGGTAGCCAAGAGCTTACAGAGGGATAAAGTCAACCTCTTAGCTTTGTCATGGGTTGCAGGAAATGGCCTTTTTTTTGTCCACATCTGAGGGACAGAGATCTGGCTGCTGTCTATAGACGGTGGTGAGTAGGGTGTCCCTGAAAAAATGCAGGTTTGTGAGGAAAGTGCAGGCGTAGACATGATGTTGCCTTCATCCAACGTTGATGCTATCGATGTCTGAGAGAGCTGTACACACGCACTTGTTTCCCCTTCCAAAGCAACTGACGACCTACCAAGCAAACTGCCTGTTGCGGTTACAGTGGTGGAAGTTGTGCGGGGAAAACCAGGTGTGACAGCTGTCCCCACAGTCCTAAAAGATGAAGAACGCGCAGATGCACTGAAAAGGGGCAGGCGGTGGATGGTCCGCTCCGGTAGGCCACATTGCAGCACGGTGAGCTTCCCACTGGGACATATGATATTTATTCATGTGACGATTCATGGAAGAAGTTGTCAAACTGCTGAGATTTTTGCCTCTACTAACAGATTCCCGACAAATTTTACAGATCACATGATTTGGGCGATCCTTTGCAAGGTCAAAAAAGGACCAGGCTAGGCAAAGCTTAGAGGACATGTGACCTGCTGAGCCACCCCGACTAGTGCTCTGAGGCAGAGTGGTGGCTCAGGATGCAGTTGTAGACGTGCTACCAGTACTCCTCCTCTGTCCAGGAAGGCGCAAGGTAACTTCATTGTCAGTTGCATCCTCCTCCACCGCCTCTGTTGACCTCCTCGAGTGCCTGACTGTGGGTTGACAGTAAGTGGGATCTAGAAGTTCCTCATCAAGCGTTGTGTTTGCACTCCCCTCCCCCTCAGACCGAGCCTCTTACTGTCCTGACCGAATATTTAAGTTGGCATCCCATCTGGTATCTGCGTCTCATCGTCATCAGTATGTTCCTCATTGTCTATAACAACAGGTGTTATAGTTTGTGAATAAGGGTCAACATTATGCTCAGAAACTTGGTCATCACGGCCTGAATCTGAGTCACAAAGGTTCAAGGCATCACTGCAGACCATTTCCTGGTCTATACTCACTGTAGTTTGGGAGCAGACCTCTGATTCCCAGGCTATAGTGTGACTGAACAGCTCTGCAGACTCAGCCATCTCTGTTCCACCATACTGTGCATGGCGGATGGAGACTTGAGAGCTGGGAGAAAGCAAGTGTGATTGGGATGACAACTCAGAGGACTGGCTTTTTTTGGATGCAGTAGTTGAGGTAGAGAGGGCACTTGTTGGAACACTTGAGATCCATTCAAGCATGTTCTTTTTTTGGGCATCATCTACCTTTGTTCCAGTTGTTCGTGTCTGTAAAAAGGGGAGCACATCGGATTGTCCACGGAAAGTAGTAGACATCTTACTTTTTCTGGAAGATTGCTTATCTTCAGCAGATGTTAATGGAGCTTTGCCACCTTCCCCACGGACACAAACGTTTTTTCCTTTTCCAACACGCCTGTTCCCCTTTCCACCAGCATCTGTCATTTTGCCACTCATTTTGATTGCGACAAGGTTGTCCACCTAAAATGTGGTAGTAAAAATTGAGAGGTGGTGTAGATTGCAGAGCTGGTCTAGCTTTATTGACAGCAGAAGAAACAACACAGACTATCCCTGACAATGCAACTATGGTCCTTAAACTGGCAGCACAGTTTGCAATTATAATAGCTTATTAAAAATGAGCTTGAGGGTGCAATGCAGAGGTGCTGGAAATAGCTTGGCACCAGTGGGACACTACTGAAGTCCAACAGCCACTTTTATGATGCCACTAAATTTCCTCAGAGTTTGCTATTATAATGGCTTAGTAAAAATGAGCTTGAGGGTGCAATGCAGAGGTGCTGGAAAAAGCTTGGCACCAGTGGGACACTACAGAAGTCCAACAGCCACTTTTAGGATACCACTAAGTTTCATCAGTGTTTGCTATTATAATGGCTTAGTAAAAATGAGCTTGAGGGTGCAATGCATAGATGATGGAAATAGTTTGGCACCAGTGGGACACTAATGAAGTCCAGCAGCCACTTTTAGGATGCCACTAAGTTTCCTCAGTGTTTGCTATTATAATGGCTTAGTAAAAATGAGCTTGAGGGTGCAATGCAGAGGTGATGGAAATAGCTTGGCACCAGTGGGACACTAATGAAGTCCAACAGACACTTTTAGGATGCCACTAACTGGCAGCACTCTTTTCAATTAAAATGGCTTTGAAGAAATGTGCAAGAGGGGGGAATGCAGAGGTGGTGGGACTTGCTTGGCACAAGTGCCACAATAATGGAGGACAGCAGCCGCTCTTTGGATGGCACTAACTGGCAGCACTCTGCAATTAAAATGGCTTTGCTTAAAAGGGCAGGAGGGTACAGTGGCAGGGTTGTGGGTCAGTGTAGAGGAAAGGAAGCCTCACTTTCTATACCTCCTAATGGTTAAATGCTGCAAGGAAGCCCCTGAGCTTAGCTACACAGACTCTGTTATCTGTAGCTGTTAAAAACTGTTTCCACGGACCTGACTGTCACCTATGCCTCTGAGCCGGATGAAATTAGCCCTGAAAAGTGCTGAATTAAACTTCTATCCCTAATCTGTAGAGCGCTGTTTGTAGAGCGTACACAGCAGGATCAGCGACAGGAGCTGCGTCAGCGGTGACTGTCACCCAGATGCAGAAGGCAGATAATGGAGTCCAGACGGGAACTTTGCAGTATTTATAATGCAAGGACATGTGACATGGACAGCCATGCCCTTGCTTGTCTGGCAAAAAGTCCACTTAGCTGTGTGTGTGTCTGGGATTGGCTGACATGCTGGCCCGCCCCACTACACGCGTGCTTAGGGAAGGAAGAAAAGAAAAAAAAAAATGTCGATCGCCATTATCCCAGCAGCAGTGATCTGAACGCATAATCCCCGCACACTATACGCTGAAATTTCATAATAGTGTGAATCACAGAGTGACTTACACTATTACAGCAAAAACCCAGCTAGTAATTAGCTTGGCTTTTTTCTGATAGAACCGTTCTCGAACGTAACTCGAGCTAATGAACTTTTAGCAAAAAGCTCAAGTTCTAGTTCGATCTAGAACACCCCCCAAAATCACTTGAACTACGAACTGGAGAACCACGAACCACGAACCGCGCTCAACTCTAATCATGACTTTTTAAATGTGGTTTTTAGGGCTTAAAATTGCTGTCACGAGATATCACTTTGAAATCTGTAGCGCACACAAGAATGCATTTTTGAGTAAGTGGCTTTTTCTTTTTCAACCCAGTATACTCTGTGAATGGCCTCTTTTTCTGGCATTTTCTCCACAGGCTCCTCTATAGCACTTGAAAAATACCAGAACAAAATGCTGGTTAGAAATGTAATGCCCTTCATAAATGTTGAAAGAAAGGCGACAAGAAGAGTGTGAAAGAGGTCTTTTTTATCCCCCTTCTTTACCTATCAGTAATATGTGTTTCTGCACTATGTGACCGCAGCTGGGCATCACCAGATGATTCACTGGACCATTAGTTCATTTGTTGCTTTCTGAAAATCTTTCTTAATGTCTATGAGATCCTTGATTTAAGTCCCATATGCTCAAACATTTGTTATTTTCTTATCAAATATGGTATTTTTCTTAATTCTCACCTTACAAGTGATAAAGAGAATTTAGTCTGCAAAAAACATCAGTTTACTTGTCGTTCTAGTTAGAAAGATGAATATACTTAATATATTGCTGAATGCATATAGCTGTAAAAGCCAGTAGAGCAAATTTACTAAAGTGGTTTTCCCATTCCTTATATAGTACAGATTTCACCCTTGGTGGTTAGTGCAGCCTTCTTCGCAAACTGCTCAGTTCTCCTGTTCTAAGGCCTCTTTCACACATCCGTGGAAAACACACACATCTTTTATGGTTGTGTTGAAGGTGCGTATGACCCTCTGCATGCTGTGATTTTGACACGTGTGTTCTCTGTGTGCTATCCATGATAGCACACATTGGTCAGGAACTTTTTACTCACCTGTCCCCAGTGGTTCTGTCCATGGTGCCGCTGTCTCCGGCAGTCTGCCGTGCAGTGAATATGTACTGCCCCGCTCGCAGCCGAGCTGCTCGGATCCGGACCTTCTGTGGGTGGCTCGAGGGTCTCCGGACCCGGGGGTCTTGCGGTCACTTCGATCAAAAAGGGGGGGTTGTAGTGGTGGTGGATGTAGGACATATATGTACGGGCTGAGCCGTATTAAGTTCGTGACGCCACCCACGGTATGTGGTGAGGTTGGACACTATCGCTGAAGTTGCGGGGCACCCGGGGGAGATGTTATGCAGCAAGTTGTTAACCCCTCCATGGGCAAGGATGGTGGCCCCGGGATCCGTTGTGATTTTTGGTGCAGGGAGATGGGTGACCACAGGGTGCTGGTGTACTCACTATTGAAGGAAACACACGAGTCTCTAGTAAACTAAGGTGATGGTGGTCGGTGCCCGCAGCCGGCTGTGTTCTGGTCCCCCAACCGGCTGGTGGTCTCTGTCTTTCTCCTGCACCTTTGTAAGATGGTGGATTGCCTGTGCTTGCAAGTTCAGAAGTCCGCTCCCAGCTGGATGTGGCCTAAGGAGCCCTTGCCCGCAGACGCTGGCCCGTGGGATCTCTGAGCCCTGGCGGTGGCCTTCATTCCCCTCGGTGGGCTGTTGTCTTCTAATAGGGACTTTGGGTGGGACAGGACCTCTAGTCCTGGCCTGAATCGGTAAATTAACCGGTTCCAGTCGCTTCTGGTCCCGGCTTCATGGTCCGAGTACCCCCCTGTGTGCTCCAGTTTCTGAGTCGGTTCCCCAGGTTGGTACCGGCGGGCCACTACCCTGTTCCGGTCCACCTCGTTTCCTCCGAGCCGTCTTCCCGACTCCTGCAGACGGAGACCGCCGTCTGCCTCCTAGCCACTGGCACCAGGGCTCCTACCCTGGCGCCGTTCAATTTGGGGTATTTGCCTCTGCTGGAGCTGCACCCAGCTCCAGCCCACACTCCTCTCTAACTTGAATTCTAACACTATTCTGTTTACTTTCCCGCCCCGAGCTGTCTAGACTCCTTGGTGGGTGTCTTCCAACCACTTGATTCCGCCCCCTGGTGTGTCCATCAAACCCTGAGGGGGGTGACTAGGGTTTTAAAGGTTGGCTGCTGACACCTGTGAGGGAAAGTTGTAGTGCAGGGGCCTATTTGTGACTACCTGGCCCGGCCAGGGCGTCACAAATATGCAACAAGCTGGCCCTGAATCAAGTGACAGAAGCATTGAAGACAGGTCAGTATAGAAAATAATTTTATTTTAAAGACACATGTTTTCTGTAGTATGTGTCACATGGATCACACCACTGTGTGGTCTGAGTGACATCAGTGCTCTCAGAGAAAAATGTTTGCTCACACCTATTGATTTTAATGGGCCAGCGTATGTCTGTGTCTCCAGTACGTATGAAAACGGACATCATATGTACCAGAATCACTGAAATGTAAAGGAGGCCTAAGGGCGGCTTTGCAAACTACGACATCGCAGGTGCGATGTCGGTGGGGTCAAATTGAAAGTGACGCACCTCCGGCATCACATTCGACATCGTAGTGTGTAAAGCCTAGCTGATACGATTAACGAGCGCAAAATCGTCGTAATCGTATCATCGGTGCAGCGTCGGCGTAATCCATAATTACGCTGATGCGATGGTCCGATGTTGTTCCTCGCTCCTGCGGCAGCACACATCGCTGTGTGTGAAGTCGCAGGAGCGAGGAACATCTCCTACCGGCGTCACCGCGGCTTCCGTAGGATATGCGGAAGGAAGGGGGTGGGCGGGATGTTTACATCCTGCTCATCTCCGCCCCTCCGCTGCTATTGGCCGCCTGTCGCGTGACGTCGCTATGATGCCGCACGACCCGCCCCCTTAATCAGGAGGCAGGTCGCCGGCCAGAGCGACGGTCGCAAGGCAGGTGAGTGCGTGTGAAGCTGGCGTAGTGATAATTTTCGCTACGCCAGCTATCACACGATATCGTACCTGCGACGGGGGCGGGGACTATCGCGTGCGACATCGCAGCATCGGCTTGCGATGTCGCAACATGCTAAGCCCGCCTAAGAGTGTCTGTTAATGGAGGAGCTATGTGACCAGATTTATTGATCAGTCTACTCCATGTGAAAACTAGCTTTTTCATATGCAGTTTTTCCATTTTAGGAGGCTGATGGAAATACAGTTAGGTCCAGAAATATTTGGACAGTGACACAAGTTTTGTTATTTTAGCTGTTTACAAAAACATGTTCAGAAATACAATTATATATATAATATGGGCTGAAAGTGCGCACTCCCAGCTGCAATATGAGAGTTTTCACATCCAAATCGGAGAAAGGGTTTAGGAATCATAGCTCTGTAATGCATAGCCTCCTCTTTTTCAAGGGACCAAAAGTAATTGGTCAAGGGACTCTAAGGGATGCAATTAACTCTGAAGGCGTCTCCCTCGTTAACCTGTAATCAATGAAGTAGTTAAAAGGTCTGGGGTTAATTACAGGTGTGTGGTTTTGCATTTGAAAGCTGTTGCTGTGACCAGACAACATGCGGTCTAAGGAACTCTCAATTGAGATGAAGCAAAACATCCTGAGGCTGAAAAAAAGAAAAAATCCATCAGAGAGATAGCAGACATGCTTGGAGTAGCAAAATCAACAGTCGGGTACATTCTGAGAAAAAAGGAATTGACTGGTGAGCTTGGGAACTCAAAAAGGCCTGGGCGTCCACGGATGACAACAGTGGTGGATGATCGCCGCATACTTTGTTTGGTGAAGAAGAACCCATTCACAACATCAACTGAAGTCCAGAACACTCTCAGTGAAGTAGGTGTATCTGTCTCTAAGTCAACTGTAAAGAGAAGACTCCATGAAAGTAAATACAAAGGGTTCACATCTAGATGCAAACCATTCATCAATTCCAAAAATAGACAGGCCAGAGTTAAATTTGCTGAAAAACACCTCATGAAGCCAGCTCAGTTCTGGAAAAGTATTCTATGGACAGATGAGACAAAGATCAATCTGTACCAGAATGATGGGAAGAAAAAAGTTTGGAGAAGAAAGGGAATGGCACATGATCCAAGGCACACCACATCCTCTGTAAAACATGGTGGAGGCAACGTGATGGCATGGGCATGCATGGCTTTCAATGGCACTGGGTCACTTGTGTTTGTTGATGACATAACAGCAGACAAGAGTAGCCGGATGAATTCTGAAGTGTACCGGGATATACTTTCAGCCCAGATTCAGCCAAATGCCGCAAAGTTGATCGGACGGCGCTTCATAGTACAGATGGACAATGATCCCAAGCATACAGCCAAAGCTACCCAGGAGTTCATGAGTGCAAAAAAGTGGAACATTCTGCAATGGCCAAGTCAATCACCAGATCTTAACCCAATTGAGCATGCATTTCACTTGCTCAAATCCAGACTTAAGACGGAAAGACCCACAAACAAGCAAGACCTGAAGGCTGCGGCTGTAAAGGCCTGGCAAAGCATTAAGAAGGAGGAAACCCAGCTTTTGGTGATGTCCATGGGTTCCAGACTTAAGGCAGTGATTGCCTCCAAAGGATTTGCAACAAAATATTGAAAATAAAAATATTTTGTTTGGGTTTGGTTTATTTGTCCAATTACTTTTGACCTCCTAAAATGTGGAGTGTTTGTAAAGAAATGTGTACAATTCCTACAATTTCTATCAGATATTTTTGATCAAACCTTCAAATTAAACGTTACAATCTGCACTTGAATTCTGTTGTAGAGGTTTCATTTCAAATCCAATGTGGTGGCATGCAGAGCCCAACTCGCGAAAATTGTGTCACTGGACAACCACTTTAAAACTAGCAATTAGTGGTGAAACTAGTCAGAATACCTCAAAAAAAGTTGCATCTTTATTTTTCCAAGGGCATTTCAAAGATGAAAACTGAAAACGTTCCTAGTTATTTATGGGCAAATGTGTGTAACGCCTGCTTGGATCCACAGACTCAGGTGGGCTGTAATGCACAGGCTAGATGGAAACCACTTCACCAAGCAGGACCCCCAGAACCCTGAAACCCTTTACAGGGATTTGGAATTACACAGGGCCCTGGAGATCACTACGTGTGGAAGGTAGCAGTCTGAAAGAGTAGTAGTAAGGCAGGGTCAAACCAGGAATTGCAGAACAGGGACAGAATCGGTAGGCAAGGACGTAATCAGAAAACGTAGCAGAGGTCAAATCCAGATTGGGCAGCGAGGTACATAAACAGCAGGCAGGAGAGGTAGTCAGGAAACAAGCAGAAGTCAGAATACCAGAATCACAAAACAGAACAGGGCACAATAGGAGCCAGAATATCTGAACTACAGTATCTCTGGCAGTGGTCAGCAGACAGGAGGGGAATTAAGAAGGGTGTGGTGTCTTCCCATTGGCTGTAGCTGAATGATGGTACTTCAGCTGGGAGGCACCCGCCACCTATAGTCAGCCAGTGGTACTACAGATCCTAAGGAAACCCAGCCCAGTGGATGAGCGGAGTCTGCGCCCACCGACGCCGCTGGCATCGACTCCTCTCCCATCACCAGCACCATCCACGGCAGGAACACGGCATCGCCTGGCGATCGGAGTAGAAGTCGCTGGAGTGGATTCCGGTGGTGATGTAACAATGTGTCAATTAACAGTTCTCTTATACTTACATTTTCATTAATATTCATTACATATTTTACAATGTTACAAATATTAACTAAAAACCGTATACTTACTCACATTTATTATTCTTGCTCACATAAAAAAATGCAATTTGGATCTGAAGGTTAATTCCCAATACAGAGATATTCTGCATACACTGAATCACTCAGAAGGAGTTAAAAGTCAGCAGCACAGTATAGAAAATTTGCAGACTAGAGTGACGTACCGCCATGCCAAAACCTGAAAACAAATAGCTATGTCAACACAAACATCTGCTTGTTCGTTCCCGTTAAATAGAGCCCAAATTAATTCTCCCTGCCGTCTGCCGATCTGTCAAGAATTCTTTCCACGGAGTGTCACAGTGGGTGGAAATTACTCTCACACACAGCTACAGGGAGTGCATGGATTTTTCATCACTCTTAAGGTGCTTAATTTTATAAAGATTTTTTAAAGGTAGTTACTTGACAGCCACAGCAGCATCTAATGGAGTGAAGAAAACATCCACAGTGTATAGGAAATCCTCATATGCTTCCCTAAATCTGGGTAAAATAAGACACATGAATGATAGCAAAATATTCTAGTTATGAATTAAAAACATTAGTAAATAAGGTGAGAGATTTGGTATTCTCAAGGAAGATTAAATAAGGGGGCGCAGGGGCATTAGTGCACTAAATTCTCTGCCTGCATAATGATAAGTTGAAAAAAAGTTTGTGTTGCTCATAGTTACAGATGTCCTACACTTTCTTTTTTCAATAAAATCTTGCCTATCATTCAAAAAAAAAAGTAAAAATGTTCGGAATGTAAAATGTTAAGTCATTTTATTTGCAAATATCTGCTCATCATGCTGCTCGCATCCTCCATATTTAATAAAATTCAGTTCCCCTCGGCTGTTGGCAGTATAAAACCATACACCGTCTCTTGGGGCGCTGTGTACTACTCTTGTCGCGGGCGGAGGGGACGCGCTCGCCACGCTCGAGTCCGGGGCTTCTGCTGCTGCTGCTCGGTGGCTCGAGCGGTGGACCGGACCTGGGGACTCGAGCAGCGCTCCTCACCCGTGAGTGAAAAGGGGGTGGTTTGGTTAGGGAGATTGTTCGTGACGCCACCCACGGGTCGTGGTGATAATGGCACCACCGCTGCTGGTAACGGGGATCCCGGGAGAGATGGTAGGGTGCTGCTGAGATGTTGTCCCCTCCGTGGGTAGGGGAGTTTGGCGTTCCCGGGGCCCGGTGGTGGTGACGGGGAGGCTGGATGGCTGGGGTGCAGGGTTGCAGGGACAGCGCGGCGCGGTACCGGACGGCACTGGTGTACTCACTCAGACAATCACTGACAGAGTCTCTGGTAAACCAAAACGGCCGAATGGACGGGTCCCGCAGCCGGCTGTAGTGTTGTTGTTGTGCTCTCCCCGGATGGCTGATGGTGGCTGTCTTTCCCTGCACCTTTTAGAATGTTCTGACTCCTGTGGTTGCCCATCGGTAGTCCGCTCCCTGGCGTATAGGTGCCGTAGGAGCCCGTTTTGCCCGCAGGCACTGGCCCTTGGATCTCTAGCCTGTGGCGGTGGCTGTATATCCTCTCTGGGTGGACGGTTGCCTTCAATCGGGACTTAGTAGTTGGGAAACCCCTGGGGTTCCTGTCACATTCGGATTTAATTATGATGGCGGCTCCAAGCCTGGTCGGGGTCCAATGGCCCTGCCTGTGTGCTTAGCTTCACTCCGTTCCCCGATCAGGTACCGGCGGGCCGACGCCCGACCCCAGACCTTGCGGCTCTGCGGAGTTCCACTAACTCCTGCAGACAGCCACCACCGTCTGCCAACCTTGTTGTCAGTGTCTGGGCTCCAACCCAGACACCCAAGTGTTAACTCCTCTCACTTTCACCTCCAAGACTGAAGTAACTCTTTTCCCGCCTCCAGGCCTGTGAACTCCTCGGTTGGTGGGGCCAACCGCCTGGCTCCACCCCACCTGGTGTGGACATCAGACTCTGGAGGGAGGCAACAAGGGTTTTGTGTTTGGCTGCTGTAACTGCCTAGGGTGGAGGTGTGTATGTTGGTATGTTTGTGACTACCTGGCTAGTCCAGGGCGTCACACTCTCTTAGATTGACTACTGGAGGGATGGCACTTCAGTGAATCAGTAGTGGAATCGACACTCTCTTCTAAACTGTGCGGCAGAGTTTCTTCCCTTCTGTCTGACACAGAACTGAGAAGCCAATGCATGTGTCTTTTATGGCTTCTTGGCGCTTGGCTCCTTACCACTCCTTGAATGAGGTATTTAGGCACCAGCCTAAAAACCTGACTGAAGCAGAGCCAAAAGTGCTAAGAAGCCAAAGAAGACACATAAACTGTCCACTCAATGCTGTTGTAGCGCTGGCTCTCCTAGTACGCCAGGGCTCCTCTGCATCCTTGCGCAGTGTCCCTGCTCTCTCGTCTTCCTGCCATCCACTTGTTGTGCAGTCCCCAGCTCATCTTGCCGTCGATGCCAACATATGTGTCAGCTAAAGTGTAGCACCGGTTCCCCTAATACGCCAGTGCTCCTTTGCACTCTTGCGCAGTCGCCCTGCTCTCCCCTATTCCCGCCTTCCACATGTAGTGCAGTCCCTAATTCGTCTCCCCCGTGGTTGCCCGTGTAATTGTTGGCTTTTGGTCCCGCCAAGGCTGCAGGCCCTGCCCATGTTGTGTGAGATTTCCTGGTCCCCAGACTAGGGGGTGCATTATCTATTCTTTTATAGGGATGTGTGCACACCTTGCTAAGGTTCCCTAGACTATCGTTGGGAGGCATTATCTATTTAAGGCTCCTCCTCCTGATGGGAGGCTCCAGAAGATTGCATTACATTAGGTTTCTAGCCTTGTACCTGAGTGTTTGTCCTGTCTGTGTTGCTGTTGAAGTGCCGGAGTCTGCTGCTGCTGTTGAAGCCCAGTGTTCTACCTGAGTCCAATCACCTGTCTGAGTCTGGTAACCTGTCTGTAGTCCGGCTAACCATAGATCCAGCTTATTCAGGGACCGGTGTATCCAGTTATCGTTCTTAGACTTCAGCCTTCTGTATCTAAAGTCTTATTGTGTTACCTGATATCCTGCCATGTTATGTACCCTAAGTCCTACTGTATCTCGTGAATAAAATTGTGTTTGAATGTTCAACCTGAAGTCCTGAGTATCTGCTGTGCAGGTATCACCCTGCTGTGGTCCGGGTCTGTCATGCCTGATCCACCCTGCTGCGGCTCTTGCCTGAAATCCTGAGCCTCTGGACGTATGCCTGATGACCCGTGCCTGATGACCTGTGCCAGCTGAATATCTGTGCTTGATGTCCTGTGCCTGATGACCCATGCCTGATGTCATGTGTCAGATGATGTCCTGTGCTTGATGACATGTGCCTGAGGACCTGTTGGTGATGTCCCTTGTCCACTGGTACATGTCATGCCCATTCCTTATCTTGTCTATGCCCCTTGTGCTGCTCTGAGTTGCTGTACTCCCAGTCCTAATGCCACCCTGTACCGCTCAGCTGCCACAGTCTTGGGCGCTGCCCTGGGAGTGGCACCTGGTGTTCTACCTCACAGCAGGCACTTAGTCAAGCCCCTCCTACTAAAGGGTAATCCTAGGTTCCCAGTATGGTCCACTGGGTCCAATATACACCCCTGCTTGCCGCCTCATCCCCAGCTGGGAGCGTAAAAGCTGTATAAGACAGCTGAAAAGAAAGAGGAGCCGAAACATTATTAAATAAAAGGTCTTTGTTGGAGGCATTATTAAATAAAAGGGCCAATATGGAAGCTATTATTAATTAAAGTTCCGAATATAGGGGACATTATTACAGGAATGGGCCAAGGGGAAATAATTATACGAAGGGGCACAGGATGGAGGATAATATTATATTATGGGAGACATTATTAAATAAGTGGCTAAGGAGAGAGGACATTATACAGAAAGGGCCCAGGATGGAGGCCAATATTACAGGAAGGGGTCAGGATGGAGGACATAATTACAGGATGGGGGCATTATTGCAGTAAGAGGGTAAGGATGGGCGACAATTACTATATGGATAAAACATACATGATTTATTTATGGTGGCAAGCTGGGACCATAATTATTGTAGGAGCCAGTTAGGGGAACTTTTAATGTTGCAATATATTTTACTTTTAAGGATACAGTTTTCTGTGAATGGATTTACCCTAGCAACTGTAATGGTAGCTGTATTAGACCTGCTTAAGCATCATGCCAGCAGCATGAGTAGATATTTTAAACCAAAAGAACTTGAAAGAAACCTGTCAACTGATTAATGCTGTCCTAATTGTGGGCAGCATTTAGCAGAGCATAACTGCATGATTGCAGACAGGTAATTTTTTTTCTCTGAATGCTCAGGCATTTTAGAAACCATTGTGTCTTAAAGATCTGGCCGGGGACCATAACCAGAGACAAAATTAGTCCAGCCTTGTCTCTGACCAGCGTTCCCCAAACACTGCTCTAGGTGATTTACATGTTTCTCTCTATGTGAGAGATTCATCAATCACTTGCGTTGGCACTGGGAGAAGATAGCCATGAGAGAAAGTGCACTAGTCTTGTCTCTGGCCAGGGGCTGAATTATCAGTGGATTGCCTAAAATCTCTTGGGCTGCATTGCTCTATTTTATATAACATTTGATTTATGTTTATAGTCTATAAACTACTATGTCCACCTTGTGCTCACATGCAGCATTACTGTACACAGCATGGTGAGCAAACCAATGTCCCTGGCCTATTTAGCTCCTTCTCACTGCAAGTACAGCCTCCTTCTCCATACCTCCCAACCGTCCCGGATACAGCGGGACTATCCCGATTTTGAGCCGGTGTCCTGTTGTCACGGCCGTGAGCCATGTGTCCCGTGGCTCCACCCACCCACTCTCTCCTCGTCTCGCTTTCTCTTACTGTCTCACTTTATCCCCCTCCTATCCACGTGAGCAGAGCTGAGCACTACTTCACACTGCTCTGACTCTGTGCTGCTGCTATATGGTATGGGTCGGCAGCAGCCGCACTTCCCTGGCTACTGGCGCTTTAAACCTGACACATGCAGCCCAGCGTGCACTGCTCACCGCTAGTCTGCTTGTGTATGGAAGTTCATCTGTGGGCGGAGCTACCGCACAACATGCTGTGCTCCTGTCCACAGATGAAGAGACTGGAGGGAGAGGAGCCACAGCTCCAATGAACATCACCGGATTCAGTGCTGTACGTGAACCCCCACCTCTCCCCACCTACCCAGAGCTGTATGCCCCCAGCCCCCTCCTCACCAGAGCTGTATGCCTCCAGCTACCACCCTTCTCACCAGAGCTGTATGCCCCCAGCCCCCTCCTCACTACAGCTGTATGCCTCCAGCCCCCTCCTCACCAGAACTGTATGTCTCCAGCCACCCCCCCTCACCAGAACTATATGCCCTTAGCCCCCCTCACCAGAGCTGTATGTCCCCAGCCCCGTCACCAGAGCTGTATGCCCCCAGCCCCCCTCACCAGAACTGTATGCCTCCAGCCCCCCTCACCAGAACTGCATGCCCCCAGCCCCCCTCCCTAGAACTGTATGCCCCCAGCCCCCCTCCCCAGATCTGAAAACTGTAGTGTGCGAAGCGGTAAGCAAAGCAAAAGGTGGCTACTTTGAAGAACCTAGAATATAAGATATATTATCAGCTGTTTCACACTTTTTTTTTAAGTATTTCATTCCACATGTGTTAATTCATAGTTTTGATGCCTTCAATGTGAATCTACAATTTTCAGAGTCATACTGTATATATATATATATATATATATATATATATATATATATATATATAGATATAGATATAAATCCATCCTCCCTTGTGATTAATATACAGCAGTGTCAGTGTGCACTGTGCGAGGCTGGGTCTGTTAAAGTCTTGTCCATCACATCCCCAGGAGAAGTTGGACAGAGATAAGCGGGGAGGTATCAGAGGCTGCTGCCGATTTCCCCATATTAATACCTCTAATGTGTCTATATGTATGACGTGTATATCTATGTATGTCAGTATGACTGTGTATATTGATTTGTCTGTTTATATGTATTTTAGGGAATTTGTCTTTAAATATGCACCATGTATGTACATATGCCTGTATGTGTATGTATCTGTTTATGCACATTTCTGTGTGTGCATGGGGGCCAGAGAGTCTTTTTCATCTTGGTGTCCTTCTCCAGAAAGTGAACACTCCGAAAAATGGTGCACAACTGAGCACACGGTGACTCCGTCTGCACCGTTATAGTAAATGGCTCCGTCAGTGCATACAGTTAGGTCCAGAAATATTTGGACAGTGACACAAGTCTTGTTATTTTAGCTGTTTACAAAAACATGTTCAGAAGTACAATTATATATATATAATATGGGCCTTAAAGTGCACACTCCCAGCTGCAATATGAGAGTTTTCACATCCAAATCGGAGAAAGGGTTTAGGAATCATAGCTCTGTAATGCATAGCCTCCTCTTTTTCAAGGGACCAAAAGTAATTGGACAAGGGACTCTAAGGGCTGCAATTAACTCTGATGGCATCTCCCTCGTTAACCTGTAATCAATGAAGTAGTTAAAAGGTCTGGGGTTAATTACAGGTGTGTGGTTTTGCATTTGGAAGTTGTTGCTGTGACCAGACAACATGCGGTCTAAGGAACTCTCAATTGAGGTGAAGCAGAACATCCTGAGGCTGAAAAAAAAGAAAAAATTCATCAGAGAGATAGCAGACATGCTTGGAGTAGCAAAATCAACAGTCGGGTACATTCTGAGAAAAAAGGAATTGACTGGTGAGCTTGGGAACTCAAAAAGGCCTGGGCGTCCACGGATGACAACAGTGGTGGATGATCGCCGCATACTTTCTTTGGTGAAGAAGAACCCGTTCACAACATCAACTGAAGTCCAGAACACTCTCAGTGAAGTAGGTGTATCTGTCTCTAAGTCAACTGTAAAGAGAAGACTCCATGAAAGTAAATACAAAGGGTTCACATCTAGATGCAAACCATTCATCAATTCCAAAAATAGACAGGCCAGAGTTAAATTTGCTGAAAAACACCTCATGAAGCCAGCTCAGTTCTGGAAAAGTATTCTATGGACAGATGAGACAAAGATCAACCTGTACCAGAATGATGGGAAGAAAAAAGTTTGGAGAAGAAAGGGAACGGCACATGATCCAAGGCACACCACATCCTCTGTAAAACATGGTGGAGGCAACGTGATGGCATGGGCATGCATGGCTTTCAATGGCACTGGGTCACATGTGTTTATTGATGACATAACAGCAGACAAGAGTAGCCGGATGAATTCTGAAGTGTACCGGGATATACTTTCAGCCCAGATTCAGCCAAATGCCGCAAAGTTGATCGGACGGCGCTTCATAGTACAGATGGACAATGATACAAGCCAAGCATACAGCCAAAGCTACCCAGGAGTTCATGAGTGCAAAAAAGTGGAACATTCTGCAATGGCCAAGTCAATCACCAGATCTTAACCCAATTGAGCATGCATTTCACTTGCTCAAATCCAGACTTAAGACGGAAAGATCCACAAACAAGCAAGACCTGAAGGCTGCGGCTGTAAAGGCCTGGCAAAGCATTAAGAAGGAGGAAACCCAGCGTTTGGTGATGTCCATGGGTTCCAGACTTAAGGCAGTGATTGCCTCCAAACGATTCGCAACAAAATATTGAAAATAAAAATATTTTGTTTGGGTTTGGTTTATTTGTCCAATTACTTTTGACCTCCTAAAATGTGGAGTGTTTGTAAAGAAATGTGTACAATTCCTACAATTATGTTAGGGCCAGGTGGACGGGCAGACCCAGGAGGTGGATCCACTGGGCCGAACACCTTACTGAAGGCAAGGGGTCCGGTAGCCGGAGCACAACAGGTAGCAGGACAGTCCGTTAAAGAGAGTGGAATGTAGAAGTCCCTGGGACCACGGAGTCACTGATGGTAGTCCGGGTGACGGAGCTCAGGTTCGGAGGCCGAGATGTTGTCAGGCGGAGTCCGGAACCGAGGGAGCGAGAGGACAGATCACCACAGGGATCAGAGATGGTACGGCTGACGGGATGGCAGATAGTCAGCGTTCGGGGTTCGGGAATCGGCAGGACCGGATGGCGAGGCAGGAGCGGCTCTAGAAGAGAGATAGGTAAGTATACCAGCAGACACAAGGAGACCTGACTCCTAGCTTAGGAAACAAGAAGAACAGGCCCCACCCACTTGGACATTAAACCCCTTTATACCCTGTACCTGTGTGTTCAATATCCTGTCAGTGGACGATGACCCTTTAAGAAAGGGTCAATGACCGCGCGCGCGCCCTAATGCGCATGCGCGAGGCCCGGGTGCCAGAAGCCAGGGCAGGGAGCGGCGAACAGGAGGCAGGGGAGCCGGGCTGGAGCGAAGCTGCCGGCGGACGCTGGGAGCGGGGACCGGGACGCCTGGGGATCATAGGTGAGGGGGCCTGGAGGCTGTGGAGCGGGGGATGCCGGACAGAGGAGCCGGGGAGCGAGCCAGGGAAGCCGGGGAGCGTGGCAGGGAAGCTGGGGAGCTGGGCAGGGGACCCGGGGAGCGTGACAGTACCCCCTCCCCCACGCCCCCCTCCCCGCAACCGGGACAGGAAGGCACGTATCAGAGGAGTACCCACATTCTCCCGGGGTTCCCAGGACCTATCCTCAGGACCATACCCTGCCCAGTCCACCAAGAAGAACTGCCGGCCCCGTACGGTTTTCATGGCCACGTTATCCCTTACCGCATAGATGTCATCATCAGCAATAGGAGGAGCAGAACTGGCAGCAGCGGAGAAGGGACCAAGGACAACCGGCTTGAGCAGGGAGACGTGGAAGGAGTTGGGTATCCTCATCATGGTCGGGAGCTACAGCTTGTAGGAAGGCACGTATCAGAGGAGTACCCACATTCTCCCGGGGTTCCCAGGACCTATCCTCAGGACCATACCCCGCCCAGTCCACCAAGAAGAACTGCCGGCCCCGTACGGTTTTCATGGCCACGTTATCCCTTACCGCATAGATGTCATCATCAGCAATAGGAGGAGGAGCAGAACTGGCAGCAGCGGAGAAGGGACCAAGGACAACCGGCTTGAGCAGGGAGACGTGGAAGGAGTTGGGTATCCTCATCGTGGCCGGGAGCTGCAGCTTGTAGGAGACCTCATTGATCTTGCTGAGGACTTTAAACGGCCCGATGTAGCGAGGACACAGCTTGTATGACGGTAGCTTCAATCGGACGTACTTGGAAGCAAGCCAGACCAGATCTCCTGGAGAGAAACACGGGGGATCCAGACGCCTCTTGTCTGCGTGTCTCTTCATCCGCAGGGAAGCACGTCCAAGGGACGTCTTGACAGAGTCCCAAATTGTTGCAAAGTCACGGGCTACAGCATCAGCAGCAGGGACATCCGAGGAAGAGGATACAGGTAATGGGACGGAAGGCTGAAGTCCGTAAATGACATGGAAGGGAGAGCTGGAGGAGGACTCACTGACGTGGTGGTTATGGGAGAATTCAGCCCAAGGAAGAAGCGTGGACCAGTCGTCATGATGGGCGTTGACGTAGTGACGTAAGAAGGAGGTCAAGATCTGATTGACTCGTTCCACTTGGCCATTCGACTGAGGATGGTAGGCTGAAGAAAAGTCCAGAGTCACTCCCAGATGTTTGCAGAGAGCCCTCCAGAAGCAGGAGGTGAACTGAGTTCCTCTGTCGGACACAATGTGTGATGGAAAGCCATGCAACCGGAAGATGTGCTGTATGTAGGCGTCATCGAGTTCCTGGGCTGAGGGCAGTCCAGCCATAGGGACAAAATGAGCCATTTTGGAGAACCGATCCACCACGACCCATATGACTGTGTGTCCGGAGGACAGAGGCAAGTCCGTAATAAAGTCCATTACAATGTGTTGCCACGGAACAGAGGGTATAGGCAGAGGCAGAAGACCACCATATGGCAGGTGTTTGGGCGTCTTGTTCCTGCCACAAGAGGAGCAGGCTGAGACAAAAGAAGCGATGTCCGTGCGAAGGGATGGCCACCAGTAGTGACGTACAATTGTACTCCATGTTCTCTTCTGACCAGCATGGCCGGCTGTTTTCGAGGCATGGCCCCAGTGCAACACTTTTTGCCTGTCGGTCTCAGAGACATAGGTCTTCCCGGGCGGTATCTGGGCCAGGGTGACAGGGGCCACCGGAATGATTTTACTAGGGCAGATGATGGGCTGGGATGTCTCCTCCTGTTCCATGGGCATGAATGACCTGGACAAGGCATCTGCTCGCACATTCTTGTCTGCGGGTCGGAAATGGAGCTGGAAATCGAACCTGGCAAAGAACAAGGACCACCTGGCTTGCCGTGGGTTCAGTCGCTGAGCGGACCGCAGGTATTCCAGGTTCTTGTGGTCCGTATAAATGATCACGGGGTACACTGCTCCCTCCAGAAGGTAGCGCCATTCCTCCAGAGCCAGTTTGACTGCCAATAGCTCTCGGTCACCAATGGTGTAGTTGCGTTCAGGCGCTGAGAAGCTCTTGGAGAAGAAAACGCAAGTCACCATCTTCCCGGAGGAGGACTTCTGCATGAGCACTGCTCCGGCTCCCGAGGAGGAGGCATCCACCTCCAAGGTGAACTGTCGGTTTAACTCCGGACAGTGGAGCACAGGGGAGGAAGCAAATGCCCGCTTCAGGGAGCCAAACGCGGCGTCGTCCGTAGGTGACCAGTCCTTCGGATTAGCCCCCTTCTTGGACAAGGCGGAGAGAGGTGCAGTCAGAGCAGAAAAGTGAGGGATGAACTGAGGGTAATAGTTTGCGAATCCCAGAAAGCGTTGGATTGCCTTCAGTCCAGAAGGAGGGGGCCAGTTGAGAATGGAAGAGACCTTCTCCGGATCCATCTGCAGGCCGGTATCGGAGATCACGTAACCCAGGAAGGGAAGAGAAGACTGCTCGAAGACACACTTCTCGTACTTGGCGTACAGACGATTCTCCCTCAGTCTTTGTAGAACCAGCTGCACGTTCTCTCTGTGGGTCTGGAGGTCCGGAGAAAAGACCAGGATGTCATCAAGATACACCACCACACAGACGTAGAGAAGATCCCGGAACACGTCGTTCACCAATTCCTGAAAGACTGCTGGTGCGTTACACAGGCCGAAGGGCATCACACAGTATTCATAGTGCCCATTGCAAGTATTGAACGCGGTCTTCCATTCGTCCCCAGAGCGGATGCGGACCAGGTTGTAGGCACCCCGAAGATCCAACTTGGTAAACACACGAGCTCCTCTAAGCCGATCAAACAATTCGGGGATGAGCGGCAGGGGGTATTTATTTTTTACGGTGATTTGGTTCAATCCCCGGTAGTCAATGCATGGGCGTAAGTCGCCCTCTTTCTTCTTAACGAAGAAGAAGCCTGCTCCAGCAGGAGAGGAGGATCTCCGAATGAATCCCCTTGCCAGGTTCTCTGTGATGTAAGTAGACATGGCCCTTGTTTCGGCAGGAGACAGCGGATATATCCGTCCTCGAGGTGGTGTAGTTCCCGGGAGCAGGTCGATGGCACAATCGTAAGGACAATGTGGCGGCAGTACCTCTGACTCCTTTTTATCAAAGACGTCCGCGAAGGGCCAATAGGCCGAGGGCAGTCCCGGTAGGAACTCTGGAACCGGAGGTCGTCGGATGGGCTGTATAGTCTTCAGACAGTTCTCGTGGCAAGAGGAGCCCCATCGGGTGATTTCACCAGTACCCCAGCTGACTGACGGTTCGTGTGTCCGTAACCAGGGGAGTCCCAGCAGGATTTGATGAGACATGTGTGGGAGGACATAGAGAGCGATGTTCTCGGTGTGCAGGGCACCGATACGCAGTTCCACCGGCTTGGTGATCCACGAGATGGTGTCAGAGAGGGGTCTCCCATCCACAGAGGCAATCACGAGGGGTTTGTCGAGTGGAGTAACAGGCACCTGGTACTTGTCCACCGTGGCCTGTTGGATGAAATTGCCTGCTGCCCCGGAATCGAGGTACGCCTCGGCCGTGAACCGCGTCTCTCCCGTTGTCACTTGAACAGTCCACGTAACCGGGTCTGAGAGAGTCCCAGCACCTAGGGTGGCCTCTCCTACCAACCCTAGGCTTTGGAGTTTCCCGGCCTCTCTGGACAGGAGCGTAGCAGGTGTGTGCCCTCTCCGCAGTAGAAGCAGAGACCCTTGGCGAGCCGTTCTGCTTGGCGTTGTTCGGACTGCCGCAAACGGTCGATCTGCATGGGCTCGTGGACGGAGACACCAGATGACGTTGACTGAAGTACTGCGGGCTTCTGCGGAGGAGAGGAATGCCGTATCGGACGTCTCTCACGGGACACCTCTTTGGATCGTTCCTGAAAGCGAAGATCCACTCGAGTCGCTAGGTCAATCAGGGCATCCAGGGTGGACGGCACGTCACGACCAGCCAGCTCATCTTTAATACGACCCGAGAGACCTTCCCAGAAGGCGGCGGTTAGAGCCTCATTGTTCCACCCGAGTTCCGAAGCCAAGGTGCGAAAACGGATGGCATATTGGCCCACCGTCAGAGTCCCCTGACGTAGCCGGAGGAGAGATGAGGCAGATGCGGAGGCGCGTCCGGGCTCGTCAAAGGTGCCATGAAATGCCTGCAGGAAGTCCTGGATGTTAGTGGTCACAGGGTCCTCCTTCTCCCACAAGGGGTTCATCCAGGCCAGTGCCTCACCCTCTAGATGGGACATCATGAACGCGACCTTGGCTTGGTCGGAGGCAAACAAGTGCGGCAGCTGCTTGAAATGGAGAGAGCATTGATTGATGAATCCCCTGCAGGTCTTGGGATCTCCGGCGTACCGGGGTGGTGAGGCCAAACGAAGTCTGGAAGCATCCGAGGAGGCTGCCACAGGAGCTGTGGCCGTGGATTGTACAGTGGAAGCTCGAGATGCTGAAGATGTGACCGACGCTTGTAGCGTGTTCAGGCGGGCGTCCACAGAAGACATGAAGTTCAGCATGCGGGTCTGGGTCTCACGCTGGCGTGTTAGTTCCTCCTGCAAGGCCGCTAGTGCTTCGGCGGGATCCATGGCCTGTTCTTACTGTTAGGGCCAGGTGGACGGGCAGACCCAGGAGGTGGATCCACTGGGCCGAACACCTTACTGAAGGCAAGGGGTCCGGTAGCCGGAGCACAACAGGTAGCAGGACAGTCCGTTAAAGAGAGTGGAATGTAGAAGTCCCTGGGACCACGGAGTCACTGATGGTAGTCCGGGTGACGGAGCTCAGGTTCGGAGGCCGAGATGTTGTCAGGCGGAGTCCGGAACCGAGGGAGCGAGAGGACGGATCACCACAGGGATCAGAGATGGTATGGACTGACGGGATGGCAGATAGTCAGCGTTCGGGGTTCGGGAATCGGCAGGACCGGATGGCGAGGCAGGAGCGGCTCTAGAAGAGAGATAGGTAAGTATACCAGCAGACACAAGGAGACCTGACTCCTAGCTTAGGAAACACGAAGAACAGGCCCCGCCCACTTGGACATTAAACCCCTTTATACCCTGTACCTGTGTGTTCAATATCCTGTCAGTGGACACTGGCCCTTTAAGAAAGGGTCAATGACCGCGCGGGCGCCCTAATGCGCATGCGCGAGGCCCGGGTGCCAGAAGTCAGGGCAGGGAGCGGGGAACAGGAGGCAGGGGAGCCGGGCTGGAGCGAAGCTGCCGGCGGACGCTGGGAGCGGGGACCGGGACGCCTGGGGATCATAGGTGAGGGGGCCTGGAGGCTGTGGAGCGGGGGACGCCGGACAGAGGAGCCGGGGAGCGAGCCAGGGAAGTCGGGGAGCGTGGCAGGGGAGCCGGGGAGCTGGGCAGGGGACCCGGGGAGCGTGACAAATTTCTATCAGATATTTTTGTTCAAACCTTCAAATTAAACGTTAAAATCTGCACTTTAATTCTGTTGTAGAGATTTCATTTCAAATCCAATGTGGTGGCATGCAGAGCCCAACTCGCGAAAATTGTGTCACTGTCCAAATATTTCTGGACCTAACTGTATGTTCAAAACTCGTTCTATGGAGGGTTCAGACCGAAGCCCCTAAGGGACTACTGAACGGAGATCAGAACGCAGTGTGACAGCGGCATCTCATGATTTCAGTGTCGCGGGCGACGGGGCGCTGTGCTCACCACGCTCGGGTCCGGCGCTGCTGCTGCTGCTCGGTGGCTCGAGCGGTCAGCCGGATCCGGGGACTCGAGCGGCGCTCCTCGCCCGTGAGTGAAAGGGGTGTTTTGTTGGTGTTTGGGGGTGTCAGTTTGTGACGCCACCCACGGTGTGTGGTGAGGTTGGGGCACCACCGCTGCTCTGTACGGGGATCCCGGGAGCGGTGACAGGGAGCAGCTGGGATGTTTTCCTCCCCTCTGTGGCTAGGGGGATTGTGGTAGTCCCGGGGCCCGGAGTGATTGTCTGTTTGATGGATTGCGGGGCTTGACCAGGTGCAGGGTGGCGGGACAGCGCAGTGCCAGACGGCACGGGGGTACTTACTCAGCCAGTAACGCACACGGAGTCTCTGGTAAAACAAACGGCTGGATGGACGAGTCCCACAGATGACTGCGACGGTCACTCCCGGTAGATTGGCGGTAACTGTCTCTCCCTGCACCGGTGTTATGTTCTCGGCCCCGATGGCTTCCCACCGGTAACCCGCTCCCCAGCGGTATGTTTGCCGGAGGAGCCCCTTTTGCCCGCAAGCGCTGGCCCTGGGAACTCTAGCTGCGGCGGTAGCTGTATTTCCCTTCACGGTTGAGCGGTTGCCTTCAGTCGGGTCTTTATTTCTGGGAAACCCCGGAGGTTTAACGGCGACTCCAAGCCTGGTTGGGGTCCGTAGGCCCTGCTGAATGGTGCTGGCCTCTCTTCACTCCCCGGTCCGGTACCGGCGGGCCACCGCCCGTCCCCGGTCCTTACGGTTATGCTTCAATCAGCCTCGCCTGCAGACGGTCACCACTGTCTGCCAACCTTGCTGTTTCTGTGCCCGGGCCACGTGCCCGGACACGGTCAGACTGCTCCTTTACCACTTCACTCCTTCACTTTCCTCACTGTTCTCTCAGTTCTAACTGTTCTAACTGTTCTAACTGTTCTAATTGTTCTTCCCTCTTTTCCCGCCTCCAGGACTGTGAACTCCTCGGTGGGTGGGGCCAACCACCTGGCTCCACCCCACCTGGTGTGGACATCAGCCCCTGGAGGGAGGCAACAAGGATTTCGTGTGTGCGGCTCATTTGCCTAACCAGGGTGTGGGGTGTGTTGTTGCAGTACCTGTGACGTCCTGGCTTGTCCAGGGCGCCACATCAGCAGAAC
The DNA here is from genome assembly GCF_048569485.1 of Anomaloglossus baeobatrachus. Taxonomy (NCBI): domain Eukaryota; kingdom Metazoa; phylum Chordata; class Amphibia; order Anura; family Aromobatidae; genus Anomaloglossus; species Anomaloglossus baeobatrachus. The sequence continues at coordinate 405,788,925 of NC_134354.1, read as the reverse complement.
AATAAGTCTACAGTATTCTCTAATTGCTTTTATTAACCAGAAGCACAATATTATTTAATATATTTTATGTAACAGAGTAGACCTGGTAGGAAATGTGCAGCTTTTACATAGTGCAGATTTAGGTGTCAGATCTGCTTTAAAATAGAATGTTGAAGTTTAAAATATTCAATTTTAAAAGAAATACAAGAAATACTACCGAGTTTGCATTAAGACAGTTATTGTTTATAAGGGTATGTGCCCATGATCAGGACTCGCTGTGTCCTAGATGAAGTGGGTCCTGAACTGTGGGTCCGCGAGTCTCCTCCAAAGGAGAACGCAAAAGACCACAGCTGCTTGTGCCCACGATCAGGGTTCAGTGTGCTGCGATCTCCTTCTTGTGTTCTCCCTACGGATGCATGCGACTGCAGCAAACAATTGACATGTTAAGGTCTGGAAAGACGCACCGCAGGTCATTGTTTACTGCGGAAAGAACAAGCTCAGTGGGCAACAGGTTTCTAGAAATCCATCCATGTACAATGCAGCGTTTTGGACGCAGCAAAAACACACTGCATCCAAAAACGCTGCAAACACTGATTGTGGGTATGTGACGCCCTGGACTAGCCAGGTAGTCACAGATATCGCCCCGCAAAACACCAGTCCCACACAAGGTAACACCAGCCAAACCATAAACCCTAGTCACCTCCTTCAGTGCTTAATGAACACACCAAGGGGCGGAACCAGGCAGTTGACCATGCCGACCGAGGAGTTCAGAGGGCCTGATGCAGGAAATAGTCAGATCAGTGGAGTTGTCAGTACAGTACAAACAGTCAGTAAGTAGTGAGTGAGGAGTGAAGAAGACTGACAGGTGTGAGGGTCGTAGCCCGCACACCTTGGCTAGGAGGCATACGGTGGCCTAGCCTGCAGGAGCCGAGAAGACGGCTCAATGTAACCGTGGTGGACCGGGACAGAGTAGTGGCCCACCGGTACTGACCCGGGGAACCGACTGGAAACCGGGGAGCACACAGGGGGGTACGCAGACCCTGAAACAAGGTCCAGAATCCACTGGACTGAGTTAATTCACTGATTACAGTCTAGACTATAGGTCCTTTCCCACCCAAGTCCCGACTGAAGACAACAGCCCACCGAGGGGGATAGAAAGCCACCACACAGGCAGAAAGATCCCACGGGCCAGCATCTGCGGGCAAACGGGCTCCTCCGACATATACCCAGCCGGGGAGCGGACTCCCATTGCTTAAGCGCAGGCAGTCTACACATACACTACACAGTGTAGGAGAAAGGCAAAGACCACCGAACCGGGTGGGAGACCAGACGCAGCCGGCTGCGGGCACTGCCCACCATCAACTTTGTTTACCAGAGACTTGTGTGTGTCAATAACAGTGAGTACCACAGTGCCACCCGGCTGCGCACCTCCCTGCACCGCCCAGCTACTCTCTCCAATGGGCCCCGGGGCCATCATCCCTGCCCATGGAGGGTTTAACATCTTGCTGCATCACCATCTCCCCCGGGTGCCCCGTAACCGCAGCGGTGGTGTCTACACCTTCACCACATCCCGTGGGTGGCTTCACGAACTCAAACACGGCTCTGGCCGTACACCTACCTACCACCACCCTAAGTAGCGCCAGCACCCTTTCAGAGCGACGTGACCCCGGGTCCGGAGGCACTCGAGCCACCCACCAACGAGCCCGGATCTGAGCGGCTCGGCTGAAGCCGAGCACGGGGTGGTACAGGTACACAGTCTTAAACAATATGATCAGCAGTGCTGAATAGCAATGGATGTTGGTGTGACAGGTTGTGAAATGGATGTGGTTAGGGGCGTGACCTAAAATTGTCACGGCGCGCGTACTCTTTCTCATGTTTAAAAGTTGGGAGGTATTTCCTTGTCCGTGCACCTGCTTCCAACCTTTGCAGAACAATATCTGCACAAAGGCTTGAGCTCTTCAATGTGTTGTTGTACTGCCTGAAGGGTCTCACTGACAACTTGTGACTCTTCTCATCCCTCTATTTAACAGCCATGAATACTATCTGCTAATTGTTTTAGAGGGCAGTAATGACAGTAGGAAGCACAGTGATTAGAAGCTGTGAGACAAGGTGGCTTTACACACTGCAACATCGCAAACGACATCGCTGTAACCAGGGGCGTAACGACCGCGGTCGCAGAGGTCGCCACTGCGACCGGGCCCGCGGGGTTAAAGGGGCCCGGCAGCCGCTCTGCAGAGCCGGCTGCCGGGCCCCTATGTGTAGTGCCGCTGTGTAGTGGCCGACTGCGCGACTGTTAGGGGGCCGGCCTGTGAGTCAGGGGAGCCCGGTGTCAGCAGGGGGCATAGGGGCCCCTGACCTGGAGAGGCCACCAGGCGTTCCTGACCTGCAGCAGAGCAGGACTGCTCCTGCACGGCAGACGGAATCCATCCTGCAGGACCTGCGATGATGTCATGCCCATGTGACTGTGGGAGGAGACACAGGATGCCGGGGAGAAAGCAGGAGACGATACTTTGGACACATGACTGGTAATGAGAAAAGAGGAAACATGAGGGGGAGGGGGGCTGCAGGGTGAGTGCAGACTGCGACAGAAGCATGTGAAGGGGTGCAGAGTGTTTGAGAGGGGTAATTTGGGGTACAGGCAGGGTGAGTTATGTGGGGCAGGGTGTGTGACATATGGTGGTGTAGTGTGTGTGTGAGTGATATGGAGGGATGCAGGCTGTATGGGGAGCAGGGTGTGTGACATATGGGGGCAGGGGCGTAACTACCGCGGTCGCAGGGGTCGGAAGGAGAAGAGAGGTATTGTACTTGTTTTTTGTTATTTTGCTGGCTCCATGACACGTAGAGGCCCCGGGGGAAGCTGGCTGCATGACACATAGAGGCCCGGGGGGGGGGGGGCGGCTGGCTGCATGACACCTGGTGGGACTGGCTGCATGACACATGGAGGCCTGGGGGGGCTGGTTGCATGACACATGGAGGCCTGGGGGGCTGGCTGCATGACACCTGGTGGGGCTGGCTGCATGACACATAGAGGCCTGGGGGTCTGGCTGCATGACACCTGGTGGGGCTGGCTGCATGACACATGGAGGCCTGGGGGGCTGGCTGCATGACACCTGGTGGGGCTGGCTGCATGACACCTGGTGGGGCTGGGGGGCTGGCAGCATGACACGTAGAGGCCCCGGGGCAAGCTGGCTGCATGACACATAGAGGCCCTGGGGGGGCTGGCTGCATGACACCTGGTGGGACTGGCTGCATGACACATAGAGGCCTGGGGGGCTGGCTGCATGACACCTGGTGGGGCTGGCTGCATGACACATAGAGGCCTGGGGGTCTGGCTGCATGACACCTGGTGGGACTGGCTGCATGACACATGGAGGCCTGGGGGGGCTGGTTGCATGACACATGGAGGCCTGGGGGTCTGGCTGCATGACACCTGGTGGGGCTGGCTGCATGACACATAGAGGCCCTGGGGGGGCTGGCTGCATGACACCTGGTGGGGTTGGCTGCATGACACATAGAGGCCCTGGGGGGGCTGGCTGCATGACACATGGAGGCCTGGGGGGCTGGCTGCATGACACCTGGTGGGGCTGGCTGCATGACACATAGAGGCCTGTGGGGCTGGCTGCATGACACATGGAGGCCTGGGGGGCTGGCTGCATGACACATGGAGGCCTGGGGGGCTGGCTGCATGACACCTGGTGGGGCTGGCTGCATGACACATAGAGGCCTGTGGGGCTGGCTGCATGACACATGGAGGCCTGGGGGGCTGGCTGCATGACACATGGAGGCCTGGGGGGCTGGCTGCATGACACCTGGTGGGGCTGGCTGCATGACACCTGGTGGGGCTGGGGGGCTGGCAGCATGACACGTAGAGGCTCCGGGGCAAGCTGGCTGCATGACACATAGAGGCCCTGGGGGGGCTGGCTGCATGACACCTGGTAAGACTGGCTGCATGACACATAGAGGCCTGGGGGGCTGGCTGCATGACACCTGGTGGGGCTGGCTGCATGACACATAGAGGCCTGGGGGTCTGGCTGCATGACACCTGGTGGGGCTGGCTGCATGACACATAGAGGCCTGTGGGGCTGGCTGCATGACACATGGAGGCCTGGGGGGCTGGCTGCATGACACCTGGTGGGGCTGGCTGCATGACACATGGAGGCCTGGTGGGGCTGGCTGCATGACACATAGAGGCCCTGGGGGGGCTGGCTGCATGACACCGGGTGGGGCTGGCTGCATGACACATAGAGGCCTGTGGGGCTGGCTGCATGACACCTGGTGGGGCTGGCTGCATGACACATGGAGGCCTGGGGGGCTGGCTGCATGACACATGGAGGCCTGTGGGGCTGGCTGCATGACACCTGGTGGGGCTGGGGGGCTGGGCTAGCAGCATGACACGTAGAGGCCCCGGGGCAAGCTGGCTGCATGACACATAGAGGCCCTGGGGGGGCTGGCTGCATGACACCTGGTGGGGCTGGCTGCATGACACATAGAGGCCCTGGGGGGGCTGGCTGCATGACACATGGAGGCCTGGGGGGCTGGCTGCATGACACCTGGTGGGGCTGGCTGCATGACACATAGAGGCCTGTGGGGCTGGCTGCATGACACATGGAGGCCTGGGGGGCTGGCTGCATGACACATGGAGGCCTGGGGGGCTGGCTGCATGACACCTGGTGGGGCTGGCTGCATGACACATAGAGGCCTGTGGGGCTGGCTGCATGACACATGGAGGCCTGGGGGGCTGGCTGCATGACACATGGAGGCCTGGGGGGCTGGCTGCATGACACCTGGTGGGGCTGGCTGCATGACACCTGGTGGGGCTGGGGGGCTGGCAGCATGACACGTAGAGGCCCCGGTGCAAGCTGGCTGCATGACACATAGAGGCCCTGGGGGGGCTGGCTGCATGACACCTGGTGGGACTGGCTGCATGACACATAGAGGCCTGGGGGGCTGGCTGCATGACACCTGGTGGGGCTGGCTGCATGACACATAGAGGCCTGGGGGTCTGGCTGCATGACACCTGGTGGGGCTGGCTGCATGACACATAGAGGCCTGTGGGGCTGGCTGCATGACACATGGAGGCCTGGGGGGCTGGCTGCATGACACCTGGTGGGGCTGGCTGCATGACACATGGAGGCCTGGTGGGGCTGGCTGCATGACACATAGAGGCCCTGGGGGGGCTGGCTGCATGACACCTGGTGGGGCTGGCTGCATGACACATAGAGGCCTGTGGGGCTGGCTGCATGACACCTGATGGGGCTGGCTGCATGACACATGGAGGCCTGGGGGGCTGGCTGCATGACACATGGAGGCCTGTGGGGCTGGCTGCATGACACCTGGTGGGGCTGGGGGGCTGGGCTAGCAGCATGACACGTAGAGGCCCCGGGGCAAGCTGGCTGCATGACACGTGGAGGCCTGGGGGGCTGGCTGCATGATACATGGAGGCCTGGGGGTGCTGGCTGCATGATACATGGAGGTCTATGGGACTGCATAATAAACATGAAGGACACCTTATACATGGACTATAGGGGTGCATTATACATGGAGGAGTATGGGGCTGCATAATACAATATGATTCATGGGGCTGCATTATAATACATATAGGACTATGGGGGCTACATTATAATATATGGAGGACTATGGAGGCTAGTTTATACATGGTCTGTGGGGGTGCATTATAAAACAGGGAGGACTATGTTGTGCAGTATAAAATATGGAGAACTATGGAAAATGTATTATAATACATGGAGGACTATGGAAGTGCATTCTAATATATGAACGGTTATGTGGGACCCTTTATACTATATGGAAGGCTATGTGGGGGCCATTATAGTATTTGGAGAACTATGTACGAGGGGGGACAAAGATACAAGTATGGGATGGGAATGTTTTGTGCTGAGGTGTGAAGGCTCTTTCCCTCAGCACCCAGCTTTCCCATGCTCTGCTATACATCTCTCAGCACCCAGCTTTCCCATGCTCTGATATGGGAAAGCTGGGTGCTGAGGGAAAGATGTGTGACAGAGCATGGGAAAGCTGGGTGCTGAGGATAAGATGGATATCAGATCATGGGAAAGCAGAGTGCTGTGGGTAAAAGCCAAGTGTCAGCATCATTATCCCGTACCCTAAGTGTCGGTGTACATGGAGGGGGGCCCTGGTCCAAATTTTGCACCAGGGCCCATCAAACTCTAGTTACGCCACTGGCTGTAACGTCACCGGTTTTGTGACGCTATAGCGACCTCCCCAGCGACATTGCAGTGTGTGAAACACATCAGCGACCTGGCCCCTGCTGTGAGGTTGCTGATCGCTACAAATCGTTCAGGACCATTCTTTGGTCCTTTGTTTCCCGCTGTGCAGCAAAGTCTCAGTGTGTAAAGGGGACTTTACAGCGACTTCGTTAGCGACTTCCCTTTCAAAAAGCTGCTTTACAACATCCCCAATGACTAGCTAGGTCGTTCTGCAGGTCCGGATCGCTGTTGCGTCGTTGGCCAGGTCTGCCTGTTTGACAGCTCACCAGAGACTTTGTAGCGATCCCGGCCAGGTTGGGATCGCTGGTGGGATCGCTAGAAAGTCTCAGTGTGTAAAGGGGCCTTTACTGACTGTGGATTCTGGATTTCTGTCCTATCCAGTTGGGCAGGATCAGGTTTCTCAGCCACACATGGAGCCTACACTGAGCACACAGTCACTAAATCACTGCTTGCAATTTCTGAACAAACTGCCTCTTTTCATTACTGCCATGATTAATTCAGACTGGGCCATAATAATCCCTCCAGTGGAGAATATAGTGTATATTAATATATACTTTACCTGTGTATATGTGGCTCCCTGGACAAGCCAGGACGTCACAGGTACTGCAACAACACACCCCACACCCCGGTTAGGCACATCAGCCTCACACACAAATCCTTGTTGCCTCCCTCCAGGGGCTGATGTCCACACCAGGTGGGGCGGGGCCAGGCGGTTGGCTCCTCCCACCGAGGAGTTCACAGTCCTGGAGGCGGGAAAAGGAGAGCAGATCAGTTTGGAGTGTAGAGAGTGAGAGTCAGGGAAGTGGTAGTGGAGGAACTGACTGGCCGTGTCCGGATACGTGGCCCGGGCACCTGACAGCAAGGTTGGCAGACGGTGGTGACTGTCTGCAGGAGAGGCCGATTGACGCACAACCGTAAGTACCGGGGACGGGCGGTGGCCCGTCGGTACAGGATCGGGGAGCGAAGAGAAGCTAGCACCATCCGGCAGGGCCTACGGACCCCGACCAGGCTAGGAGTCGCCGATAAACCGGTCAAATCCATCAGCGACGGGAACCTACGGGGTTTCCCAGCAGTAAAGACTCGACTGAAGGCAACCGTCAAAACCGTGAGGGAGAGAAAGCTACCGCCAGAGCTAGAGCTCCCAGGGCCAGAGCCTGCGAGCAAACAGGGGCTCCCTTAGCCAACCAACCGCTGGGGAGCGGGTTACCGGTGGGAAGCCATCGGGGCCAAGAACATAATACCGGTGCAGGGAGAGACAGTTACCGCCAACCTACTGGGAGTGACCATCGCAGCCGTCTGTGGGACTCGTCCATCCAGCCGTTTGTTTTACCAGAGACTCCGTGTGCGTTACTGGCTGAGTAAGTACCACCGTGCCGTCTGGCACTGCTCTGCCCCGCGACCCTGCACCTGGCCAAGCCCCGCAACCCACCTTACAGACAACAACCCCGGGCCCCGGGACTGCCAAAAACCCCCCTACCCACGGAGGGGAGAGAAACATCTCAGCTGCTCCCTGCCATCGCTCCCGGGATCCCCGTACAGAGCAGCAGTGGTGCCCCAACCTCACCACACACCGTGGGTGGTGTCACAAACCGACATCCCAAACACCAACCAACCACCCCTTTCACTCATGGGCGAGGAGCGCCGCTCGAGTCCCCGGATCCGGCCCAACGCTCGAGCCACCGAGCAGCAGCAGCAGCAGCGCCGGACCCGAGCGTGGTGAGCGCAGCGCCCCACCACCCGCGACAACTTGGCGTCACGAACAGGATCCTACTGTTCTACCACCTGGTGGAAGTGCGCCTTGTGTCCCGCCGGAGGTGTCCAGCTGAAAATTTTCGGAAGCCGCCATATTGGGCGCGAAAAGTCCCCGCTCAATTTTCTTCTCAAGCAGTGAAGGCGCGAAAGCCGAAGCTCCGCCCCTAAAGAGGAGGTGCCAGAGAAACACCAAGGGGGGACGGAAACAAGATGTCTGCACCTGACGGAGAGAAGATGTCCGTGTCTGGTGGAGGGGCGCTGGTCGCAGGAGCGGCAGTGCTTGAAGATTGCATGTAATTAACGCTGCAGAGTGCAGGGACGCCAGGACTCTGCCGGAACAAGTTTCTGGGCCCAGCAGCAAGACGTGCCAGTAGCTCCAGGCCGCGGTCCACTCCATGATGGCAGAGTGGACGTCGGAGAAGAAGGGCCTGGCTGCAACCGTGTGGGCATGCGGAGTGGAGGTGGTTCCAGCGGAGCAGGTAAGCGGCCCACGCCCCTATGTCCCCGAGGGAATGGCCGCTGCGTCTGAGGGGCCCGGCCTGCTGCCATCTACTATGCCACCTCCCTTACTTACTGCCCCTGTACGCGGCCACCGCCCAGACCGACCCGTTACCACTGTCACCGGTAGCGGAGCCCGCAGCGTCTGTGGGAGAGGGCCCAGACCTGCGGACCCCGGGCCTTACCTTTACCACTGCCCTGGCACCCGTCCCGGCATCCATCTTGGCCGCGACGGAGATGATGACGGCCCCGGCAGTCCGCCCCGCCGCAACGGAGGCGATCTTCAACCCGACGCCAGCACCGCCAGTCCTGCTGACCACTCCAAGACACCCAGCTTCGACTGAGGCACCGCGGGGATGTAGCTGCCAAGCGGCAGAGCAGGCCATGTCACAGCGGGGCCCCTCACTACTGAAGGTGCCGGTCGTAGCCAGCACGGAGGGACTCCGGCTGTGCCCATCCCCCACACCGACTGACCTGGAGCGGCAGCTGTGCCCTAAGACTGCTGCTTGGAGAAAAAGGATGTGGTAGCGGTTCCCGGCTACCTTGCTGTCAGTCCCCGTCGGGACCCTGTGATGTTCCCGTTGGCCCTCACGATTCCAAGAGTCCGGTTGGAGGAGCAGCCGTACCCGCACTGCCGGCAGTTTGAAGTGGAGTCCTGTGGGACAGTGTCACTCCTGTGTGAGGGTGGCATTGGGGGCTCGTGCTGTCCGGTGGTGGACCGTGGGAAAACTGCAGGAGGAAGTTGTCCCGAAGTCAGGTGTAGTGAATAGCCCCTGGGACCCAACTGATAGTCCCGGCTGGGACCCTACAGCAAGTCCCCAATGGGACCTTACCGTCTGAGAAGAACCGTCCCTGTTGGGACTGGAGTTGTCCCTGTTATACCGTTAACTCCCACCGTGCGTAAGGAACTTCTTATGGAAAAGCCCGAGAACTCGCAGGGCAACCACAAACTTGTGGAGTGTAAGTAAATTGTTGGCTTGTTACCGTGACCGCCTCCGGAGAGGCTGATTTGAGAGGATGGGCCTGGAGGAAAGGGATGGCCCAGGCTCACCACTACCGTAACCGGTGGCGATCCTCCGGGGGTTCAGGGGTCCCTTAGGGCCTTGGTTCCCCTGAAAGAGACCGTACCCGCTCGGGCAACTTGGGTCTGGACTGGGGCAAGGGGTGCTGCCCATTTTCTTAGGGGCAGCATCAGGGCCAGGTTGTTTGGGCGGGGGGAAGAGCGGAAGCTGTACCGTTTAATAAAAATGTTTAGTAACGTTAAAAGAAAGTGCCTCCCGTTAAGGGAAGTTTATACAGAAATGCTTGTGTTTTATATGTTTTACCGTTTTCTATTTTTTCCCAGTTGTGAAAATAAAACCGGTGATGGACGAGCAGCCTGCGGACGGTCTGCGCTAAACCAAGGGGGAATGTGGCGCCCTGGACAAGCCAGGACGTCACAGGTACTGCAACAACAAACCCCACACCCCGGTTAGGCACATCAGCCTCACACACAAATCCTTGTTGCCTCCCTCCAGGGGCTGATGTCCACACCAGGTGGGGCGGGGCTAGGCGGTTGGCTCCTCCCACCGAGGAGTTCACAGTCCTGGAGGCGGGAAAAGGAGAGCAGATCAGTTTGGAGTGTAGAGAGTGAGAGTCAGGGAAGAGGGTAGTGGAGGAACTGACTGGCCGTGTCCGGGTACGTGGCCCGGGCACCTGACAGCAAGGTTGGCAGACGGTGGTGACCCTCTGCAGGAGAGGCCGATTGACGCACAACCGTAAGGACCGGGGACGGGCGGTGGCCCGCCGGTACCGGATTGGGGAGCGAAGAGAAGCCAGCACCATCCGGCAGGGCCTACGGACCCCGACCAGGCTAGGAGTCGCCGATAAACCGGTCAAATCCGTCAGCGACGAGAACCTCCGGGGTTTCCCAGCAGTAAAGACCCGACTGAAGGCAACCGTCAAAACCGTGAGGGAGAGAAAGCTACCGCCAGAGCTAGAGCTCCCAGGGCCAAAGCCTGCGGGCAAACAGGGGCTCCCTTAGCCAATCAACCGCTGGGGAGCGGGTTACCGGTGGGAAGCCATCGGGGCCAAGAACATAATACCGGTGCAGGGAGAGACAGTTACCACCAACCTACCGGGAGTGACCGTCGCAGCCGTCTGTGGGACTCGTCCATCCAGCCGTTTGTTTTACCAGAGACTCCGTGTGCGTTACTGGCTGAGTAAGTACCACCGTGCCGTCTGGCACTGCGCTGCCCCGCGTCCCTGCACCTGGCCAAGCCCCGCAACCTACCTTATAGACAACAACTCCAGGCCCCAGGACTGCCAAAAACCCCCCTACCCAAGGAGGGGAGAGAAACATCTCAGCTGCTCCCTGCCATCGCTCCCGGAGTCCCCGTACAGAGCAGCGGTGGTGCCCCAACCTCACCACACACCGTGGGTGGCATCACAAACCGACATCCCAAACACCAACCAACCACCCCTGTCACTCACGGGCGAGGAACGTCGCTCGAGTCCCTGGATCCGGCCCAACGCTCGAGCCACCGAGCAGCAGCAGCGCCGGATCCGAGCGTGGTGAGCGCAGCGCCCCGCCGCCCGCGACATATACAGTGAGAAAAATAAGTATTTGATATACTGGAGATTTTGTAAATTTTTCCATCTACAAAAAAAGGAGAGGTCTGTGATTTTTGTCATAGGTACACTTCAACTGAGACAGACAGAATTTAATAAAATCCAGAAAAGTACATTGTATGATTTTTAGATAATTAATTTGGATTTTATTGCATAAAAGATGTATTTGGCAAAAAAGAAAAACAGAACCTAATGTTTTGCACAGAAACTTTTTATTTGCTATTACAAATTCGGGTACCTCAACTGCAGATGCCTGCTCTTTCTGGAGACCTGAATTCCATAGTAAACATATGTGATCAGCTGAATCATATGTAGAAGCTTGTGACACGCCCGCCCCAGGGCTGGGGTACTCGGAACCGAGCCGGACTAGTCCAGGGATGTCAGTGGTGGTGGTGCTCGGCTCCGTGACCCTGGCAGTGTCTTTAATTAAATGAAGACGGACATGATGGCTATTTACAGTTGGATAAAATTTGTGACACCACCTGTGGTTTTTGCGGTTATGAGGCCGCAACTGCTGGACGGAACCCCCGGGGATGGTGTTGTGGCAGCTGAGGTATTTCTGCTCCCCACAGGTGGTAACCCCGGGGCAACCGTTAGGAGAGTCAATGGTAGAGATATCTCGGACTTGTAGTCCTACTGGCGGTATTCTTCAGGGCTGACAGGGCGCGGGAAGAAGTAGGCAACACAAGGGCTGCGGTTCAAGATGTCTTTACTTACAGCCTGTTCTTTATGCCCGCAGGATGCCGGTCTCTACCAAGATGCTTTCCAGGCAGAGCGGAGGGGCGGAGATGAGCGGGCCGAACATCCCGCCCACCTCCTTCCTTCCACATTGACGGCGGCCGCAGGTAAGCTGTAGTTCGTCGTTCCCAAGGTGTCACACATAGCGATGTGTGCTGCCTTGGGAACGTAGAACAACCTGTGTCCTCAACAATCAATGATTTTTTGAAAAGGAACGATGTTTCAACGATGGACGATTAGGTGAGTATTTTCCATCGTTAACGGTCGCTTGTTGGTGTTACACTCAATGACGTCGCTAACGATGCCGGATGTGCATCACGGAATCCAAGACCCGGCGATATATCGTTGCGTGTAACGGGGCCTTTACAGTTCTGGCCCGTATGGCAGGCAGCTTGAACCTCTCAATGGGTTGGCCCTCTATCCCAGTTCCCAGGTTCCCTCTTCGCTGCTGTTCCCCCGACTCTAAGTCGGTGAGGAACCTTGATGATTCCCTCCCCTAGCAGATTTAACAGGTGAGCCTAAACCATACTCCTGTACTAGGTCTCTGCACCCCGCCTGTGCTCGGTCCCGTGAGTACTGATACTGTACTCCTTTATCCCCACCGAAGTAACTAGATCAGCTCCTCCCTGGACTAAAGTCCCCCTTTGACTGACTTTTCAAACTGTCACTAATGGTTCTCTAGACTCTCCTCACTCAATGGTGACTCATCCTCCCTGACCCTGAGTCCTGGACCCAATGGATCGGGAGTCCCGAAGTGCAGTGGCATCCTATAGACCCAACTCCTGTGGTGACCCCCTTTGTGACCCAACCCTTGTCCCAGTACCCATTGGGGAGGTTAGTCTGCTGTATGTAAGGATGTGGTGTGGTGTTGAAGGGGCATTGATCACCCAGGAAACCGGGATAAGCATTGCACCTCAAATCAGGTGCCGTACCCTGTGGCAACTGAAGCCTCAGGGGTGCCATACTTGTCACTCTACACACAAGAACCTCAATAACCTGAGGGTCGCACTTCAAAAAGAGTGGCATGCCGTGCCTCAGCAAACAATAGGGCAATTTGTGAATAACATAAGACATCATTGTCAAGCTGGAACTGATGGTCAAGGCCACATGACAAGTTATGGAGACATTGACATTTTGGAAGGGTATACCTACCACTGTTGTTGGCTTTAGTTTTAATAAATTGTTTGAGATGAGGAAATCAGCTTTGCCTACTTAAATGCTCTACTTTCATGATAAAATATCACTGTAGTGTTAACATTTTCAATTTTTAATAAATTTCACCCAAAAGCCAAATATACCTAACTTTTTGTGAATAGAATATTATAGTACAGATTAAATATGAAATAAGGTCTGTATATCACCAGTGAATTGGTTTGAATTACCAAAATCTAGTATGTATAGGCATAAATAAAATGGAGTCTATATAGCAGCATTGACAAGGTCTAAATTGCCATATACGTGTTGTACAAACCTAGTAGGTAATGGTATAGGTTATCCTGAAAATGGACAAACAGCTGCTAGCTGAGGAGGTGGCACCACATACCTCTACCTCGATGCACGTTTCGCATTGCTTTGACCCAACTTCTCCTATCCTGTTGACAGAGAGATGGTATTAGATTTCGGGATTATCAATTTTTAAGTGTTGTTTAAATTGGTTATCCCAAGTTTGAAAGTTATCATTTACCTTCTGAATAGCCAATGTTTTTTTATTCTCTGTGGATCTAAGTGCTGGGACCCCCACAAGCCTGAGAAAAGCAGTACTGAACCTGAAGAGCACGATGTAAATGGAGTTGTGATTGCTCATGCGCACTGCAGCATCTTTCTTTATTCAAGCTTTTGAATTTTTTTTAACCCCTTAGATAAAAGCAAACCTATACATGTTTGATATCTACAAACTCGTACCAACCTTGGGCATCACACCGACACATACGTTTTACTATATAGTTAACATGGTGCATAAAATACTCTAAAAACAATTTTACAACGACACTTTTTTTCGCAATTTTTTCCGCACTTGGATTTTTGTGCTGTTTTCCAGTACACTATATGGTAAAACTCATGGTTTCGTTTAAAAGTACAACTCACCCCACAAAAAACAAGCCCTCATATAACGGGGAAACAAGTATTTGATCCCTTGCTGATTTTGTAAGTTTGCCAACTGACAAAGACATGAACAGTCTATAATTTTAAGGGTAGGTTAATTTTAACAGTGAGAAACAGAATATTCAAAATAAAATCCAGAAAATCACATTGTGTAAATTATATAAATTTATTTGCACTTCGCAGAGAGAAATAAGTATTTGATCTCTCTGGCAAACAAGACTTAATACTTGGTGGCAAAAACCTTGTTGGCAAGCACATCAGTCAGACGTTCTTTGTAGTTGATGATGAGGCTTGTGCACATGTCAGGAGGAATTCTGGTCCACTCCTCTTTGCAGATCATCTCTAAAACATTAAGATTTTGAGGCAGTCGCTAGGCAACTTGGAGCTTCAGCTGCCTTCGTACGTTTTCTATGGGATTAAGGTCTGGAGAATGGCTAGGCCACTCTATGACCTTGTGACGCCCTGGACTAGCCAGGTAGTCACAGACATACCAACACACACACCCCCACCCTAGGCAGTTACAGCAGCCAAACACAAAACCCTTGTTGCCTCCCTCCAGAGTCTGATGTCCACACCAGGTGGGGCGGAGCCAGGCGGTTGGCCCCAACCACCAAGGAGTTCACAGGCCTGGAGGCGGGAAAAGTTCAGTTTAGTCTTGGAGGTGAAAGTGAGAGGAGTGAACACTTGGGTGTCTGGGTTGGAGCCCAGACACTGACAGCAAGGTTGGCAGACGGTGGTGGCTGTCTGCAGGAGTTAGTGGAACTCGGCAGAGCCGTAAGGACCGGGGTCGGGCGTCGGCCCGCCGGTACCTGATCGGGGAACGGAGTGAAGCTAAGCACACAGGCAGGGCCATCGGACCACGACCAGGCTTGGAGCCGCCATCATAGTCAAATCCGAATGTGACAGGAACCCCAGGGGTTTCCCAACTATCAAGTCCCAATTGAAGGCAACCGTCCACCCAGAGAGGATATACAGCCACCGCCACAGGCTAGAGATCCAAGGGCTAGCGCCTGCTGGCAAAACGGGCTCCTACGGCACCTATACGCCGGGGAGCGGACTACCAATGGGCAACCACAGGAGTCAGAACATTCTAAAAGGTGCAGGGAAAGACAGCCACCATCAGCCGTCCGGGGAGAGCACAACATCAACACTGCAGCGGGCTGCGGGACCCGTCCATCCGGCCGTTTTGACTGTCAGTGATTGTCTGAGTGTGTACACCAGTGCCGTCCGGCATCGCGCCACGCTGTCCCTGCAACCCTGCACCCCAGCCATCCAGCCTCCCCGTCACCACCACCAGGCCCCGGGAACGCCAAACCCCCCTACCCACGGAGGGGACAACATCTCAGCTGCACCCTACCATTTCTCCCTGGATCCCCGTTACCAGCAGCGGTGATGCCATTATCACCATGACCCATGGGTGGCGTCACGAACAATCTCCCTAACCAAACCACCCCCTTTTCACTCACGGGTGAGGAGCGCTGCTCGAGTCCCCGGGTCCAGTCCACCGCTCGAGCCACCAAGCAGCAGCAGTAGAAGCCCCGGACCCGAGCATGGCGAGCGCGTCCCCTCCGCCCGCGACAACCTTAATGTGCTTTTTTTAGCTACTCCTTTGTTGCCATGGCTTTCATTTTCTTACTCTTGCACCAACACTTGTCTCCTTCTCATCCAGCGTTTTACTTATGGTTTTGTAGCCCATTCCAGCCTTGTGCAGATCTGCAACTGCTGCCAGGGCTAATAAAATAATGGGATGTATTAAAAGAGGTATAAGTGTTCATGAAAAAAAAATAGTTCTACCTCTGTACAAGTCACTAGTGCGACCGCACTTAGAATACTGTGTACAATTCTGGTCACCGATATATAAGAAGGGCATAGCTGAACTGGAGAGGGTGCAGAGAAGAGCCACCAAGATTATTAGAGGAATGGGTGGGCTGCAATACCAAGACAGGTTATTAAACTTGGGGTTATTTAGTTTGGAAAAACGAAGGCTTAGGGGGATCTAATCACAATGTATAAATATATGAGGGGACAGTACAGAGACCTTTCCAAAGATCTTTTTACACCTAGGCCTGTGACTGGAACACGGGGGCATCCGCTACGTCTTGAGGAAAGAAGGTTTAATCATAATCACAGACGAGGATTCTTTACTGTACGAGCAGTGAGACTATGGAACTCTCTGCCACATGATGTTGTAATGAGTGATTCACTACTAACATTTAAGCAGAGCCTGGATGCCTTTCTTGAAAAATTTAATATTACCAGTTATGTATATTAGATTTTATGACAGGGTGTTGATCCAGGGAACTAGTCTGATTGCCGGATGTGGAGTCAGGAAGGACATTTTTTCCCCATTGGAACTTGTTTGCCACATTGGGGTTTTTTTGCCTTCCTCTGGATCAACATGTTAGGCTACGGGTTGAACTAGATGGACTTAGAGTCTCCCTTCAACCTTAAAAACTATGATACTATGATACTATGATCTATGATCATGTCCCTGACATCCTAAGAAAGCTCTTTGTTTTTCCCCATGTTGTAGAGGTTAGAGTTTGACTTATTAATTGAGTCTGTAGACAGGAGTCATTTATATAGGGGACAATTTAAGACAGCTGTCTTTACTCTTTAATACAGGTAAGGCATTGATTAGGAGCGTGTAACTGGTCTGTAGGAGTCAGAACTCTTAAGGGTTGGTAGGGGATCAAATACTTATTTCTCTCTCCAAAATGCAAATAAATTGATATAGTTTATACAATGTGAGTTCTTGGATTTTGTTTTTGATAGTCTATCTCTCACTGTTAAAATTAACCCATCCTTAAAATTATAGACTGTTCATGTCTTTGTCAGTTGGCAAACTTACAAAATCAGCATGGGATCAAATAATTATTTCCACTGTTGTATTGCAAGATTGATGGAATAATAAAAAAAAGTTACGGCTCTTGGAAGAAGGGGAGCAAAAAAACCAAAGACGAAAAACTGAAAATCGCCCGGACATCAAGGGGTTAATTAAGTATTGTCACATGGACGGTCTTGATTATTTTCTATTCTATTTTCTTGTTCCAAAACACCAGATCTGGCAATCCTTTGATTATGTGAAAAGCCTCCAATTTAGCAAATTGTTCCAAAGTATGAATCACTAAATCTTCCTTTTCAATAATCTGTCACTTACAGCTAATCATCCATTTTATATAATATTCATATAGTAAACCTGTATCATAAGTCTTTCCAGAATTTTATTAACTGTAGCAAACTGCTTCACTACAAATTGAGAAATATGCTTACATGCTTGCTAATGTTTCTGTAATTCACAGCGGAGGACACAATATCCTCTTTATTCCCCTATTGCTTGATATTATCGCTATGGTTGTTAATATAGTTTATGAATTTTAAATAGTATTAGGTCGTTTAAGACAATATGTGTTGTTTCAGTTGAAGGGCACCACTATTAATTATCTACAAATTAATATAAACTCACTCTACACCCTTTGGCTAAATTCTAATAATTTTTAATAAAGCGTTAATGTTTGTTTATTGAGTGTCATATAGACCTAGGATCACTCAGGGCTGCAGAAAATGGCAAATCTTAAATTAGATTAAGTAACTTTACTGCAACCTGAAGTCTTTTCTCTGAACACTATGAAATGAAAATAGGAAAGAAATTGGAGATAGCGCTGAATACTGATGCTCTAATCCTTGTGTTTTTTAGCATGATAGTGCCTTGTATGACTTTCATTGACTTTTACTTTACAAATTCATTTCCCATGCATATTGAATTAATGGATTCTCCATAATGCACATTAAGGGATTTAACAAACAGCATATATCAGTGGAAGTAAAGTTCTGAGACTTGAGGTTGTGAGTGACAGACGTAGGGGCATTTGGAGAGGAATAATGTCATAAGCACACTGATAAATTAAGTGAATAAGTCATCACTGTAAGCAAATGATGGAAGCGTACTAGAATCTTTCCTAAGGCTACTTTCACACATCCGGTTTTAGCTCTGCGGCACAATACGGCGCTCTGCAGAAAAACCGCAACCGTTTTTTTTGCCACCGGTTGCGGTTTTTTTTGCCACCGGTTGCGGTTTTTTTTGCATTGACTTACATTAGTGCCGCATTGTGCCACATGGGCTTGCGTTCGGTCCAGTTTTTTGCCGCATGCGGCAGATTTAGCCGATGCCGCGGCCGGATGGAACGTTGCCTGCAACGTTTTTTGCTCCGCCAAAAAAACCTGCATCGTGCCGCATCCGGCCGCTGCGGCGCATTTTTCAATGCATGCCTATGGACGCCGGATGCGGCGCGATGTGGAAAAAACGCATCCGGCCGCCGCATGCGGTTTCTTCCACTGCGCATGCTCAGTAGCGTGCCGCAACTGGGAAAAACCGAACGGGCCGCATGTAAAAACTTATGCAAAGGATGCGGTGTTTTCGCCGCATCCGTTTCATAGGTTTCACAGCCGTATTGAGCCGCACCGCTCAAACCGGATGTGTGAAAGTAGCCTAAGCCACGTGCACTTGTTGAGTATTTGGTGAGTCTTTTTACCTCAGCAATTGTGAGAAATGGTGCTTGTGTTTCTATTAGGCTGAAAACACACTTATGCGTGTAAAATCGGTCCGACTTGCATGAAAAAAACTTGTCCGATTTTAGTTCACGTTAGGTCAGTGTGCAATGCAAGTGCGATGCTTTTTTTTAATTATTTAATGACTAGCAGAGCGTGTGTAATGCGTGTGTGATCCGTGTGTGATCCTTTTTTTCTCAGCAGCTGTCATCTGCCATTCAGCTCTGCTACATGGCCGCTGACAGCAGCCACAGACAGAGCCATGTAGCAGAGCTGAATAGCCGCTGACAGCAGACACAGACAGAGCCGCATGATCAGAATGAAGTCGGATGAACGTCACCCGACTTCATTGTCATCCCGTGGCTCTGTCTGTGTGGCATGGCCTGATTTTCGGTCACCGGTGAAGGTCTCACCGGTGACCGCAAATTCCCTGAGTGACCGCAGTGAGCCGTGCGATCCACAGAGCCGTCACTGAGGTTACCCGCGGCCACAGCTGCAGTTCTCCCGCTGAGATCTGTGGCCGCGGGTAACCTGAGTGATGTCATCGCTGATAGCATGACTCACTTCAGTCGCTGAGGGGAGCTCACAGAGAGCAGTCTTGGTCTGTGATCGCTCTCTGTCAGCTTCCAATGTAGCAGAGCTGACAGCGTCGAGGGACCTCTGTGCATTACGTTGGACATGGAAGGGTATTTGGGGTCTTGAATAAAGTGGTGAAAGAGGTTGTTTTTTTTGTTATTTATTTCAAATAAAGGATTTTTGGGTGTATGTCTTCATTTTCTTAATCTTACAGATTAATCATGGAAGGTATCTTGGGGAGACGCCTGCCATGATTAATCTAGGACTTAGTGGCAGCTATGGGCTGCTGCCATTAACTCCTTATTACTCCCGAATTGCCCACCGCACCAGGGCAATTCGAGATGGCCAGGTACAGTACCGGGACAGTCGCATCTAATGGATGCGGCTATTCCTGGCGGCTGCTGGCTGATATTGTTAGGGTGGGGAGCTCCCCATAACGTGGGGCTCCCCATCCTGAGAATAGCCTGCAGCTGTGTGGCTTTACCCTAGCTGGTATTAAAATTAGGGGGAACGGCACGCTGTTTTTTATAAATTATTTATTTATTTTTTTTTACTGCATTATATAGACCCACCCACCGGCAGCTGTGATTGGTTGCACTGAGACAGCTGTCACTCAGCGGTGGGGGCATGTCTGACTGCATCCAATCATAGGCGCCGGTGGGCTGGAAAGCAGGGAATACGAGATTAAATAATGAGTGGCCAGCTTTTTCAAAAGAGGAGAAGCCGCCGGAGCAGTGTGACAGCCATGCAGCGCTGCGCCGGTGATCGGGGATCAGTGAGAATCCGAGAGGGGGGAAGAGGGATAGACCAACATGGACAGAGAGAGAGAGACCGACAGAGAGGGAGACAAACTGACAGAGAGAGAATAGAGACCGAGAGGGAGAGACCGACTGGCTGGAGGCTGGTATTGTCAGAATGGGGAGTGCCACGTTATGGGGAGCCCACCACCCTAACAATATCACCCAGCAGCCGCCCGCAATTGCCACATCCATTAGATGCGACAGTCCCGGGACTCTACCCAGCTCATCCCGAATTGCCCTGGTGCGGTGCAATCGAGGTAATAACGGCGTTAATCATGACACGCGTCTCCGCGAGACACCTTCCATGATTAACCTGTAAGTAAAAGTAAAGAAACACACACAACGAAAAATCCTTTATTTGGAATATAAGACAAAAAACACCTCATTTACCTATTTATTAATCCCCAAACATCAATCCAGGTCCGAAGTAATCCACACGATGCTTTCAGCTCTGCTACATGAAGATGACAGGGAGGGCTCTGTGTCCTCTCCACGCAGCACCTGGAGTAAGCCGCACTGTCACCGGAGACTTCACTCTGCAATGCAGAGGTCAAGATAACCAAATCTTCCTATGTTTCTCATTAGAGGCAGTGGCTCAATGGTTAGAGCTACTGCCTAGGGAGCATTAGTTCACGAGTTCAAGTCCCAGCCGCCCTGGTAAAGAAATTAATTTAATTTTATTTTTAAATTATAATTATTGTTTATTTATAAATATAATTTAATTTACTTTAATTATGCACTGAGGGGAGGAGCCAGACATCAGCTGTGAGCCGCGGGCCACACCTCTAAAATCGGAGCAGTTCACGGAATGAGTCTGCATTGCTCTCTTCTCTCTCTCTCCTCTCTCTCTCCTCTCTCTTCTCTCTCTCCTCTCTCTCTCTTTCTCTCATCTCTCTCTGTCTCTCTTTTTCTCTCTTTCTTTTTCTCTCTTTTTCTCTCTTTCTCTATATTTCTTTTTCTCTCTTTTTCTCTCTTTTTCTCTTTTTCTCCCTCTCGCTCTCTTCTCTCTCTCTCCCCTTCTCTCTCTCTCTTCTCTCTCCTCTCTCTCTTCTCTCTCTCTTCTCTTTCCTCTCTCTCTTCTCTCCTCTTCTCTCCTTTTCTCTCTCTCTTCTCTCCTTTTCTCTCTCCTCTCTTCTCTCCTTTTCTCTCTCTCCTCTCTTCTCTCGCTCTTCTCTCTCTTTTTTCTCTCTCTTTTCTCTCTCTTTTCTCTCTCTCAGACCTAGCAATGATCAGCTGATGCGGTCACCTGATGGAATCAGCTGACACTATAAGTCGAGCGGTGAGGCCGGCTTTTTTTTTTTTGCACTGATGCATCAGCTGATTGTTTATACAATCAGCTGCTGTGTCATGTGATTCAGGCCCTTGAATCTGACACATCATGTGATCGCTCTGCCTTTCAGCAAACCGATCAGATGATATTGGATCCGGATTGGATGGCGCAGGACCCTTCACCCAGGATTACTGCGGAGGGGGGTTCTTTATTACATCAAAGATGGAGTCACTAATTGTGTTGTGTTTTATTTCTAATAAAAATATTTTTCTGTGTGTTGCGTTTTTTTTTTATCTGTACTAGAAATTCATGGTGGCCATGTCTAATATTGGTGTGACACCATGAATTTCGGGCATAGGGCCAGTTGATAATATACAGCTAGCCCTAAGCCCATTATTACCCAGTGAGCCACCCGTCACCAGGGCAGCTGGAAGAGTTGGATACAGTGCCAGAAGATGGCGCTTCTATGAAAGCGCCATTTTCTGGGGCGGCTGCGGACTGCAATTCGCAGCAGGGGTGCCCAGAAAGCTTGATTTCAATCCCCAGCTGCCTAGTTGAACCTGGCTGGACACAAAAATTGGGCAAAGCCCACGTAATATTTTATAATTATTTCAAGAAATTCATGAAATAATTAAAAAAAAAAAAAAGGGCTTCCCTATATTTTTGGTTCCCAGCCGGGTACAAGTAGGCAGCTGGGGGTTGGGGGCAGCCCGTAGCTGCCTGCTTTACCTGGCTAGCATACAAAAACATGGCGAAGCACACGTAATTTTTGGGGGGGCAAAAAACTCCTGCATACAGTCCTGGATGGAGTATGCTGAGCCTTGTTGTTCTGCAGCTGCTGTCTGTCTGTATGCAGGAGAGCAGACATCAGCTGCAGAACGACAAGGCTCAGCATACTCCATCCAGGACTGTATGCAGGAGTTTTTTGCCCACCAAAAAAAATGACGTGGGCTTCACCATATTTTTTGTACCCAGCTGGCAACCAAAAATATAGGGAAGCCTTTTTTTTTTTTAATTATTTCATGAATTTGATGAAATAATTATAAAAAAAATGACATGGGCTTCGCCCAATTTTTGTGTCCAACCAGGTACAACTAGGCAGCTGGGAATTGGAATCCGCAGCACAGGTTGGCCCGAGCTTTCTGGGCCCCTCTGCTGTGAATTGCAGTCTGCAGCCGCCCCAGAAAATGGCGCTTTCATAGAAGCGCCATCATCTGGCGCTGTATCCAACTCTTCCAGCAGCCCTGAAGCCGGGTGGCTTGCTGGGTAATAATGGGTTAATACTAGCTTTGTTTTACTAGCTAGTATTAATGATAAGGATAACTGTGGAAAAAAAGGCGCAAAATAGGGTCTTACCCGGTATGACACGTGGGGGTAAGTGTGGGTTAGTACACTCACCTGAAGGGGTTGTGCAAGTCACAACCCCTATGAAGGCACGTAGTAACTGTGGAAGGCAGCGGTCCCGCAGTATAGATGTATTCCAAAAAGGTAGAGCAGAAAGCAGGTTTCAAAATCCGCGCCAAACCACAAAGAATCCAGATGCTTGTCAGTAAATTCTTTCTTTCTTTATTTTTTCACAGGTCTATGCGTTTCGAGGACATATCCGTCCTCATCATCAGGACAAAGTACAAAGAAAGACTATAGCAGACAGGGAGTCGCAGCCTCCTATAAATGTGTTAGAAAGTGGCCACGTACACAGGGATTACGTCATCCACCCCTTCGTGACTCATAGACACGTGCAGCGGTGGATAAAGTTGCCATCATTGACAAACAAAAAAATAGGAAAAAAAGAAAAACAAAGGGAAAAAAGGGGGGGTGGAGGATTAAGACTGAAAACAGAAGGGAAAAAAAAAAAGTGTGTTTGAAGTATTCACTGTAAAGGTGAAATGTATTAAATGAAAAATGTGACGGATGCAATGCAAATTTGTGAAAATAAAATGAAACATGAAATAAAAATAGTGCATGAACATATTGATGGTGAATTTTAAGTGTGTCATTATATAGGGAAGATATATATTAAACTAAAAAGTGAAATAGAAAATAAAAATCCAAATTGTCCGTAGATGCGTTGGTTAAAAACTTAGCAGATGCGTTTAAATAGCGCATGAAAAAACTGGAGAAATGAGAAAAATCGTGTCAGTAGATATGGGATCTGAAGAATAAAGAATGAAATGAATGAAAAAATGAATGAAAAAATATGAAATGTTTATATGTAGAGGGAGGAGGAGGGGGGGGGGGCAGCGCTCACAATGGGATTACTGCCTCTAACATTTTAATAGTGAATTAATAGAAATGCTGGACGGGAGAGAAAAAAGCCGGCAGAGATTACATGCCAGGAGGGAAAGAACAAGGAGCGCTTGCGCAGAAAGGTGACTGGAGGTTAAGACCGTGGTATGTGTGTGTATGTATGTATGTATATATATATATATATGTATATATATCTTTTGGGCACTTCTTTCTCCTTCCCTTTTTAAATTTTTTCAATTTTATATTTTTTACACACTATTACGTGTATCTTTGTAAAGATTCATTTCTTTCACATTATTGTTTTTCCATATCTCCTTTCAGAATTCTTGCACTTTCTCACGGTTGTGAACACTGAACACTCCTTTCATGTTCATGCACTATTTTTATTTCATGTTTCATTTTATTTTCACAAATTTGCATTCCAACCGTCACATTTTTCATTTAATACATTTCACCTTTACAGTGAATACTTCAAACACACTTTTTTTTTTTTCCCTTCTGTTCTCAGTCTTAATCCTCTCCCCCCTTTTTTTCCCTTTGTTTTTCTTTTTTTCCTCTTTTTTTGTTTGTCAATGATGGCAACTTTATCCACCGCTGCACGTGTCTATGAGTCACGAAGGGGTGGATGACGTAATCCCTGTGTACGTGGCCACTTTCTAACACATTTATAGGAGGCTGCGACTCCCTGTCTGCTATAGTCTTTATTTGTACTTTGGCCTGATGATGAGGACGGATATGTCCTCGAAACGCGTAGACCTGTGAAAAAATAAAGAAAGAAAGAATTTACTGACAAGCATCTGGATTCTTTGTGGTTTGGCGCGGATTTTGAAACCTGCTTTCTGCTCTACCTTTTTGGAATATAGCTAGTATTAAGCCAGAGATTCTTAATGTCAGGCAAGTTTAAGAATCTCCAATAAAGGGTTAAAAAAAAAGACACCACACAGAGAAAAAATAGTTTAATAGAAATAAATACACAGACACATTAAATACTCCATGTTTATTACTCCCTCTCAACCCTCCACGATCCTGGTCTTCTGTCTTCTTTCTCCTTCAACCCATGCCGCTCTTCTACATCAGACAGCACTGCATGGGAGGAAGACGCTGCTGCTCCCGTGCAGTCTAATCACTCAGTGAGTGAGCAGAGGCTGCAGGCTGTAAGCGATGACATCACCACTGCCACCGTTACTATCGCAACGGCAATCTCCGATCACTTGATTCCCAGTGCCGCTATTTACCGGCAGTGGCAGCCAGTCCCTGCATGTGGGCTGACTTTGTAAAGAGCGCCCACATGCAGGAACGGGGAAGCCGACCATGTGCCAGAGCATCTCGCCGGAACACGGAGATGATGGAACGAGCACCGCGTACCGGAGAGATGCACTGACAGGACCTAGCATGACGTCTAGCCATGTGACCAGTCTGTAGCCAATGAGATAATAGACACGTGACTGGCCACATTCTTTTTTGACATCACGGAAGGTCCTATCATCAGTACTGATTTACGGGAGGATGCAGCGATTATCGGAAGGAAAAGCAGCGGGAGACCGAGTGCATGACGCGTCGCGGGGACCTGTAAGTGTAATGGCAATGTTTATTAACTGTATGTGTACATGTATAATGTGTTTTATGTGTTTGTGTTTGCCTACCATTGTTTTCAATGGGGTTCGAAGGAGTTCGTCGAACGGATGATCCGTTCGACGAACCGAACTCGAACACTAGGGGGGTGGCTCATCTCTAATTACCACTACATAGTGACCGAATACAACCATACAAGAGAGAAATACCGCCACACCGTGACTAGATAACATATTACCAACATAGAGATAAAACACAACTACATACAAGAGAGTAATACCGCCACACCATAATTAGACCACATAGTAACCAAATATTACAACATACAAGGGAGAAATACCACGACACTATGATCAGACTATATAATGACCAAATAATACTACATACAAGAGACAACTACCACCATAGCAAGACCACATATTACTACTACACAGTCACGAATACTACAATAAATGATTATGAATAAAAACCGCAATACTAATGATAATATTACCATCAATGCAATTAAACACAGGAGCTCTGTATATAGTGTCAGTGTACAGGTAATACAGTGATCACCTGTGATATTAATTAGTGACATTATACACGGGAGCTCTGTATGTAGTATATAGTGTGTGTATATGTAATACACTGACTTACCAGTGACGTCTCTAGCTGAGGTTATCCTCTTCATCCGGAACTTACCACCATCACTTCTTCCTGCCATGACACAACTCTGCAGAAAATAACACACAGTCACCTATAGCTGATCACTCCCAGGGCACATTCCACACTTTTCCCCCAATTTCTACACTACATCAGACTTTTGTTACTCCCCTTGGAAGACAGTATCCTCAAAATGAATCTATATTTCATCAGTAATAATTTCCCCTAATTTGCCCCTACAGTAAATATCTCCACTTGCCACCGTAAACGAATAATGTATGTCCCTCATCCTGGCCCCTTTTATTTAATAACTAGAAGGTGGCCCGATTCTAACGCATCGGGTATTCTAGAATTTATTGTGTAATTACTGTATGATTTTTGTTATATATATATATATATATATATATATATATAGATGTTGTCTGTAGTTGCCAAGTATTTGTGTAGTGCGCTGTAAATGTTCTGGGTGTTGTCTGGGTGGGGGTGTGTGAGAGCGGTGTTGTTTGTGTGTTGCGTTGTTTGTAGAGCGCTGTGTGTCTGCAGCGTTGTGTGTGTGTTTGTGTGGTGCTGTGTGTTGCGTTGTGTGTTGTGTTGTTTGTGGAGCGCTGTGTGTTTGCAGCGTTGTGTGTGTTTGGTGCTGTGTGTGTTGCGCGGTTTGTGTGGGTGTGTGTGGGTTTTGGGGGAGGTATGTTTTGTGCAGTGTGTGTGTTGGAGGAGTAGTCCTGGAGGGAGAGGAGTATAATAGTAGGCATACTCCTGGGGGGAGAGGAGGATAATAGGAGGAGTAGTCCTGGGGGTGAGGAGTATAATATGGGGAGTAGTTCTGGGGGGAGAGGAGGATAATAGGAGAAGTGGTCATGCGGAGAGAGGAGTATAATAGGAGGAGTAGTCCTGGGAGGAGAGGAGGATAATAGGAGAAGTGGTCATGCGGAGAGAGGAGTATAATAGGAGGAGTAGTCCTGGGGGGAGAGGAGGATAATAGGAGGAGGAATCCTGGAGGTGAGGAGTATAATAGGAGGAGTAGTCCTGGGGGGAGAGGAGGATAATAGGAGTAGTCCTGGGGGGAGAACAGGATAATAGGAGGAGAAGTCCTGGGGGAGAGCAGGATAATAGGAGGAATAGTCCTGGGGGGAGAGGAGGATAATAGGAGGAGTAGTCCTGGGGGTGATGAGTCTAATAGGAGGAGTAGTCCTGGGGGGAGAGGAGTCTAATAGGAGGAGTAGTCCTGGGGGGAGAGGAGTCTAATAAGAGGAGTATTCCTGGGGGGAGAGGAGGATAATAGGAGGAGTATTCCTGGGGGTGAGGAGTCTAATAGGAGGAGTAGTCCTGGAGGGAGAGGAGGATAATAGGAGTAGTCCTGGGGAGAAAGGAGGATAATAGGAGGAGTAGTCCTGGGGGGAGAGCAGGATAATAGGAGGAATAGTCCTGAGGGAGAGGAGGATAATAGGAGGAGTAGTCCTGGGGGGAGAGCAGGATAATAGGTGGAGTAGTCCTGGGGGGAGAGAAGTCTAATAGGAGGATTAGTCCTGGGGGAGAGGAGGATAATAGGAGGAGTAGTCCTGGGGGGAGAGGAGTCTAATAGGAGGAGTATTCCTAGGGGGAGAGGAGGATAATAGGAGGAGTATTCCTGGGAGTGAGGAGTCTAATAGGAGGAGTAGTCCTGGGGGGAGAGGAGGATAATAGGAGGAGTAGTCCTGTGGGGAGAGCAGGATAATAGGAGGAGTAGTCCTGGGGAGAAAGGAGGATAATAGGAGGAGTAGTCCTGGGGGGAGAGCAGGATAATAGGAGGAGTAGTCCTGGGGTGAGAGGAGTATAATAGAAGTAGTCCTGCGGAGAAAGGAGGATAATAGGAGGAGTAGTCCTGGGGAGAAAGGAGGATAATAGGAGGAGTAGTCCTGGGGGGAGAGCAGGATAATAGGTGGAGTAGTCCTGGGGGGAGAGAAGTCTAATAGGAGGAGTAGTCCTGGAGGAGAGGAGGATAATAGGAGGAGTAGTCCTGGGGGGAGAGGAGGATAATAGGAGGAGTAGTCCTGGGGAGAAAGGAGGATAATAGGAGGCGGAGTCCTGGGGTGAGAGGAGTATAATATAATAGGAGGAGTAGTCCTGGGGGGAGAGGAGTATAATAGGAGGAGTAGTCCTGGGGGGAGAGGAGGATAATAGGAGGAGTAGTCCTGGTGAGAAAGGAGGATAATAGGAGGAGTAGTCCTGGGGGGAGAGGATGATAATAGGTGGAGTAGTCCTGGGTGGAGAGGAGGATAATAAGAGGAGGAGTCCTGGGGGGAGAGGAGTATAATAGGAGTCATAGTTCTGGAGGTCAGGAGTATAATAGGAGTAGTAGTCCTGGGGGGAGAGGAGTATAATAGGAGGCATAGTTCTGGAGGTGAGGAGTATAATAGGAGGAGTAGTCCTGGAAATGAGGAGTATAATAGGAGGAGTAGACCTGGGGGGGAGAGGAGTATAATAGGAGGAGGAGTCCTGGGGGGAGAGCAGGATAATAGGAGGAGTAGTCCTGGGGGGAGAGGAGTATAATAGTAGGAGTAGTCCTGGGGGTGAGGAGTCTAATAGGAGTAGTAGTCCTTGGGGAGAGAGGAGGATAATAGGAGGAGTAGTCCTTGGGGAGAGAGGAGTATAATAGGAGAAGTAGTCCTGGGGAAGGGGAGTATAATAGGAGGAGTAGTCCTGGGGAAGGGGAGTATAATAGGAGGAGTAGTCCTGGAGGAGAGGTGTCTGATAGGTGGAGTAGTCCTGGGGGGAGGTGTATAGGTGCCCAATGTGTGTGGGGGGCTTGGCCGAGCGGGGCAGATGTGGCCAAGCGGGGAGGCGTGGCCTAGCGTGGGGGCGTGGCCAATGGGGGCAGAATGTGGGGGCGTGGCCGAGGGGCAGAGTGTGGGGGCGTGGCTGAGGGGGGGCATAGTGTGGGGGGGGGGCGTTTCCATAGTTACCTGATGTGTATCATTGTTATCAGCGTACGTGTGCCGGGAGTCGGGGTATGCTAGTAAGCATGGTACACATCAGGTAAGTATTCAAAGAGACAGTGCTGGGTCACTTGTTGGTCTCCTGCTGTGCAGCACGCATCAGCGTGTGACAGCGGGAGACCAACGATCTGAATGGGCAGGGAGCCGGCATACGCTGGTAACCATGCTACACAATATTACCCGATGTGTACCATGGTTAGCAGCGTACCCCGTCCCCCCGCACGCACGGGAGCCCACACCAGCGTACGTCGGCAACCCCAGCAATGCGAGGGTATGTGTCAGCTGGGTTGCCGGCGTACGCTGGTGTGGGCTCCCGGGGGTACAGCACTCACCTGGGAGTCGGGGCTCCGTGTCGGTTCGGGGAATGTGTGCGGGGGGCGGGGCCAGAGCAAGCGTGCAACGCGTGAGGGGGGCGGGGCATGGCCAAGTTGCCAATGCGTGCAGGGGGCCGGGGCGAGAGGCCAATCCGTGTGGGGGGCGGAGCCGAGGCGAGCGGCCAATGAGACGCTTGTCACGGTAACGACAGAATTTTGGAGCAAGACAGACAGACAGACAGACAGAATAAGGCAATTATATATATAGACTAGAAGGTGGCCCGATTCTACGCATCGGGTATTCTAGAATTTACGTATTGTGTTGTTCATGTATGATTTTTGTTATAT
This sequence comes from Anomaloglossus baeobatrachus, assembly GCF_048569485.1. NCBI lineage: Eukaryota > Metazoa > Chordata > Amphibia > Anura > Aromobatidae > Anomaloglossus > Anomaloglossus baeobatrachus. Next base: position 405,759,708 of record NC_134354.1, on the reverse strand, counting down.
ATATATATATATATATATGTTGTTGTGTGTAGTTACCAAGTGTTTGTGTAGGCGCTGTACATGTGTTCTGGGTGTTGTCTGGGTGTGACGAGGGGTGAGAGCGTTATTGTATGTGTGTTGCGTGTGTTGCATTGTTTGTGGAGTGCTGTGTGTCTGTAGCGTTGTGTGTGTGTGTGTGTTGCGCGGTTTGTGTGTGTGGTGTGTTTTGGGGGGAGGTATGTTTTGTGCAATGTGTGTGTTGTGCGGTATGTGCGTATATTTGTGTGTGCCGCGGTGTTTGTGTGTTGGGTGTTGTGTGTGTGCAGCGTTGTCTGTGTGTGTGGGTGTCTGTGTAGGGCAGTTGTTTGTGGTTCCCAGTGTGTGTGTGTGTGGTGTGTTGTGCAGTGCGCGCGCGCGTGTGTGTGTGTGTTGGGGGGAGGTGTGCACTTCCCATCGTGCTCCATCCCCTATGCTGCGGACCCCCCATCGTGCTCCATCCGCCATGCTGCGCACTCCCAAACGTGCTCCATCCACCATGCTGCGCACTCCCAAACGTGCTCCATTCGCCATGCTGCGCACTCCCAAACGTGCTCCATCCGCCATACTCCGCACTCCCCATCGTGCTCCATCCCCTATGCTGCGCACCCCCCATCGTGCTCCATCTCCCATGCTGCGCACTCCCAAACGTGCTCCATCCCCCATGCTGCGCACTCCCAAACGTGCTCCATCCGCCATGCTGCGCACTCCCAAACGTGCTCCATCTGCCATGCTGCGCACTCCCAAACGTGCTCCATCCGCCATGCTGCGCACTCCCAAACGTGCTCCATCTGCCATGCTGCGCACTCCCAAACGTGGTCCATCCCCCATGCTGCGCACTCCCAAACGTGCTCCATCCGCCATGCTGCGCACTCCCAAACGTGCTCCATCTGCCATGCTGCACACTCCCAAACGTGCTCCATCCGCCATGCTGCGCACTCCCAAACGTGCTCCATCTGCCATGCTGCGCACTCCCAAACGTGGTCCATCCGCCATGCTGCGCACTCCCAAACGTGCTCCATCCGCCATGCTGCGCACTCCCAAACGTGCTCCATCCGCCATGCTGTGCACTCCCAAACGTGCTCCATCCGCCATGCTGTGCACTCCCAAACGTGCTCCATCCGCCATGCTGCGCACTCCCAAACGTGCTCCATCCTCCACGCTGCGCATTCCCCATCGTGCTCCATCCCCCATGCTGCAGCAGCATCAGCCTCTCTACCCGCATCATCAGCCTCTCTGCCCGCAGCATCAGCCTCTCTCCTCCCAGCATCAGCCTCTCTACCCACAGCATCAGCCTCTCTCCTCCCAGCATCAGCCTCTCTGTCCCCAGCATCAGCCTCTCTGTCCCCAGCATCAGCCTCTCTCCTCCCTGCATCAGCCTCTCTCCTCCCTGCATCAGCCTTTTCTGTCCCCAGCATCAGCCTCTCTCCTCCCAGCATCAGCCTCTCTCCTCCCAGCATCAACCTCTCTCCTCCCAGCCTACCCCAGCCTCAGCCTCCCCCAGCATCAGCCTCTCTCCTCCCAGCATCATCCTCTCTCCTCCCAGCATCAGCCTCTCTCCTCCCAGCATCAGCCTTTTCTGTCCCCAGCATCAGCCTCTCTCCTCCCAGCCTCCCCCAGCCTCAGCCTCCCCCAGCCTCAGCCTCCCCCAGCCTCAGCCTCCCCCAGCCTCAGCCTCCCCCAGCATCAGCCTCCCCCAGCATCAGCCTCTCTCCTCCCAGCATCAGCCTCTCTCCTCCCAGCCTACCCCAGCCTCAGCCTCCCCCAGCATCAGCCTCTCTCTTCCCAGCCTACCCCAGCCTCAGCCTCCGACAGCATCAGCCTCTCTCCTCCCAGCATCAGCCTTTTCGGTCCCCAGCATCAGCCTCTCTCCTCTAAGCCTACCCCAGCCTCAGCCTTCCCCAGCCTCAGCCTCTCTTCTCTCAGCCTCCCCATCCCAGCCTTCCCCAGGATCAGCCTCTCTCCTCCCAGCCTCCTCCAGCACGCCGTGCTCCTCTGCCGACACTCACAGATCCGATCGCATACACACACACACACACACACACCTGATCGCATACACTCACACACACCCGATCGCATACACTCACGCACACACACATTGACGATATTGCACATACGCGCTCACACTCACAACATCCAGAGATACCACATGCTTCTGGCCATGTGATCCTCCGGCAGGTCCTGGAAGCTCACAGCCCAGTATCGCTGCCGAGAAGCAAGCGATATCCCAGGATGTTGTGAGTATGTGGATGCGATGTGATGTGTGTGTGGATGGGATGTGATGTGTGTGTGAGGTGTGTGTGTGAGAGTGAGTGTGATTTGATGTGTGATTTGATGTGTGTGTGCTGTTATGTGGGTGCTGTTATGTGCGTGCGTGTGTGTATGTTCCACCGCTGCAGGACCTTGATACGCTGGTAACTATGCTAGCATGGTTACCAGTGTATCTCGTCCCCCGCTCGCACGGGAGCCCACACCAGCATACGCCGGCCAGCCCCAGCAATGCGAGGGTATGTGTCGGCTGGGTTTGCGGTACGCTGATGTGGGCTCCCGGGGGTACAGTACTCACCTGGGAGTCGTGGCTCCGTGACCGTATCCGTTCGGGGAATGCGTGGGGGGGCGGGGACAGAGCTAGCGTGCATTGCGTGAGGGGGCGGGGCGTGGCCGAGTTGCCAATGCCTGCAGGGTGCCGGGGCGAGAGGCCAATCTGTGGGGGGGCGGAGCCTGGGCCAGCGGCCGGCCAATCCGTGTGGGGGCGCAGCCTGGGCGAGCGGCCAATCCGTGCGGGGGGGCGGGGCCATGGTGAGCCCAGCGGCCAATCAGCTTTGTGTCACCGTAAGGACACAATTTTGGAGCAAGACAGACAGACAGACAGACAGAAAGACTAAGGCAATTATATATATAGATATTTGGGTGAACAAGTGGAATCAGAAGTGGTTGTTAATTGCTTCCTGCACAAAATATCCCCTTACACACTGCTCCTCTCCAAAATAAGGCCACAAAGTGCCCCTTTCCATAATTTACCCCCGAAACTTGCCTTTTCTATAATATCTTTCTGCATAAATTCCCCCCCAAATCACCCCGCTTCTCATTATACAATGCTGCCTTTTACAATCCCCTTCTTAATTGCCTCATAATGACTAGAGTTGAGCGCGGTTCGTGGTTCGAGGTTCTCCAGTTCTAAGCTCGAGTGATTTTTGGGGCTGTTCGAGATCGAACTAGAACTCGAGCTTTTTGCAAAAGCTCAATAGTTCTAGATACGTTCGAGAACGGTTCTAGCAGCAAAAAGCAGGGCTTTTTACAGCTACAGTGTGCAGGAGCCATCGCTGGCAGCCTGCCACAAGCTGGTAACCAAGATAAACATCGGGTATCCAAGCAAAGCGCTTTGGTTAGTAACCCGATGTTTATCTTAGTTACGTGCAGGAAGCCCACACTTCCCCGCTCAGCTCACTCCGCCCCCTCCTGCCCGCGGCATGTACACATATACACACACACGTACACATACATACACACACACACACATCCCCCCCCCTCCCGCTCAGCTTACCTGCGGTGATGAAGTCCCGCCATCCCGACATCAGCGCTGTCACTGTCCTCCATGGCCGCCGCTTGTCACATCACCTCTCGCTTCCGACCCGAGACGTCACGGACCTCTCGCGATACTTGATGTGAAGGCGCCGGTCATTGACCTCAGTGACAGGGGCTGTCGGCAGTGCTGGAGATCAGCGCAGGTAATGTACCTCGCTGACAGCAGCACTTGTCATGCCCTGCAGTGACCTGGGCTGACCCATTGATGTTAGCTCAGGTCACTGCACTGCTCTCCCAGTCAATGGGGAACATCCTGCTCTTCATTGACTGGGACAGTGTGGATCGTCATGGCAACCCCTTGGATTACACCAGACCTGGATTTGTTTTTCATTCTAATAAATTGGTTAAAGAGGGAATGTTTTGGGGAGTGTTTTTTCAAATAAAAATGTGGTTGTCGTCTATTTTTTTTTTATTACTGACTGGGTTGGTGATGTCGGGTATCTGATAGACGCCTGACCTCACCAACCCCAGGGCTTGATGCCAGGTGACATTACACATCTGGTATTAACCCCATATATTACCCCGTTTGCCACCGCACCAGGCCGCGGGATGAGCTGGGGCGAAGCACCAGGATTGGCGCATCTAATGGATGCGCCACTTCTGGGGTGGCTGCGGCCTGCTATTTTTAGGCTGGGGAGAGTCCAATAACCATGGACCTCCCTAGTCTGAGAATATCAGGCCCCAGCTGTCTGCTTTACCTTGACTGGTAATCCAATTTTGGGGGACCCCTACGTGTTTTTTTTTTAATTATCTATTTAATTTAAAATAACAGCGTGGGGTGCCCTCAGTTTTGGATTACCAGCCAAGGTGAGGTTGCCAGCTGTGGTCTGCAGGCTGCAGCCGTCTGCTTTACCCTAGCTGGCTACAAAAGTAGGGGGAACCCTACGTCATTTTTTTTTCATTTTTTTGGCTAAATACAAAGCTAAGCACCCCTTAGTGCCACATGAAAGGCACCAAAGGGTGCTCCACTTTTTTCTCCACTTTTTTCTCCACTTGAGAAAAAATGGAGAAAAAATGGAGAAAAGTGGAGAAAAAGTGGAGAAAAAGTGGAGAAAAAGTGGAGAAAAAGTGGAGAAAAAAGTGGAGAAAAAGTGGAGAAAAAGTGGAGAAAAAGTGGAGAAAAAAATGGAGAAAAAGTGGAGAAAAAGTGGAGAAAAAGTGGAGAAAAAAATGGAGAAAAAGTGGAGAAAAAGTGGAGAAAAAAATGGAGAAAAAATGGAGAAACAGTGGAGAAACAGTGGAGAAAAAGTGGAGAAAAAAAATGGAGAAACAGTGGAGAAAAAGTGGAGAATAAATGGAGAAAAAGTGGAGAAAAAGTGGAGAAAAAAAATGGAGAAAAAGTGGAGAATAAATGGAGAAAAAGTGGAGAATTTTTTTCTCCACTTTTTCTCCACTTTTTCTCCACTTTTTCTCCGTTCTTTTTCTATGGTCGGTCTACCCATTAGCTCTGCCATGCATACTGTAGCTCTACACCTACTGCACATGTTACTTTATGATTGACATCTCTTTCGTACCAGAGCTGTCTAAGCCTACTCTGACCCCATATTTGTCATTACTATATTGTCCTTGTACTGTATTATGACATTTGTATCATGTGTTTCATTTCTTGCTGTGTTGCAATTTTTTTGCTGCATCCCAATTGTACCTCTACATTGTTCGAGTTTATGTTATTGTTCTCTCACTCTTATGTGATACTGATTATTGTCATTTTTCATGATTACATGCAGATAAGTCCAATCTGACGAAGGCTCAGGCCGAAACGTCATTTGTAACTTGTTTTGGACAAAAACATATATGCTTATGAAAAAAAAAATTTTCTTAATACGGACCAATAAAGAGTGATTTTGCATTACTATCCATTGTGACTTACTGACTTAGTCTGGGAGATATAGAGTGCCGAGGTTACTCACTAATTTTATCTATTATTACCTCTGAGCACCTATATACCAGTGAGCAGAGCTTCCTCTACAGTAGTTCTCCTGATTAGGCATGCCCTTACCTCATGAGCAGGGCATTGCAGCTTTGGTAGCAACCATTACGACATGGACTCTGCTGCTGTGGACCCGGGGAGAGTGACTGCAGATTCATTGCACCCACACTCCTCACATGAAGGGTCCGCAGTCCTAGAAAATGGGGGATACGTTCCCTGAGTGTCTCCCCCCCATATTCTAGACGGTCCAGAGTCGTCGTGGGACCCCTTTATTTTTTTTCTTACAATAAATTGGTGAAAGAGGAAATGTTTTGGGGACTGTTTTTTCAAATAAATTTCTTTTGTCGATTTTTTGTTTTTGTTAGTACTGACAGTTTATGATGTTGGGTATCTAATAGACGCCATGACATCACAAGCTGCTGGGCTTTATCTCAGGTGACTTTACAGCTAGTATCAACCCGATTTATTACCCCGTTTGCCACTGCACCAGGGCACGGGATGAGCTGCGGTGAAGCGCCAGGATTGGCGCATCTAGTGGATGCGCCACGTCTGGGGTGCCTGCGGCCTGATATTTTTAGGCTGTGAAGGCCCAATAACTATGGACCTTCCCACCCTGAGAATACCAGACCACAGCTGTCCGCTTTACCTTGGCTGGTGATCCAATTTGGGGGGGACCCTACTTTTATTGTGTAATTATTAATATTTATAAAATAATTATAAAAAAGAGCCTGAGGGGACCTCCACATTGGATCCCCAACCACGATAAAGCTGCCAGCTGTGGTTTTCAGGCTACAGCCGTCTGCTTTACCCTAGCTGGCTATCAAAAATGGGGGGACCCAACGTCATTTTTTTTTTTAACTATTTTTTAAATAGAAAAAATTTATGGGCTTCCCTGTATTTTGATTGCCAACCAAGGTAACGGCAGGCAGATGGGGGTGGCAACCCATAGCTGTCTGCTTTATCTGCACTGAGAATCAAAAATACCGCGGAGCGCTACGTCATTTTTTTAAAGATTTATTTTTACAGCACTGTGATGTCCAGCAATCAAAATACAGGGAAGCCCATTTTATTTTTAGTTATTTAAATAAACAATTAAAAAAAATATATATGGGCTCCAGCTGCATTTTTTGTATTGCTAGCTAAGGGTAATCCAAGCAGCTACTGGCTGCTAATCCCCACTGCTTGGTGTTACCTTCACTGGCAATGGAAAATCCAGGGAAGCATTTTTTATTTTTTTTGCCAAAAAACTACAAAAAAAGGACGTGAGCTTCGCCATATTTTTGTATGCTAGCCAGGTATAGCAGGCAGGTGCTGGAAGAGTTGGATACAGCGCCAGAAGATGGCGCTTCTATGAAAATGCCATTTTCTGAGGCGGCTGCAGACTGCAATTCGCAGCAGTGGGGCCCAGAAAGCTCAGGCCAACCTGTGGTGCGGATTCCAATCCCCAGCTGCCTAGTTGTACCTGGCTGGACACAAAAATGGGGCAAAGCCTACGTCATTTGTTTTCTAATTATTTCATGAAATTGATGAAATAATAAAAAAAGGGCTTCCCTTTATTTTTGGTTCCCAGCCGGGTACAAATAGGCAACTGGGGGTTGGGGGCAGCCGTACCTGCCTGCTGTACCTGGCTAGCATACAAAAATATGGCGAAGCCCACATAATTTTTTCAGGGGGCAAAAAACTTCTGCATACAGTCCTGGATGGAGTATGCTGAGCCTTGTAGTTCTGCAGCTGCTGTCTATCTGTATGGAGAAGAGCAGACAGCAGCTGCAGAACTACAAGGCTCAGCATACTCCATCCAGGACTGTATGCAGAATTTTTTTGCCCACCAAAAAAATGACGTGGGCTTCGCCATATTTTTGTATCCTAGCCAGGTACAGCTGGCAGCCACGGGCTGCCTCCAACCCCCAGTTGCCTATTTGTACCCGGCTGGGAACCAAAAATATAGGGAAGCCCGTTTTTTTTAATTATTTCACTTATTTCATGAAATAATTAAAAAACAAATGACGTGGGCTTCGCCCCATTTTTGTGTCCAGCCGGGTACAACTAGGCAGCTGGGGATTGGAATCCGCAGCACAGGTTAGCCCGAGGTTTCTGGGCGCCTCTGCTGCGGATTTCAGTCCGCAGCCGTCCCAGAAAATGGCGCTCTCATAGAAGCGCCATCATCTGGCGCTGTATCCAACTCTTCCAACAGCCCTGGAGCCGGGTGGCTTGTTGGGTAATCATGAGTTAATACTGGCTTTGTTTTACCAGCCAGTATTAAGCCAGAGATTCTTAATGTCAGGCACGTTTGACCCGGCCATTAAGAATCTCCAATAAAGGGTTAATAAAAAGACACCACACAGAGAAAAAATACTTTAATAGAAATAAATACACAGACACATTAGAGACTCCATCTTTATTACCCCCTGTCAGCCCTCCACGATCCTGCTCTTCTGTCTTCTTTCTTTCTAGTGTAGTAGTAGTGACGATTGTAGTGAGGATGAGATTCACCAGCTCATCACTTGGGGCTGGGGAACCTCCATCCTCACTACAATCATCACTACAATCGGGAAGCAGCGTGCAGCCTTCACTCCGTGAGTGATCACTGCTGGCTGTCAGCTGTAACAGCGGTAACGCTGACAGACGCGTTACCATAGCAACGGTGCTCTCGGAGCCGCGGTTAGCGGTGACGTCACCGCTAACTGCGTTGCTATGGCAACGGTGATCTCCGTTAATGACCGGCTTAGTCAGCCGGTCCCTAACGGAACGGGGAGTCGACCGTGTGCTAGAGCATGTCGCCGGTACACGGCGATACACATATGTGCACCGTGTACCGGAGAGATGCACTCGCAGGTCCTACATGGCGTGTCATAGTCATGTGACCAGTCTGTAGCCAATGAGATAATAGCCACGTGACTGGTCACATGGCTATTTTGACGTCACGATAGGTCCTGCATCTCTGCTGGCAGTGCAGGTCACCGGGAGGATTCAGCGATCATCGGATGGAATAGCGGCAGGAGACAGAGTGCAGAAGGGATCGCGAGGACCGGTAAGTGTTATGGCAATGTTTATTAACTGTTTGTGTACATTTATAATGCATTTTTATGTGTTTTTGATTGCCTCCCATTATAGCCTATATGTTCGAGTTCGGTTCGTCGAACGTTCGACGAACCGAACTCGAACGGGACCCCCGTTCGGCGAACTGGCCTCGAGCCGAACCGGGACCAGTTCGCTCATGTCTAATAATGACCCTCATTTCCCCATAAAGTCCCCAACTGCCCCATAATGTCACTTGTAAAGTAATACCGCTTCTCCCCCACCATTGCTCTTTCATCTCAAATTACCATATATACTTGAGTATAAGCCGACCCGAATATAAACCGAGGCCTCTAATATAACCACAAAAAAATGAAAACTTATTGGCTCAAGTATAAGCCTAGGGTGGGAAATGCAGCAGGTACTGGTAAATTTCAAAAATAAAAATAGACCCCAACGGGCCCCCCATCCTTGTGCCCTGTAGCAAAGGGCCCCCTCATCCTTGTACTCTGTAGCAACGGTCCCGCCCCCCATCCTTGTGCCCTGTAGCAATGGGCCCCCCATCCTTGTACCCTGTAGCAATGGGGACCCCCCATCCTTGTGCCCTGTAGCAACGAGGCCCTTCATCCTTGTGCCCTGTAGCAATGAGGCCCCCCATCCTTGTGCCCTGTAGCAATGGGGCCTCCTATCCTTGTGCCTTGTAGCAACGGGCCCCCCATCCTTTTACAGTGTAGCAACGAGCCCCATCCTTTAGTAATGTCCTCATTCCAGTCCCCTTCTTGTCCCCTATTATGCCGTTGTTTACACACCATCATACACACACACAAAAGTTATTCTCACCTGTCCTCCATTGCTGTAGTGTCCGTACCTTACCAGTCCGCAGGCTCATAGACCCCTCCATGATCTCGTCCGGTGCTCGTAATCACCGCCGCAGGATGCCATGATGGCTTTACTACAGTTGAATGCTTTACGGCTCTGCAAACATTCAACTGCAGTAAAGCCGTGAAGGCACCCTGCAGCGACGGCTCCGTGAAAGGACAGGATTACCGAGGGGTCTACCGTCTATGTGTCTTGCGGTCTGCAAGAAGAAAGTAGAGACACCATGGGAACGGAGGGCAGGTTAGAATATATTTTTTTTTTCTGTGGTTTCACTGCAGTATAAGCCAAAGGGGGAGTTTTTAGCATAAAAAGGCTGAAAAACTCGGCTTATGCTCGAGTTTTGTAAATGTCATCTTCGGCTCCTCCTGAGCGCTTACCTCTTCTCTACAGCCCTGCGAGACCTCTCTTTTCTGCAGCCCCGGCGGCAGTGTGATGATGGCCGCTGTGTCGGTGCGGGGCTGTGGAGATCCTCCGCCTCAGTTCTGCCACTGGCCACACTGTTCAAGTGTACGCGCATCTGAAGATTCGCATACATTTGTATAGCGGTGCGGTCTCCATGACCTGTACACCGGATATGCCGAAACTGCAGCTATAGTACAGACCTTGTGCTAATGCTGCAGTTTCTGACTGAAAGGCTGGGGGCTCTCAGAGCATGGGGGCCTTCAGAGCGTGGGGCCCCTGCCCCGTGTGCCCGCACATAACGCCGGCACTGATAAACAGGTGGCCCCGCGGCGCTGTACACAGCACTGCCCTATATAAGGCACAGGGGTACACTGAGAGCCCGGTGGATTACTCGCTACCCCAGTGGGCCAGTCCAACCCTGCATACAAAGGTGCACAGAGGAACTAGGGCCACATGCACATATTCAGTATTTGGTGAGTATTTTACCTCAGTATTTGTTGTAAGTCAAAACCAGGAGTGGGTAAGAAATACAGAAATACGTCGCTGCTTTCTGTCAAAATATAACATATTCAGGGGCTAAAAACCCATCCTTATCATGTTAAAAGTATCATCCGGTCTAAATCCATAAGTATGCAGTCACGTTATGTGTCAATCTGACTGCAGACATGTGAATCCTCTTATTGTGTGGACTGTGTGCTGTGTGGATTCGCTGGTCTCACTGCCAGGAACAGCCATCATGTGGCTGCAAGTATGTGATATACATACTCCTTGGCAGAATCCGACTAGATGGATGTGGCTTCATTCAATGCAAGTGTATTGAGCGATGCCGCACCCCTCTAGTCGAATTCTATCTGGAAGTATACATATCACATACTCACGGCCACATGACGGATGTTCCTGGCTCTCCCCCTGGCGGCGAATCCTTACAGCGTACAGTGTACATGATAAGAGGATTCACAAGTCTGCAGTCACATAGAGGGACACAATGTGAGGGCAGACTTAAAGGATTTAGACTGGACTATATCTTTAAAGTGACACAGATGTACAGGCTATTATAGTGATGGTGTGGCCCCCATTTTTTTTTTTTTTTTTTTTTTTTTTTTAAAGCTTCCAAGTAATATTAAAAAAGAAACACTACTCAACACCACCAAGCTATGAACAATACCCATCCTTCCCCCTGTGCCAGACTAGTTTTTGTTTTATAGTAGTATGTAGTCAGAATATTGTCTGTTCTGTAGAGCTGAGCAAATAAACTCTAGTGAAATTGAATTCTACTTGAATTCTAAAACAATACACATTCACAAAAATGCAGGCTTTTGAGACCTGGAGCTTTTGGATGGAAGACGAAACCTTCACCCACAGTCGATATTCCGTTTTTCGGTTTCGTTTTTTCCTTCCCTTCTTCCAAGAGCCATAACTTTTTTTTATTTTTCCATCAATATTGCCATTTGAGGGCTTGTTTTTTGTGGGACGAGTTGTACTTTTGAATGACACCATTCAATCTGTCACATATTGGACTGGAAAACAGGAAAATACTTTCAAGTGTGATGAAGTGTCAAAAAAGTGCAATTCCACAATTGAAACAAACAGTTTTTATTTTTTATTTTTTTATCATGTTTACTATAAGGTAAAACTGACCTGTAATTATGATTCCTTAGGTCAGTACGAGTTTGTAGATACCAAACATGTATGCTTTACTTTTATGTAAGTGTGGCGCCCCTGAGGCTCCAGTCACCACAGAGGTACTGCACCTCAGCCAGAGGTTTGGTATCCCATTCCCGAGTAAGGAGGGGGCATAAACCGGTATACACACAACACAGACACTCTCATTTAGCAACACTCCACTGGACCGTGGTTAGGGCAAGTTGCACCTTTGATGCCCTATTGGAACGCACAGTCCGAGCCAGGCTGGGGGGTGGAGTCTAGTTAGTGGGAGCAGACTGTAGAATTTTGGGGGTCTGGAGCTGCCGCAGCTCGGCCCAGGCACATGATTTAAAGGGTTCTAGAGCCCACGGGAAGTGTACTATACTCCCATGGTCTCATTGCACAGACGACATACCAGAGTGGGGGACTTGGCCACAGAAGGGGACCGACCCCTCAACTATTGGGGAACTTTAAGACTCGGCTAGAAAACCAGAGGCTGAAGTTACTTCAATTGCCAAAGCCAAATCCACACAGATTCAGTGAAAAGGTGACCACATAGGGCCAACAGATAAAGCTTCAAGCCACCCACGGGGGCCCACAGATATCGGCTCAGAACTCTGTTTGTGCAGGCGCGGGACAGACGGGAGAGGTCAGCGCAGGAAGACAACCAGGAAAATAACACAGAAGGGTGTAATGGGTTGTGCCTCTGAACTATCCGGGATCAGCTGGAGCCCAGCATAACACGACTCACCACCCCAAGGGCAGCATTTGTCTAGATATGCTAACCTGGAACTCTTAACTGTGCATAAGGACCTTGTGACTGCATTCCTCTGTCATCCAGTTATTCCCTGCCCCCCCGGCCCTGCACCCCGCCATTACAGACTACTACTCCCAAGAGCCCTGTGGCCCAGCTCTACCTGTGGAGAGTGATTCCAACTCTGCTGGGTCACCACCGACGCCAGGGGAAACTGAACAGCAGCGGCGGCACCTATCTTGCTGCATTCCACAGGTGGCGTAAAAAAATCTCTCCTGTAAATATTCCCCCACGATCATCAGCCATTTATTAAAACGACACCGCCGGGGTCACGGAACCAGGCCCTGTCGTCATGACATCCACCGAGCAAAACAGTGCTGGCCCGGTAATGAGCAACCTCCAGGCCTCAGTGTGGGCGTGTCATAAGCGATGAAAACAAATTCAGAAATTTGTCAACAAAAAAAGGAGCACTTTTGGCGCCATTTTCCGAGACCCGTAGCGTTCTCATTTTTCAGGATCTGAAGCTCAGCAATGGCTTATTTTTTGCATCTTGAGCTGATGTTTTTAATTATACCATTTTGGGTTATGTGCAATGTTTTCATCACCTCCTATGGCATTTTAATCCACTGTTACAGTGACCAAATAAATGTAATTCTGGAGTTCTGATTTTTTTTCTTGCTACATACTTTATCAATCAGATTAATTGATTTTTTTTTTTATTTTGATAGATTGGACATTACCAAATATATTTGTTGGGAATCATTGAGGTTCACTGCATTAGCCCGCATTAAAGGGACATAAACGACCAATGACGTACATCATTTTTTCGAGTAGGGGTTTAAAAAGAACAAATTGAATTGCTGGATAAGCTATTTAATTTAGTAGCGGACACAGACAGTAAAGGGGCACTTTGAAAATAACAGTATATGGACCTTTTGCAGTCCCATAAAGCAGGAGCGTACATAGAAATCATAGGGCCCCATAGCAAAAGTCTGAATGGGCCCTCCCCCTCACAATAAAAAAAAAATTACAACAAAATAACATAATAATCATCATACATGCTACTGAGGGCCGGCACACATTACTGAGGGTGACATACACGTTACTGCGGGCAGGTTATAGTTAGAAATAATACATACTACATAGTGTTACTGGACAACACCCACCATACCAAGGCCAATAATACATTGCAAAATAATGCCGCCACACCATGACCAAATATCACCACATAGAGTCTGAATATAACCACCGTCCTGTTACTGAGAAGAGCCCACTGCACCAAGACAAGAGGGTTCACACCGCAAATCCCCAAAGAATCTGCAATATGTGAACTCTGCCTAAAGTAGGGATGTCCTTCTTCGTGCCCCTCACTACACACAATATACATTTTCACATCTGTCTCCCCCATATAATGGTAACAATTATGACCCCCTTTATAGCATTAGGAAATACAGTAAAACTCTACAAAGTACATATATAACACACACAAGCAGCCACACACGCGCGCAGCCACACACGCGCGCAGCCACACACGCGCGCAGCCACACACACGCGCGCAGCCACACACGCGCGCGCAGCCACACACACACGCGCGCGCAGCCACACACACACGCGCGCGCAGCCACACACACACGCGCGCAGCCACACACACGCGCGCGCGCAGCCACACACACACGCGCGCGCGCAGCCACACACACACGCGCGCAGCCACACACACACACGCGCGCAGCCACACACACACACGCGCGCAGCCACACACACACGCGCGCAGCCACACACACACGCGCGCAGCCACACACACACGCGCGCAGCCACACACACACGCGCGCAGCCACACACACACGCGCGCAGCCACACACACACACACGCGCAGCCACACGCAGCCACACACAGCCACAGACACACACACACAGCCACAGACACACACACACACACAGCCACAGACACACACACACAGCCACAACACACACAGCCACAACACACACAGCCACAACACACACAGCCACAACACACACAGCCACAACACACACAGCCACAACACACACAGCCACAACACACACAGCCACAACACACACAGCCACAACACACACAGCCACAACACACACAGCCACAGCCACACACACAAAGCCACAGCCACACACACAAAGCCACAGCCACACACACAAAGCCACAGCCACACACACAAAGCCACAGCCACACACACACACAGCCACACACACACACAGCCACAACACACACACACAGCCACAACACACACACACAGCCACAACACACACACACAGCCACAACACACACACACAGCCACAACACACACACACAGCCACAACACACACACACAGCCACAACACACACACACAGCCACAACACACACACACAGCCACAACACACACACACAGCCACAACACACACACACAGCCACAACACACACACACAGCCACAACACACACACACAGCCACAACACACACAGCCACAACACACACAGCCACAACACACACACACACACACACACTCAACCACACACAGCCACACACACACACAGCCACACACACACACACACACAGTGATGGCACAGCACAGGAGCAACACACATGGCACAGCTCAGGAGCAGCACACACACAAACAAGCACACACAGTGATGGCACAGCACAGGAGCAACACACAGACAGCCACAACACACACAGTAATGATACAGCACAGAAGCAACACACAGCCACAGCCACACACACACACACACACACACACAGTGATGGCACAGCACAGGAGCAACACACATGGCACAGCTGAGGAGCAACACACACACAAACACACACAGTGATGGCACAGCACAGGAGCAACACACATGGCACAGCTGAGGAGCGGCACACACACACAAACACACACAGTGATGGCACAGCAAAGGAGCAACACACACACACACACACAGTGATGGCACAGCACAGGAGCAACACACACACACAGTGATGGCACAGCACAGGAGCAACACACACACACACACAGTGATGGCACAGCACAGGAGCAACACACACACACAGTGATGGCACAGCACAGGAGCAACACACACACACACACACAGTGATGGCACAGCACAGGAGCAACACACAGCCACAACACACACAGTGATGGCAGAGCACAGGAGCAGCACACACACACACACACACACACACACACACACTGTTACGGGGGGACCGGCAGATTAGGACCAGGGGGTATATATCCTAATCGCCAGTCGGGCCCACCGTGCTCCAGATGACAAAGGAGCTGCTGGCACCTGAGGGTTAGGCGGAGACTATAGAGCTGGATGGCTCTGAGATAACCCAGGAACTCTGGGAACCGGTCACGCGTGTTGGGACACGTCAGACCGGACGACAACCCGATTAGCGTTTTGGTGCACCTAGCGCTACACCGACCACGTGTGCAGGAAACACGTCAGGCCGGGTGGTAACCAGGTAGCGTTGACCGGAAGACCGCCACGAAAGCACCCTGTCGGCCACGTGTGTAGGACACGTCAGGCCGAGCGGTCCTCCGATTAGCGTTTCTGGCCACCTCTCAACTGGCCACGTGTGTGTAGGACACGTCAGGCCAGATGGGTACACCAGTAGCGTTGACCGGGAAGCCGAGGAGGATAAGAAACACCCTGTTAACTCCACAGGGGTCCTGGGGTACACTGTTCGTGCGCGTAGGGGGCACAACCGGACAGGTGGCGCAGCAGGTGCGTTGTCCGTGTGCGTAGGGGGCACAATCGGACAGGTGGCACAGCAGGTGCATTGTCCGTGTGCGTAGGGGGCACAATCGGACAGGTGGCGCAGCAGGTGCGTTGTCCGTGTGCGTAGGGGGCACAATCGGACAGGAAGCACAGCAGCCACAACCCAGTTAACGCCACTGGGCTGCTATAGCAAGACTGGAACGGCAGGAGGGAAGCAAGGCGCCTGACCCTGATGTGCCGAGCCACGAATCTTGGCATGACAGGCACCGTTCGCCTAACCCTACCTACCGCTTCCCAATATAGGCTTATGCCGCAATGAGGCTCTAACATGGAGATGTGCTCTGACTGAGCAAAAGTGAAGACTGCGCACCTCCATGTTGTCTCCAGCCCCTTTTATAACCTGGGTCCGCCCCAAACCCAGGGTGGAACCAGCAAGGTCCAATAGCAGAGTGCCATGTCATCAGTGACGTCACATGCGACCAATCCGGAACCGCCACGTCATTGATGACCTCATGGCAGCCACGCCCTAAACACTTCACCAGTCATCGTCTGACGACCAATACTGAGGTGCCAGATCATAGGGGCGGGCCTCTGCGAGCCAGTCCGGAGTTGCCACGTCATCAGGACACCTGACACCCTCTGCCCTATCAGGGCCTGCCACCTCACGGACATGCTCAGTGAGGTCCTTACCGGACCTAGCCTCTGATGCACTAAGTGCCTGAGCATGCTCAGTAGCCTGAGCCACAGGCTTAGAAAGCAGACTATCAGTTTGAGCATGCTCAGTAGGCACATCCCAGAACTTAGACACAGCACGAAGTCCAAGTACCTGTGCAAAGAGGCTGTTAGGGTTAATTGTGGGAGCATGCTCAGTAGCCTGAACTGAGGACTTAGTCTCAGACATAACACAAACAGGCTGAGCATGCTCACTAGGCAAAACACCGGGCTTAGACTCTGGCTGGGGTAAATCGGTGCACGCATGCGCACTAGCCGCCTCTCCACACTTAGACGTGGTGGAAGGAACAGCCAACTGGACGACCCGAGGCACGGCCAAGAACGGCAGCCGGCGCCTGGGCGCAACAGGAACCGCAGCAGGCTGCTTGCGGCTATGGCGGCGCCGGTTCGTAACAGTACCCCCCCTCTAGCGGCCCTCCCACTCGAATGGTCTATAGTCGCCACAGATACCACTGAGCGACGGGCGGAAGATGGAGACATGCAGTGGGAGCTACAAGACTCGATCCACCGCGTAATCACCCCAGACGACCAGTCGATATGTGGGGAATGCCGCTTCAACCAAGGAATACCCAGCAGAATATCATCTGCACCCTTAGGGAGAACCAGAAATGAAATGGTCTCCCTATGCCCAGATGACATGGCAAGGGTAATGGGCACTGTCCGCTGGTGAATTACCTTGGGCAACAAGGACCCATCCACCACACCGACTCTCACTGGCCTTGACATTTGCACCAGCGGGATGGCATGCCGTCGGGCAAAAGATGAGGAGATGAAACTATCCCCAGCACCTGTGTCCACACTTGCCCTTGTGGACCATGTTGACCCCTTAAAGGAAATGGACGCGGGAAACGTCAACCTAATGGATGACGCAGAGTCCAGTCTACCTCCAGCTATGGTCACCAATCGTGGTCGCTTATCCTGACGCTTTGGGCAACGGTTGGCATAATGACCATACTGCCCACAAGCGAAACAGGAAATGCCCTTGCGACTCGAAGACCTAGCAACACCAACCCTAGAGATGTCCATAGGGACAGAGATGTCCTCTAAGGGAGGTGCAGTAGGAGAGACCACTACAGTGGCTGAACGACCCTCTGACCTGCGCTCCAGCTGACGTTCGGAGGTCCGCAGGTCAATGCGGGTAGCCAGAGTCATGAGGCCCTCAAGGGTAGTTGGTACCTCACGCGACGCTAATGCGTCCTTCACGTGCGAGGCTAATCGCCTCCAGAACAGTGGAATGAGAGTCCTCTCTGACCACCCCAGTTCTGCAGCAAGTGTCCTGAAACTCACAGCATATTGACTTGAGGAGGTACGCCCCTGCTCCAAAGTCAGTAGCTGTAGGGCCAAGTCGTGAGTAGAGATGAGCGAACCGGTCTTGGTTCGGCTCAAGGCCGGTTCGCCGAACGGAGGTCCCGTTCGAGTTCGGCTCGTCGAACGTTCGACGAACTGAACTCGAACTGCATAGGAAACAATGGCAGGCAATCACAAACACAGAAAAACACCTAGAAAACACCCTCAAAGGTGTCCAAAAGGTGACAAACAACTCAAACACATGGGAAAGTGACAAGGACATATACTCATGCGAAAACCAAACAGCTGGACAAGGAAAAAGAGGAGGACACACAGATATATGAGTATATGCAAGGAAACATCGATTCCATTATTGTGCAACTTGAGCCCTGCTCATTTTAGACTTCCAATCTGGATAAATTGCCTGAGCTCGCCACGTACGCCTTGGGGATCTTGTCGTGTCCTGCAGCCAGCGTTCTCTCGGAACCTGTCTTCAGTGCTGCTGGGGGTCTGCTGGCAGATAAGCACACGTGTCTGTCCACTGACAATGTGGACATGGCTCTCAGAGGACTTTTCTTCCCCTGGGTCAGCCAGGGGACGGGAAAGGCACGCGTATTTTTGAGAGTGCTTCATGCAAAGCATCTTTTTCAAAAGGGGGCTCAACCGATGCCAGTCAAGTGGGGTGTGTGTGGCCCAGTTAGTGGAAACGAGGGAGACTGTGGTTGGAGTCCCCTCGCTGTGTCTCTAAAAGAACCAAGATGAACAAGTCATGGCTCTCAGAGGACTTTTCTTCCCCTGGGTCAGCCAGGGGACGGGAAAGGCACGCGTATTTTTGAGAGTGCTTCATGCAAAGCATCTTTTTCTTTTTCAAAAGGGGGCTCAACCGATGCCAGTCAAGTGGGGTGTGTGTGGCCCAGTTAGTGGAAACGAGGGAGACTGTGGTTGGAGTCCCCTCGCTGTGTCTCTAAAAGAACCAAGATGAACAAGTCATGGCTCTCAGAGGACTTTTCTTCCCCTGGGTCAGCCAGGGGACGGGAAAGGCACGCGTATTTTTGAGAGTGCTTCATGCAAAGCATCTTTTTCTTTTTCAAAAGGGGGCTCAACCGATGCCAGTCAAGTGGGGTGTGTGTGGCCCAGTTAGTGGAAACGAGGGAGACTGTGGTTGGAGTCCCCTCGCTGTGTCTCTAAAAGAACCAAGATGAACAAGTCATGGCTCTCAGAGGACTTTTCTTCCCCTGGGTCAGCCAGGGGACGGGAAAGGCACGCGTATTTTTGAGAGTGCTTCATGCAAAGCATCTTTTTCTTTTTCAAAAGGGGGCTCAACCGATGCCAGGCAAGTGGGGTGTGTGTGGCCCAGTTAGTGGAAACGAGGGAGACTGTGGTTGGAGTCCCCTCGCTGTGTCTCTAAAAGAACCAAGATGAACAAGTCATGGCTCTCAGAGGACTTTTCTTCCCCTGGGTCAGCCAGGGGACGGGAAAGGCACGCGTATTTTTGAGAGTGCTTCATGCAAAGCATCTTTTTCTTTTTCAAAAGGGGGCTCAACCGATGCCAGTCAAGTGGGGTGTGTGTGGCCCAGTTAGTGGAAACGAGGGAGACTGTGGTTGGAGTCCCCTCGCTGTGTCTCTAAAAGAACCAAGATGAACAAGTCATGGCTCTCAGAGGACTTTTCTTCCCCTGGGTCAGCCAGGGGACGGGAAAGGCACGCGTATTTTTGAGAGTGCTTCATGCAAAGCATCTTTTTCTTTTTCGAAAGGGGGCTCAACCGATGCCAGTCAAGTGGGGTGTGTGTGGCCCAGTTAGTGGAAACGAGGGAGACTGTGGTTGGAGTCCCCTCGCTGTGTCTCTAAAAGAACCAAGATGAACAAGTCATGGCTCTCAGAGGACTTTTCTTCCCCTGGGTCAGCCAGGGGACGGGAAAGGCACGCGTATTTTTGAGAGTGCTTCATGCAAAGCATCTTTTTCTTTTTCAAAAGGGGGCTCAACCGATGCCAGGCAAGTGGGATGTTTTTGTGTCGCCCAGTTAGTGGAAACGAGGGAGACTGTGGTTGGAGTCCCCTCGCTGTGTTTTACATGCTTTTAGAAGGGCATGACATGGCTTGGAGGTTGACTTTCATCATCTGCAAACTGTTGGCTACCAAAATGCTGCCTTTACAACAACTGTGGTTATAGACAATGAGGAACATACTGATGAAGATGAGACGCAGATACCCGATTGGGATGACAACTTAAATATTCGGTCAGGGCAAGAAGAGGCTCGGTCTGAGGGGGAGGGGAGTGCAAACACAACAATTGATGATGAAGTTCTAGATCCCACCTACTGTCAACCCACAGTCAGACACTCGAGGAGGTCAACAGAGGCGGTGGAGGAGGATGCAACCGACGACGAAGTAACCTTGCGCCTTCCTGGACACAGTCGGAGCACTGGTAGCACGTCTACAACTGCATCCTCAGCCACCACTCTGCCTCTGAGCATTATTCGGGGTGGATCAACAGGTCGCATGGCCTCTAAGCCTTGCCTAGCCTGGTCCTTTTTTGACATAAAAAAAGATCGCCCAAATTATGTGATCTGTAACATTTGGCATGGTTATCTTAGTAGAGGTCAAAACCTCAGCAGTTTGACAGTTCTTCCATGAATCGTCACATGAATAAATATCATATGGCCTGGTGGGAAGCTCACCGTGCTGCAATGCGGCCTAGCGGAGCCAACCATCCACCGCCTGCCCCTTCCAGTGCATCCGCGCGCTCGTCATCTTCTAGGACTGTGGGGACAGCTGTCACACCTGTTTTTCCACCCACAACTTCCACCACTGTAACCGCAACAGGCAGTTTGCTTGGTAGGTCGTCAGTTGGTTTGGAAGGGGAAACAAGTGATTGTGTACAGCTCTCTCAAACATCGATAGCACCAACGTTGGATGAAGGCAACATCATGTCTCCGCCTGCACTTTCCTCACAAACCTGCATTTTTCCAGGGACACCCTACTCAACACCGTCTACACACAGCAGCCAGATCTCTGTCCCTCAGATGTGGTCAAATAAAAGGCCACTTCCTGCGACCCATGACAAAGCTAAGAGGTTGACTCTAGCCCTCTGTAAGCTGTTGGCTACCGAAATGCTGCCTTTCCGCCTAGTGGACACACAGGATTTTAGAGACCTTATGTCTGTCGCTGTGCCCCAGTACCAGATGCCTAGTCGCCACTACTTCTCTAAGAAAGGTGTGCCCGCGCTACACCAGCATGTCGCACACAACATCACCGCTTCCTTGAGAAACTCTGTGTGTGAACGGGTGCATTTCACCACCGATACTTGGACCAGTAAGCATGGACAGGGACGTTACATGTCGCTGACTGGCCACTGGGTAACTATGGTGATAGATGGTGAAGGGTCTGCTGCACAAGTCTTGCCGTCCCCACGACTTGTGTGTCAATCCTCTGTCTGTCCAAGTTCCGCCACTGCTTCTGCATCCTCCACCTCATCTGGGTCCTCCACCTCCGCCCCAAGCCTGCCTGGTCAGGCCATCAGCGTTCTCACTGCGCAGAAGGAATCACGCAACCCTCATTACTATGCTGGCAGCAGAGCGCAACGGCATCAGGCGGTCTTTAGCTTGACATGTCTTGGGAATAAGAGTCACACAGCTGAGGAGTTGTGGTCAGCTCTGCGGTCCGAGTTTAATAAATGGTTGTCTCCACTCAACCTGCAGCCTGGTAAGGCCGTGTGCGACAATGCTGCAAACCTGGGTGCGGCCCTTTGCCTGGGCAAGCTGGCACACGTGCCTTGTATGGCTCACGTGTTTAACCTTGTTGTCCAGCAATTTTAACCCACTATCACGGCCTAGATGGGCTTCTGCACAGGGCATGGTCACTCTCTGCTCACTTCTGCCGTTTAAACGCCGCAGCTGACTTGACTTGCATTGCTCCAGAAGTCTTTCAGCCTGCCGGTTCATCACCTGAAATGCGATGTATCGACACGCTGGAATTCGACTCTCCACATGATACAGAGACAGCACCACCGAGCCCTGGTGCATTACATCATGACGTATAGCCTAGGCCAATGAGATGCAGAGGTGGGGCAGATTACACTGCTAGAGTGGTCTCAGATCAAGGACCTATGCACCCTTCTGCACAGTTTCGACATGGCGACGAATATGTTTAGCGCTGACAATGCCATTATCAGCATGACGATTCCAGTCATTTACATGCTGGAGCACACGCTAAACACTATTCGGAGTCAGGGGGTGGGACAACAGGAAGGGGAGGAACTACAGGAGGATTCATATGCGCAAGACACAACAACATCACCAAGGTCCAGACGTTCATCATCACCAAGGCGCCAGGCATGGGACCATGGGGGACAGGGATCAACAAGGGCGCATGGTAGCAGGCGAGATGTTGAGGAAGGTGCAGGAGGACATGAAGATATGGAGGACGAACTGTCCATGGACATGGAAGACTCAGCAGATGAGGGGGACCTTGGTCAAATTTCAGTTGAAAGAGGTTGGGGGGAGATGTCAGAGGAAGAAAGAACGGTTAGCACCTCTATGCCACAAACACAGCGTGGACTTGGTCCGCATGGCTGCGCAAGACACATGAGTGCCTTCTTGTTGCACTACCTCCAACGTGACCCTCGTATTGTCAAAATTAGAAGTGATGATGACTACTGGCTTGCCACACTATTAGATCCCCGGTACAAGTCCAAATTTTGTGACATAATTCCAGCCATAGAAAGGGACGCACTTATGCAGGAGTATCAGCAGAAGCTGTTACTCGATCTTAGATCCGCTTTTCCACCAAACAACCGTGCAGGTGCAGGGAGTGAATCTCCCAGTTGTAACTTGACAAACATGGGACGGTCTCGTCATCTTCAACAGTCTACACATACCAGTAGGACCGTATCTGGTGCTGGTAACAGCAATTTAATGGAATCTTTTCATAATTTTTTTAGACCCTCCTTTGCAAGGCCACCAGAGACAACAAGTCTGACACATAGTCAACGGCTGGAGAGGATGATACAGGAGTATCTACAAATGAACATCGATGCCATGACTTTGCAAATAGAGCCTTGCTCATTTTGGGCTTCAAATCTAGAAAAATGGCCAGAGCTATCCAGTTACGCCTTGGAGATTTTGTCGTGTACAGCTGCCAGCGTTGTCTCTGAACGTGTCTTCAGTGCTGCTGGGTGTGTGCTGACAGATAAGCGCACGCGTCTGTCCAGTGACAATGTGGACAGACTGAAGTTCATCAAAATTAACAAGTCATGGATCCAGAAGGAATTTACAACCCCTGTGTCATCCTGGGGAGAGTAAATGCTTGTGGATTTGGAATGTGCTTGATGCAAATCAAAACATCCTGTTTGCAACTAGGGCACAAGTGCTGCCACTGATGGGGTGTCGGTGTGCCCAATTTTTGGAAAAAAGGGAGACTCCGCTTGGAGTAACCCTTGCTTGCTGTTTTTTTTAAAAATGATACAAGATGAACAGATCTGAAGGCAAGATGAAGGCAACATCATGTCTCCGCCTGCACTTTCCTCACAAACCTGCATTTTTCCAGGGACACCCTACTCAACACCGTCTACACACAGCAGCCAGATCTCTGTCCCTCAGATGTGGTCAAATAAAAGGCCACTTCCTGCGACCCATGACAAAGCTAAGTGGTTGACTCTATCCCTCTGTAAGCTGTTGGCTACCGAAATGCTGCCTTTCTGCCTAGTGGACACACAGGATTTTAGAGACCTTATATCTGTCGCTGTGCCCCAGTACCAGATGCCCAATCACCACTGCTTCTCCAAGAAAAGCATGCCCGCGCTACACCAGCATGTCGCACACAACATCACCACTTCCTTGAGAAAATCTGTGTGCGACAGGGTGCATTTCAACACAGATACTTGGACCAGTAAGCATAGACAGGGTCATTACATGTCACTGACTGGGCACTGGCAAACTATGGTGAGAGATGGAGAAGGGTCTGCTGTACAAGTCTTGCCGTCCCCACGAGTTGTTTCAATCCTTCTTCTGTATGTAGAAGTTAATACACTGCTTCTGCCTCTTCAACCTCGTGTGGGTCCTCCACCTTGGCGCAAACCCTGTGTGGTCAGGCCACCCTTCCTTGCAACTGCGCACAAGGACTACCACACACCTCCTTACTATGCTGGCAGCAGAGCTCAATGCCATCAGGCGGTCAAAGTTTTACTTTGAAATGTATGGGAAATGTGAGTCACACCGCTATTCCAGAGAATAGTAGTCAGGCAGGGTCCAAACATTAATTGAGGAACAGGAACAGAATGGGACGGCCAGGACTTAATCAGAAAACAAGCAGAGGTGAAATGCGGATCGGCCAACAAGGTACATAAACAGCAAGCAGGAAAAGTAGTCAGGTAACAAGCACACAAAATCATAAAACTGAACTGGGGGTAAAATTAACCAGAGGTTCATAGCTATGTCTGGCAGTGGTCTGCAGACAGGATGGGCATAAAAAAGGGTGTGGTGTCTTCCCATTGGTTGTAGCTGAATGATGGTATTTCATCTGTGAGATACCCACCAGCTACATTCAGCCAGAGATTCTGCATCTGTCAAGGTAATGCAGCCCAGTGGGTGAGCATAACCTGCGTCCACCTGCGCCGCTGGCATCGACTACTCTCCCATCATCAGCACTATTCATGAAAGGAACACGTTGTCACCTGGCGACCGGAGTACAAATTGACGGAGCGGACTCCGTTGGTGACTTAACAGCCGTGTGCGGCAATGATGCAAACCTGGCTGCGGGCCATCCTCAGGGCAATGTGACACACGTGCCTTGTATGGCTCACGTGTTGAACCGAATTCTCCAGCAATTTTTAAAACACCATCACGGCCTACATGGCCTTGTGCAGCGGGCACGCTCGCTATGTGCTCACTTCCATCGTGCGCACACAGCAGCTCAACAACTTTCATCACTCCGGAAGTCTTAGGGTCTGGCAGTTAAATGCCGGAAATGCGATGTTCCGACACGCAGGAATTGGAATCTGCACATGTTGCAGCGTGTGTGGCAGCACCGCAGAGCCCTGCTGAAATACGGTATGACATATAGCCTGGGATAACTTGATCAAGAGGTGGTGCAGATCACGCTGCTGGAGTGGTGTCAGATCAAGGACCTATGCACCCTGCTACACAGTTCACAAATGTCGACGAAGATGTTAAGCACTGGCAATGTCATTCTCAGCGTGACAATTCTGGTCATCTACATGATGGAGCACACTGTAATTATTATTCGGAGTCAGGTGTTGGGACAAGAGGAAGGGGAGGAAGTACAGGAGGAGTCATATGCGGAAGGGATAACAAGATCTACGAGGTCCAGATGGTCAGCGGCACCTATGCGGCATTCATGGTGAGGGAGAGGGATTAACAAGGGCGCATAGTATCAGCAAAAAGTGTTGATGAAAGTGCAGGAGCCCATGAAGAAATGGAGGACGAACTGGCGATGGGCATGGAAGACTCAGCAGATGAGTGAGAGCTTGCTCACATTTCGGTTGTGCGAGGTTGTGGGGAGAGGGCAGAGGAGGATTCTCACCTCTCTGCCACCAACACACCAAGGACTTGGTCCTCCTGGATGCACAAGACACATGAGCGCCTTCTTGCTGCACTACCTACATGACCCTCGGATTGTATGAATTTGAAGTAATCCTGAATACTGGGTTGCCACACTGTTAGATCCCCGGTACAAGACAAAATTTGGCGAACTAATTCCTGCCATAGAAATGGACGCACGTATACAGGAGTATCTGCAGAATGTGGTACGCAATCTTAGATCTACTTTTCCACTAAACACTAGTGCTGCACAGAGTGAATCTCAACGCTTTGTCATGGATAGGAGGAAATGGTCTTTTACTTGTCCACATCGGAGGGACCGAGGGATGGCTGCTGTGCTGAGATGGCGTTGAGTACGGTGTCCCTGCACAGTTGCACTTTTGGTCATATCCCAAAATGAGTTGAAAAAGGACAGATGCTGTTGGAAAGGGGAACAGGTGTGTTGGAAAGGGGAAAAAAGTTTTGGTCCGTGGATTTGGTGGTTAAGCAACTGTAACATTTGCTGAAGAAACACCATCTGTTACAGTGGGACTGGCAGATTTGGATAAAGTGGTATATAATCTGTGACCGCTATATAACGAAAATTAATAAGAAAAGAAAGAGAAAGGTATATATCCCCATCAGCAGTCAGTGTCCACCGTGCTCCCAGTTGGAAAAGGAGAGGTTGGCAACTGGAAGGTTTGGTGGAGGATACAGAGCTGTGTGGCTATGAAACTAATAGTAGCCTGAACCGAGTTAGACGCCATTCGGATCTGGAGACTGGGAGCCCTGTTAGCGACACAGGGTCCACATGCCCACCCAGCCCAGCAACTCCCTGTTAACAACACAGGGGCCATTGAGTACGCTGACCGTGTGCGTAGGGGCACACCTGTGGACAGCAGGCGCATCAGCAGCAGCAGGCCTGTTAATGCCACTGTGCTGCACAAGCAGGACTGGTAGGACAGGAGCTGGTCTTAACCGTTCTGCGTTACCAACTGTGGTGGTGGCCTGCATCGACACCCTATCCCTGCCTACCTCTGGCCTAAAGCCGCAATGGGTTCAACACATGGAGGTGTGCTCTTTCGGAGCATAATAGAAGACTGCGCACCTCCTTGTTGGCTCCAGCCCCTTTTATAACCTGGGTCCGCCCCAAACCAGGGTGGACCACAATGCACCTCCTGGAGACAAAAGTAGAGTGACACGTCATGAGTGGCATAACTAGCGTCCTATTTGGAACCGCAACTTCAATGATGACCTCATGGCTGCCATGACCCAAACACCTCACCAGTCATCGTCTGACCATCAATAATGCGGTGACAAGTCATAGGTGTGGGCCTCTGCAAGCCATTTGGGAGGACACCTGATGCCCTTTGGTCTATATGGGACCCCCACATCAGGGACAGGGCCAAAGAGTTCATTACCGGACCTAGTCTCTGATGCAGGAAGTGCCTGAGCATGCTCAGTAGCATGAAATACAGTCTCTGAAAAAAGACTATCAGCTTTAGCATGGTGTCTAGGCACAAAACAGGACTTAGACCCGGCACGGAATGCAAGCACCTGTGCAAAGAGGCTTTTCACACTTAGTGTGGGAGCATGCGCTGTATCCCGAAAAGAAGACTTAGCGTCAGGAATAACACAGTCAGGCTGAGCATACTCACTAGGCGAAACACTGTAATTATGCTGCAGCTGGGGTACATCGGCACACGCATGCGCACTAGCTGCCTCTCCACACTTAGACGTGGAGGGGAAATTGCTCTTGGAGATGCTGTCTATGAACAGAAGGAAAAGCTAAAGGAAGCCTGACTTTCTATCCCTCCGAATTATGAAATGCAGCAATGAATTCCATGAGTTTGCTATAACATTAGCGTAGCAAAATGTGCATGAGGGTGTCATGTGGAGGTGCTAGAAATAGCTTGTCACCAGTGGGGCACTAATGGAATACAACAGCCAGTTCTATGATGCCACTAAATGGCAGTATTTTGTGCTATCATTATAGCTTATTAAAAACAGAGCAGGAGGGTGTCATGCAGAGGTGCTGCACATAGATTTGCAGTAGTGTGAATAGATAAAAGTACAATAGCCACGTTTAGGATGCCACTAGGTACACTGAGTGTTTGCTAGTATAATGGCTTAGTTTAAAAAAGTTGGAGTGTGCAATGCAGGCAGACGTGCTCTGCAAATGTCTTTACAATAGTGTGAATAGACAAAAGTACAATAGCCACGTTTAGGATGCCACTAGGTACACTGAGTGTTTGCTAGTATAATGGCTTAGTTAAAAAAAGGTGGAGTGTGCAATGCAGGCAGACGTGCTGCAAATATGTTTACAATAGTGTGAATAGACAAAAGTACAATAGCCACGTTTAGGATGCCACTAGGTACACTGAGTGTTTGCTAGTATAATGGCTTAGTTTAAAAAAGTTGGAGTGTGCAATGCAGGCAGACGTGCTGCAAATATCTTTACAATAGTGTGAATAGACAAAAGTACAATAGCCACGTTTAGGATGCCACTAGGTACACTGAGTGTTTACTGGTATAATGGCTTAGTTAAAAAAAGGTGGAGTGTGCAATACAGGCAGACGTGCTGCAAATATGTTTACAATAGTGTGAATAGACAAAAGTACAATAGCCACGTTTAGGATGCCACTAGGTACACTGAGTGTTTGCTAGTATAATGGCTTAGTTAAAAAAAGGTGGAGTGTGCAATGCAGGCAGACGTGCTGCAAATATGTTTACAATAGTGTGAATAGACAAAAGTACAATAGCCACGTTTAGGATGCCACTAGGTACACTGAGTGTTTGCTAGTATAATGGCTTAGTTAAAAAAAGGTGGAGTGTGCAATGCAGGCAGACGTGCTGCAAATATCTTTACAATAGTGTGAATAGACAAAAGTACAATAGCCACGTTTAGGATGCCACTAGGTACACTGAGTGTTTGCTAGTATAATGGCTTAGTTTAAAAAAGTTTGAGTGTGCAATGCAGGCAGACGTGCTGCAAATATCTTTACAATAGTGTGAATAGACAAAAGTACAATAGCCACGTTTAGGATGCCACTAGGTACACTGAGTGTTTGCTAGTATAATGGCTTAGTTAAAAAAAGGTGGAGTGTGCAATGCAGGCAGACGTGCTGCAAATATCTTTACAATAGTGTGAATAGACAAAAGTACAATAGCCACGTTTAGGATGCCACTAGGTACACTGATTGTTTGCTAGTATAATGGCTTAGTTAAAAAAAGGTGGAGTGTGCAATGCAGGCAGACGTGCTGCAAATATGTTTACAATAGTGTGAATAGACAAAAGTACAATAGCCACGTTTGGGATGCCACTAGGTACACTGAGTGTTTGCTAGTATAATGGCTTAGTTAAAAAAAGGTGGAGTGTGCAATGCAGGCAGACGTGCTGCAAATATGTTTACAATAGTGTGAATAGACAAAAGTACAATAGCCACGTTTAGGATGCCACTAGGTACACTGAGTGTTTGCTAGTATAATGGCTTAGTTTAAAAAAGTTTGAGTGTGCAATGCAGGCAGACGTGCTGCAAATATCGTTACAATAGTGTGAATAGACAAAAGTACAATAGCCACGTTTAGGATGCCACTAGGTACACTGAGTGTTTGCTAGTATAATGGCTTAGTTAAAAAAAGTTGGAGTGTGCAATGCAGGCAGACGTGCTGCAAATATCTTTACAATAGTGTGAATAGACAAAAGTACAATAGCCACGTTTAGGATGCCACTAGGTACACTGAGTGTTTGCTAGTATAATGGCTTAGTTTAAAAAAGTTTCAGTGTGCAATGCAGGCAGACGTGCTGCAAATATCGTTACAATAGTGTGAATAGACAAAAGTACAATAGCCACGTTTAGGATGCCACTAGGTACACTGAGTGTTTGCTAGTATAATGGCTTAGTTAAAAAAAGTTGGAGTGTGCAATGCAGGCAGACGTGCTGCAAATATCTTTACAATAGTGTGAATAGACAAAAGTACAATAGCCACGTTTAGGATGCCACTAGATACACTGAGTGTTTGCTAGTATAATGGCTTAGTTTAAAAAAGTTGGAGTGTGCAATGCAGGCAGACGTGCTGCAAATATCTTTACAATAGTGTGAATAGACAAAAGTACAATAGCCACGTTTAGGATGCCACTAGGTACACTGAGTGTTTGCTAGTATAATGGCTTAGTTAAAAAAAGGTGGAGTGTGCAATGCAGGCAGACGTGCTGCAAATATCTTTACAATAGTGTGAATAGACAAAAGTACAATAGCCACGTTTAGGATGCCACTAGGTACACTGAGTGTTTGCTAGTATAATGGCTTAGTTTAAAAAAGTTGGAGTGTGCAATGCAGGCAGACGTGCTGCAAATATCGTTACAATAGTGTGAATAGACAAAAGTACAATAGCCACGTTTAGGATGCCACTAGGTACACTGAGTGTTTGCTAGTATAATGGCTTAGTTAAAAAAATTTGGAGTGTGCAATGCAGGCAGACGTGCTGCAAATATCTTTACAATAGTGTGAATAGACAAAAGTACAATAGCCACGTTTAGGATGCCACTAGGTACACTGAGTGTTTGCTAGTATAATGGCTTAGTTAAAAAAAGGTGGAGTGTGCAATGCAGGCAGACGTGCTGCAAATATGTTTACAATAGTGTGAATAGACAAAAGTACAATAGCCACGTTTAGGATGCCACTAGGTACACTGAGTGTTTGCTAGTATAATGGCTTAGTTTAAAAAAGTTTGAGTGTGCAATGCAGGCAGACGTGCTGCAAATATCGTTACAATAGTGTGAATAGACAAATGTACAATAGCCACGTTTAGGATGCCACTAGGTACACTGAGTGTTTGCTAGTATAATGGCTTAGTTTAAAAAAGTTGGAGTGTGCAATGCAGGCAGACGTGCTGCAAATATCTTTACAATAGTGTGAATAGACAAAAGTACAATAGCCACGTTTAGGATGCCACTAGGTACACTGAGTGTTTGCTAGTATAATGGCTTAGTTAAAAAAAGGTGGAGTGTGCAATGCAGGCAGACGTGCTGCAAATATCTTTACAATAGTGTGAATAGACAAAAGTACAATAGCCACGTTTAGGATGCCACTAGGTACACTGAGTGTTTGCTAGTATAATGGCTTAGTTTAAAAAAGTTGGAGTGTGCAATGCAGGCAGACGTGCTCTGCAAATGTCTTTGCACTAATGGGACTATAGCAAAGTCCAATAGCCACGTTTAGGATGCCACTAGGTACACTGAGTGTTTGCTAGTAAAATGGCTTAGTTTAAAAAAGTTGGAGTGTGCAATGCAGGCAGACGTGCTCTGCAAATTTCTTTGCACTAGTGGGACTATAGCAAAGTCCAATAGCCACGTTTAGGATGCCACTAGGTACACTGAGTGTTTGCTAGTAAAATGTCTTAGTTTAAAAAAGTTGGAGTGTGCAATGCAGGCAGACGTGCTCTTCAAATGTCTTTGCACTAGTGGGACTATAGCAAAGTCCAATAGCCACGTTTAGGATGCCACTAGGTACACTGACTGTTTGCTAGTATAATGGCTTAGTTAAAAAGAGTTGGAGTCTGCAATGCAGGCAGACGTGCTCTGCAAATGTCTTTGCACTAGTGGGACTATAGCAAAGTCCAATAGCGACGTTTAGGATGCCACTAGGTGCACTGACTGTTTGCTAGTATAATGGCTTAGTTTAAAAAAGTTGGAGTGTGCAATGCAGGCAGACGTGCTCTGCAAATGTCTTTGCACTAGTGGGACTATAGCAAAGTCCAATAGCCACGTTTAGGATGCCACTAGGTACACTGATTGTTTGCTAGTAAAATGGCTTAGTTTAAAAAAGTTGGAGTGTGCAATGCAGGCAGACGTGCTCTGCAAATGTCTTTGCACTAGTGGGACTATAGCAAAGTCCAATAGCCACGTTTAGGATGCCACTAGGTACACTGACTGTTTGCTAGTATAATGGCTTAGTTAAAAAGAGTTGGAGTCTGCAATGCAGGCAGACGTGCTCTGCAAATGTCTTTGCATTAGTGGGACTATAGCAAAGTCCAATAGCCACGTTTAGGATGCCACTAGGTACACTGACTGTTTGCTAGTATAATGGCTTAGTTATAAGGAGTTGGAGTGTGCAGAGGACAAGAGGGTACAGTGGCAGGATTGTGGGGCTCTGGGTAGAGGAATGGAAGCCTGCCTTTCTATTCCCTCCTAATGGTGAAATGCAGGGAGGAAATCCCTGACCTTGGCTACACAGACGCTGTTGCTGTTTGCAGGACCTGTCACCTATGGCTCTCTGACCCTGCCGGTTTGAGCCCTTAAAAGGACTGCTAGAATGTGCTCTCCCTAAGCTGTCTAACGCTGTGTATGCAGCGCATACAGCTGTATCGGCGATAGGACTCAGGAGGACGGAGCTGCGACAGTGATGTCTGACACCAAAGACGCAGAAGGCAGATAATGGCGTCCTGGAGGAAAATGTCCGTTTTTATAATGCAGGGACATGTGACATGGACATCCTATCACACATGCCGTTGCTTCTCTGGCTAAAAGTCCACTTAGCTGTGTGTGTGTCTGGGATTGGCTGACATGCTGGCCCGCCCCACTACACGCGCGCGCTTAGGGAAGGAAGACAAGAAAAAAAAAAAAATGGCGATCGCCGTTATAGAACCAGCAGTGATCTGAAGGCGCTGTTCACGCACACTATACACTGAAATGTCATAATAGTGTGATTCACAGAGTGACTTACACTATTACAGCAGAAACCAAGCTAGGATTTAGCTGGTTTTTGGCTGCTAGAACCGTTCTCGAACGTTTCTAGAACTATCGAGCTTTTGCAAAAAGCTCGAGTTCTAGTTCGATCTAGAACATGCCCCAAAATCACTCGAGCCTAGAACTGGAGAACCACGAACCACGAACCGCGCTCAACTCTAGTCGTGAGTGACTCGAGGCCCCAGGAACACTTGTCGCAAGGACTCCAAAAACACCTTAGAGTCCTGTACTACGGGGTCATTCCTCTCCCACAATGGTGTAGCCCACTCCAGTGCTCTATCAGAGAGCAAGGAGATGATAAACCCCACCTTCGACCTCTCTGTAGGAAACCGTGCAGCCAACAGCTCTAGATGGACTGAGCACTGGTTCATGAATCCCCTACATGCCTTGCTGTTCCCCGTAAACTTGTTGGGCAGCGAGAGGTGAGGGAGGGTTGGAGTAGGCTTGGTGACGGACACCATTGCAGCCGCTTGAGCCACCACATCATCCATATCAGCAGCAAGAGCAGACTTCTCCAGAGACCTCACTCTGGCATCAAGCTGCAGCATGAACTGACGTAGCTGCTCCATCTCCGCCATGCTAGCCAGACCCTTGCGCAGTCTTACTGTTACGGGGGGACCGGCAGATTAGGACCAGGGGGTATATATCCTAATCGCCAGTCGGGGCCCACCGTGCTCCAGATGACAAAGGAGCTGCTGGCACCTGAGGGTTAGGCGGAGACTATAGAGCTGGATGGCTCTGAGATAACCCAGGAACTCTGGTAACCGGTCACGTGTGTTGGGACACGTCAGACCGGACGACAACCCGATTAGCGTTTTGGTGCACCTAGCGCTACACCAACCACGTGTGCAGGAAACACGTCAGGCCGGGTGGTAACCAGGTAGCGTTGACCGGAAGACCGCCACGAAAGCACCCTGTCGGCCACGTGTGTAGGACACGTCAGGCCGAGCGGTCCTCCGATTAGCGTTTCTGGCCACCTCTCGACTGGCCACGTGTGTGCAGGACACGTCAGGCCAGATGGGTACACCAGTAGCGTTGACCGGGAAGCCGAGGAGGATAAGGAACACCCTGTTAACTCCACAGGGGTCCTGGGGTACACTGTCCGTGCGCGTAGGGGGCACAACCGGACAGGTGGCGCAGCAGGTGCATTGTCCGTGTGCGTAGGGGGCACAATCGGACAGGTGGCACAGCAGGTGCGTTGTCCGTGTGCGTAGGGGGCACAATCGGACAGGTGGCGCAGCAGGTACATTGTCCGTGTGCGTAGGGGGCACAATCGGACAGGAAGCACAGCAGCCGCAACCCAGTTAACGCCACTGGGCTGCTATAGCAAGACTGGAACGGCAGGAGGGAAGCACGGCGCCTGACCCTGATGTGCCGAGCCACGAATCTTGGCGTGACAGGCACCGTTCGCCTAACCCTACCTACCGCTTCCCAATATAGGCTTATGCCGCAATGAGGCTCTAACATGGAGGTGTGCTCTGACGGAGCAAAAGTGAAGACTGCGCACCTCCATGTTGTCTCCAGCCCCTTTTATAACCTGGGTCCGCCCCAAACCCAGGGTGGAACCACCAAGGTCCAATAGCAGAGTGTCATGTCATCAGTGACGTCACATGCGACCAATCCGGAACTGCCACGTCATTGATGACCTCATGGCAGCCACGCCCCAAACACTTCACCAGTCATCGTCTGACGACCAATACTGAGGTGCCAGATCATAGGGGCGGGCCTCTGCGAGCCAGTCCGGAGTTGCCACGTCATCAGGACACCTGACACCCTCTGCCCTATCAGGGCCTGCCACCTCACGGACATGCTCAGTGAGGTCCTTACTGGACCTAGCCTCTGATGCCCTAAGTGCCTAAGCATGCTCAGTAGCCTGAGCCACAGGCTTAGAAAGCAGACTATCAGTTTGAGCATGCTCAGTAGGCACATCCCAGAACTTAGACACAGCACGAAGTCCAAGTACCTGTGCAAAGAGGCTGTTAGGGTTAATTGTGGGAGCATGCTCAGTAGCCTGAACTGAGGACTTAGTCTCAGACATAACACAAACAGGCTGAGCATGCTCACTAGGCAAAACACCGGGCTTAGACTCTGGCTGGGGTAAATCGGTGCACGCATGCGCACTAGCCGCCTCTCCACACTTAGACGTGGTGGAAGGAACAGCCAACTGGACGACCCGAGGCACGGCCAAGAACGGCAGCCGGCGCCTGGGCGCAACAGGAACCGCAGCAGGCTGCTTGCGGCTATGGCGGCGCCGGTTCGTAACACGCACACACACACAGTGATGGCACAGCACAGGAGCAACACACACACAGCCACAACACACACAGTGATGGCAGAGCACAGGAGCAACACACACACACACAGCCACAACACACACAGTGATGGCACAGAACAGGAGCAACACACAGTAATGGCACAGCACAGGAGCAACATACACGACACAGCTCAGGAGTAACACACACACACACACACACACACACACAGTGTAATGGCACAGCACAGGGCAGTTTCTGTACTTACAGGCAGACATTTATACAGACATTTGTACATTATAATACCTGCTCCTGTGATGTGAGAGATGTGACTCCGGCCTCACTGCTGCACTTCCTGTCAGTCCTCCTGGCGTCTCCTCCTCTCCTCTGCTTTCTCTTTCAATTCCTTCTGTTCTCTGCTTCTCACTATTTGTAATGTTTTGTTTGCGCTTCTCTCTTTTCTATGGTCTATCCTCTGTTTTCCTATTCATCTTTGTTTCTCCCGCGCTGTACTAAACAAGCTCCGCTCCCTCTCCTGATTGGTTGTTTTTCTCCTGGCATCTCTAACTGCTCTCTGACTGGAAGAGGAAGCTGCCTGGCCACTCCCTCCTCTTCAGCACAGGCCGCGCACAGTGTGCAGTGAGTGAGACTGCATCTCTGCATTGCGGCCAGCCTGCAGCTATAGAATCAATGCGGGTACCCAGCGGCCTTAATCAGCTGCTTGGTGATGCCACGGGGGCATGAAAGAGAAAGTGAAAATGTACACACAGCGGGCAGCTGCCTCCGGGCCCCTTCACCTCACAGGCCCCGTAGCAGTGGAGTGGTCTGCCTCTATGGATGGTACGCCACTGCCATAAAGTGTTTGTGAGTGACATTGTATACTGATGTGAAGGAAGAACGGGCCCTCTTACCTCTTAGACCCCTGTACTGCTCCACAAGCTGCATCAATGGTACATCCGCCTCTAATTTAACTGCATGTCAGAGTTTCTGTGTCAGTTTGACATGAACACTTCAAGTTTTCAACACTATATTAAATAATAATATGAGATGATAAAAGTATACTCTATAATACCAAATAAATATATTATAAAATTATATTATTGTTAGTAACACAGTTAAGCAATATTAATGTAAACTTGGGTCTTTTACTCTAAGTGCCATTATTACCGTGTATTTTGCTTATTTTTTATGTGTATATAAAGATAATTAACTTTGTAATAATCACATTTTAAAAAGGTGACCATTTGCCCACTTATTAGACACCTTTTTTTCCCCTATCTGGGCTTATGCAGTATCTGTAACTGATCAAAAACTCTGCACATACTGGAAATCCATGTCAATTATAAGAATTTTCTGCTCCTGTATTCCCACAACGCTAAAAACATTGAGATTACTAGAAGCAGGCACAAAATTGTGCTGAGGGACAGATAGTTCTCCTATAGGGAACCTTATACATATGGGTGCATCTCAATAAATTAGAATATCATCAAAAAGTTAATTTATTTTAGTAATTCAATACAAAAAAGGAAACACATATATTATATAGAGTCATAACCGAGTGATCTATTTCAAGTTTTTATTTCTGGTAATGTTGATTATTATGGCTTACAGCCAATGAAAACCCAAAAGTCATTATCTCAGAAAATTAGAATATTATATTAGACTAACTGATAAAATGATTTTAAACTCAGAAATGTTGGCGCCTACTGAAAAGTCTGTACTGTAAATGCCTCAATACTTGGTTGGGGCTCCTTTTGCATGAATTACTACATCAATGCGGCGTGGCATGGAGCGATCAGCTTGTGGCACTGCTGAGGTGTTATGGAAGACCAGGTTGCTTTGATAGCAGCCTTCAGCTCGTCTGCATTGTTGAGTCTGGTGTCTTTCATCTTCCTCTTGACAATACCCCATAGATTCTATATGGAAGGCTTCTGGAACCTTTTTGGCTGAAAGAGCCATGAACGCTACATATATTAAAGTGTAATTCCGTGAGAGATATGTATTGCCCCGAGGCTCGGCCGGCTGACGAGCCGCTCGGATGAGGTGAGGGGATGGATGCGTGCTGGGGTGTCGGTGTGGTGCGGCGTGGTGCGCGGCCCGAAGGCACTGTTGTACTCACTATGACAAACACGCTGGAGTCTCTGGTAAACCAAACAAGATGGTGAATGGTGTGGAGGGTCGGCAATACTGCTGTGGGCTTGTGGGGTGTCACGGTGGGGGGTGCCATTGATCTGTGGGCAGGCTGCTTTGAATCTCCTGCAGTTGACAAAATGGTCAAAAAAAAATGGCTACGGCGCTTGCGCAGATTGACGTGATGGACTTCAATAAAATGGCCGTGGAGTCCTATCTGCGCACAGGCCGCCTCCGCGGGCATTTTCTTGAAGTCATTCTCATCAACTACGGGAGATTCAAAGCAGCCTGCAGTCTACCGCAACACACCATAACCTCGAAGTATCGCCAACCCTACTCCACACCACTGCCGGCCTAGTAAGCCATATGAGGTTTGTAAGATGCACCCCCATTTTCCCCCCAGTTTTAGGGGAAAAAGTGCATCTTACAAACCAGAAAATGCATTATTTTTTTATTAAAGATTTGTCTGCGAGCCAGAAGCAGCCATCATAAGAGCTACATCTGGCTTGTGAGACATAGGTTCCCGACCCTTGATCTATGGTGTTTAGGTCAGGTGAGTTTGTTGGCCAATCAAGCACAGTGATACTGTGGTTATTAAACCAGGTATTGGTACTTTTGGCAGTGTGCACAGATGCCTAGTCTTGCTGGGAAATTCAATTTCCATCTCCAAAAAGCTTGTCACCAGAGGGAGACATGAAGTGCTCTAAAATCTCCTGGTAGACAGCTGCGCTGACTTTGCTCTTGATAAAACACAGTGGACCTACACCAGCAGATGACATGGCTCCCCAAACCATCACTGATTGTGGAAACTTGACACTACACTGTGTGCAGAATTATTAGGCAAGTTGTATTTTCGAGGATTTTTTTTATTATTGATCAACAACTATGTTCTTAGTCAACCCTAAAGGCTCATAAATATCAATTTAATATAAAATTTTAAGCAAAAAATGTGGTTATGACACACTGTTATGGGGAGAGGATCTGCTGCTGACACTGTTATGGGGGTATTGTCCCCAAATTCTCTACTAAGGTACCCCATCTTGGTAATGATCCTCCTGCCTTGTATATAATCCACATCCTTGTATATACAGTACAGACCAAAAGTTTGGACACACCTTCTCATTCAAAGAGTTTTCTTTATTTTTATGACTCTGAAAATTGTAGATTCACATGTGAAATGAAATGCTTATCAAAAAAGTTTGAAGCAACTGAAAATATGTCTTATATTCTGGGTTCTTTAAAGTAGCCACCTTTTGCTTTGATTAATGCTTTGCACACTCTTGGCATTCTCTTGATGAGCTTCAAGAGGTAGTTACCGAAAATGGTTTTCACTTCACATGTGTGCCCTGTCAGGTTTAATAAGTGGGATTTCTTGCATTATAAATGGGGTTGGGACCATCAATTGTGTTGTGCAGAAGTCTGGTGGATACACAGCTGATAGTCCTACTGAATAGACTGTTAGAATTTGTATTATGGCAATAAAAAAGCAGCAAAGTAAAGAAAAACGAGTGGCCATCAATACTTTAAGAAATGAAGGTCAGTCAGTCCGAAAAATTGGGAAAACTTTAAAAGTGTCCCCTAGTGAAGTGGCAAAAACCATCAAACTCTGCAAAGAAACTGGGTCATGTGAGGACCGCCACAGGAAAGGAAGACCAAAAGTCACCTCTGCTGCGGAGGATAAGTTTATCCGAGTCACCAGCCTCAGAAATCGCAGATTAACAGCAGCTCAGATTGGAGACCACGTCAATGCCACACAGAGTTCTAGCAGCAGACACATCTCTAGAACAACTGGTAATAGGAGACTTTGTGCAGCAGGCCTTCATGGTAAGATAGCTGCTAGGAAACCACTGCTAAGGAAAAGGTAACAAGCAGAAGAGACTTGTTTGGGCTAAGAAACACAAGGAATGGACCTAAGACCAGTAGAAATCTGTGCTTTGGTCTGATGAGTCCAAATTTGAGATTTTTGGATCCAACCACCGTGTCTTTGTGCAACGCAGAAAAAGTGAACGGATGCACTCTACATGCCTGTTCCCATCGTGAAGCATGGAGAAGGAGGTGTGATTGTGTGGGGGTGCTTTGCTGGTGACACTGTTTGGGATTTGTTCAAAATCGAAGGCATATTGAACCAGCATGGCTACCACAGCATCTTGCAGCGGCATGCCATTCCATCCGGTTTGTGTTTAGTTGGACCATCATTTATTTTTCAACAGGACAATGACCCCAAACACACCTCCAGGCTGTGTAAGGGCTATTTAGTTATGAAGGAGAGTGATGGGGTGCTACGCCAGATGACTTGGCCTCCACAGTCACTAGACCTGAACCCATTCGAGATGGTTTGGGGTGAGCTGGACCACAGAGTGAAGGCAAAAGGGCCAACAAATGCTAGGCATCTCTGGGAACTCCTTCAAGACTGTTGGAAGACCATTTCCGGTGACTACCT
Organism: Anomaloglossus baeobatrachus; assembly: GCF_048569485.1. Classification (NCBI taxonomy): domain Eukaryota; kingdom Metazoa; phylum Chordata; class Amphibia; order Anura; family Aromobatidae; genus Anomaloglossus; species Anomaloglossus baeobatrachus. The sequence continues at coordinate 405,720,653 of NC_134354.1, read as the reverse complement.
CTTGAAGCTCATCAAGAAAATGCCAAGAGAGTGCAAAGCAGTAATCAAAGCAAAAGGTGGCTACTGTGAAGAACCTAGAATATAAGACATATTTTCAGTTGTTTCACACTTTTTTGTAAAGTATTTCATTCCACATGTGTTAATTCAAAGTTCTGATGCCTTCAATGTGAATCTACAATTTTCAGAGTCATGAAAATAAAGAAAACTCTTTGAATGAGAATGTGTGTCCAAACCTTTGGTCTGTACTGTATATGTCCCTCATCCTGGTATAGCCCCCATCCTGCTATATACCGCCATCCTGGTATAGCCCACATCCTGCTACATAGCGCCATCCTGGTATATGCCCTATCCTGCTATATTCCCCCATCCTGCTATATACTGCCATCCTGGTATATGCCCTCATCCTGCTATATACAGTCATATGAAAAAGTTTGGGCACCCCTAGTAATGTTAACCTTTTTTCTTTATAACAATTTGGGTTTTTGCAACAGCTATTTCAGTTTCATATATCTAATAACTGATGGACTGAGTAATATTTCTGGATTGAAATGAGGTTTATTGTACTAACAGAAAATGTGCAATCCGCATTTAAACAAAATTTGACCGGTGCAAAAGTATGGGTACCCTTATCAATTTCTTGATTTGAACACTCCTAACTACTTTTTACTGACTAACAAAAGCACTAAATTGGTTTTGTAACCTCAATGAGCTTTGAACTTCATAGGCAGGTGTATCCAATCATGAGAAAAGGTATTTAAGGTGGCCACTTGCAAGTTGTTCTCCTATTTGAATCTCCTATGAAGAGTGGCATCATGGGATCCTCAAAACAACTCTCAAATGATCTGAAAAATAAAGATTATTCAACATAGTTGTTCAGGGGAAGGATACAAAAAATTGTCTCAGAGATTTAAACTGTCAGTTTCCACTGTGAGGAACATAATAAGGAAATGGAAGAACACAGGTACAGTTCTTGTTAAGCCCAGAAGTGGCAGGCCAAGAAAAATATCAGAAAGGCAGAGAAGAAGAATGGTGAGAACAGTCAAGGCCAATCCACAGACCACCTGCAAAGACCTGCAGCATCATCTTGCTGCAGATGTGCATCGGTCAACAATACAGCGCACGTTGCAGAAGGAGAAGCTGTATGGGAGAGTGATGCGAAAGAAGCCGTTTCTGCAAGCACGCCACAAACAGAGTCGCCTGAGGTATGCAAAAGCACATTTGGACAAGCCAGTTACATTTTGGAAGAAGGTCCTGTGGCCTGATGAAACAAAGATTGAGTTGTTTGGTCATACAAAAAGGCGTTATGCATGGAGGCAAAAAAACACGGCATTCCAAGAAAAGCTACCCACAGTAAAATTTGGTGGAGGTTCCATCATGCTTTGGGGCTGTGTGGTCAATGCCAGCACCGGGAATCTTGTTAAAGTTGAGGGTCGCATGGATTCAACTCAATATCAGCAGATTCTCGACAATATTTTGCAAGAATCAGTGACGAAGTTGAAGTTACGCAGAGGATGGTTATTTCAGCAAGACAATGATCCAAAGCACTGCTCCAAATTTACTCAGGCATTCATGCAGAGGAACAATTACAATGTTCTGGAATGGCCATCCCAGTCCCCAGACCTGAATATCATTGAAAATCTGTGGGATGATTTGAAGCGGGCTGTCCATGCTCGGCGACCATCAAACTTAACTGAACCGGAATTGTTTTGTAAACAGGAATGGTCAAATATACCTTCATCCAGGATCCAGGAACTCATTAAAAGCTACAGGAAGCGACTAGAGGCTGTTATTTTTGCAAAAGGAAGATCTACAAAATATTAATGTCACTTTTATGTTGAGGTGTCCATACTTTTGCACCAGTCAAATTTTGTTTAAATGCGGATTGCACATTTTCTGTTAGTACACTAAACCTCATTTCAATCCAGAACTATTACTCAGTCCATCTGTTATTAGATATATGAAACTGAAATAGCTGTTGCAAAAACACAAATTGTTATAAAGAAAAAAGGTTAACATTAATAGGGGTGCCCAAACTTTTTCATATGACTGTACCCCCATCCTGCTATATACTGCCGTCCTGGTATATACCCCCATCCTGTTATATAGGTAATAACAGGAAAAAATCCAGCTCACCCCTCTTCACTCCATGAAAAGTCGGCAGCACATGGATAAACGCCCCAGACCCGGGCGGGAACAAACGATGCAGGAACAAAAGCAAATCCAGAACCTTAGCAAGGAGACTCGAGTAGTAAAACAACAAACTTTATTAAATTCAGATAAAAATACAAGAATACAGACGACTTCGTGGGGGGACAGGAAAAATAAGTGATCCACGGGCAGAGGAAAAATTCCTACATGTTTTGACTAGTGATGAGCGAGTACCAAAAAGCTCGGGTGCTCGAGGCTCGGGCCGAGCATCCCAAGATACTCGTGTACTCGGCCCGAGCACCGAGCCCAATGTTATCCTATGGGAGACCCGAGTATTTTTCTGAAATGACCCCCGGCAGCATGTAGAAACCCTAAAAATGTCACAAAAGTCTCAGAAGAGTGCTCAAATGACATGGCAACAGCATAGGGAAGACCCCTCAAAAGTCACAGCTGTGAACAATTTTGTCCGAGTTTTACGCCATTTTTACGGACCCACCGGAAAACCTTCCAAAATGACACCAAAATGAATTTTCATGGCGGAAATGTTAAGGGCACATACCCAATAGTGAGATAGAGCTGGTGTATGTTACTTTTTGAGATTAATACATGAAAGATTTTACGTAAAACATTGTGTGGCACTCCGATGTCCAAAACGCACGTTTTGTGCTTTTTACTAGCGATGTCGGTCATTTTTTTTTTTCATTCTATCTCCCGTCGGTCGGTCTCGCTCTGTCGGTCTCTCTCTGTCTTGTCTGTCCCCCTCTCACAGTCTGTCGGTCATTCTCCCCCCTCTCTCTTACTTACCGTTCCCCGATCACTGCCGCGGCGCTGCACAGCTGTTCACTAAACTCCGGCGGCTTTTCCTCTTTTGAAAAAGCCGGACGCTCATTAAACAATCTCGTATTCCCTGCTTTCCTGCTTTTCGGCGCCTATGATTGGTTGCAGTGAGACACGCCCCCACGCTGAGTGACAGATGTCTCACTGCACCCAAACACAGCAGCCGGTGTGTGTGTGTATACTGTGCGCAGTGAAATAAATAATTAAATAATTTAAAAAAACGGCGTGCGGTCCCCCCAATTTTAATACCAGCCAGATAAAGCCATACGGCTGAAGGCTGGTATTCTCAGTTATGGGGAGCCCCCCAGCCTAACAATATCAGTCAGCAGCCGCCCAGAATTGCCGCAAGCATTAGATGCGACAGTTCTGGGACTGTACCCGGCTCTTCCCGATTTACCCTAGTGCGTTGGCAAATCGGGGTAATAAGGAGTTAATGGCAGCCCATAGCTGCCACTAAATCCTAGATTAATCATGTCAGGCGTCTCCCCGAGATTCCTTCCATGATTAATCTGTAAATTACAGTTAAAAAACACACACACACGAAAAATCCTTTATTGGAAATAAAAAACACTAACAAAGTCCCTCATCACCAATTTATTAACCCCGACAAACCCTCCATGTCCGGCGTACTCCACAGTCCTCCAGCGTCGCATCCAGCTGTGCTGCATGAAGGTGACAGGAGCTGCAGAATACACCGTCGCTCCTGTCAGCTTCACACAGCAACTGAAGACAGCCGCGCAATCAGCTGAGCTGTCACTGAGGTTACCTGGATCCAGCGGTGGATGCAGCAGTGGCCGCGGGTAACCTCAGCGACAGCTCAGCTTATTGCGCTACTCACCGCCGCTCCGGTCAGCTCCACGCAGCAACTTAGGTGAGTATAGTGATCAGCTGAGCTGTCACTGAGGTTACCTGGATCCAGCGGTGGATGCAGCGGTGGCCGCGGGTAACCTCAGTGACAGCAGCTGATCGCGCTACTCACCGCCGCTCCGGTCAGCTCCACGCAGCAACTGAGGTGAGTATAGCGATCAGCTGAGCTGTCACTGAGGTTAATCGCGGCCACCGCTGGATCCAGCGGTGGCCGTGAGTTACCTGACTGACAGCAGCTGATCGCGCTACTCACCTCAGTTGCTGTGTGAAGCTGACTGGAGCGGCTGTGTATTCTGCAGCTCCTGTCACCTGCATGCAGCAGAGCTGGACACGACGCTGGAGGTCCGTGGATTACGCCGGACATGGAGGGCTTTGTCGGGGTTAATAAATTGGTGATGAGGGACTTTGTTATTGTTTTTTATTTCTAATAAAGGATTTTTCGAGTGTGTGTGTTTTTTAACTGTAATTTACAGATTAATCATGGAAGGTATCTCGGGGAGACGCCTGACATGATTAATCTAAGATTTAGTGGCAGCTATGGGCTGTCATTAACTCCTTATTACCCCGATTTGCCAACGCACTAGGGTAAATCGGGAAGAGCCGGGTACAGTCCCAGAACTGTCGCATCTAATGTATGCGGCAATTCTGGGCGGCTGCTGACTGATATTGTTAGGCTGGGGGGCTCCCCATAACGTGGGGCTCCCCATCCTGAGAATACCAGCCTTCAGCTGTATGGCTTTATCTGGCTGGTATTAAAATTGGGGGGACCGCACGCCGTTTTTTTTTTGAATTATTTATTTATTTATTTTACTGCACAATATAGACACGCCCACCGGCTGCTGTGATTGGGTGCAGTGAGACACCTGTCACTCAGCGTGGGGGCGTGTCTCACTGCAACCAATCATAGGCGCCTGTGGGCAGGGAATATGAGATGGCTGTGTGCAGAGCACAGCGCGCCCGCCGGTATAAAGGCTCGGTCACGCTGTGTGGGCCGGCCAATCACTGCAATTCCACAACTAACAGGGCTGTGGCATTGCAGTGGTCTGCCAGCCAATCCCTGCATGAGGGCTGGCTCTCAAAAGAGCGCCAACATGCAGGGATGAAGACCACGAGTACAGCACGAGTATCGCAAAATTACTCGGTACCCGCCGAGTAGCCCGAGTACAGTGATACTCGTGCGAGTACCGAGTAGTAACAAGCATACTCGCTCATCACTAGTTTCGACCAATAGAGGTCTTAGTCATGTTTCGACTCTATTGGTCGAAACATGTAAGAATTTTGCCCGTGGATCACTTACTTTTCCTGTCCCCCCACGAAGTGGTCTGCATTCTTGTAGTTTTATCTGGATTTAATAAAGTTTGGAGTTTTACTACTCGAGTCTCCTTGCTAAGGTGCTGGATTTGCTTTTGTTCCTGCATCCTGCTATATAATGACATCCTGGTATATGCCCTCATCCGGCTATATACCCCCATCCTGGAACATAGGGCCATCCTGGTATATGCCCTTATCCTGCTATATACCCCCATCCTGGTATATACTGCCATCCTAGTATATGTCCTTATCCTGCTATATACCCCCATCCTGCTATATACTCCCATCCTGCTATATAACCCCATCCTGGCATATGGCGTGCATCCTGTGGCACACACAAAAAAAAAATGTTTATACTCACCTTTCCTCACTTCGGCAGCATCGCTCATCCTCCTGTCAGTGCCATCAGAAGTGCCACTTACCTGTGTGGAGCTGTTCCCCTGCAGCATCGCGATGTCCTCCTGTCTTCCGCCCAATGATGTGTGTAGAGAGCAGTGAGCACAGCGATGACGTCATCGCTGTGCTCACCGTGTCTCCACACACAGCAGCAGCAGCCAGCAGACAGGAGGACATTTGGATGCTGCATTCAATGGTGACAGGTGAGTATACTTATTCACTGCACCCCACGCTGATGATGATGCGTGGGGGGCAGTGAATATAGCCACACATGATCACTCCAGGTTGTTGTTGCCAGGGGTGATCACCCGGGCCGGCTGTTAATTATGCGAGCACCCCCCGCCTATCATCCCGCCCACCTGTCAGCGCCAGCTTCAGCGCTGAGAAATGATGGGCGGAATGATGGGCGTGCATATGAAATGAGTGGGCCCACGTGGTCACAGCAGGAGCTGCTACAGCTTGCTCCTGCCGCCGATGACCCGCTCCAACCCAGCACCGTCATTCCCTGCAGCCCTACATTCAGACTACAATACGCACCCCCCACTTTCCCCCAACATTTGGGGGGAAAAAAGTGCATCTTATAGTCCGAAAAATACGGTACATATTAGGGTAGGATATTGGAGATGGGAATAACCTTTTTTCTAGTACATGACATAGAGCAACCTATAACCTGTATTTTTCCCCCCTTAGCAAGATTATATACCTACAAATAGATATATTTAGCTAAAATTAAGTTTGTTTAAACAGAATCACCAGGTTTTTGCACCTAATCTGAGAGTAGCATGATGTAGAGACAGAGATCCTGATTCCAGCGATGTATCATTCACTGCACTGCTTGCCGTACCTTTCAGAAAATGACAGTTTTGTTAGCAGAAGATTACCATAAGTGAACTAATAAAGCTGCTGCAAGGTAGTACTCTGTATTCATAAGATCTGTATAACCCTTCATCACTAATTGGAAGATTACTCAAAAAGCTGTCAATCAGTGGTGTGGGTGGGGTTATACAGAGCTCTGCATTCAGAGAACTGGTAGATCTACAGCAGATGAAACAGTGCTTTTACCAAAACTACAGGAAGCAGCCAGGTAAATGATATATTGCTGGAATTGGGGTCTTTTCCCCAACATCATTCATCTCTCTAATAAGGTAGCAAAGATCTGATGGCAGAATCCTTTGAAACCATACAGTTAGGTCCAGAAATATTTGGACAGTGACACAAGTTTTGTTATTTTAGCTGTTTACAAAAACATGTTCAGAAATACAATTATATATAATATGGGCTGAAAGTGCACACTCCCAGCTGCAATATGAGAGTTTTCACATCCAAATCGGAGAAAGGGTTTAGGAATCATAGCTCTGTAATGCATAGCCTCCTCTTTTTCAAGGGACCAAAAGTAATTGGACAAGGGACTCTAAGGGCTGCAATTAACTCTGAAGGCGTCTCCCTCATTAACCTGTAATCAATGAAGTAGTTAAAAGGTCTGGGGTTGATTACAGGTGTGTGGTTTTGCATTTGGAAGCTGTTGCTGTGACCAGACAACATGCCGTCTAAGGAACTCTCAATTGAGGTGAAGCAGAACATCCTGAGGCTGAAAAAAAAGAAAAAATCCATCAGAGAGATAGCAGACATGCTTGGAGTAGCAAAATCAACAGTCGGGTACATTCTGAGAAAAAAGGAATTGACTGGTGAGCTTGGGAACTCAAAAAGGCCTGGGCGTCCACAGATGACAACAGTGGTGGATGATCGCCGCATACTTTCTTTGGTGAAGAAGAACCCGTTCACAACATCAACTGAAGTCCAGAACACTCTCAGTGAAGTAGGTGTATCTGTCTCTAAGTCAACAGTAAAGAGAAGACTCCATGAAAGTAAATACAAAAGGTTCACATCTAGATGCAAACCATTCATCAATTCCAAAAATAGACAGGCCAGAGTTAAATTTGCTGAAAAACACCTCATGAAGCCAGCTCAGTTCTGGAAAAGTATTCTATGGACAGATGAGACAAAGATCAACCTGTACCAGAATGATGGGAAGAAAAAAGTTTGGAGAAGAAAGGGAACGGCACATGATCCAAGGCACACCACATCCTCTGTAAAACATGGTGGAGGCAACGTGATGGCATGGGCATGCATGGCTTTCAATAGCACTGGGTCACTTGTGTTTATTGATGACATAACAGCAGACAAGAGTAGCCGGATGAATTCTGAAGTGTACCGGGATATACTTTCAGCCCAGATTCAGCCAAATGCCGCAAAGTTGATCGGACGGCGCTTCATAGTACAGATGGACGAATGAAAATAAAAATATTTTGTTTGGGTTTGGTTTATTTGTCCAATTACTTTTGACCTCCTAAAATGTGGAGTGTTTGTAAAGAAATGTGTACAATTCCTACAATTTCTATCAGATATTTTTGTTCAAACCTTCAAATTAAACGTTACAATCTGCACTTGAATTCTGTTGTCGAGATTTCATTTCAAATCCAATGTGGTGGCATGCAGAGCCCAACTCGCGAAAATTGTGTCACTGTCCAAATATTTCTGGACCTAACTGTATATTCTGATGGGAAGGTGTAAACCCTGGGTGTCAAGCTATTGTGAAATTACAACCCCCAAAACACACTGAAATTGCCCTAAAAACACTATGCTAAAGTATCATTGATGTAAAGTAGTGTATACAATCAACAAATTTTGTTAAAAACTTTACTTGCCCATTAGAAAAGAGTGAATCAATTTGTGAGATCCTGTTTCCAGATGGGAGCCCTGAGAAGAGCTTGCTACATGCCAGAATTTTTGCCACCTCTTCTAATTATTAAGCCTTGCATGATGCCATATGCATGCCAGGCCTACAACATATCAGATGATTTCATGCTAAGCCTAAAAACAAAAGAGGAGCAGATTTGTGGCAGATGGAGGCAGTTCGCAGTGCTACCGTCCTGCTGTCACAGATCACTGATGGGACAGTTTGATCAGAATCCTGGGAATCAATTCGCTTATCTCTTTTTTCCCATTCATTTTATAAGCATTATTCTGACATGCCAGTAAAATCCATGAAAATTGTCTCTTCAGAGAGGGAGGAAAAAAACTCTAGTGCCACATATTGGAAGTAGTAATCCTAAAAGTCAAAAGTGACCCTTTAACAAGCCTTATCATATGACATGCCAGGATTTATGCCAGATCAGAACCTCAATTTGCAGACATGGTGTTTCAGAATGGTTGTCCCTCGTCAGTGCAAAGTATGAGATCTGATTTGGCTGTATGAGAGGCTAAGATTGGGTCTAAAGGAGGATTTACATGCAACAACATTGCTAACGAGATGTCGTTGGGGTCAAGGAATTCGTGACGCACATCCGGCCTTGTTAGCGACGTCATTGTGTGCGAAATGTACGAACGACTGCTAACGATCAAAATTACTCACCTTATCGTTAATCGTTGACACGTCGTTCTAATCCCAAATATCGTTGCTGTTGCAGGACGCAGGTTGTTCGTCGTTCCTGAGGCAGCACACATCGCGACGTGTGACACCGCAGGAACGAGGAACAACACCTTACCTGTGTCCTCCGGCAACGAGGTGGGCGTCACTTTCTTTCGGCTGCTTCTCCGCCCCTCCGCTTCTATTGGACGGCTGCCGTACGACGTCGTTGTGACGCCGCATGAACCGCCCCCTTAGAAAGGAGGCAGTGTGCCAGCCACAGCGACGTCGCTAGGCAGGTAAGTCCGTGTGACGGGTCCGAGCGATGTTGTGCGATTTGCCCGTGACGCACAACCGACGGGGGCGGGTGCTTTTGTCGCGGGCGGGGAGGAGGGTGTCAGCACACCGCGCTCACCCCTTCTGCTCGGGTCCGGCAGTTGCTCCTGGTGGCTCGAGCTGCGGGCCGGATCCCGGGGTGTCTCGAGCGACACTCCTCGCCCGTGAGTGAAAAGGGGTGTTTGTTGGGATTATAGTTCGTGACGCCACCCACGGTTGTGGTGATGGCACCACCGCTGCTCAGTGTGAGGGTCCCGGGGATGGTGATGGGAGCAGCCAGGTGTTGTGTTGCCCCTCCGTGGGTAGGGGTTGGTGATCCCGGGGCCCGGTGAAGAGATGTGAAGTGTAGGGCCTGGAGGGCGCAGGGACGCGGGGGCAGCGCTGTGCCTTGCGGCACTGTGGTACTCACTCAGCCTGAGACACGGACACAGTTTGTTCGGTAAACCAACGGCTGGTAGGACGGTCCCACAGACGGTTGCACCTGCACTCCCGGTAGGTGACGGTGACGTCTCTCTTCCTTGCACCTGTTTGACTGAAGGTAGCGGTGGATTCCCTCCGGTTACCCGCTCCCCGACTGCAATCTGGGCCGGAGGAGCTCTACACTTTGCCCGCAGGCGCTGGCCCTGGGGAAACTGGTGCCTTGGCGGTGGCGGTGTCTCCCCGGTAATGGTCGGGCTGTTGCCGTCAATCGGGACTTTGTTGCTGGGGGATCTGCGTCCCCTTCGCTGACGGATTCGGCAAATTGGGCGACTCCTAGCCTTGCCGGGGTCCGAGAGGCCCCTGCCCTGGTGCTGACTGTCCTTCGGAACACTGCTCCAGACCACCGGGCACACAGCCAACGGGGTCCTTCCAGGAACTTCCAAACGGTCCCCCTCCGGACAGTCACCGCCGTCGCTGACCTTGCTGTTCTAGCCCTACACACAGCTGGGCTCTCAGGCTTCTCCTTCTCTCTGCTCTGTCACCACTTCTTGCTTTCCTCCTTTTCCACTTTCCTTTCCTTCACTTTCACTTCTGGTTGTTTCCTCTAGCCCCTGCCTGGGCTACTCTGCTCTTCACTCGTTCATGTCCCTGACTGGACTGCCTGGTAACTTCCTGCCTCCAGAGTTGTAAGCTCCTTGGTGGGCGGAGCCAACCGCCTGGCCCACCCCCTGGTGTGCATCACAGACTCCTGGAGGGAGGCAACAAGGATTTTTGGTTAGCAGGTGTGCCTACCTGGAGTGTGGGGTGTAGTGGTGTTGTTATCTGTGTCCCCTGGCTTGCCCAGGGCGACACATTCCCCCTTAGCAAAATGCAGACCGTCCGCGGGCTGCCGTCCTACACCGGTTTTATTTTCTGTAAAAAAGGGGATAACAGGGTTAAACATAACATAAGCATTTTCAATCAACTCTTCCCAAGACGGGAGGCACATTTTACTTTTAACGTTTCAACGGTGTACGGTCACGGTTTCCGCTCTCTCCCACCCAAGCAACCTGGCCCTGATGCTGCCCCTAAAACCCAGGCAGCACCCCTTGACCCACAGTCCAGCACAAGTCACCCGAGCGGGATCTGTCCTTCCCTCCAGAGGGTAGCCACCGGTCCCTTTGGTGGCTGGGCCCTGGCCTGCTCTGCTCAGGGCCCTCCCTCCAACCTGCCTCTCCGGAGGCGGCATTCGGAAACGGTAATGGTACCCAACATATTTACAAGCCACTAACGTTTGTGGTTGCCCTGCAGAGTTCACGGGCTTGTCCATGGCTAGTTCCCATGCATTTTTAAACTTTTAACGGTCCCCACGGGGACAACGGTGCCGGCTCCAGCCGGTTGCTAATCAACAAAATAAATCAGGTGACTTCTCGGGTAATCATTTTCATTATCTTTGCAGAACTTTCCAAACTTTTTCAAACAAGCACACAACACTCTTTTACATTTGCGGGCCCCTCTTACTCATAGAACGGTCTCCCTGTACCTAAGTGGGGGTCTACCTAGGTTGGAACGGGTGGACCTTCGGGGCCCGGTGTCAGTGGTGCTAGACAGTGGGGTAGAGGGAACAATCGGTTCCTCCTCCCTGCTATAGTGTGGGGCAGGCGGAGGTGCAGGGGGGCTGGGTACAGGTTCATCCCTGGGCACTGGCACTGGTTCTGGCTCACGGTTAACCGCTTCCACTACTTCTTCATCCACGGGTTGTGGGAACAGTATCACTGGAAGTATCACCGCGCCGTTCTGTGTAGGCCAGTTTGCTGGGAAGTCACCCATGACAGTGTGGATCACCTCCGCTGCCTTTTCCACTGGTGGAGGAACCGGTACTTCAGCCTCTGCTTTTAACGCTGGGGGGCATTTCTTCAGATGGTCCCGAGAAACTGTGGCCAGGGTGCCCCCTTGGTCACGACTGATCTGGTAGGTCTTCCCATTGTCCCACTCGGTGGGTTGTACGACGTAAGGGACTTGCTCCCACTGGTCATCCAGTTTGTGGGCTTTTCTCTTCCGTTTCAGCACCACATCTCCGGGCTGGAAAGGACCTGCAGGCGCCTTCTGGTTGAACCGGTGCTCTTGCTGTTCTCGACTTCGACTGAGGTTTTTCTCCACATACTCCTGGATTTGCCGGTACTGGGCCCTCCTCCGACTTTCCCACTCTGCCGTTGAAGGGAGTGCTTCCGGAGCCTCCAACCCCATCTCCAGATCCACCGGCAGGCGGCCAGGCCGGGCCCTCATCAGATACGCTGGGGTGCACTTCGTCGAGCTGGATGGGATATTATTGTACATGTCGACCAAGTCGGGTAACTTTTCCGGCCACATGTTCCGTTCTTCCAGCGGTAGCGTCTTGAGGAGCCCCAGGACCAAGTGATTCATTTTCTCGCACATGCCGTTGGTTTGGGCGTGGTACGGAGTGGTCCGGATCTTCTTGCAGCCGTACAACTGGCAGAATTCGTGAAACACTTCTGCTTCAAAAGCCGGGCCTTGGTCAGTCAGCACCTTCTCGGGGTACCCATGTGGTCGGCAAAAATAGGCCTGGAACGCTCGGGCAGCGGTTCGACCAGTCAAGTCCTTAACGGGGACTACCACCATGAATCTTGAGTAGTGGTCTACCATGGTCAACGCATAGGTGTACCCACTTCGGCTAGGGGTGAGTTTAACATGGTCCAGGGCGACCAGCTCCAGCGGCTGATGGGTGACTATGGGATGTAACGGTGCCCTCTGGCTAGTCTCGTCCTTTCTCCTCAGTGTACAAGGACCGCACTCTCGGCACCAGGCTTCCACCGATTCACGCATCCCACTCCAATAGAACCGCTCCCGCAACAGCATCTCCAGCTTCTTCCACCCGAAGTGGCCAGCACCATCATGGTATGCCCGCAGGACGGTAGCAACCTCAGCTTGAGGAACGATCAACTGGCATATTTTCTCATGGGTCTTTGGGTTGATCAGCTCACGGTACAGCCTCCCTTGGTGTAGGTAGAGCCGTTTTCGTTCTTTCCACAAGCGTTGGGCTTCGGCTGGAGCAGCAGGGTCTATTCCCATAGCACCTTGTTCCACCAGGGTCTTGACAAGGCGGACAGCCGGTGCTTGGTCCTGGGCGTCCTGCCACTCTTGACTGGGCCGCGGGTCCAGGTCCGCCCGTTGCTGACATACTTGTACCCTCTCAGTAGGCGGCTGGTGAAACGCAGGCAACTCAATCTCCTCGAGGTCGTCATCCTCACACCCCTCTTCTGACAAATGGGGCATCCGGGAGAGTGCATCTGCATTGATGTTGACACGACCAGCTCGGTACTTTATGGTGAAATCATAGTTGGCTAACCGGGCTACCCACCGCTGCTCCAGCGCGCCCAACTTAGCCGTGTCCAGGTGAGTTAGCGGATTGTTGTCCGTAAACGCGGTGAATTTCGCCGCCGCCAGGTAGTGGCGGAACCGCTCTGTGATAGCCCACACCAACGCCAATAGCTCGAGCTTGAAGGAGCTATAGTTCTCAGGGTTCCTTTCGGTCGGCCGGAGTTTTCGGCTGGCGTAGGCAATCACCTTCTCCTTCCCATCCTGGACCTGGGACAAGACCGCTCCTAGCCCCACGTTACTGGCGTCTGTGTGGAGGATGAACGGGCGCCCATAATCAGGGTACGCCAAGACCTCTTCTCCGGTCAAGGCCGCCTTCAACTGGCCAAAGGACTCCTCATGCTTGTCCTCCCACAACAGTGGGGCTCCAATAGGTCTACCACCTTTGGTCTGTCCCAAGAGGAGATCTTGCATGGGGGCAGCCATCTTCGTGTACCCCTTTATAAAGCGCCGATAGTACCCCACCAGACCCAGGAACTGCCTTACTTCCCTCACTGTGGTTGGTCTCGGCCAGCTCTGGATGGCAGTGATCTTCTCAGGGTCGGGGGCGACACCATCCGCACTCACCACGTGTCCTAGATACTGCACCCTGGGTTTCAGCAGATGGCACTTCGAGGGCTTCAACTTCATCCCGAACTTGGCAAGGGACGCGAACACCTCGGCCAGGTGCTCCAGATGGGCCTCATACGTCTGGGAATAAACAATCACATCATCCAAATACAGCAGGACGGTCTCGAAGTTTAAATGTCCCAGACAGCACTCCATCAATCGTTGGAAAGTCCCGGGGGCATTGCACAGCCCAAACGGCATGCTATTGAATTCGCATAGCCCCATCGGGGTGGTGAAGGCGGTCTTCTCCCGGTCCTCGGGGGCCACGGCCACTTGCCAGTATCCGCTGGTGAGGTCAAGGGTCGAGAAGTAGTTTGCAGTTCTCAGTGCAGCCAAAGATTCTTCAATACGAGGCAATGGATAGGCATCTTTATGGGTTATCTGGTTGATCTTCCGGTAGTCCACACACATCCGCATGGTACCATCCTTCTTCTTGACCAGTACCAACGGAGCGGCCCAGGGACTACAACTGTCCCGAATAACCCCTGCCTCCTTCATATTCTTCAACATATCCTTGGCACACTGATAATGTGCAGGGGGAATAGGTCTGTACCTCTCTTTGATAGGGGGATGTTCACCCGTGGGAATGTGGTGTTGGACCCCCTTGATCTGCCCAAAGTCTAGGGGGTGCTTACTGAAAACCTGTTCGTACTCCTGCACTACCCTGTGTACCCCTGCCCTGTGATGTGTAGGGGTATCATCAGTGCCCACATGTAGCTGTTGGTGCCACTCCTTGGTGTCCCCCTGGGGTGGGGAAGTGCTGGTGGTAGGTGGGAGTGTGGGTGGACGGGCTTCCTGGATAGTGTGAGGGTCCAGGGTGAGCAGCTTGGCAATGGTGGCATACCGGGAGAGCCTGACTTCTTCCTCCCCACAGTTCAACACTCTCACAGGCACTCTCCCTTTCTTCACATCTACCACCCCTCGGGCGGCCACTACAGTGGGCCAGTGCTCGGAAGGCATGGGCTCCATCATCGCAGGGTAGTCACGCCCCTGAGGCCCTACTGCTGCCCTACACCAGATCATCATCTCACTCCTAGGGGGCACAGTCAATGGAGCAACATCCATCACTCGCACTCCACCAATCTCCCCTCCGGTTGAGCTTACATGCTGGCGGTACATCAGGGCGCGGATCTCACGCTGCACAGCCCTCTGCCGGCTCCCCGCCGCCGTGGCGGCTAGCTGCTGCAAAAGGTTCAGCACATCAGCCATGCAGTGTTCCATCACATTGGTTCCCAACACTATTTTCGGGTTATGATCACTAGGCTCATTCATGATCACAATCATACCCTGGTGTTGCAGTTCAGCTTGCCCCACTGTCATAGCCACCTCTTTATACCCCACCTGGGTCAATGGAAGTCCATTAGCGGCAATCAAATTTATACTATTGTCTGGAGGCGCTAGCTCGTCTGTGGCCCAATATCGCTGATACAATGTGTACGGTATGGTCGTTACCTGTGATCCAGTGTCCAAGAGAGCCATCACGGGTATGCCGTCCACAGCCACAGGGATGATAGGGCGGGCCCCGACGTATCGGTCTCGCCAGTCCGGGGGGCCACGGTGTTTTACTCCTGAGGATTGGCCCGGGGCCCCAGGGGTTGCTCGTTTAACGGGCACTGTCGGTAAACATGGCCCGGCTTACGGCACTTGTAGCAGATTGGAGGTCTGCTCCGCGGGTTGTTAGCGCTTCTCTGCTGCATCCAGGGAACATCTTCGGGACTGTCAGCAAGCTGTATCTGCGCTGGGGGCTGAGATCTGGTCAGAGGTTGAAGCGCAGCAAGGATTTTGGCAAGGTCTCCGTCCAGGCGACGGACCTGGGCTGCCAGTTCTTCCACTGTGCTGCTCGAGGCTGCGGGTAGTAAGGAGGTTGGTTTGGCTGGGGTCGCCACAACGGGAGCTGTCTCGACGGGCCACAGGACGGGTTCCAGAGCTTCAGCAGCTGGGGGCTGTAGTGCTTTGATAGCCCGCTCCTTTAACACAGCGAAGTCCACATCAGGGTGTTCCAGTGCCCACAGCCGGAGTTGTTTACGATCCTCAGGGGACCTCATCCCCTGCGCAAATTGCTCCACTAACATCTTATTGCTATCCGCCTCATTAATAGCGTTCACCCGCTTTAGCGTGCGGAGGGCGGCCTGCAGACGTAGAGCATAATCCCGAATGCTATCCCCAGCTCGTTGCCGGCACTGGTAAAACTGCATCCTCAGCTCAGCTTCAGTCCGGGTCTCGAAGGCAGTCTGTAGCTTCTCGAAGATGGTGGCTACAGAGAGCCGGTCCCCCTCGGCCCAGGTCTCCGCTTCCTGCTCCGCCGCACCGGTTAGCTGGCCTAGCACTATCGCTGCACGTTGCTTATCAGTCAGGGGGTACAGCTCTAGCAACGGGTTAAGCTTTTTCCGGAAGGCCTGCAAGGCATCCGGTTTCCCGTCATACTGCGGTAGCCAGGCAGCTCCGGGCGCATAGGGCAAGGAAAACGGCATGACCTGAGCAAGCGCGGGGGCCGCGGCACCTCCCGCCAGTACGGCCGGGACCTGGGCAGGCCCATTCCCATCCGCGGGTGCCGCTGCGGCTGCGACCACCGCTCCTCCAGCGGCTTCGTCGGGCGCAGACATCTTGTTTCCGTCCCCCTTAGCTCTTTCCGGCCCCTCCTCTCTCGGGGCGGGGTTTTGGCCTTCGCGCCTCTACTGCTCGAGAAGACGCTCGAGCGGGAACTTTTCGCGCCAAAGATGGCGGCTTCTGAAATTTTTCTGCCGGATACCTCCGGCGGTAACAAGGCGCACCTCTACCTGACGGCAGAGCGGTAAGATCCTGTTCGTGACGCCAAGTTGTCGCGGGCGGGGAGGAGGGTGTCAGCACACCGCGCTCACCCCTTCTGCTCGGGTCCGGCAGTTGCTCCTGGTGGCTCGAGCTGCGGGCCGGATCCCGGGGTGTCTCGAGCGACACTCCTCGCCCGTGAGTGAAAAGGGGTGTTTGTTGGGATTATAGTTCGTGACGCCACCCACGGTTGTGGTGATGGCACCACCGCTGCTCAGTGTGAGGGTCCCGGGGATGGTGATGGGAGCAGCCAGGTGTTGTGTTGCCCCTCCGTGGGTAGGGGTTGGTGATCCCGGGGCCCGGTGAAGAGATGTGAAGTGTAGGGCCTGGAGGGCGCAGGGACGCGGGGGCAGCGCTGTGCCTTGCGGCACTGTGGTACTCACTCAGCCTGAGACACGGACACAGTTTGTACGGTAAACCAACGGCTGGTAGGACGGTCCCACAGACGGTTGCACCTGCACTCCCGGTAGCTGACGGTGACGTCTCTCTTCCTTGCACCTGTTTGACTGATGGTAGCGGTGGATTCCCTCCGGTTACCCGCTCCCCGACTGCAATCTGGGCCGGAGGAGCTCTACACTTTGCCCGCAGGCGCTGGCCCTGGGGAAACTGGTGCCTTGGCGGTGGCGGTGTCTCCCCGGTAATGGTCAGGCTGTTGCCGTCAATCGGGACTTTGTTGCTGGGGGATCTGCGTCCCCTTCGCTGACGGATTCGGCAAATTGGGCGACTCCTAGCCTTGCCGGGGTCCGAGAGGCCCCTGCCCTGGTGCTGACTGTCCTTCGGAACACTGCTCCAGACCACCGGGCACACAGCCAACGGGGTCCTTCCAGGAACTTCCAAACGGTCCCCCTCCGGACAGTCACCGCCGTCGCTGACCTTGCTGTTCTAGCCCTACACACAGCTGGGCTCTCAGGCTTCTCCTTCTCTCTGCTCTGTCACCACTTCTTGCTTTCCTCCTTTTCCACTTTCCTTTCCTTCACTTTCACTTCTGGTTGTTTCCTCTAGCCCCTGCCTGGGCTACTCTGCTCTTCACTCGTTCATGTCCCTGACTGGACTGCCTGGTAACTTCCTGCCTCCAGAGTTGTAAGCTCCTTGGTGGGCGGAGCCAACCGCCTGGCCCACCCCCTGGTGTGCATCACAGACTCCTGGAGGGAGGCAACAAGGATTTTTGGTTAGCAGGTGTGCCTACCTGGAGTGTGGGGTGTAGTGGTGTTGTTATCTGTGTCCCCTGGCTTGCCCAGGGCGACACACTTTCACCAGCAACATCACTAGCGATGTCGCTGTGTGTAAAGCAGCCTTAAGGGGAAAGCTATTCTCCTTGCAGAGACTGAGACTCTAATTCAGCATGCCAGTGGCGAGGAGACTTTAAGCCGCACTGCTCCTCTGGGAACATCTGGGAAAGTAAAATCCTTGACATACTGAAATTTACATGTCCACATAGACACATAGCATAAAAATTTCAAAACAAAGTATGATATTTTTGTTATTTTAGGCCACTCATCTTGAGCTATGTGGAGGCAAGAGGAAAAGTAAGGAATTACATATTTGTAGATGAACCCCCTTTTTAGCACTATTGGTCAAACTTCTTATGAAATTGCTTTACTCATTGTCCCTAGAACCACCCAAACTGAGCACAAGGGAGGATTGATTCTCTTGTGTCTCAGTGGAATGGAAACATCTTGGTAAGAACAAATCAAGCATGAAATGAATAGATTACTAGGTGTTTCAGATGCTTGTTCCCAGCATGAGCTGGGACAGAATCGCACAGCATCTGCAGCCAGCATGAATAGCAAAGATAAATGTTATTTAAATTGCTGTATAGCTCGCACTATCAGAGCTGCCATCAGGATTCATGAACTTGGTGGTTTAATATACTAAAGGGTTCTTTATAACTCAGCAGTTAGAGACCTCAACACCAGAAGGAAACCAACAGACTAGAATTGTATTGTTAAATCCTGCGCATGCGCATTGCCAACAATTACATATTCGGCAATGCACCTGTCAACCGACATACAAAGGGCATTTGTAAAAACTGGTGAGTATGAGCTAAATTAGACCAAATGCTAAGTTATATGACATTCCTACATTTCAGGCATTAAACTAACCTGACAAAACTTGCTTGTGGTTGACATTTGCTCTTTTTAATAGTCATTTTTTTGAAAGATTGTTGACCTCGGAAATCAGTTACTATGATTAAGGTTGACTAAGTTGTCTGTTCAGTGGTTTACTTGTATTAATGTTAAACCTCAAGAAAACTGAGACATGAGGAGAATTGAAGGGTTAATAGCAGATGCACCGGCATTTTTAGATCAGTTCCAATGAAATTGAGCAGAAACATTCAAAGGACGTAAGGCAAAGAGGCCTGGAGCTCTCCAACTCAAATTCAAGGCTCGAAGACCCCCAAGGGAAAGCTCTTATGTCTGATTAACGTCTCTGTGCGCTTGACAGACCTCGACAATGCAAAAATGAGTCAGAGGAATGTGATCTCGCGGGGATCTTAAGAGAGATCAGTGACAAAGCTAAAAGAAAGAGCAGCAGTTCACCAGAAAGGCAATGTAGAAAACTAATAATATTAAGTGAACATATTCATGCGCACATGGACAAGCAGGCAACATCCATGTGAGATATCTAATATTCACATACCATAAAAGAAATATATGTGAAGTATAAGTAGTATAGTTTGATTCATACAAAATTCACTTACATTCGCACTTGTACAGAGAAGTACTTGTCAAACTATTCTCATATAAAATAACCAGCCACACGTATAACCAATACTAAGTAGTTCTATTGTCACCATATTTTGACTTAAACTCAACACTAGCATTTCTTTAACATTTATCAATGATAAAAAGGTGACATTTCATCGGAGGCTTGTCATAAGCAATGTATTCCCCATACGACAACCTTGTTAAGGATATTCTATCAGCAGGTTTTAGCTATGTAATCTGAGGACAGCATGCTCTAGAGAATTAAAAACAAAAATTAACTACTCTCTTATCAAGTTTGAAAAGTTGTTTACTTAAACTAACGTCGTCATCAACTAGTGATCATTGCTGGACTACAATATCATGCACAAGGCAGTCCGACATGCCCACTCTTCTTATTGATAACACACTATCAATCAACAATATACAACCAGCTCTGCTACATGGCTAAATCTAAAAGCTCATATTATATCAAAATGGCTGGAGTCTTAGTCTATAACTAATCTTAGTTATACATTGTTGGATTCAGAGTCTCTTTCCTTACATCATGCTCTCAGATGAGGCAGCAAAAAACAGCTCATTTATTCATTTTAAGACATTTTTAAGGAATGCAGGGACATTGTGCCATGACATACTAGTGGGTAGAACCAAGCACACATGTAGGAAGGGTTAATTACTGCCAACACAAGGTGTGGCACTCTGTCTTCAGTGGGGTCCCTAGTGTGACAAAAAGGGCAAAGGGGTGCAGGCAGGGCTGGTTTTTAGACAAATTGTGGCCCTGGACAAAAATCAAAGTGGGGTTTAAGATTATGAAATACTTCACTAACGATAGCATTAAAGTCAATTCAGTGCATTGAAGTGAGTTTTGAGCTAGCAACATCATTAGGCACCAAGAAGCCACTCGAAGCAGAAAGACAAAATTACTATCCAGGAGGAAAACGTATGACAAGGTTGTGCGGTTGTGCTCTTTGATGTCTACAGATAGGATCCTTTCACATGAAGTTTATGGGCGGGCAGTGGAGTCATGTGATCGTGAGTCAGTGGAACTGAACGTGACAGCCTGGAAATGTACACGCCACTGAGGAGAGAAAGAGGAAGAGATAGTGAGAGAGAGAGAGAGATCACGCCAGACTGGCTTTTGGCCATGCTCAGTACAGCAAACAGGATCCTTTCTATCAGCATACCTACGTTAACATGCTGTTGCATGTGGTATACTCAGGAACCAGTGACATGCAGTATTTGGGCGCAGATAAAAAACGCTACAAGTAGCGTTTTTGAAGAAAGTTAAATTACTGCAAGTCGTTGGATCCTGACTGAAATGCACGCAAACGCATGTAAACGCATGTGGACGCATTCGAACTGGATCCGTTTTTGCATTAAAAAAATATTCAGGACGCATGTTAAAAAAACGTAGTGTGAAAGCAGCCAAAGCTATTAAAAACACAGCTTCTCAGGTATTGTCACTTGTAGCCTACAAAGAACACAGCTTTGTAATATGTTTTAATTCAGTACATGTTAATAAATAATATATGAAAAATATGTAAATCAAACAATATTATTAAAACGTTGAAATCTGCATCAAAGATTTTTTTGTCATGCATGCACAATGATATCATGCATTATCTTGTGAATACAGTCATGTCATCTATGTGCTTAGTTCAAACAATCATATTGTCATGGTTCGCCTCCCCGTCCACATGGCTAGGGGGCGGAGCCTTCTCTCGGGCCTCACTTCCGGACCCTGGATGCCTTAAAAGTTGACATTTCCAGTGAACCAGCGCCGGCTATAAGCTTAGCACTGCTTTGCCTGTGATTGCTGGTCCTGTGAGTGATATCCTGATCTGTCTGTTCCTGTGCCCCCGTGCCCTTGACTGTGTTCCTTACCCTGGTCATCCCTCCTGTCCTCTGTCCCCTCTCCTATTTCCCCACTCTGTTGCTTCCTCCGGTACTGACCTTGGCCTGACTTTGACTCCGCTTCTGCTCGTTCCTCCGGTCCTGCTTTTGCCCGTACGGTGTTTGGCCCAGCCTGCCTGACTATTCCTCGCATGCCCTGCAACTCTGCTTCTCAGCTGTGCTGTGAAGCAATGTATGAGAATGCTGTGTATTTACTTCCTGGTTCTCGTTGCTCTGTGTAGTGTCTTCTGCTGCAGAGCTCTGGCTCCCCCTGGTGGCAGCATGACACATATGTGTGAGATCTAAGCAGAAGAAGGGGCTCTCTGTATTGCTTCATTTCACAACAAAGTAGATGTTTAAAGTGTCATGGTCCCAAGTTGCCAATGGGTTTTAATTGTGCCCACCATTTAATATATCCCCTCCATCACTTTACTCTTAATAAATCTATTATTGATATAGTAATACAGTGCAGTGTACTACAGTTCCGTGAAAAAAATATTCATACCCCGTAAACCTTTCCACACTTTTTCACATATGAAATGACAGGACAGAGGCCCCTAGACTGGCCTTCAGACCCTGCGCTGTCCCTTATCTTGGATGTAGGCTTGATCGTAGCCAGGTCTGGTCCCCAAGCGTGACCCTACCTCCTGTCTGAGCCCTGATCTTACTTCCCCTCTCACACTACCTTGGCCAGAAAATACAATGACAAAACCCCACAAAAAGACACGGAGAAGGGAGAACGGTAAAACGTACACACAGCAGTTAACCTCCTTACGACACATGACGTACAGGTTATGTCATGGATCGTGTTAAGGTAATCCAACCGGCTTCCATAGGAGATCCCTGCACATGTCAGCTTTTCAAATCAGCTGACATGTGTACCTACCCCTCTTACATTGGGCCCATCAAACTGCGACAGTCCGATGTACTTGCTCGGAACAGTAAGCGTGTACTCACTGGTGCCATTGGAAGTCATGTGATGTGATCACATGGAGCCGATGGTTACCATGGTAGCACAGGGTCATGTGATGACTCCTGTAGCTATCATGAGTCACTTCCTCTCACTGCTGGCCGAGCGCCGTGTGTGATACAACAGCAGCATTTCAGCAGATCTCAGCTATGTAGCTGTGATCTACAGAAATGCACAAGTGATCAGACTGCTGATCCCTATATCCCCTAGGGGGACTAGCAAAAAAATAAAAGTTAAAAAAAGTTTTAAAAAAACAAAAAAAAACCAAACCTAAAAGTTCAAATCACCCCCCATTTGCATCATTGAAATTTAAAGGGTTAAAAAGTAAAAACATGTACACATATTTGGCATCGCCGTTTTCAGAAACACCCGAACTATCAAAATATAAAATCAATTAACCTCATGGGTAAACTGCGTAGGCGTAAAAAAATTCCAAACTCCAAAATTACATTTATTGGCCGCCACAAATTTTGCGCAAAATGCAATATCAGGCGATCAAAATGTAGCATCTGCACAAAAGTGGTACCATTAAAAAGTATCAGCTCAATATACAAAAAATAAGCCATCACTGAGCCCTAGATTCCAAAAAATGAGAACGCTATTGGTTTTGGAAAATGGCACAAAAAGTGCACCACTTTTTTAGGACAACCTTGTGAATTTTCTTTTAACTCCTTAGGTAAAAGTATACAAGTTTGGTGTCTACAAACTCATACTGACCTGAGGCATCCAACCAACACATCAGTTTTACCATATAGTGAACACGGTGAATAAAATATCCCAAAATCAATTGTGTAATCGCACTTTTTTTTTTGCAATTTTTTCGTACTTGGAATTTTTTTGCTGTTTTCCAGTACACTATATGGTAAAACTCATGGTTTAACTTAAAAGTAAAACTAGTCACGCAAAAAATAAGCCCTCATATGGCAAGATTGGCGGAAAAGTATGAAACTTATGGATCTCGGAATGTGGCGCCCCTGAGGCTCAGTCGCCACAGGGCATTGTGTCTGACTTAAGATGCAATGCGTGGACTCAGGTGATGAAGGAGTTAATCACTGGTATTGTTTTTCCACTTACAAAACATCTAGCTATGAGTCACCACTTACACAGGAAGCTGGACAGTCTGGGGAATTCTAGGTTACACGGGCAACAGCTACTAAAGCTGGGTTCACACATAGTGACAGCAACAACGACGTCACTGTTACGTCACCATTTTCTGTGACGCAACAGCGACCTTGTAAGTCGCTGTTATGATCGCTGCTTAGCTGTCAAGCACAGCAGACGCAGCAGCGATCATAACGACACGCGTCGCTGTGATACATGTGCAGAGAGCAGGGAGCCGCGCATACTGCTTAGCGCTGGCTCTCTGCACTCCTAGCTACAGTACACATCGGGTTAATTACCTGATGTGTACTGCAGCTACATGTGCAGAGAGCAGGGAGCCACGCACACCGCTTAGCGCTGGCTCCCTGCACTCCTAGCTACAGTACACATCGGGTTAATTACCCGATGTGTACTGCAGCTACATGTGCAGCGAACAGGGAGCCGGCACTGGCAGCTAGAGAGGCGGACTCTGATAACGAAGGTGAATATCGGGTAACCAGGGAAAGGTCTTCCCTTGGTTACCCGATGTTTACCGTGGTTACAGCTTACCGCAGCTGCCAGATGCCGGCTCCTGCTCTCCGCTCACTTCATTTCGTCGCTCTCTCGCTGTCACACACAGCGATGTGTGCGTCACAGCGGGAGAGCGACGACCAAAAAATGAAGCTGTACATTCAGCAACGACCGGCGACCTCACAGCAGGGGTCAGGTCGTTGCTGGATGTCACACACAGCGACAGCTACGGGACGTCGCTGCAACGTCACAGAAAATGGTGACGTAGCAGCGACGTCGTAGTCGTCATCGCTGTGTGTGACACCACCCTAAGAGTCATCCTAAGGGTGGGGCACTGAGTGAGGAAGAGAAACACAAACAGTTTTGACTTCAGAACAGTCTGAGAAAGCGAAGGAACAACAGGTCCCCTGGGGGAAGTGCTACACTCAGCTCCCCTCAAGGTGACCACTTGGGATGTGTGCATAGGAGCTATTTCGGGGAAGGAGGAGAGAGTGCCAGAACATCATGGGACTTGTAGTACCACGGCTATTATAGAGAGTGCTTCACAGAACTTCTATAGCTATGACTGGCTAGACTGGAAGAGAGTGAGAGACAGAGGTGACCGGTAGAGATGGTGAGACAGAGGAGACATGGCAGCTGGGGGGGAGCTTAACCGCTTCCATAGTGCCAGCGCATGTCGGAGTGCAGAACCCTCGATTGGGGACACCTTCACGGACTCTAACAAATCTGCAGGAGTTAGGGATTTTATGTCCCATCACCCACCGCCCACTTTCCTAGAATACAGTGACTTATAGGATTTGGGGTCGGGTTTACAGCCAGGCCCCACGATGAGGACCCATGTCACCTGTATACACTAGGGAAACTTAACATGGACAGCGGAGTCCCCAAGTTGCTTCAGGCCATGGAGAGCCGCGAGTCAGTGCAAGGAGGAATGTCTCACACATTTCCACAGACACCGGTGATCGCCCCTGATTCACCCGGGACCGGCTGGAGTCCATACATGGCGGCGGAAAGCGGCACCTCCAGGGACCTTTAAGAACTGTGAGTAAAAAGAACTTTGAACCGCAGCCCCGGTGTCATCCTTGTCATTACCGGCGCTGCCGCCCCGCACTTCAGCGCCATCAGCCCCCCCCATCGTCCTCATCCTCCCTGGGGCTCGCTCCTCCTGTGGGGAGCTGGACTATCTGAGGTGTAGTAACATCAGTGCTGGAGGAGAGTGACATCTTGCAGCGGCGGCCGATTCCTGGCCGCGCACAACGGTTTGCACTGCAAACCATCCTCCATTCCCATCCAACACCGCTCCTGGGAGAGAAAAAGTCACAGGAAGGGACCACGGTGGAGGAGGCCGGGACCCCCATCGCCACTGCAACCGGTGACACACTTGCCAGGGGCCTTTCACCCTCCTTCCATCTCCTTTTACACCGGACACCCTTTCATTTATCCTTTACATGTAGCCGACGGGGCCATGAGCCGGGGCAAGCCAGTCACAGCAACCCCACAAAACCACTGGCCCAGTGAAGAGTAACCCCTTAGGCCCCATGGAGCACTACATTTGGCGCTGTGAGCAGGGTCTCATTCCCACAACCGCGGGTACTGCGTGCCTTAAAGACTTTCCACCTGGCGGCACAAACTGGATATTGTTGTGTGATTAATGGACTATACAAGAACTGTTTGCCCGCCATTAACCATCTTGACGCAGGAAAAGAAAGGGCATGCCATCGTGGGTGGAACCCAAAAAAAGAGCAAAAGCGTGGCTGGAGCCCAGAAAGAGCGCAAAAGAGAGCCCCACTGACAGAAACTTATTGTAAACAAGGACTTGTCGTTAACCTGCCCCCGTTGCTGATGCTGTGGCACCATCACTAGCTCCATCGGTGCCGTATATTATGCTTTGCCTTCCGGAGGCTTGATGCCGCACTTTACGGGAGTATTATGGTTGCCCCAGAACACCGGGGAGCGTACAATTGGACTTACTTTATCAATGGACTGGACCCTTGTTCTGTGTTCGCTGTGGAAAAACTGGACACTATACTGGAGAGAGTCACATAGTGTATAGAACCAGGGGAGACCAGGACCGATCATCTGGTACCACCAGCAGCGGCTCAGATGGTAGCGTGAAAATAAATGTATTGTAGATAGTTAAATAATGCTCCTGTATGAAGTGCAGAATGTTTTTTTTTTTCCCTTGTGCCTGACAAGCTGGATATCTAGGCCACCGTTATATGTGTGGCCAAGACTGCCTTTGTAAATAATTAGCACCGGTTTATGGCACCATGGACTCTATGATTAAAAGTTTGATTGATGCTATTAATGTACAGATAGAGTTTTGATATGCTATTTTGCTCTGCCTTTCATGTAAAGTGTAAAAGAATTTATAGAACTCATAGGAGTTTGCAACGTTCAAGTGATCCTGCCTTCCATAAAGGGAAGAATGTTACCTGTTTATATGAATAACCAAAAACTGCGGTATACTCTGTATTTTGTTTTGCAGCCCCAGAGTGCTGTGATTCACAGTGGGGGAATGTGGCGCTCCTGAGGCTCAGTTGCCATAGGTTATTGTATCTGACTTAAGATGCAATGCTTGGACTCGGGTGATGAAGGAGTTAATCATTGGTGTTGTTTTTCCACTTACAAAACATCTAGCCGTCAGTCACCACTTACACAGGAAACTGGACAGTGAATTCCAGGTTACAAGGTGAATTCCAGGTTACAAGGGCAACAGCTAATAAGAGTCATCCCAAGGGTGGAGCACTAGTGTGGAAGAGAAACACAAACAGTTTTGATTTCAGAACAGTCTGAGACAGCAAAGGAACAACAGGTCCCCTGGAGGGAGTGCTACACTCATCTCCCCTCAGGGGGACTGCCCTGGATGTCTGCTTAGGAGCTATCTCGGGAAAGGAGGAGATAGTGCCAGAACAGAACATCATGGGACTTGTAGTACCACGGCTACTATAGAGTCTGCTTCACAGAACCGGCCAGACTGGAATAGGGCGAGAGACAGAGGCGACCGGTGGAGATGGTGAAACAGAGGAGACATGGCAGCTGGGGGGAGCTTAACCACTTCCACAGTGCCAGCACAATCTGGGTGCAGAACCTTCAGTTGGAGACACCTTCACGGACTCTAACAAATCTGCAGGAGTTGGGGATTTCATGTCCCATCACCCTCCACCCACTTTCCTGGAGCACAGTGACATATAGAATCTGGGGTCGGGTTTACAGCCAGGTCCCATGGCAAGGACCCGCGTCACCTGTATACGGGACGGAACACTTAGAATGGACACCAGAGTCCCCAAGTTGCTTCAGGCAACGGAAAGCCACGAGTCAGCACAAGAAGAAAGGTCTCACACATTTCCACAGACACCGTTCATTGCCTCCAATTCACCCGGGACCGGCTGGAGTCCATCCGTGACTGCAGAAAGCGGCACCTCTGGGGACCTTTAAGAAAAATCGCAGCCCCGGTGTCATCCTTGTCATTGCCGGAGCCTCCGCCCCGCGCTTCAGCGCCGTCAGCTATCCCCATCATCCTCATCCTCCCTGGGGCTCGCACCACCTGTGGGGAGCTGGGCTATCTGGGCTGCTTGAAAATTATGTGTTCAGAAAACACACATTAGAGTAGTTGAATGTCTCATTTGTGCTGCTTTTTAATTTTATGTTGTTTGTGTTTTTAATAACGTATACTTACCACATGGATTTTTGAACGCCCTTTGTCGTGTGTTCGGGACATCGTGGAGGATGATGTGAGATCCTACTTGATTGGGAAGATGAAGAGAACAAGACATGAAGACCTTCATAATTTATTCTAGGAGGTTCTTGCTGATCTCCTTTACATATATTTTGTTTCTTTTGTGTTTTGTTTTATTTCATTATTATGTTGTAATGTTTTGTAAGTTTTTCATGTCTCTGTGATTTGTATGCTCCTGTCTCACCCACCTGGAAATTTAGAGGTGGAAGTATTTTTCATATATCTCCATGGAAAATGTGGTTGACACCTTAGTGTGATAATATTGATTGCTCTATGGGGATGGTATTGGATTTATGATTGTTGCCCAGGGTATTTATTTACGGAAATATTTGTTTATTATAACTATATGCTGGGATGGATGTTATTGATACCTATATTACCTTTGTATTAACTTGTGAGTTGACATATTGATACTTATGATGTTCTGCTGTCTCCGGCGCTGTGGCTGAGCTGCATGCACGGCGCATGCACGACTCTGGGTGCATACACTAGCGGTGTCAAAGATGGGACCACGCATGCATTAATGACGTCTAGGAAAGGTTCTTTCCTGCACATGCGTGAGTACCCTGTGAATACCACCGGTTGTGTGCTGTATACTTCCGGGTCGCGAAGGCGGTGTACATGCGATATCTTCGGCCGGATTGCAGGATACCTGGGAATGTTCCTTTATAAGGGCGGGCTTCTAATGATGCAGATAACGTGTGGTGGCCCTTGAAAAAGGAAACAAGAGGGTAGAAACACACAGCCGACTAACATAAATATATGAGGGTGCACAGTCTGCTAAGAAACAATGATACAAGAGACAAGGAGCAGACCTAGGCACTCAGCTCATCAAAGATGCATGACAATAAATCTATAAATCATCAATAATTTTTCTTGAAAAACACACTCTTTAAAAATATTTAGAAGGCAGAAAACACAAGACAAAAGGACAACAATCAATGGGTATGGTGGTGTAAAATAGCTAGAAAATCAGCCAGAAAAAAACATATGGCCACATTGACAAACCAAGAGATCCATCAATGTATGCAAGAATATTAAACAATGGCACAGCTGGGAAAGAGCATAAATTGAACAACCTACCAATACCGATATAAACCAATGTAATAAGCCAAGGTAAGCATAGTTATAACCAGTGTCCGGTGAACTCCCCAAGCCCAACGCGTGTCGCTCATCAAGCGAGCTTCATCAGGAAATATTGAGATTGATGAGCTGAGTGCCTAGGTCTGCTCCTTGTCTCCTCTTGTATCATTGGCCCTTGAAAAAGAACACGAAATGCCATTTTATATCCCGGTATGTATTGACTCGCCCTATGTATTATACCTGCCTATGCATTACATTGGGAAATTACCCTGCTTGATTTTTTTGGTATGTGTAGTGACAGAGATATTGAGGTGATGCATATCATGTAGAGACTCATACTAGTGTTAATGGCCGTCTTATAGTATTCATTATAGTTAGAGTGGAGTGATACATAATACCTACATGTTGATTTGAGTCATATTTTGTCCACTCCGACTAATAATTTCTTAACACTACTGTCCTGGCCCCCACCCCTGTGGAGTTGTTACTCCTTGTATTTGCCTCATACATCATTTCACTGTGACCCATGGTGTGTGTCACAGATGTGGTGTATACTACCTTTTAATGTTTTCTGGATATTGTAACTGTTTAATAAAATTATGTTGGAAATTCAAGTACTCTAATGTGTGTTTTCTGGACACATAATTTTCGATAAGTACATGGGAGTACATCCTTTTACTAGGAA
The DNA here is from genome assembly GCF_048569485.1 of Anomaloglossus baeobatrachus. Classification (NCBI taxonomy): domain Eukaryota; kingdom Metazoa; phylum Chordata; class Amphibia; order Anura; family Aromobatidae; genus Anomaloglossus; species Anomaloglossus baeobatrachus. The sequence continues at coordinate 405,691,457 of NC_134354.1, read as the reverse complement.
ATCCATTAATATGGGGGAATTATTATTTACTAACAAAAGTTGATGTACTAGATGAGGATGCTGTCCACTATTTATTCTGTGAATTTTACATTACTATCTGGGCTGCATTAACATCAGCCCTGGAGGAGAGCGACATCTCGCCGTGGCGGCCGATTCCTGGCCGCGCACCACGAGTGGGGCTGCAAAGCATCCCCCATTCCCATCCAGAATCCAAGTAAAGGAAGAAAGGCGGCATCTCACCATGAGGTTTTTCAGCTTTATTCAAAGCATGTTAATTACAGCATGTGGGGGAGAGGGGAGTGCGGTAGCGGCAAGCGGACGACAGCCATTTCACACTATAACAAGTGCTTTGACTAGTCCAAGCACTTGTTACAGTGCAAAATGGCCGTCGTTCGCTTGCCGCTCCCGCACTCTCGTCTCTCCCACATGCACATGCTGTAATTCACATTCTTTGAATAAAGCTGAAAAACCTCATGGTGAGATTTCGCCTTTCTTCCTTTACTTGGATTCTCCTAAACAGTGACTGCGCTGCAGGCTGAGCACCACCGGGAGTTGCTAATCTAATCCATTGATGGCTATATACCAGGTCTGTAAGTATAGCTCCATTCCACAGCCTTTGCACTGCAGTGCCCGATTTTTTCTTCCTTTTTTCTCCATTCTCATCCAACACCGCTCTTGGAAGAGGAAAAGTCGCAGGAAGGGTCTGCGATGGAGGAGGCCGAGACCCCAGTCACCGCTGCAACTGGTGACACGCTTCTCAGGGACCGTTCACCCTCCTTCCATCCCTCTTTACACCTTGCACCAGTTTGTTTGTCTTTTACATGTAGCCAACGGGGCCACAGAGCCGTGTCAGACCAGTCACAGCAACCCCACAAAACCATTGGCCCGGTGAAGAGTAACTCCTGAGGTCCCATAGTGCGCTACAGAAAGAACGGGAGAAAAAAATATATAAATGGAAAAATGGAAAATCACCTGGGAGTGAAGGGGTTAAAACACACAGGAGAGACAATTTGTGTACCAGGGAGCAACACAAAAGGGAAGGAAGACAAGACACACACAACAGGGGAATGCTCACACCACTCAAAAGCTTAACAAGGATCACCATAAACAGGATAATCACCATGACTAGGATCACTGTAACTTATGCTGAAGCTATCAATCATTGGTGCCTACTGGAAGGAAGATGTGCTTTAAATAGGGAGGAGACAGCACTCTCCGTCCAATCAGAAAAGTCTGTCCCTTTCTTTGTCCTTTATTTCAGAGGTCTAGCTATCCCAGAAAAATTCCTAACTAATTTTCTGTAATAGTTTGCAAAACCTAAAAATCGCTGTAGTGCTTTAAGATTTTCAGGATGGCCCAAATTTAACATAGCTTGCCCCTTAAAAGGATCCATTCTGAAACCAGACGTGTAAATAATATACCCTGAGTATCTGTAATACTTGTTTAATGTGTGTTTTGTGTGAACTACATAAATGAGAATGTCATCTAGGTAAATGACAATGAACCTACTGGACAGATGAGCAAACACATCATTTGAAGTGTTGAAATACTGCATGCACATTGGTAAGACCAAAGGCGATTGAGCACGACTTTCCACTCATCCCCCTTACGGACCTTGATAAGATTATAGGTCCCACTGAGATCGAGCTTAGAAAACCACTTAGCACCAGAAATTTGGTTGAAAAGATCTGGAATGAGTAGCATGGGATATGGATCACGAACTGTAATTTGGTTCAACTCATGGAAATCCAGCCATGGTCGTAATCCACCATCTTTCTTTTTGATAAAGAAAAACCCATCTGTGACCGGGGAGGACAAAAGCCTAATGTATTAATTGGCCAAGCTCTCAGCTATATACTGTTTGAGAGCAAGTCTCTCTGGGCCGGACAAATTGTGCAGTCTGCATTTGGGCAATCTGGCCCCTGGCTTCAACCTGATTGTACAATCATATGGTCGGTGTGGCGGTAACTTCTTACTACCCTTCTCTGAGAACACATCCTTGAACTCAGACAAAGATTCTGGAATATTGGGGGTAACCTCAGAAACACAGTCACACAAGCAGTGAGCCTTACAGTAAGAGCTCCACTGTACAGTATCTTGAGTCCTCCAATCTACTACATTGTTGTGTAAAGCGAGCCATGGGAATCCCAGCACCACTGGTGCAGGTAGGTCCTTGAGCACCTGGCAGGTGAGCCACTTAGTATGAAAGACCCCAATGCGGAGTTCCAAGTCATGGACACACTTCCTAAAGAACCCCTGGGACAGAGGAGACGAGTCGATGGCCACAATCTGTATAGGACAGGGTAACACATCCACCCGTAACCCAGACTTTCGGGCAAATTGCTCATCCATGATATTTGCCCAGGCAAAACTATCAAAAAAGACCTGAATGATCACCTCATGCCCCCCAATGTTAACCTTGGCAGGTATCAAACACTGAGTGGCCATCATGGAAGAGATGTGTGGGCCCAGACAGGAATCCCCCAATCCCCCTGAGCCTAGCAGTTTTCCACCAGCTGGCCTTTCTTGGGTACAAGGGAACATACACTGATAAAATGCCCATTTTTACCACAGAAAGAAAGACCTCTCAGATTTATCAGCATGGGACTCTCTGTACACCTGAGATGTGTCCCCAAGCTGCAGCACGGGAATGCTCACACCACTCAAAAGTGCAACACAGATCGCCATAAACTGGATAACCACCAAGACTGGAATCCCTGGAGCTTAGACTAAAGCTATCATCAGTGCCTACTAGAAGGAAGCCAAGCTTTAAATAGGGAGGAAGCAACTGCACGTGACAATTAGTAACCTGAGCTCTTAGGTCCTGCTCACAAGTCTGCAGGAATTAACTCCTGCAGAGCTGAAGACCAGAGAACCTGAACCAGCCGACGCCCATCTTTTGGCAGAAGCCTCAGGTTGCTTGTCAGACTCTGTGGTGTGAACAGTGTTTGACGACATTGTGCCAGCAGTTGTGTGCAGAGCTAAACATTGCATGACAGTCCCATCCACAAATTTAAATGCATTATACAGGGATTTTATGTGATATACCAATACAAAGTAGAAAGCTTTTGTGATGTGTAGAGGACAAGATACATGGTTTTCTAAATATTTAATAAAAATAAATCTGTAAATTGTATTCATCCTTCCTGAAGCAATACTTTGGAAGACCACTTTTCTCTGCAATTACTGTTGCAAGACTTTTGGGGTATGTCTCTACCAGCTTTGCATATCTAGAGGTGACATTTTGGCCATTCTTCTTTGCATCTTTGCACACATGCTCTAGCTCAGTGAGATTGATTGGAGGTGTCTGTGAACAGCAATGTTCACTCCATGCCACAGATTCTGAATAGGATTAAGGTCTGGTCTGTGCCATTCACAAACATGAATATGGTTTGATCTAAATTGATCTATATTGTAACTCTGGCTGGCTGTTTAGGGTTGTTGCCCTGCTAGAAGGTGGACCTATGCCCCAGTCTCAAGTCTTTTTCAGCCTCTTACAGGTTTTCCTTCAGGATTTCTATGTATTTAGTGCCACCCATCTGCCCATCAATTCTGACCACTTTCCCTGTCCCAGTAAGGATAGTGTTTTCATGGTGATATGTAGTATTTATTTTCCAACAAATATAGCATGGCAAAATGCAAAATGCTATATTTGGTGGAAAACAAGCACTGTACATCACCCTGAAAGCTCCATCCCCACCATCACACATGGTGACGGTAGCATCATGCTGTGGGGATGCTTTTTGTTGACAAACACAGGGGAGCTGGTCGCAATTGATGGGAGAATGGATGTAGCTAAATACAGGTCAATCTAGGAGGAAAATCTATTAGAGGATGAAAAAGACTGGAAACTTGGAGGTAGGTTCACCTTCCAGCAGGACAACATCCCAAAACATCTTGCAAGAGCTACAATGGATGGTTTAGATCAAACCATATTCCTGTGTGTGAGTGGCCCCATCACAGTCCAGTCCTAAATGCCATTGGGAATCTGTGGTGAAATGTGAAAATTCTGTTCATATACAGTATGTTCTCTATCCAATCTCAGTTTCCCTTGTAGTCTGCAGTTTTACTCATAGGACGTCACTTTCAGACAAGTCATTGGACTTGTCCATAATCCATTTGTCGGAAACCAGTCTATGGGCTAAAGCTAGAATCACACAGCGAGTCTCATTCCCTCTGAGGCTCTCTAGCCCAGTTCAGATGACTTTCAGCTTCAATTCATAACCTGACTGTGGATCCGAACAGGCAGCATAACAAGCGTGGCACCCCTGAGGGTCCAGTCGTCACAGAAGTACTGCACCTCATCCAGAGGTGTGGTATCCCATTCCTGGGTAAGGAGGAGGGCACAGGTTGTTGCACACATACACAGACACACACTCTTAATTTAGCGACACTCCATTAGGCCATGGTTAGGGCCAGTTGCACCTTAGGGAAAGCACAGACCCAAAGCCAGTCTGGAGGTGGAATTTAGTTAGTGTGAGCAGACTGTAGAAAGTTAGTCAGTCAGGAAATGGATACGGAGGAGAGAGGTCCTGAGTAGAGTTGAGCGTGGTTCGTGGTTCGTGGTTCTCCAGTTCGCGGTTCGAGAGATTTTGGGGGGTGTTCTAGATCGAACTAGAACTCGAGCTTTTTGCTAAAAGTTCGTTAGCTCGAGTTACGTTCGAGAACGGTTCTATCAGCAAAATGCCAAGCTAATTGCTAGCTGGCTTTTCGCTGTAATAGTGTGAGTCACTCTGTGACTCACACTATTATGAAATTTCAGCGGTGTGCGGGGACTGCACGTTCAGATCACTGCTGCTGGGATAATGGCGATTGCCATTTTTTTTTTTTCTGTTCTTCCTTCCCTAAGCGCGCGTGTAGTGGGGCGGGCCAGCATGTCAGCCAATCCCAGACACAAACACAGCTAAGTGGACTTTTTGCCAGACAAGCAAGGGCATGTGACGTAGGATGTCCATGTCACATGTCCCTGCAATATAAATACAGGCATCTGCCTGTCAGGACGCCATTATCTGCCTTCTGCTTCTGGGTGACAGTCACCGCAGACGCAGCGCCTGTCACCGATAATGCTGTGTACGCTCTACACACAGCGTTATACAGAATAGGGATAGAAGTTTCTTTCAGCCCTTTTAAGGGCTAATTACAGCAGGCTCAGAGCCATAGGTGACAGTCAGGTCCGTGGAAACAGTTTTTAACAGCTACAGATAACAGCGTCTGTGTAGCTAAGCTCAGGGACTTCCTTGCTGCATTTCACCATTAGGAGGGATAGAAAGTGAGGCTTCCTTTCCTCTACACTGACCCACAACCCGGCCACTGTACCCTCCTGCCCTTTTTAGCAAAGCCATTTTAATTGCAGAGTGCTGCCAGTTAGTGCCATCCAAAGAGTGGCTGCTGTCCTCCATTATTGTGGCACTTGTGCCAAGCAAGTCCCACCACCTCTGCATTTTCCCCTCCTGCACATTTTTGCAAAGCCATTTTAATTGAAAAGAGGGCTGCCAGTTAGTGGCATCCAAAAAGTGGCTGTTGGACTTCATTAGTGTCCCACTGGTGCCAAGCTATTTCCAGCACCTCTGAATTGCACCCTCAAACTCATTTTTACTAAGCCATTATAATAGCAAACACTGAAGAAACTTAGTAGCATCCAAAAAGTGGCTGTTGGACTTCATTAGTGTCCCACTGGTGCCAAGCTATTTCAAGCACCTCTGCATTGCACCCTCAAACTCATTTTTACTAAGCCATTATAATAGCAAACACTGAGGAAATTTAGTGGCATCCTAAAAGTGGCTGTTGGACTTCTTTAGTGTCCCACTGGTGCCAAGCTATTTCCAGCACCTCTGTATTGCACCCTCAAACTCATTTTTACTAAGCCATTATAATAGCAAACACTGAGGAAACTTAGTGGCATCCAAAAAGTGGCTGTTGGACTTCTTTAGTGTCCCACTGGTGCCAAGCTATTTCCAGCACCTCTGTATTGCACCCTCAAACTCATTTTTACTAAGCCATTAGAATAGCAAACTGTGCTGAAAGTTTAAGGGCCATAGTTGCATTGTCGGGGATAGTTATTGTTGTTTATTCTGCTGTCAATAAAGCTAGACCACCGCTGCAATCTACACCACCTCTAAATTTTTACTACCACATTTTAAGGGCACAATCTTGTCTCAATCAAAATGAGTGGCAAAATGACAGATGCTGGTGGAAAGGGTAACAGCGTGTTGGAAAAGGAAAAAAAGTTTGTGTCCGTGGGGAAGGTGGCAAAGCTCCATTAACATCTGCTGAAGATAGGCCATCTACCAGCAAAAGTAAGATGTCTACTACTTTCCGTGGACACTCCGATGTGCTCCCTTTTTTACGGACACGAAGAACTGGAACAAAGGTAGATGATGCCCAAAAAAAGAAAATGCTTGAATGGATCTCAAGTGGTCCAACAAGTGCCCTCTCCTCCACCTCAACTACCGCTTCCAAAAAACACCAGTCCTCTGAGTTGTCATCCCAATCACACTTACTTTCTCCCAGCTCTCAAGTCTCCATACACCCTGCACAGTATGGTGGAACAGAGATGGCTGAGTCTGCAGAGCTGTTCAGTCACACTATAGCCTGGGAATCAGAGGTCTGTTCCCAAGCTACAGTGAGTACAGACCAGGAAATGGTCTGCAGTGATGTCCAGAACCTTTATGACTCAGATTCAGGCCCTGATGACCAAGTTTCTGAGCATAATGTAGACCCTTATTCACAAACTGTAACACTTGTTGTTATAGACAATGAGGAACATACTGATGACGATGAGACGCAGATACCAGATTGGGATGACAACTTAAATATTCGGTCAGGGCAGGAAGGGGCTCGGTCTGAGGGTGAGGGGTGTAATACTATTGTATGTTCTGAGGATTTCGATAGCGTTAGGGCAATGACAACCAGAGACGAGTTCTTGGTACAAGATGTTTATAATATGTAACCACGGTAGGTACAGAACGGAACAAACACAGCAGAACAAACACACGAAATACTTTCCCGAAACGGAGCGAAGGGAATTCCCGGGGCCACGCACCGGACTCCCCCAGGCAGACCACCAGAGCGAACCCCTATACAGGGACTGTCCGGCAATCACCCCGGAAGGCCTAAATGCGCAGCAGCCGGGACACAAGGGGCAAGTGGTAAAGTCCAGGAGTGTCCGTACGGGATGATAGTCCAGAGTGGTTAGAAACCAGAAGGAACCGGGCAGAAGTGCTGAACACAGACGGCAGACGGAGTCCAGGCACAGCTTGAAGAAACCGGGTATGGTCCAGAGTCGGTCGGTATTCTTTCAGGAGGATCCAAAGGCAATCAGGAATTAGAAGCAGCAAGGCAGGAGCACACAGCAAGCAGTATACTCAGGCACTGGACTAGGCTTAGAGGCGGCCTTTTAAGCAGCTGGACAGGAAGTAGGGCAACAGAACAGTAAACTCCATGTTAACCGAGGGCAAGCTTTTGTCAAAAGAGAACTGGAAAACCTGGAAACCTGACATTACTCCCCCCCCCAGAAACGGCCTCAGGACGGATCAGGGCCAGGTTTGTCCGGGTACCGTCGATGAAACCGAGCAATCTTCCGGGGTGCCCGAATGTTGCCCACCGGTTCCCAGGAATCGTCCTCGGGGGCGTACCCCTGCCAACGTACCAGATATTGAAGCCGACGACGATGGATCCGGGAGTCAATAATGTCCTCAACCACGAACTGCTCCTCGCCGTCGACCATCACAGGCGGAGTAGGAGGCACGACACGACCATGAAACGTATTAGGAGAAACGGGTTTGAGGAGAGAAACATGAAAGACCGGGTGTACCTTTAGATGGTGCGGTAACCGCAGCCGACAGGCCACAGGGCTCACGATCCCGGTGATCTTAAACGGACCGATGAATTTTTGTCCCAGCTTCTGCGAAGGAACACCCAACCTCAGGTTTTTGGTGGATAACCATACAGAGTCCCCTACCTTATACATGGGTGCCGGTTTCCGGTGAGTGTCTGCCGACCTCTTGTAACGCTCCTGAGCCGTAGCCACAGTGTCCTTTAGAATCTCCAGATTTTGTCGTAGCTCTGTCACTCGGTCCTCCACCGCTGGCACCGAAACCGCTACGGGTGACCTAGGCAAAACATTCGGATGGTAACCCAAGTTGGCAAAAAAGGGCGTTACCTTAGTGGAGCTGCTCTGAGTGTTGTTATACGAGAACTCCGCCAACGGAAGCATCTTCAACCAATCGTCCTGCAGATGGCTGACATAACATCGAAGGTATTGTTCCAGGGTTTGATTAGTCCGTTCGGTTTGCCCATTTGTCTGAGGATGGTATGCAGAAGACAAACAGACATCAATCTGGAGTGCCGTACAAAACCCCTTCCAGAACCTAGACGTGAACTGCACGCCCCGGTCAGAGATGATCTCGTCTGGTACCCCATGCAATCGGAATACGTTCTGGATAACCAAATCCACTGTCTCTGCGGCTGAGGGAAGACCTGTACACGGAATAAAGTGAGCAGCTTTTGTCAATCGATCCACCACCACTAAAATGGTATTGTGCCCGCCTGAGACTGGCAACTCCACAATAAAATCCATGGAGATAGACCCCCAAGGGCGAGATGGCACGGGTAACGGTTGGAGGAGTCCCGTAGGAGCCACACGAGGGACCTTGCACCGGGCACAAACCACACATGAGTGGACATAGTCCTTCACATCCTTTAAACAGGTAGGCCACCAGAAAAAACGGCTCAGAAATTCCTGCGTCTTCAGTACCCCCCTATGACCAGCCAACACGGAGTCATGGACCAATTTGAGAACCCGAAGTCTTACGGCCTCCGGGACATAAATGCGTCGCTCTCTCAACCACACACCATTCCGAAGAACAAGAGTTACATCATTCGGGGGGGCAGCAAGAAATACGTCACCATCATAGGCCAGCTTGATGTCCTTCCACAAGTCCTGGTCCTGGATTACTCCAACGAAATTGGCATCCGATAACACGGTCTGAGACGGGGTTCCAGGCACAGAGTCCACGGCGTGGATTCGGGACAAGGCATCGGCTTTCCCATTACGTGAACCTGGACGGTAGGTAACGATAAAATTGAACTGGTTAAGGAATAGGCTCCAACGGGCTTGCCGTGGAGACAGGCACCTGGCAGACTTAAGAAATTCCAGATTACGATGATCTGTGAGTACTATCACTTGCTGCGCGGCTCCCTGTAAGTGGTGTCTCCATTCCTTAAAAGCTGAAATAATCGCCAACAATTCCTTGTCCGCAATGTCATAGTTCCTTTCTGCAGGGGACAACCGGCGGGAAAAGAAAGCACACGGATGCAAGAGACTCTTGTCCCCAGTCCTTTGAGAAAGGATGGCCCCTAATGCATAGTCGGAAGCGTCGACTTCCACGATAAAGGGAAGTGCGGGATTCGGATGTACTAATATTGGCGCTGAGGTAAAACAAACCTTGAGATGATGGAAAGCTTCCTGGGCCTGGGTGGACCACACAAACTTCTGTCCTTTCTTGGTTAACAGAGTGATGGGACGAACGATCTCTGAAAAGTTACGGATAAAGCGTCGGTAAAAGTTGGCAAAACCGACAAAGCGTTGTACCTCTTTGATGTTTCCCGGTTCCGGCCAGTCTAGAATTGCTTGTATCTTGCCAGACTCCATGTTCAGTCCCTGAGGAGAGATGACATAACCTAAGAATTGTATTTGTGAGCAATGGAATTCGCATTTCTCCAGCTTAATGTACAGGTGGTTTTCCCTCAGCCGGGTAAGTACGGTCTTGACGTGCTCCTGGTGTTCCTGTAGGGAATCAGAAAAGATTAGGATATCGTCCAGATAAATCACCATGAATTGGTCCATTATATCCCTAAAAATATCGTTAACTAGATGTTGGAAAGCCGCGGGAGCGTTACAAAGTCCAAAAGGCATCACTAGGTACTCAAAATGTCCATACCGACATCGGAACGCGGTCTTCCACTCGTCTCCGGGACGTATGCGAAGTAGATTATATGCCCCACGGAGATCCAATTTAGTGAATATTTTGGCCTGTTGGACCCTCTCCAATAGCTCAGGAATCAACGGTAACGGATACCGGTTCCGGATGGTTATTTTATTCAGTTCCCGGTAGTCAATACAGGGTCTCAGAGTCCCCTCTTTCTTTTTCACGAAAAAGATGGGTGCCCCTGCTGGTGAGGTATCCCTTGGCTAGACTTTCATCAATGTACTCTTTTAGTGCTTCTAGCTCAGGTGCCGCCAACGGGTAGACATGACCAAACGGGATCTCCGCCCCTGGGAGTAAGTCTATGGGGCAATCATACGGTCTATGCGGGGGAAGCTGATCGGCTTTTCTTTTGTCGCATATATCAGCGAAGTCATGATAAACCGGGGGTAAAACAGGTACCTGTACAGTGCCCTCCGCATTCGGTGTTACTGGAACCGGAACAGTTGGACTAATGGTCGGACCACTCTGCGGTGGAAAGGATATTTCCTTAGTCTCCCAATCGATGACAGGATTTGTAGACCGTAGCCACGGAATACCTAAAATAATCGGAAAATGAGGAGAAGAAATTACCATGAAAACAAGGGTCTCCTGCTGACCTGGCTTCATCACGCATTCTAGCGGTACTGTTTCCCGATCAACTGGTCCAGAGATTAACGGAGATCCGTCTACCGTCTCCATGGTAACCGGTGAGGATCTTTGCTGAGTCCGGATACCGTGTTTCCTGGCAAAAGAAGAGTCCATGAAATTTCCCCCTGCCCCAGAGTCTATCATTGCAGAGGTAGGTATTAGCTGTCCCTCCCACCGGATCTGAATGGGAAGCGAGCAATGGGTATATTTCCCTTCTGAGTCCTTCGGTGAGGTTGACATTACAGTCAAGGGAAATACCGCATCCAAGTGTCCACTTGCCTCAGAGATATCGGACTCTGCGTCCATGTTGTCACACTCTGCCATGGCTGCCAATACCTTATTTGGGCGATTTGGACGTTTCGGGCAGTCGATCAAGAAATGGTCCGATTTACCGCAATAGAAACACAAACGCTCACGGAGCCGGTGTTCACGACGTTCGTTGGTCTCTCGCTTTTGCAGAGAGTCCACTTGCATAGGAACGTCCTCGGCCTCCCGTGGCGTCCTGAGAGCGGGTTCTCTGGAAGGAAACGCAAAGTTGTTTACACGGTTTACAGCTGCCCATTTTTCCTGTCTACGTTCCGTCAAGCGGGTATCAATACGCACACAGTGCTGGAGAAACAGTTCAAAATCCCCTGGAGATTCGGAACGAGCTAACTCGTCCTTGATGGTACCGGACAAACCTTTTCTGAAAACAGACAATAATGCATTGTTTCCCCAGTCGGTGTCTACCACTAACCTCTTGAACTCAGTGGCGTATTCAACGACAGAACGCTTTCCCTGACGTAAGGAAAGGAGAGCCGATTCAGCGGTAGCACGGCGATTCGGATCATCAAACATTTGCGCCATTGCGGTCAGAAAGTCATCCAGGTGATTTAAACGAATGTCCCGATTCTCTATCATAGGATTAGCCCAAGCCAGTGCTCGTGAGGTTAATAACATGATTATACATAACACTTTTGACCGGTCAGAACGGTAATAATCAGCATGTACATCAAAAAACAGTATACATTGGTTAACAAATCCACGAAACTGACTACGATCACCATTGAAACGGAATGGGGGTAACCTAGGCATACCGGCAGCTGATACGGACGTAGTGGGGACGGCTTCCTGAGCCTCCACTCTGACTTGCAAATCCTGAATAGCCGGACCCAGTACCTGGTGATCATGGCCCAGCTGTGCCTCCACATCTCTGTTTAGTTTGTACCGCCTCCATCTCCTGCTGTAAGGAGTTAATCATGGAAAAGAGCTGATCTACTCGTGTCTCAGTCATTGCCCCAGCGAAATCCTCTTATGGCCTGAGTATAATGTAATACTATTGTATGTTCTGAGGATTTCGATAGCGTTAGGGCAATGACAACCAGAGACGAGTTCTTGGTACAAGATGTTTATAATATGTAACCACGGTAGGTACAGAACGGAACAAACACAGCAGAACAAACACACGAAATACTTTCCCGAAACGGAGCGAAGGGAATTCCCGGGGCCACGCACCGGACTCCCCCAGGCAGACCACCAGAGCGAACCCCTATACAGGGACTGTCCGGCAATCACCCCGGAAGGCCTAAATGCGCAGCAGCCGGGACACAAGGGGCAAGTGGTAAAGTCCAGGAGTGTCCGTACGGGATGATAGTCCAGAGTGGTTACAAACCAGAAGGAACCGGGCAGAAGTGCTGAACACAGACGGCAGACGGAGTCCAGGCACAGCTTGAAGAAACCGGGTATGGTCCAGAGTCGGTCGGTATTCTTTCAGGAGGATCCAAAGGCAATCAGGAATTAGAAGCAGCAAGGCAGGAGCACACAGCAAGCAGTATACTCAGGCACTGGACTAGGCTTAGAGGCGGCCTTTTAAGCAGCTGGACAGGAAGTAGGGCAACAGAACAGTAAACTCCATGTTAACCGAGGGCAAGCTTTTGTCAAAAGAGAACTGGAAAACCCGGAAACCTGACAAGGGGAGTGCAAACACAAAAAGTGATAAGGAAGATCTAAATCCCACCTACTGTCAACCCACAGTCAGGCACTCGAGGAGGTCAACAGAGGCGGTGGAGAAGGATGCAACTGACAAAAAAGTTACCTTACGCTTTCCTGGACAGAGAAGGAGTACTGGTAGCATGTCTACAACTGCATCCTCAGCCACCACTCTGCCTCTGAGCACTAGTCGGGGTGGCTTAGCAGGTCGCATGCCCTCTAAGCCTTGCCTAGCCTGGTCCTTTTTTGACCTTGCAAAGGATCGCCCAAATCATGTGATCTGTAAATTTTGTCGGGAATCTGTTAGTAGAAGCCAAAACCTCAGCAATTTGACACTGACTGGGCACTGGGTAACAATGGTGATAGATGGTGAAGGGTCTGCTGCACAAGTCTTGCCGTCCCCACGACTTGTGTGTCAATCCTCTGTCTGTCCAAGTTACTCCACTGCTTCTGCCTCATCAACCTCATCTGGGTCCTCCACCTCCGCCCCAAGCCTGCCTGGTCAGGCCACCAGCGTTGTAACTGCGCAGAAGGAATCACGCACCCCTCATTACTATGCTGGCAGCAGAGCGCAACGGCATCAGGTGGTCTTTATCTTGAAATGTCTTGGAAATAAGAGTCACACAGCGACTGAGTTGTGGGCAGCTCTGGAGACTGAGTTTGGTAAATGGTTGTCTCTACTCAACCTGCAGCCTGGTAAGGCCGTTTGCGACAATGCTGCAAACCTGGGTGCGGCCCTTCGCCTGGGCAAGGTGACACACGTGCCTTGTATGGCTCACGTGTTGAACCTTGTTGTCCAGCAATTTTTAACACACTATCCCGGCCTAGATGGCCTTCTGAACAGGGCACGAAAACTGTCTGCTCACTTCCGCCGTTCAACCACCGCAGCTGAGTGACTCGCATCACTCCAGAAGTCTTTCGGGCTTCCGGTTCATCGCCTGAAATGCGATGTGCCGACACGCTGGAACTCGACTCTCCACATGTTACAGCAACTGTGGCAGCACCGCTGAGCACTGGTGCAATACGTCATGACGTATAGCCTGGGCCAACGAGATGCAGAGGTGGGGCAGATCACCCTGATGGAGTGGTCTCAGATCGAGGACCTATGCACCCTTCTGCACAGTTTCGACATGGCGACAAATATGTTTAGCACTGACAATGCCATTATCAGCATGACAATTCCAGTCATTTACATGCTGGAGCACACGCTAAACACTATTCGGACTCAAGGGGTGGGACAACAGGAAGGGGAGGAACTACAGGAGGATTCATATGCGCAAGAGACAACAACATCACCAAGGTCCAGACGTTCATCATCACCAAGGCGGCAGGCATGGGACCATGGGGGACAGGGATCAACAAGGGCGCATGGTAGCAGGCGAAATGTTGAGGAAGGTGCAGGAGAACATGAAGAAATGGAGAACGAACTGTCCATGGACATGGAAGACTCAGCGGTTGAGGGAGACCTTGGTCAAATTTCAGTTGAAAGAGGTTGGGAGGAGATGTCAGAGGAAGAAAAAACGGTTAGCACCTCTATGCCACAAACACAGCGTGGACTTGGTCCACATGGCTGCGCAAGACACATGAGCGCCTTCTTGCTGCACTACCTCCAACATGACCCTCGTATTGTCAAAATTAGAAGTGATGATGAGTACTGGCTTGCCACACTATTAGATCCCCGGTACATGTCCAAATTTTGTGACATAATTCCAATAAAGGACAGAGAGGGCGCTCCTGTGTGAAAACTGATTATAGGAGTGAAGCAGTGTGATGGACACACTCACCTGGTACTGTTGTACATCAGGTACAACGCTGGGGAAATAGCCTTAGGGAAATACAGGGTGTACAACTTGGTGTAAGCAGGGAGCCGATCCTTTCAACCCACAGGAGTCCTGTCCTCGGCGGCCGCTCACACGATCGATAATCACACATGGAGATCACAGCCGTCGGACCAGGGCTGAGTTCCAGCTCCTCCTCTGGGATGGACGGTTCTCTGAATACAATGCCGATGACTCACCAGCCCTTCAGGCAAGCGTTGATAGATGCAGACAAATCCCAGATAAGCTGCAGCAGCCCCATGAGCTCCACAAGGAGATACAAGATTCAGAGATAAAGAAAAAAATCACTGTATGGCTGCGCTGCTAAGGATGAAGATAAGGTGATGGTTTTAAGGATTTTATTACAGATAACTGTGCCACAACGCGTGGAGTAACCCTTGCTTGAAGTGTTTTTAAAAAGGAGCCAAGATGAACAAGTCATGGTTCAGCAAAGACTTTGCTACCTACCCCGGTGTCATCCTGGGGACGGTTAAGGATGGCATATTTTTGAATATGCTTGATGCAAATCTACCTGTGAAGTGTACAACTGGGGCACAAATGCTGCCACTGAAGGGGTGTGTTACGGGGGGCTGTCTGATAATAAAACCCAAAGGAATATCAGACAGTCAGGGTCAACCGTGCAAAGACTCTGCTGCAGACTATGGCAGAGGATAAGGGGTATATAAGTGTGCCACTGTAAATAGTAATAGCACAAGTGCAGAGTGCAATACCTCTGTTAAACTCACAGAGGAATATAATTAGGAAATAAAGCAATTCCTCCCTTACTTGGAGGGTGTGTGGTATAGTCTCTGTTAATGGTCACAGAGACAAAAGCAGTGAGTGTGAAATGGCACCTACCTAGGTCCGTTCCTCTAGTGGTGCCAGGAGACGGACAGCAGCGTAAGCCGCACAAAGCTCCTACCTGCGTTCGCTCCACTAGTGTGCGAGGACACTAACCACTAGATATTGCACCTGCCTAGGTCCGCTCCACTAGTGGTGCAAAAGAGACGGACAGCAGCATAAGCCGCACAAAGCTTCTACCTATGTTCGCTCCCCTAGTGTGCGAGGATACGAACAACTGCCAGACGCAGTATAAGGAACGTTACCCTAGTGGCAACGTCCACCTACGAGTAGAATCACAAGGCCCAGCCGGACCATGTGCCTCAGGCACCTGCCTATGTCCGCTCCACTAAGAGGTAAGGATACGGACCGCAGCCGAAGCTATAAGGTATAAGAACGCTACCCTGCCGGTAGCGCTCACCTAGCATAGACAGAGAGATGCCTAGAGGGACGTGCACAGAGCGTCTACTCTCATGCATGAACCAAGAGGACTGAGCGCCGGGCGGCGTGCATCAGGGTCTTACATAGACTCTGTGCCTCATCCAAGATGGAGGACACCAAAGCCAATCCGCTGCCAGAATGACAGCAATGACGTCACGCTGGCCTATCACCGAGCAAAGCATCACAAGCACATGACCAGTGACCAATCGGCATAGAAGGTGTCAGAGACATGTGACCACGTGTCACAAGCTCATGACCAGCGGCCAATCAGCTTAGAAGGTGTCAGAGACATGTGACCTCGTGTCAGTGATGATGTCACCCGCACATGTGCAATGGCTCCAAGATAGGACTTAGTCTCCAGCGCTTGCACATGTGCAGTAGCAAGAAATCCAAACATAGTCTCCAGTGCTCGCACATGTGCAGTAGCAAGAAATCTGAACATAGTCTCCAGTGCCACAGCAACCGTAACAGGGTGTCTGTGTGGCCCAATTTTTGGAAAAAAGGGAGACTCCGCTTGGAGTCCCCTTGCAGTGTTTTGCATGATTTTAGAAGGGCATGCCATGCCTATATCTGTGTCTCTTCCTCCTTTTCCTCGTAACCCTGTTTTGTTTTCGCATGAGAATTTGTTCTTGTCACTTTCCCATGTGTTTGTGTTGTGTTGTGAGTTGTTTGTCACCTTTTGGACACCTTTGAGGGTGTTTTCTAGGTATTTTTATTGTTTGTGATTGCCTCCCATTGTTTCCTATGGGGTTCAAGTGGTTCGCCGAACTGAACTCGAATTAGAACTCCGTTCGACGAATCAAACTCGAGCCGAACCGCGACCGGTTCGCTCATCTCCAGTCCTGGGATCTGGAGCTGGTGAAACTCGTCCCAGGATAAAAAAGGAAGGAGTCCTAGAACCACGGGAAGTGATCCAGCCACCCGTGGATTCGCATCCACAGCCGGTATACCAATGTAAAGGGACTTTGCTGCAACGGGAAGCCGGTCCCTAGACTAGTGGAGAACCGTACATATTCCGCTGAAAAGGTGACCACATAGGATCAAGGGACAATGCAGGAAAGCCACCCATCAAAGGGATCTGCCGACACTGGCTCAGGTCACTGTGTGTGATGTGCAGGGCAGGCGGGAGAGTCCGGCGCAGGAAGATGACCAGGGAAGAACACTGAAGGGTGCACCGGGTTGTGCTTCTGAACAATCCGGGAATCGGGTGGGGACAAACACAGCAGGACTCAGCACTTCAAGGGCATCATCTGACTAGTCGTAGTAACATGGAACTATTAACTGTGAGTAAAGAACTTGTGACTGCACTCCTGTGTTGCACAGTGATTCCTTGCGCCTCCGCCTCTGCTCCCCACCATTACATCTCCATCACCATAGGCTCTGCTATCTATACAGCAGCCTTGAGGCCCAGCTCTACCTGTGGAGAGCTGTACCAACTCAGCTGCATTATCATTGACCCCAAGGGAACTGAAGGGCAGCGGTGACACATTTCTTGCTGCTGTCACGCCGGGTGTGGGGAGAGACACCCAGCAAGTGGACTCCTGGGAATGACTCCTGGGAATAAGAGAGGCTGAAACACAAAGGGGGGAGTAACCAGGGGCTCCTGTGCTGACCCTGACATTGGGGGGCCCTGCGCTTGCCCTCAAACCACAGGTACCTCTAAGGGTTGGGGGTGTGGCCCGCCAACATGCCCCTGTCTCCTAGCCAGACCCTAGGATTAATTCCCACCACCCACCAATCCACGGAGGAAAAAACAAATAAAAATAAACAGCAAAAAGGGGAAAAAGGAAAAACAGCATCTTATCTTGAGAGGGAATCTTCAGAATGTAAAGCAACAGTAGTCTGAAGCCACAAAAAGGAAAAACAACAACTTATCTTGAGAGGGAATCTTCAGAATATACAGCAACAGTAGTCTGAAGCCACATGCACTCCTGAGCAAGCAACTTCTCCAAGTGAACAGTATAAGGCTGCTTTCACACTATGTCTTTTTAACATGCGTCCTGAACGTTCTTTTAACGCAAAAACGGATCCGGTGCAAATGCGTTTTCATTTCAATGCATTTGCAATGGACTTGCGTTAACATGCATTCACCTGCGTTTGCGTGCGTTATAGTGAGGATCCAGCGACTTGCAGTTTTTTAACATCTTTCAAAAACGCTACATGTAGCATTTTTGAGCTGCATCCAAATACTGCAAATTGCTGGATCCTGACTAAACAGCATGCAAATGCAGGTGAACGCTGGCATAATGATAGGCAGGATCCTGCTTGCTCTACTGAGCATGCCCAGAAACCAGCCCCGTGATCAGTCTATCTCTCTCCTATCTCTCTGTCTCTCCCCCTCCCTCTCCTCCACCTGAAAGCTGCGGACACTCGTAACCAAGGTAAATATCGGGTAACCACTTATCTTAGTTACCCGATGTTTACGTTGGTTACGTGTGCAGGGAGCCCGGCTCCTAGCAGCTGCAGACGCTCGTAACCAAAGTAAATATCGGGTATCCAAGCAAGTTACCCGATGTTTACCTTGGTTACGAACCTCCGCAGTTGTAAGAAGCCGGCTCCCAGTCTGGCACGTTTAGTTCCCATCACTCCCGATCACATGACTCCAATGCCCGCCCCTAAACATCCAGTGACAGGATCCTGCAAAGTAACACATGCGTTTGCATGCGTTTTTTGCTGTAAAAGCAGGATCCGCTTTTGCAGCAAAAAAACGTTCATGACGCATGTTAAAAAAACATAGTGTGAAAGCAGCCTAACCTGCACTGGAGGAGTGAGAGGCCCCATGTTATAAAAGCCCTTAATTACCAGCTGGAGGAAAGGCTCCTCCAACCTGGCAAGGAAACAGAAAAAAAAT
Source organism: Anomaloglossus baeobatrachus (assembly GCF_048569485.1). Lineage (NCBI taxonomy): Eukaryota > Metazoa > Chordata > Amphibia > Anura > Aromobatidae > Anomaloglossus > Anomaloglossus baeobatrachus. The sequence continues at coordinate 405,672,924 of NC_134354.1, read as the reverse complement.
CTAAATCAAGCCCTTAAAGGGACAGCGTGCATTAATGTCTGGACGATCGCCGGGCCCTTCTGATTTATGTCTGTTTTTGTCTGGCAGCACAGATGAAATACGTACAGCACACCGATGGCATCCGCGTGACATTGCAGTGATGTGTACCGGAAAAAAACGGCTCACACTGAACTGAACTGTTTTTTTATGTGTAAAAGGTGTGCAAAGCTAAATAAATGCTAGATAGATAAATGCCAGATAGATAGATAGATAGATAGATAGATAAATACTAGATACATACCTACATAGATTTTACACCCTTTTAGCCAAATAAATAAAGGAAAAAAATAACCAGGACAGGTAAAGCAGCAGCTGTGTGCTCCAATCCTCAGCTGCTTGCTGTGCTTTCGCTGGGTATGAAAAATAGAGGGGATACCACACTGTTTTTTCTAATTATTTTAAAAAATAATTTTAAAATTTGGCATGGGGTCTCCACCATTTTTAATAACCAGTCAAGTTACAGCACACAGATGGGGATGGTATTATCAAGGTGAGAAGGCTTATAGTTATTTGACCCCTTCCAGTCTAAAAATAGCATCACAAAGCTGCCCCAGAAGTGCCGTACTCATTAGATGTGCCAATTTTGGCATTTTACCTAGCTTTTGCCAATTGCCCTGGTGTGGTGGCAACTGGTGTAATACTTGTGGGGTTGATGTCAGTTGTTTAATGCTGGCATCAAGCCCTGGTGTTAGTAATGGAGAGGTATCTATCAGTCACCCCCCTAAATAGCCCAGTACATGTAAAGAGAAAAAAAAATGTATTTAAAAAAAAACCTCCAACTCTAGCCCTCATTAAGCAATTTATTAAAAGAAAAAAGCCATGAAGATCCGACATAATCCAATGAATCCAAAGTAGTGCACAAAAGCAAACCTGAAAGACATAAAAAGAAAGAATTTACATCTACTGGATTAGTAATATAGTAAGGGGGGGGGGGTTTGATAGATGGCTCTCCTTTACTAACACTAGGGCTTGATGCCAGCTGTCAATTCACAACTGACATCAACCCCACAAGTATTACCCCAATTGCCACCGCACCAGGGCAATTGGGAAGAGCCAGGTAAAGTCCAGAATTATCTAATAGATGTGTCACTTCTGGGGTGGCTGCGGGCTTTATTTTTTTGCTGGGAAGTGCTAAATAACCATGGCCCTTCCAAGCCTGATAATACCAGCCCCCAGCTGTCTGCTTTACCTTGGATGGTTAAGAAAATTAGGTGGGATCCCAGACCATTTTTAAACTTATTTATTTATTTATTTATTTATTTAAATAATTAAAAAAAAAATGCACGGGATCCCCTCTATTTTTCATAACCAGCCAAGGTAAAGCTGACAGCTAAGGGTTGCAGTCTGCAGTTGTCTGCTTTACCTGCTCTAGTTATAATAAATTGGCCAAAACCCACATAACTTTTTTTTATTTAATTATTTATTTATTTGGCTAAATCTTTGTCACGGAGTTGCATCAGATGTCGCAATCCAGTCTGCTTCTACGCAATTTGCCTCCGCTGTATTGGGGGACATATCAGGAGGTTTATTTGATCGCTAAACCACCCCTAAGATATCTGGGGGTTATATTGTTGTGGCATAGATATGCCTACATTTTTACATAGTGAACCGCCAATATGTAAAAATCTAGGCATATCTGTGCCACAATAATATACGAAACGCATAGCGGCGGACTGGGTTGCGACATCTGATGCAACTCAGTGACGTAAAGATTATGTGCTATAAACAACTAGATAGCACTAAAAAGTATAAGCAAATAAGGCACATACAGTAAAAAGTATAGACTGAAATCTAGAGTGGGTCAAAATCGTTTATCCTTTGTAAATAGGCACTAGTCACTTTAAAATAATGACTTAGTGTAATAGCTGATAAGAGGATATCTCGGCTAAAATGAATGAAACAATGGACTGCACTAGTCACTTGGAAGAGTGAAATATAAGATTTAATACATGGGTGCCATTGGTGGATATCTTGATAATGCCAATAAACTAATTGCTTGCAAAAATTGAAGATATTTAGTTTAGAGGTGCTAGAGTTAAAGAAAAATATAAAAAATGTATCAATAGTGCTAAAAGAATTTAGATGTGAAATTGATCATTTAAAAGGCCCCTTGAGAGCTTATCGTACAAAGTATTCTGCTATATGAACATTGAAGAAACAATAGGATCGCATAGGCTATAGATCAGGGGTCTCAAACACGCAGCCTGCAGGCCGCATGCGGCCCCTCAGGCTGCTTTGTGCGGCCCCCAGGCCCGTGCCCCTGTTCACTATCGCAGCAGGTGCAGGGGCCGCAGCCACTGTCTGCGTTTTTTGTCAGATAATTGTATTGCCGACGCTGCGCTCTCACGCCGGCAATACAATCATCTGACATAAATCGCTGACAGTGACTGTGGCCCCTGCACTGGCTGCGATAGTGAACAGGGGCACGGGCCTGGGGGCCACACAAAGAAGAGATGAGGCAGCCGAGGGAACGCGGGACAGGTGAGAAGAATGGTGTTTTTTTTGTGTGGATGTGAAGCACGGTACATTAACCCTTTAGCGTTCTATGATGTACTGGGTATGTCATGGCTCCCTGGTACTTAAGGACCCATGACGTATCCAGTATGTCATGGCGAAATAGTGGCCCCGGTGGCTGCGATCGCTTTGCAAATACCTTAGATTTGGGGAGGAAGGGACCTCTGCCTGACCTCAGGAGGGGTGGTGTCTCCTTTCTGGACCTACGGAGGCTGTGATTGGCTGACGAACGCCGCTCAGCCAATCACAGCCACTGTAATGTTTTAGCCATTGAAAATGGCTAAAACATTGAAATCCAGCCATGATCAGTGCAGCTATAGTACTGATCATTGGCTGGAGCTGGGTGACCTCAGTTTCACCTGCCCCCAGCTCTGATTGGAGAGACTGGCCTTGTGACCGATCTCTCCAATCACTGTGGATATGGTGCCGGAGACCGCTCCCCCCAGTTTCACTCCGGCATCTGTGGATTCAGAAGCTGAGGACTGGAGAGCGATCGGTAGTTATAGCCACTGCCCCCTTTCACCCGCCACCGCCGCCACCACCACCCCATTACTACAGGATGGGGACAAAGTGCGCACATTACTATGGGATGGGGATAAGACTGGGGACATTACTATAGGATGGAGACATTACTATAGGATGGGGACAAGGTGAGCACATTACTATAGGATGGGGACTAGGATGGGCACAGTCCAACATTACTTTAGGATGGGGACAAGGATGAGCACATTACTGTGGGATGGGGACTAGGATGGGGCACAATACTACAAGGAGACAAGGATGGGCACGTTACAGCAAAATGGGGAACATTACTAAAAGATGTTGGTCAAAATTTCTATATAGTGCTAATTGTAACACTATCAGTTACAAGAAAGGAATAAAATGTAAAAAAAATATATTTTTTTATATTTAAACAAAGAATGTGCACGTTTGCTATAATAAACAAGTGAAAATGTTCAAAATCAGTGATCCAAAGGTGTGCAAAAAAATAATTACAGTATATTATATATGGTACCAATAAAAATGTCACTTTGTCCTGCAAAGAATGCGGCCCGCCAAATTATTTTTTTTCCTCTGTGCGGCCCATACACCCAGCCGAGTTTGAGACCCCTGCTATAGATTATATGGTGGATGGGTTGTGCACTTTTTTAACAGTTAAAGAAATAAAAGTTAATTTTTAAAATTTTAGTCCACCTTAGCTAGTGATTTGTTTAATATTGGTGGGCTTGAGAAGCCTTAAAAGTCCCAACAGGGATTTTTCAACAGTGGAATAACCAGGTTCTTTGCAATCGGTTTTGTACTGAACTTTCTGAACAAATTAAGGACAAGCTAGTGCATTGCCCTTCTCCTGATTCCCTTGAACCAAAAATTTCCCTAGCAGTCTTTCTTGATAAGTAGTTGCATGAACACAGACTTGTCAGCATCGCTGAGTCCACACCTCCATCTAAGGCGGGCTTTGCACACTGCGACATCGCAGGTGCGATGTCGGTGGGGTCAAATCGAAAGTAACGCACATCCGGCATCGCAGTCGATATCGTAGTGTGCAAATCCTTTTAGATACGATTAACGAGTGCAAAAGTGTCGTTATCGTATCATCGGTGTAGGGTCCGACATTTCCATAATGCCGGTGCAGAGACAGGTATGATGTAGTTCCTCGTTCCTGCGGCAGCACACATCGCTGTGTATGATGCCGCAGGAGTAAGGAACATCTCCTACCTGCGTCCCAGCTGCAATGCAGAAGGAAGGAAGTTGGGGGGATGTTTACATCCTGCTCATCTCCGCCCCTCCGCTGCCGTGTGACGTCGCTGTGACGCCGCACGACCCGCCCCCTTAGGAAGGAGGAGGATTGCCGGCCAGAGCGACGTCACAGGACAGGTAAGTGCATGTGAAGCTGGCGTAGCGATAATGTTCGCTACGCCAGCAATCACAAGATATCGCTGCTGCGACGGGGGCAGGGACTATCGCGCTCGACATCGCAGCATCGGCTTGCGATGTCGCAGCGTGCAAAGTACCCCTAAGACTTGTGTACCATCTACACTTTTTGAGGAGTACATGCAACTTAAACTCAGTCCCACGAACAACTTGGGGTTAAGCAGCAAATGCTGGATCTTGGCATAAACTGCGGAAAGTCTGGATGTCAGATGCATGTATGCTGTCAGAAAAACATCAGGGTGTGGGTGGTAGAGATGAGCAGTCCTGCAAAGGATCAAATCAGTTTAGGATCGCTGAGTCCGCCTGAAATTGCCAATTGGATTGTCGATCCTAGCCAATCCGATTATATTCAATGGGAGTCAAAAGTGATTTGTTGTAAAATGGGGGGATGTAAAAGAAATAAGATAAAAAAGGGTTAAAGGCGTGCATACTTACTGAGTCCCCACGACCGCAGAACTACTTCCGAGGCCAATAATCATCTCTAATGTGTATTCACTGCTTTCCTCTTCCACCGGCATTTCTGATTGGCTGCTGTTGGACCACGCCTCCACCCTCTGAGACAACAGTTGTGATTAGCTGAAATCACATATGCTGTCTGTGTCCTTATACTGGTGGTAAATAAATAGATAAATATAAGAATTGGCGTAGGGTCCCCCATGTATTGATAACAGCACAGATAGGGCCACAACTACAGGCTGCAGTCCCCATAATGGGTAGAACCAATTAACTGTCTGCAGACCTTTGCAGCCTTATTGAGGTAAAACATACTGATGGCATTGGTTACAGAAGAATTTCTACTGAACTACTGAATGTTCCAGTGAGCATTGTTGGGGCCATAATCCAGAAGTGGAATGAACATAATGTCACCATAAACCTGCCACGGCCAGGTGCTCCATGCAAGATTTCAGACAGATGAGTGAAAAGAGTTGTCCGAGAGCCAAGAATTACCTGTGAAGAGCTGGAACCAGAAAGACCTGGAATCAGAAAAACCTAGAATCAGCAGGTGCAATTGTTTCAAAGAAAATTAATGCCCTTAAACTTTATGGTCTGTATACACACTCACCACCCATTTTTGAACAAAAGCATGTTCAATTGCATTTAAAGTTTGCTCAAAAACATTTAAACAAACCTGTGAAATACTGGGAGAATATAGCCTGGTCAGATGAGACCAAAATTAAACTCTTTGGACCTCATAATATACACAATGCCAATGCATATTAACCCAAAAACATCATTCCAAAGGAAACTCTCAATTGGTTTCAGAGAAAGAAAATAAAACCACAAGAACGGCCCAGCCAATCACCTGACCTGAATCTAATAAAAATTGTATTGGAAGAAATGAAAGCTCAGAGATTATAGAAGGACTCCACGGAACCTTCTGGATTTGAATAATGATTTTGAGAAAGAATGGCCAAAATCACACCTGAGCAATGCATGTAGCTAGTTTCTCCACACAGGAGGCGTCTTGACCCTATCAACACCAACAAAGGCGTTTGTACTAAGTATTAAATACATTTCAGTTACCGTGTTCAATACTTTTTTCCTCTGTGTCTCATTTTTATACATCACTAAATTTATGAATTTATGGACATCTATAGTTTGATATCTTTACCTGTGTGGATTGGATGGGTTGTTATTGACATCTGTGAAGAAATTCATGTCAATAGCACCTTTGTAAAAATATGAAAATGCTGATTTCACCCTTTTTTTATGTATACTAGTAGTCTTTGACCTAGTGACATTGATTTTTTCAATCAGCTGAATGGAAGAAAACACAGATACTCCCTCACACTTCTTTCCTGGTCCATTTACTGTAACTGATTTTGTCTTTGACACATGCCTCTTGACAGAAGAGACTGCTCTCTGGTTGACACTGTTTTATAGAGGCAATTAGCGGCTGGCATTATTTTATGGGGGCACTCTAAGGGCGAGACTTTTATGAGGGCATAGTCTGCTTGGCATTATTTATGAGGTACTCTTTGGCTGACATTAATAATAGGGCACTCTGTCTGAGTGCTACTGTACCACTGTTAATGACAGTGCTGTGACTAATACAAACCAACCGCCAATTCTTTTATCTATTTATATATTAATTTATCTGATTTAAAGGGCTTGTGCCACAATTACAATTTATCACAATACATTATGTATCCACAGGTGAGCAGGGTGGTGAGTTTTTTTCAGATGAAAAAGAAAATAAGCATACCTCACCACCAGTGGCATACCGTCAATAGAGGCAGACTACACCACCACTATGGGGCCCGCGAGCTGGAGGAGCCCGGGGCGGGTGCCCGTGGTGTGTGCGTTTTCACTTTTGTGCATCATTTCCCCTGAGCCGTCACCAAGCAGCTGATTAACGCCGCTGGGTGCCGCCACTGTTTGTATAGCTGCAGGCTGGCCAATGCAGAGATACAGATGAGCCTACACTGCACACTGTGCGGGCCTGTGCTGAAGAGGAGGGAGTGGCCAGGCAGCTTCTTCCTCCAATCAGAGAGCTGTGAGAGATGCCAGGAGGAGAACAGCCAATCAGGAGAGGGGGCAGCGCTTGTTCAGTACAGCCGCGGGAAAATGAAATGATGAAAAGGAAAACACATTGCTGGAGTTGAGCAGGGGCAGAGACCACAGAAAGAGAGAAGAGCAAACAGAGAGCAAAAAAAACAGTGAGTGAGCAGAGAACAGAAGGAATAGAAAGAAAAAGCAGAGGAGAGGAGGAGCAACCAGGGAGGACTGGCAGGAAGTGCATGCAACAGGAAGTCCGGAGCCACTATCATCATCTCTCACAGCACAGGAGAAGGTGAATATTATAATGTACAAATGTCTGCCTGTAACACTACAGAAAAACTGCCCTGTACTGTGCCATTACTGTTTGTATGTGTGTGTGTGTGTGTGTGTGTGTGTCCATTGCCCCTGTGCTGTGCCATCACTGGGTGTGTGTGTCTATTGCCCCTATGCTGTGCTATCGCTGTGTGTGTATTTGTCCATTGCCCCTGTGATGTGCCATCACTCTGTGTGTGTGTGTGTGTGTGTGTGTCTGTTGCCTCTGTGCTGTGCTATCACTCTGTATATGTGTGTGTGTGTGTCTGTTGCCCCTGTGCTGTACCATAACTCTGTGTGTGTGTGTGTGTGTGTGTGTGTGTCTGTTGCCCCTGTGCTGTGACATCCCTGTGTGTGTGTCTGTTGCCTCTGTTCTGTGCTATCACTCTGTGTGTCTTGTGTCCCTGTGCTGTGCCATCACTGTGTGTGTGTGTCTGTTGCCCCTATGCTGTGCCATCACTGTGTGTGTGTGTGTCTGTTGCCTCTGTGCTGTGCCATCACTGTGTGTGTGTGTTGCCCTTGTTCTGTGCAATCACTCTGTGTGTGTGTCTGTTGCCTCTGTGCTGTGCCATCACTTTGTGTGTGTGTGTCTGTTGCCCTGGAGCTATGCCATCACTGTGCATGTCTGTTACCTCTGTGCTGTTCCATCACTCTGTGTATGTGTCTGTTGCCCCTGTGCTGTGCCATCAGTCTGTGTGGGTCTGTTGCCCCTGTGCTGAGTCATCCCTCTGTGTGTGTCTGTGTGTGTGTATGTGTGTCTGTGTCTGTTGCCCATGTGCTGTGCCATCAGTGTGTGTGTGTATATTTTTGCCCATGTGCTGTGCTGTGTCTATGTGTGTTTTGCTCATGTGCTGTGCCATCAGTGTGTGTGTGGTGTGTGTGTGTGTGTGTGTGTGTGTGTGTGTGTGGGAGGGGGGGAGAAACAGATGTGAAAATGTATATTGTGTGTGTCGTGAGGGTCACGAAGAAGGACATCGCTACTTTAGGCCAAGTTCACATATTGCAGATTTTTTGGGGATTTGCTGTGTGAACCTACTGGTCTTTGTGCACTGGAGTTTGCTCAGTAACAGGACGGTGGTTATATTCAGACTCTATGTGGTGATATTTGGTCATGGTGTGGTGGCATTATTTTGCAATGTTTTATTGGCTTTGGTATGGTGGGTGTCAGGGCCGGACTGGGATTAAAATTCGGCCCTGGCATTTGGGGGTACACAGGCCCACTTTTCGCATGGTGAATGTGTAATATCTTTGTGCACTTGTAGATTGTGTAACACGACCATATAACATGTAGTCACAGCTGCGTCCAGTATTACAGCTCAGGCCTATTTATTGCTCTTAGTTGCAGGACCTGGTGAAGCCGCTATTTTCCTACAGAGCTGGGTCTCGCAGATAATGAAGAGGATGCTGCTCTGCACATGCTGCGGTCATATAGCTGATGGGCAGGTATACAAAATCAGATGCCCCTGAACTAATATTGATCACCTATTCTACAGATTCTGTAGGTGATCAGGGAAGCTGTTGTTGTCACTGGTGATAATTTTGGACACATACCGCTTAGGGAATGTGCAGTTACATTTTTTGGGGGCAGATTCCACTATGGAAACCACTATGAAAAATACTCAAATAACCATATGTATCTCCTCGCTGTGCACAGGTTCAGGATTTTGAGCATCTTTTACCCACTTCAGGTTTCTAAAACCACCAAGTGATTAAAAGAAGTGACCGCTCCATTCTTCTGGTGTTTTCCACTCGGAAAACGCTCTGTATTTTACAACGCAGATCAATGGGAAGGCTCGGAAGTTGCCGGAATCTACAAATCCCAGCTTGTCCTTAACAATGGTAAAGAGATGCTGGGAGTTGTTGTTATCAGACTGCAGACCATACAGGAACCACAATACTGATAAGACGCAGGCAATATCACAAATAATCAGTACATCCAGGTACCTTTATAGGTGACATCTTCTGAGTCGTTCCCATCCGTTTTGTCTCCACGCAATACAGACGCCATGATGAGGTTTTGGGCCCTCGTCTCTGAAGTCCTCCCTCTTTATTCTTCAGCATCACTTCCTGACACAGTGCCTTTAAATATAAGTATCATTCCACTGCCCCATAAATACAAATATCTCCCATGCTCTGCCCCTGAATAAATAATTGCTGTGCTTCCTTCACAAAATATCCCCCCGCACTGCCCTTATCCAAAATACCTCCCACACTGCCTCTCTCCTTATTATACCCCCACGCTGCCTTTTTCCATAATGTCCCCATACACATTACAATGCACCCTCCATTTCCCCTCCCCACACACACACACACACAATACAATGCACCCCCATTACCTCTACACCACACACAATACAATGCATCCTCCATTAACTCTCCCCCCCACACACCCACAATACAATGCACCTTGACTACCCCTACACACACACACACACACACACACACACAATACAATGCATCCTCCATTACCCCTCCCCCACACACAATACAATGCACCCCCATTACCCCTCCACACACACACACACACAATGCACCCTCCATTACCCCTCCCCCCCACAAACACACACAATACAATGCACCCTCCATTACCCTTCCTCACACACACACACACAATACAATGCACCCCCCATCAACCCCTACACACACACACACACACACACATACAATGCACCCCCCATTACACTCTCCCCTCACACACAATACAATGCACCCCCCATCAACCCCTACACACACACACACACACACACATACAATGCACCCCCCATTACACTCTCCCCACACACACAATACAATGCACCCCCCATCAACCCCTACACACACACACACACACATACAATGCACCCCCCATTACACTCTCCCCACACACACAATACAATGCACCCCCATCACCTCTCCTCCCCACACACACACACACACACACACACACACAATACAATGCACCTCCCATCACCCCTCCTCCCCCTCACACAATACAATGCACCCCCATCACCACTCCCCCCACACGCAATACAATGCACCTCCCATCACCCCTCCTCCCTTCACACAAAATACAATGCACCCCCATCACTGCTTCTCCCCACACACACACAATACAATGCACCCCCCATTACCCCTCCTTCCCAAACACACACAATACAATGCACCCCCATCACCCCTCCTCCCCACACACACAATCCAATGCACCCCCCCATTACCCCTCTCCCCACACACAATACAATGCACCCTCCATTACCCCCTCCCCAGACATAATACAATGCACCCTCCATCATCCCTTACACACACAAAATACACTACCCCATCACTACACACTCCTGCCTCCCCGCTCCATCGGAATACAGTAACCACCCCTGCCTGTCACAAAGCTGTGTTCCTTCACAAATATTACACCATTATGTGTCCTCAGACCCTCCCCACTCATCCCCATTAGTTAAACTTGTCATCTTCGGCTCCTCCATGGAGCGCTCCCCACTGGCTGATGTATCCTCTGTGGTGCCCAAAGCACTGTGATGACATCTGCAAGGTGCTGATCTCATCACATTGCTGCATGTCAGTGGCGGGGCCCAGTCCCGGCGCACTGTTCACATGTATTTACGTCTGAAAGACGCAACTACATTTGAATAGGAAGGAGGAAGCTGCTGTCACCGATACCGCCATGGCCGCACTCCTCAGTAGTGTGTGCATGCCGGGCACACTCACACAGCAGGGCCGGCACAGCACAGCGCGCTGACTCCTGGTCCTGCTGCAGCTAGTGTGCGCACGGCAAATAATGCAGCCCGGCCTGCACATTGCTGAGCAGAGCGGCAGTGACTGCAGATAGAGCGGACCATTACAGGAACCAACCCATCTGGCATTTGCCAGAATTGCCCTATGGTCAATCCGGGCCTGGTGGGTGTTGTTCAGTAACACTATGTAGTAGTATGTGTTATTTCTGACTATAAGCCACCCCCAGTAATGCGTGCTGGCCCCCAGTAACATGTATAATGATTATAATGTTAATATTTTATTGTAATTTTTTTTTTTTTTATCAGGGAGGGGGGCCCCATTCAGACTTTTGCTATGGGGCCCCATGATTTCTATGTACTCCCCTGCTCACCACAAATCTTTCCAGAATCTCTTGCATCTGCATTTCTGCTGTCTGGTTCTCTGCGATCTCCAGGCCAGTGTTACTCAGGGTTGGCTCAGTGACCTCTGGGGCCTGTTCACTTTAAGCCCAGACTAATGGCTGGGAGCAGACTTCGGAAAGTCACTGTGCCTGCAGTCCTAGGCTAGAGTGAACACTGTTCCAGATATGCAGAGCTACAGAGGAGCAGATAACCAGCCAGCGGGTAGGGAGTCATATTGGCAGCCTATGAGTGGCGAGTTAAGCATGAGAAATTTTCTTTTTCATACCTAATGTTTATTATTAGTGATGAGCGAGTATGCTTGTTACTACTCGGTACTCGCACGAGTATCACCGTACTCGGGCTACTCGGCGGGTACCGAGTAATTTTGCGATACTCGTGCTGTACTCGTGGTCTTCATCCCTGCATGTTGGCGCTCTTTTGAGAGCCAGCCCTCATGCAGGGATTGGCTGGCAGACCACTGCAATGCCACAGCCCTGTTAGTTGTGGAATTGCAGTGATTGGCCGGCCTGCACAGCGTGACCGAGCCTTTATACCGGTGGGCGCGCTGTGCTCTGTACACAGCCATCTCATATTCCCTGCTTTCCACGCCCACAGGCGCCTATGATTGGTTGTAGTGAGACACGCCCCCACGCTGAGTGACAGGTGTCTCACTGCACCCAATCACAGCAGCCGGTGGGCGGGTCTATACTGTGCAGTAAAATAAATAAATAAATAATTAAAAAAACCGGCGTGCGGTCCCCCCAATTTTAATACCAGCCAGATAAAGCCATACAGCTGAAGGCTGGTATTCTCAGGATGGGGAGCTCCACGTTATAAGGAGCCCCCCCACCCTAACAATATCAGTCAGCAGCTTCCCAGAATTGCCGCATACATTATATGTGACAGTTCTGGGACTGTACCCGGCTCTTCCTGATTTACCCTAGTGCGTTGGCAAATCGGGGTAATAAGGAGTTAATGGCAGCCCATAGCTGCCACTAAATCCTAGATTAATCATGTCAGGCGTCTATGAGATACCTTCCATGATTAATCTGTAAATTACAGTTAAAAAACACACACACCCGAAAAAATTATTTATTAGAAATAAAAAACACTAACAAAGTTCCTCATTACCAATTTATTAACCCCGACAAACCCTCCATGTCCGGCGTAATCCACGGACCTCCAGCGTCGCGTCCAGCTCTGCTGCATGGAAGTGACAGGAGCTGCAGAAGACACCGCCGCTCCGGTCACCTCCACACAGCTAATGAAGGGAATAGCGCGATCAGCTGCTGTCAGTCAGGTAACTCCCGGCCACCGCTGGATCCAGCGGTGGCCGCGATTAACCTCAGTGACAGCAGCTGATCGCTATACTCACCTCAGTTGCTGCATGGAGCTGACCGGAGCGGCGGTGAGTAGCGCGATCAGCTGAGCTGTCACTGAGGTTACCCGCGGCCACCGCTGCATCCACCGCTGGATCCAGGTAACCTCAGTGACAGCTCAGCTGATCGCTATACTCATCTCATTAGCTGTGTGGAGGTGACCGGAGCGGCGGTGTATTCTGCAGCTCCTGTCACCTGCATGCAGCACAGCTGGATGCGACGCTGGAGGACTGTGGAGTACGCCGGACATGGAGGGTTTGTCGGGGTTAATAAATTGGTAATGAGGGACTTTGTTAGTGTTTTTTATTTCTAATAAAGGATTTTTCGGGTGTGTGTGTTTTTTAACTGTAATTTACAGATTAATCATGGAAGGAATCTCGGGGAGACGCCTGACATGATTAATCAAGGATTTAGTGGCAGCTATGGGCTGCCATTAACTCCTTATTACCCAGATTTGCCAACGCACTAGGGTAAATCGGGAAGAGCTGGGTACAGTCCCAGAACTGTCGCATATAATGTATGCGGCAATTCTGGGCGGCTGCTGACTGATATTGTTAGGGTGGGGGGCTCCCCATAACGTGGAGCTCCCCATCCTGAGAATACCAGCCTTCAGCCGTATGGCTTTATCTGGCTGCTATTAAAATTGGGGGGACCGCACGCCGTTTTTTTTAATTATTTAATTATTTATTTCACTGCACAGTATACACACACACACACACACCGGCTGCTGTGTTTGGGTGCAGTGAGACACCTGTCACTCAGCGTGGGGGCGTGTCTCACTGCAACCAATCATAGGCGCCGAAAAGCAGGAAAGCAGAGAATATGAGATGGTTTAATGAGCGGCCGGCTTTTTCAAAAGAGGAAAAGCCGGCGGAGTTTAGTGAACAGCTGTGCAGCGCCGCGGCAGTGATCGGGGAACGGTGAGTAAGAGAGAGGGGGGAGAATGACCGACAGACTGTGAGAGGGGGACAGACAAGACAGAGAGAGACCGACAGAGCAAGACCGACCGACGGGAGATAGAATGAAAAAAAAAATGACCGACATCGTTAGTAAAAAGCACAAAACGTGCGTTTTGGACATCGGAGTGCCACACAAGGTTTTCACGTTAAATCTTTCATGTATTAATCTCAAAAAGTAACCTACACCAGCTCTATCTCACTATTGGGTATGTGCCCTTAACATTTCCGCCATGAAAATTCATTTTGGTGTCATTTTGGAAGGTTTTCTGGTGAGTCCGTAAAAATGGCGTAAAACTCGGACAAAATTGTTCACAGCTGTGACTTTTGAGTAATAAATGCTTCAAGGGGTCATCCCCATGCTGTTGCCATGTCATTTGAGCACTCTTCTGAGACTTTTGTGACATTTTTAGGGTTTCTACATGCTGCCGGGGGGTCATTTCACAAAAATACTCGGGTCTCCCATAGGATAACATTGGGCTCGGTGCTCGGGCCGAGTACACGAGTATCTTGGGATGCTCGGCCCGAGCCTCGAGCACCCGAGCTTTATAGTACTCGCTCATCACTATTTATTATGATTTGGGGACTTATGATTACATAATAGAAATAAAATTATTATTATTATTAGTAGTAGTAGTAGTAGTAGTAGTAGTAGTAGTATTATTCATGGGTCATTGAGTCAATGTTTTGAAAGGCAACGATGCATTGCCGTGAACAGACCAGGTGGTGACACCTCCATGTTTGAGCACTAGGTCTAGGTCCAACATCAGGCACCTCTTTCAACTCATCCACATCCTCCTCAATGGACATTTTCCCATTCCCAACAGCAAAATGGAAGATTGTTTTATCAAATGTCATGCTAGATGGCTCCACATCATCTAAATCTGGAGTATTTAATAAGTAAACATTCCAGAAAAACCATGGCTGTGCTGCATTTGAGCAAAGTAACATAATTTTCCAACATGGCGTACTTCCTCAATTCGATCATTAAACGTTTTTTTTTTAAAGGCAGAATCCTTTGAAACCATACAGTTAGGTCCAGAAATATTTGGACAGTGACACAAGTTTTGTTATTTTAGCTGTTTACAAAAACATGTTCAGAAATACAATTATATATATAATATGGGCTGAAAGTGCACACTCCCAGCTGCAATATGAGAGTTTTCACATCCAAATCGGAGAAAGGGTTTAGGAATCATAGCTCTGTAATGCATAGCCTCCTCTTTTTCAAGGGACCAAAAGTAATTGGACAAGGGACTCTAAGGGCTACAATTAATCTGAAGGCGTCTCCCTCGTTAACCTGTAATCAATGAAGTAGTTAAAAGGTCTGGGGTTGATTACAGGTGTGTGGTTTTGCATTTGGAAGCTGTTGCTGTGACCAGACAACATGCGGTCTAAGGAACTCTCAATTGAGGTGAAGCAGAACATCCTGAGGCTGAAAAAAAAAGAAGAAATCCATCAGAGAGATAGCAGACATGCTTGGAGTAGCAAAATCAACAGTCGGGTACATTCTGAGAAAAAGAGGAATTGACTGGTGAGCTTGGGAACTCAAAAAGGCCTGGGCGTCCACGGATGACAACAGTGGTGGATGATCGCCGCATACTTTCTTTGGTGAAGAAGAACCCGTTCACAACATCAACTGAAGTCCAGAACACTCTCAGTGAAGTAGGTGTATCTGTTTTTAAGTCAACAGTAAAGAGAAGACTCCATGAAAGTAAATACAAAGGGTTCACATCTAGATGCAAACCATTCATCAATTCCAAAAATAGACAGGCCAGAGTTAAATTTGCTGAAAAACACCTCATGAAGCCAGCTCAGTTCTGGAAAAGTATTCTATGGACAGATGAGACAAAGATCAACCTGTACCAGAATGATGGGAAGAAAAAAGTTTGGAGAAGAAAGGGAACGGCACATGATCCAAGGCACACCACATCCTCTGTAAAACATGGTGGAGGCAACGTGATGGCATGGGCATGCATGGCTTTCAATGGCACTGGGTCACTTGTGTTTATTGATGACATAACAGCAGACAAGAGTAGCCGGATGAATTCTGAAGTGTACCGGGATATACTTTCAGCCCAGATTCAGCCAAATGCCGCAAAGTTGATCGGACGGCGCTTCATAGTACAGATGGACAATGACCCCAAGCATACAGCCAAAGCTACCCAGGAGTTCATGAGTGCAAAAAAGTGGAACATTCTGCAATGGCCAAGTCAATCACCAGATCTTAACCCAATTGAGCATGCATTTCACTTGCTCAAATCCAAACTTAAGACGGAAAGACCCACAAACAAGCAAGACCTGAAGGCTGCGGCTGTAAAGGCCTGGCAAAGCATTAAGAAGGAGGAAACCCAGCGTTTGGTGATGTCCATGGGTTCCAGACTTAAGGCAGTGATTGCCTCAAAGGATTCGCAACAAAATATTGAAAATAAAAATATTTTGTTTGGGTTTGGTTTATTTGTCCAATTACTTTTGACCTCCTAAAATGTGGAGTGTTTGTAAAGAAATGTGTACAATTCCTACAATTGCTATCAGATATTTTTGTTCAAACCTTCAAATTAAACGTTACAATCTGCACTTGAATTCTGTTGTAGAGGTTTCATTTCAAATCCAATATGGTGGCATGCAGAGCCCAACTCGCGAAAATTGTGTCACTGTCCAAATATTTCTGGACCTAACTGTATATACTTCTTTAAAAAACATATATACTTCTTTAAAAAAAAAAGTGGTGGTTACTGCCAAGAGAGTGTATGAGCCTTTCGAGTGTGCTTACATGGCAAATAGTTATATAATTATATAGGTTGTAAAAAGGCATAGGTCCATTAAGTGCAATATTTTTCCACCAATTACACATTCTCTTTCAAGAGATTATCTTTAACCCACACTGCTATTTGTGCTGAATAAAGCGTCCAGCCCTTTTTAAAAGCCGCTATATTTTCTGCCATTACTACCTCTTGCAGTAGAGCATTACACAGTCTGATGCTGTACTTAACCCAGGCTCGGTCTGGCGTGGCGGGGTACGGGGAAACCCCCGGTATGCCCCGCCCTTGTCTGTAATGTATGCTGTCTCCGGCAGCCTGCAGAGCCCCCCGCCGGGTGTATTACAATGACCTGCGGCCGCGGCTCGCCAGACGCCACCGCTGGTGATAATATTGTATGCAGGCTGTAGGCAGCAGTCACATTACAGCGGGGGGGGGAGGGGCGCTCCTGACCTGGAGGCACCCGGAGGTCATGAGCTGCAGCGCGGCAGGGGCAGAGCAGGATCCATCCGAGAGGAAGAAGATGCATTCTAGTGGTGCAGGACCTGCATGACTCATGCCCATGTGACCGTGTAGGAGGAGCCGGGCAGGAGCTGCCATTCAGGGATGTTGTGCCGGAGGAAGAAGTGTCCGGTGAGGGGGGGATGAGTGGGGGAGGGGGGGGGGTACCACACTGTGACAGAGGGGTGTTAAGGGATACAGGGTGTGTGGCACATGCGATTTCAGTGTGTTTGAGAGAGGGGTAATATAATAATAAACGGAAAAGGGTGTGTGCCGTGTGATTTGGGGGGTGCTGCATGATGTAAGTGAAGTCCACACAGTAGCCATATATCAGTAATAGGGATTAGGGAAAGAGGGATAACAGCAGTCACAGCATGGGATGGGATTGGTAAAGCTGGGTTCTGTGCTGAGGGAAAGAAGCTCTTTTCCTCCTAATCATCCATCTTTTCTATGGTCTGATAGATATCCATCTTGTCCTCAGCTTTCAGCTTTCCCATTCTTTAATATCAAGTGTCTTATCCTGTACCCCCTCCAGTGTCAATGTCATTATCCTGTACCCCCAGTGTCAATGTCATTATCCTGTAGCCCCAGTGTCAGTATCATTATCCTGTACCCCCCAGTGTCAGTGTGAGTATCCTGTACCTCCAGTGTCAGTTCCATTATCATATACACCCAGTGTCAGTGCCATTATCCTGTACCCCGTGTCAGTGTGATTATCCTGTACCCCCAGTGTCAGTTTCATTATCCTGTACCCCCAGTGTCAGTGTCATTATCCTGTACCCCCAGTGTCAGTTTCATTATCCTGTACCCCCAGTGTCAGTGTCATTATCCTGTACCCCCAGTGTCAGTGTGATTATCCTGTACCCCCAGTGTCAGTATCCTGTACCCCCAGTGTCAGTTCCATTATCATATACACCCAGTGTCAGTGTCATTATCCTGTACCCTCAGTGTCATTCCCCTGTCACCCAGTGTCAGTGTCATTATCCTGTACCCCCAGTGTCAGTGTGATTATCCTGTACCCCCAGTGTCAGTGTCATTATCCTGTACCCCCAGTGTCAGTGTCATTATCCTGTACCCCCAGTGTCAGTGTGATTATCCTGTACCCCCAGTGTCAGTGTCATTATCCTGTACCCCCCAGTGTCAGTTTCATTATCCTGTACCTCCAGTGTCAGTGTGATTATCCTGTACCCCCAGTGTCAGTTTCATTATCCTGTACTCCCAGTGTCAGTGTCATTATCCTGTACCCCCAGTGTCAGTGTGATTATCCTGTACCCTCAGTGTCAGTGTCATTATCCTGTACCCCCCAGTGTCAGTTTCATTATCCTGTACCCCCAGTGTCAGTGTCATTATCCTGTACCCCCTCCAGTGTCAGTTTCATTATCCTGTACCCCCAGTGTCAGTGTCATTATCCTGTACCCCCAGTGTCAGTGTGATTATCCAGTACCCCCAGTGTCAATGTCATTATCCTGTACCCCCAGTGTCATTATTTTGTACCCCCAGTGTCAGTGTCATTATTCTGTACCCCCAGTGTCCGTGTCATTATCTTAGGCTTTATGTAATTACTTTTCAGGGGGTCTCTATATGTGATGATAGTACAGGAGGAGCTTCAGTATAAATACTGTATATGTAAAAAAAAAAAATACATGATCTGCCCATAGAGCAGTATTGTCAGAATACACAGGACTAATAAAGGGTTTATCCAACATGTAATACTAATGTGGAAACCATAGTGCGCCTTTTCTAGGCCTCTGTCCCCCCAGAATGACTGATCACATCCAGTACAGACACTGGGGACCGATTAATACCTGATAATGATGTAATGTGTGACGGCGGAAAGAGAAGAGAATTCACCAGTCTCCACATGGAAGAGTATTGGGTGGTAATGCTGCGCACCTCTACATACTGACTCTATAGGGGATTTCCCAAGTCAGGGCATACCCTATATGGGGGGAATAGATGGAGGCAGAGGGGGATTAATGTTAGTAAATGTTTACATGTGAAGATGCTGGATAACGTTCTGCTTCTCTTTGATTATTATTTGGCTGATGGACTCGGTGGTTTTCCTAGGACAAGGAACGTCCGTGTGTAAGAAAAACTGCGACTGACTGTAAATAACAGATTCCATTATTAACTGCAATAAATAAGAGGCTACAAGAAATCCTGTGCTATCCGCAGGCCCAGGACAGGGATCTTCTGCGCTATCTGCAGGCCCAGGACAAGTCTCTTCTGCGCACTGTAGAGTTTGCTAAAAGGCACCAGTTATACTGAGAGAAGCCAAAAATGATCAACTAATAAAAACATTTATGGTAGCCATAGTGTGGGCCCCTAGAGGCAATTTCCCTGGTAGGCCCCTGGCACCCCAGTCAGACCCTGACTTACGGTAACCCACTGTGATGCTGTCCACTTTATCTACAAGGTATGGGAAGACACACACAGATGTAGGTGACAGGACAGAAACAGGGATCTGACAACTATCTAGTAGACTGAAAGACTAACTAACTTCAGGCATTTCACAAGCAGTAGTGGGAGGGTGTCTTAAATACATACTGCCTCTCACCTTAAGTGCATTCCCAGGGAGTCTGTGCAGCGTGCTCAGGCCTTACGGGGAGGATAGAGAAGGAGCACACGTGAATGGCCACAGGGCAGCAGTGGGGATGCAACCCTGCCAGGGTGGTGAGTCACTCAGTGCTAAAGTACCCCTCCTTTTGCCCCTTTTCACCAGGCCTGAAGGAGGTCTCTTCTCCAGCAACTTGTCATCAAAGATGGTGGTAGAAAACATGGCCAGTGGAAGGGGTAGAGACTGGATGGCTGCTGCTTGAGAGGCTACTTGCTGGGCCCTCAAAAGACAACGGCACCAGCTTTCAGGGTAGTTATCACTGGGTCATCAGGAAACAGACCAAAAACTGAAAAATAACTCTCCCTCTAGAAAACAATATTTTAATAATTAAATAGATTAAAATCAATAACAAACATACAATTAACACATAAAGTGTTTGTGTGAGCAGTGCACACTGGGTAACACACGTGCACAGGGGTTGGCGGGACTGACTGGTGCAGTGGGGTGCAGTGGTATATTAGTAGCTAGTTGTAGTTGTCCACTAGCAAAAATGGGGATAAGGATAATACTGCCCCTCCACTGAACCCTGCCTGTGAGGTGCCCCCATTCCACGATGGTTGTCCCTTAATTGTCCCTGCCTAACATGAATAAATACCATTCACCAAACCTCCCACCAAACTGCTTAGTGCAAAAGATGATGCATACTGGGTACATTCATACCAACAGGAGGGTAATCAAATAGTAAATAGCCATGTACCACCCCCCCTGGACCTAGTATCTCTTAAAAGCCAACCTAGATCTGATTATATTTGTAAAATACACATTGCATTGTGGCTTATGATAGAAAACAGCCAGTAATCTAGCTAAATCATAAGGATAATGGGTCACTTAGCGTTTAGATGGTAACCATCCTAGGTTACAGGAAGGTTCCATACGCCATAATAAGTCCCCACATCTGATTACCATAAATCCTGATTACCAATGGGTTCATGAGGGAAAAATTATTGGTGGCTGTTGAGGACCCCAGGTATGTCCTAAATATGGATTTGCCACCTAAAACGGCTCACAAAGATACTATTTGAGTACCCTCCTGTTGGTATAAATGTATCCAGACAACTATGCATCATTTTTGGCACTAAGCATTTTTGAAGGAGGTTTGGTGATATTTATTCATGTTACGCAGGGAAAATTAAGTTACATCTATTGCGGAATGGAGGAACCACATATCTAGGCTGCTTAAAGCCCCATTGTCAGGCAGGGTTCAGTGGAGGCTCAGTATAATCCTAAAAGTGACTTTGCACGCTACGTGATCGCTTAAGCGATCTCGTTGGGGTCACAGAATTTGTGACGCACATGCGGCCGCTTTAGCAATGTCGTTGTGTGTGACATCTATGAGCGATTTTGAATCGTCACATAAACGTTAAAAATCGCTCATCGGTGACATGCCCCCCTCTTCCCAATTATCGTTACTGCTGCAGTAATGATGTTGTTTATCGTTCCTGCGGCAGCATACATCGCTATGTGTGACGCCGCTGTAACGAAAAACATCTCCTTACCTGCGTCCACCGGAAAAGGAGGAAGGAAGGAGGTGGGCGGGATGTTCCGGCTGCTCATCTCTTCCCCTCCTTTTCTATTTGGCGGCGGTTCAGTGACGCTGCTGTGACATCGCTATGACACTAAACCGCCCCCTTAGAAAGGAGGTGGTTTGCCGGTCACAGCGACGTCGCAGATCAGGTATGTGCGTGTGACGCTGCCGTAGTGATAATGTTCGCTACGGCAGCGATCACCACATATCATGCCACCGACGGGGGCGGGTGCTATTGCACGCGACATCGCTAGCCGATGCTAGCGATGTCGCAGCGTGTAAAGCGCCCTTTGTCCCCATTTTTGCTAGTAAACAACTACATCCAGCTACATGTGCTAGTAGACGACTCCACCAGTCAGTCCTGCTAACCCCTGGACACATCTGTTACCCAGTGTGCACTACTCACAAACACTGTTTATGTGTTAATTGTATGTCTGTTATTGATTTTAATCTATTTAATTAATAAAATATTGTTTTTTAAAGGGAGATTTATTATTCAGTTTTTGGTCTGGTAACCAAGAATTCTCCTTACAAACATTAATTTTTGGTTTTCCGCTTCAGGAAAAAGGCCTCTTTTGCAGCAATTCTGCCCCCAATGAAGCACTTCTCCAGATTTCTAGAGGCACACCCAGGACAAGTGGAAAGAAAAAGTTCCAAAGAACAAGGAAAGAGATCTTCTCTATATGAAAAGCTCCCACTTGAAGTTCTGCTTGCTGGGAAACAAAGTGTATTCATTCTCTTCAGAGTGTTCCATCTACCACAGACACTGTGAAGGGACTTTGGAGGCATTGGATGGGGATCTGGTAACAATCCACCATCGCCTGTTGAATAAAGTTCCCAGCAAATCAGGAATACAGGTGGACCGTCTCAGAGAACCAAATGCCATTACACAATATGGACATGGGCAGAGAAAACGAGGATTTGTTCTTGCCAAGGGTGACCCATCTACTGGCCCTAGGCAAGAGGGTCCCAGTCTCATGGCACAAGCATGGATGAAGTGTTCCGCATCTCCACAGTAGAAACACAGGCCCATGATGCAACGATGTTCCCAACGTTGTAAGACATCTTTACCTGGTCAACCTCCATGGCTTTAGGAGCATGAGCGGTACCTGGAAGCTGGGACACTCTGAAAGGATGGAGCCAGATGTATAAGACCCCTATTATGTTTCACGTCCATGGATCACTCTTGGATGCTAATATCGACACGGGTAGCTATGGACATCAGGTCATCCATGATAACGGGAATATCATGACCCATGAGTTTTTCCTTTCTCCTCTCAGATAAACCTTCCAGTCTAGTTCCAAAGAGACAGTATAGAACGGAACCGCATATTGGCCAATAGTCTGTACACCTTGACGTAACTAAAGGAGGGAGGACGCAGCCATGGCAACATGACCTGGTTCCAGAAAGTCTAGGTCATTGGAGGTAAGAAGGCCTGCAGAGACACCATCACATGTTTCTCAACGCTGGCAGGAAACTAGCTAGGTCTTTCACCGGGAAGGAACAACCACGGGAATGGCAGTCTCCAGTCAAGGAGACCACCTATGCCAAACATGGTATCCATCCACAGACAGCCGTTTCGGGGTATTTGCCCCTCATCAGTGTGGAGTAGGAATCTGGCTAGTGGGAGCATTGCCTAGTAATAGACTATGTGAGCAAGTATGGTTGACCTTAGGGAGATCAACATCCACCACTGCGGAGACACCATCACGTGTTTCTCAACGCAATGATTCTAGAGCAATGCCCCCTGGGAAATATTCAAAGCAAGAAGACCTGCGGTTTAGCAAGGATGGTTGACCTTAGGGAGATCAACATCCACCACTGCGGAGACATCATCACGTGTTTCTCAACGCAGTGATTCTAGAGCAATGCCCCCTGGGAAATATTCAAAGCAAGAAGGCCTGCGGAGACACCATCACATGTTTCTCAACGCTGGCAGGAAACTAGCCAGGTCTTTCACCGGGAAGGCACAACCACGGGAAGGGCAGTCTCCAGTCAAGGAGACCACCTATGCCAAACATGGTATCCATCCACAGACAGCCGTTTCGGGGTATTTGCCCCTCATCAGTGTGGAGTAGGAATCTGGCTAGTGGGAGCTTTGCCTAGTAAAAGACTATGTGAGCAAGGATGGTTGACCTTAAGGAGATCAACATCCACCACTGCGGAGACACCATCACGTGTTTCTCAACGCAGTGATTCTAGAGCAATGCCCACTGGGAAATATTCAAAGCAAGAAGGCCTGCGGAGACACCATCAGATGTTTATCAACGCTGGCAGGAAACTAGCCAGGTCTTTCACCGGGAAGGAACAACCACGGGAAGGGCAGTCTCCAGTCAAGGAGACCACCTATGCCAAACATGGTATCCATCCACAGACAGCCGTTTCGGGGTATTTGCCCCTCATCAGTGTGGAGTAGGAATCTGGCTAGTGGGAGCATTGCCTAGTAAAAGACTATGTGAGCAAGGATGGTTGACCTTAGGGAGATCAACATCCACCACTGCGGAGACACCATCACGTGTTTCTCAACGCAGTGATTCTAGAGCAATGTCTCCTGGGAAATATTCAAAGCCAGAAGGCCTGCGGTTTAGCAAGGATGGTTGACCTTAGGGAGATCAACATCCACCACTGCGGAGACACCATCACGTGTTTCTCAACGCAGTGATTCTAGATCACATACGCAGTGATTTTAGACACATAGGTCATTGGAGGTGACCGGATCTCTTATCTCCCACAGGAGATTCATGTAACCAAGAGCCTCCTCGCCAAGGTGTGACATCAGTAAAGACACTTTAAGGTGGCTTTACACACTGCAACATTGCAAACGACATCGCTGTAACGTCACCGGTTTTGTGACGTTACAGCGACCTCCCCAGCGACATTGCAGTGTGTGAAGCACATCAGCGACCTGGCCCCTGCTGTGAAGTTGTGATCGCTACAAATCGTTCAGGACCATTCTTTGGTCTTTTGTTTCCCGCTGTGCAGCATGATCGCTAGAAAGTCTCAGTGTGTAAAGGGGACTTTACAGCGACTCCGCGGCTCTGTCTGTGTAGCGTCCTGATTAGCGGTCACCTGTGAAGGATTCACCGGTGACTGCTAATCCCCCGAGTGACTGAAGTGTCCCCCCCTCTCTCATACTCACCGATCCCCGATCACCGGCGCTGCACGGCGTTCACACTGCTCCAGCGGCTTTTCCTTTTTTGAAAAAGCCGGCCGCTCATTAAACAATCTCGTATTCCCTGCTTTTCCCCGCCCACCGGCAAATATGATTGGTTGCAGTGAGACACGCCCACACGCTGAGTGACAGCTGTGTCACTGCACCCAATCACAGCAGCCGGTGGGCGTGTCTATACTGTGCAGTAAAATAAATAAATAAATAATTAAAAAATCCGGCGTGCGGTCCCCCCTATTTTAATACCAGCCAGATAAAGCCATACGGCTGCAGGCTGGTATTCTCAGGATGGGGAGCTCCACGTTATGGGGAGCCCCCCAGCCTAACAATATCAGTCAGCAGCCGCCCAGAATTGCCGCATACATTAGATGCGACAGTTCTGGGACTGTACCCGGCTCTTCCCGATTTGCCCTGGTGCGTTGGCAAATCGGGGTAATAAGGAGTTATTGGCAGCCCATAGCTGACAATAAGTCCTAGATTAATCATGTCAGGCGTCACCCCGAGATACCTTCCATGATTAATCTGTAAATTACAGTTAAAAAACACACAGCCGAAAAATCCTTTATTAGAAATAAAAAACACTAACAAATTCCCTCATTACCAATTTATTACCCACAACAAAGCCCTCCATGTCCGGCGTAATCCACGGTCCTCCAACGTCGCATCCAGCTCTGCTGCATGCAGGTGACAGGAGCAGCAGAAGACACAGCCGCTCTGGTCACCTCCACGTAGCTAATGAAGACAGCCTTGTGATCGGCTGAGCTGTCACTGAGGTTACCTGGATCCAGCGGTGGATGCAGCGGTGGCCGCGATTAACCTCAGTGACAGTTCAGCTGATCGCGCTACTCACCGCCGCTCCTGTCAGCTCCACAATGAGGTGAGTAGCGCGATCAGCTGAGCTGTCACTGAGGTTAATCGCGGCCACCGCTGGATCCAGTGGCGGCCACCGGGTAACCTCAGTGACAGCAGCTGATCGCGTTACTCACCTCATTTGCTGGTGATTTCCCCCCCTCTCTCATACTCACCGATCCCCGATCACCGGCGCTGCACGGCGTTCACACTGCTCCGGCGGCTTTTCCTTTTTTGAAAAAGCCGGCCGCTCATTAAACAATCTCGTATTCCCTGCTTTCCCCGCCCACCAGCAAATGTGATTGGTTGCAGTGAGACACGCCCACACGCTGAGTGACAGCTGTGTCACTGCACCCAATCACAGCAGCCGGTGGGCGTGTCTATACTGTGCAGTAAAATAAATAAATAATTAAAAAATCCAGCGTGCGGTCCCCCCTATTTTAATACCAGCCAGATAAAGCCATACGGCTGCAGGCTGGTATTCTCAGGATGGGGAGCCCCACGTTATGGGGAGCCCACCAGCCTAACAATATCAGCCAGCAGACGCCCAGAATTGCCGCATACATTAGATGCGACAGTTCTGGGACTGTACCCGGCTCTTCCCGATTTGCCCTGGTGCGTTGGCAAATCGGGGTAATAAGGAGTTATTGGCAGCCCATAGCTGCCAATAAGTCCTAGATTAATCATGTCAGGCGTCTCCCCGAGATTCCTTCCATGATTAATCTGTAAATTACAGTAAATAAACACACACACCCGAAAAATCCTTTATTAGAAATTAAAAACACAAACACATTCCCTCATTACCAATTTATTACCCACAACAAAGCCCTCCATGTCCGGCGTAATCCACGGTCCTCCAGCGTCGCATCCAGCTCTGCTGCATGCAGGTGACAGGAGCAGCAGAAGACATAGCCGCTCCTGTCACCTCCACGCAGCTAGTGAAGAGAGCCGTGTGATCGGCTGAGCTGTCACTGAGGTTACCTGGATCCAGCGGTGGATGCAGCGGTGGCCGCGATTAACCTCAGTGACAGCTCAGCCGATCACACGGCTCTCTTCATTAGCTGCGTGGAGGTGAAGCGAGCCGTCGTGTCTTCTGCTGCTCCTGTCACCTGCATGCAGCAGAGCTGGATGCGACGCTGGAGGACCGTGGATTACGCCGGACATGGAGGGCTTTGTTGTGGGTAATAAATTGGTAATGAGGGAATGTGTTTGTGTTTTTAATTTCTAATAAAGGATTTTTCGGGTGTGTGTGTTTATTTACTGTAATTTACAGATTAATCATGGAAGGAATCTCGGGGAGACGCCTGACATGATTAATCTAGGATTTATTGGCAGCTATGGGCTGCCAATAACTCCTTATTACCCCGATTTGCCAACGCACCAGGGCAAATCGGGAAGAGCCGGGTACAGTCCCAGAACTGTCGCATATAATGAATGCGGCAATTCTGGGCGGCTGCTGACTGATATTGTTAGGCTGGGGGGCTCCCCATAACGTGGGGCTCCCCATCCTGAGAATACCAGCCTGCAGCCGCATGGCTTTATCTGGCTGGTATTAAAATAGGGGGGGACCGCACGCCGGATTTTTTAATTATTTATTTATTTACACGGCACACAGACAGAGCCGCGCGGCATTAAATGAAGTCGGGTGAAGTTCACCTGCTTTTTTGACACGTCCCCAACGACCAGCAAGTCGCTCTGCAGGTCCGGATCGCTGTTAGGTCGTTGGCCAGGTCTGCCTGTTTGACAGCTCACCAGAGACTTTGTAGCGATCCCGGCTAAGTTGAGATCGCAGGTTGGATCGCTAGAAAGTCTCAGTGTGTAAACCCAGCTTTAGGCCAATCTGAAGTGAACCTATGTGGCAAAAGTTCAAAGTGCAGAGAGCAGTAATTAAACCCTTTTTAATGCTTGGGATCACCGTCAAAATGTAGTGGAGCAGGTAAACAGTCCAGGACTCTGTCAGCGCCGGAACTGCAGGGTGTACGGATGCTGATGAATCAGCGAGACCCATGTTGTTTAGACGGGTGTTGACGGTCCACAGGAATGACATTATCTGCTCTTGTTGTTCCCGCATCTGCGACATCTCCTGGTAAAGTGCTGGCAGCAAAAAGGTGTGGTAGTCAGTGGAGTCCATGTTCTGCACAAACTTTTATGCTCATAATGAGTGCTGTTCAGGTGGCAAGCAGGAGTGGACCCACTGGACCACAGGGGAAAACTGGGCTTAGCCTTTAGTGGGAGAGGCTTAACTAAGTAACTACCTCAAGTCAGATGCCAGGTACCACTCCTAGAGCAGTGACCATGACTGTGTCAGCTGACCCCCAGGACAGGAGATGGACTCAGGTACAGACAGATGCAGGCAGGTACTGATGGGATGACTGAGGCAGATAGACAGGCGGGTACACAGAGGAATGGTGGGCATAGCATGGTCAGATAGGTATGGGAAGACAGACACAGGTTCAGGCGATTGGACAGACGCACTGGACCTGACAACTAGATAGCAGATGGTCGCATCTATTTTATGCGACAATTCAGCCAATTTACCCTGCTCATTCCAATTGCCCTGGTGCAGTGGCAGCCGGGGTAATATAAGGGGTTAATGACAGCTATCATTTGTCACATATTACTGCTGCCACTAGACACTGGAATAATAAACAGTAGGGGTCAATAAGACCTCCATTACTAATCCTGTTAGTAAAAGGAAACAAGCACAAAACACAGAAAAATTCTTTATTTAAAAACAAACAAAAAAACATCCTTTCTACACTTTATTAACCTCAAAACACCCAGGTCCGACTTAATCCATACCACAATGTTCCACGATGATCCCGGCTCTGCTACATATCCTGCCTGTGACTTCAGGTAAACTAACCTCAGGTGAACTCAATGAGTTCAATGAGACCTGCTTCTCCTTGCAGAAAACCCCTTTCTTTGCCAAGACAAGCATATTTGGTGTTGGAAATTATACACCAAATTTCTGCACCAATACTGCATCTCCTAGCAAAAAAAACCACATCAAAACACCCATTTGACTGAGCGTGGAACGCCGAAGAATGAGAACCTAATCCCTAACTGAGAGCAAAAATCTCTCCAAAATTTGGCAATGAATTTAGTTCCTCTATTCGAGACAATATCAGAGGGAACTCCTTGGAGTTTAACAACCTCATAAACAAAGACCTGAGCTAGAGTCTTGGCATTAGGTAAGGATGGTAAGGTGATAAAATGTGTCATTTTAGAAAATCTTTCAACAATCACCAAAATGACCGTTTTACCAGCAGTGAAAGATAAATCTGATATAAAATTCATAGAACTGTCTGTCTAAGGCTGACTGAGAATCCTCAAAGACTGCAAATATCCATAAGAATGAGAATGAGATGCCTTAGAGCGCGCACAGGTGGCACAGGCAGACACATAGACTACCAAATTCCTACAAATTTGGGAACACCAAAATAGACACAACATGACATCAAGAGTTCCTTTAAACCCAGCGTGACCAGCATTAACAGAATCATGATGCTCCCCAAGACCTTAAGTCGACGATTTAGCATAACAAATGACTTGTTCACCGTAACCCCAGATGGAGCATCACATTGAGCTTCTACGATCTCAGACTCAAAATCCGGACTAAGCCCCGATACCACCAATCCCATCTGATTGGAAGAATGGGGACCAGTTCCTCACAGGGTTCACCGCCCTAGAAAACACCTGGATATAGCATAGACCTTATTATTTCTAGAACTAAGGCAAAAGTTACAAGGAAATTAAACCTATTGAAAAACAATAACTAACGAGCTTTTCTTAGTGTTCTACTCTTTGCATACTCCAGGTAGAGAAGATGCTTATTGTTGGTAATTACTGTAACAGGATGGATAACTCCAAAAGGTGTCGCCACTACTCAAATGCTAATTTGATCTCCAGTAATTGCCTGTTACCAATATTGTAATTATGTTCAATCGACAATTTTTTACCGCTTACCAAGAGACAGATCCTGAAATAACACAGCTCCCAACCCCAGTTCACCTCCACCGTAAAAGGGTGAGATACAAGTGCATCTCAATAAATTAGAAGATTCTCAAAAAGTTAAATTTTTTCAGTAATTCAATACAAAAAGGGAAAAACATTTATTATTTAGAGTCATTACACACAGAGGGATCTATTTCAAGTGTTTATTTCTATTAATGTTGATGATTATGGCTTACAGCCAATGAAAACCCAAAAGTCATTATCTCAGAAAATTAGAATAATTACCACTAAACACCTGCAAAGGTTTCCTAAGCGGTAAAATGGTCCCTTAGTCTGGTTCAGTAGGCTACACAGTCATGGGGAAAACTGATGACAGATGTCCAGATGGCAGCCATTAACACTCTCAACAAGGAGGGTAAACCACCAAAGGTCATTGCTAAAGAAGCGGGCTGTTCAGAGTGCTGAATCCAAGCATATTAATGGAAAGTTGAGTGGAAGGAAAAAGTGTGGTAGAAAAAGGTGCACAAGCAACTGGGATAACCACAGCCTTGATAGGATTGTTAAGAAAAGGCTATTCAAAAATTTGGAGGAGATTCACAAGGAGTGGACTGCTGCTGGAGTCGGTGTTTTAAGAGCCATCACACACATGTAACCAGAATATGGCAAAAACTGTCGCATTCCTTGTGTCAAGCCACTCGTGACCAATAAATGATGCCAGAAGCGTGTTAAATGGGCCAAGGAGAAAAAGAACTGGATTGTTGCTCAGTGGTCCAAGAGGTTGTTTTCAGATTAAAGTAAATTTTGCATTTAATTTGGAGATCAAGGTCCCAGAGTCTGGAGGAAGAGTGGAGAGGCCACAATCCAAGCTGCTTGAGGTTTAGTGGTTTGGGGAACCATGTTATCTGTCATCAAGACCAAAGTTAGCACAGCTGTCTACCAGGAAATGTTAGAGTACGTCATGCTTCTCTCTACCGATAAGCTTTTTTTAGATGGAAATTTCATTTTCCAGCAGGACTTGGTACCTGTCCACACTGCCAAAAGTACCAATACCTGGTTTAATAACCACTTTATCGCTGTGCTTGATTGTCCAGAAAACTCGCCAGACCTAAATCCCATGGAGAATCAATGGAGTATTGTCAAGAGGAAGATGAAAGACACTAGACCCAACAATGCAGATGAGCTGAAGGCTGCTATCAAAGCAACCTTGGCTTCCATAACACCTCAGCAGTGCCACAGGCTGTTCGCTTACCTGTCACACCGCATTGATGCAGTAATTCATGCAAAAGGAGCCCTGACCAAGTATTGAGACATTTACTGTACATACTTTTCAGAAGGTGACAACATTTCTGAGCTTAAAATCATTTTTTCAGCTGGTCTTATAAAATATTCTAATTTTCTGAGATAATCACTTTTGGGTTTTCATTGGCTGTAAGCCATAATCATCAACATTAACAGAAATAAACACTTGAAATAGATCACTCTGTGTGTAATGACTCTATACCAAAAGTTTGGACACACCTAGAACAACTATTAAGAGGAGACTTTGTGCAGCAGGCCTTCATGGTAAAATAGCTGCTAGGAAACCACTGCTAAGGACAGGCAACAAGCAGAAGAGACTTGTTTGGGCTAAAGAACACAAGGAATGGACATTAGACCAGAGGAAATCTGTGCTTTGGTCTGATGAGTCCAAATTTGAGATCTTTGGATCCAACCACCGTGTCTTTGTAGAAAAGGTGAACGGATGGACTCTACATGCTTGGTTCCCACCGTGAAGCATGGAGGAGGAGGTGTGATGGTGTGGGGGTGCTTTGCTGGTGACATTGTTGGGGATTTATTCAAAATTGAAGGCATACAGAACCAGCAAGGCTACCACAGCATCTTGCAGCGGCGTACTATTCCATCCGGTTTGTGTTTAGTTGGACCATCATTTATTTTTCAACAGGACAATGACCCCAAACACACCTCCAGGCTGTGTAAGGGCTATTTGACTAAGAAGGAGAGTGATGGGGTGCTACGCCAGATGACCTGGTCTCCACAGTCACCAGACCTGAACGCAATCGAGATGGTTTGGGGTGAGCTGGACCGCAGAGTGAAGGCAAAAGGGCCAACACCAAGGACAGATGCATAGTATTCCCCACATAGCTTTCTGCATGCCCCGTACCAGCAATGCTCTGCCGCACGCACGCTCACCCACAATGCTCTGCCACATGAATGCAATGCTCTGCTGCACGCTAGCAATGCTATGCTGAATGCATGCATGCCTGCAATGCTCTGCCATATGCACGCCCCCCTGCAATGCTTTGCCGCCTGCACTCCCACCTGCAATGATCTGCTGTACGCATGCTCGCCCACAATGGTCTACCCCTCGCACGCTTGCAATGCTATGCCACAAGTACGCCTGCAATTCTTTGCTGCACGCACGCACACCCGCCCGAAATGCTCTGTCGCATGCTCGCCCACAATGCTTTGCCACACACCACCCCATCTACAATGCTCGGCCGCATGTATGCACACCCAACCGCAATGCTCTGCAGCACGCATGCAATGCTCTGCTGCATGTGTGCAATGCTGTGCTGAACGCATGCATGCCCGCAATGCTCTGCCGCACGCACGCCCACCTGCAATGTTTTGCCGCATGCAATGCTCTGCTGCATGCACGCCCACCTGCAATGATCTGCTGCATGCACGCTCGCTCAGAATGATCTGCCGCTCGCACGCTCGCAATGGTATGCCGCATGCACACCCGCAATTTTATGTCGCAAGCACGCACACCCATAATGCTCTGCCGCATACATGCACGTCCTCTCGCAATGCTCTGCCGCATACACGCTTGCAATGGTCTGCCACGCGCCTGCTTGCTCGCAATGCTCTGCCGCACGCATGCCCCTATTCACCTCATTCCAAGACCTCTGCTTCCGGCAGATACTCCTGTCAACCCACTGTCTTTCCAGGGAGAAAGAGTAGCATGACAGCATACTGTGTGAGCTCCACAAAGATGGCACCAATTTCTTCCCTCTGCTGGGATCTGGACAGCCCAGGGGGTGTGTCCAGGTCACAGCAAAGAGATCTCCGTGTTATGTCTAGGGGTCAGAGTCGGTCTATCAATTCCAATGCATAGAGGACTGCCATAAATAAGCTGAGTAACTGTCGTTACACACAGCAAATCAAAGATGGCAGCCCCCAGTGCTTCAGTAAAACTAGAATCAAATAAAAACTAAATAAACAATTAATTTAATTGTGTATTAATAATAATGAATTCCATAATCACTATTATTAATAAAAAAAAAGCAACACCTTACCTTTAAGGAAATGCTTGGCCCAACCAGGTTTGACCACAGAGCAAAGTAAGTAAATACTACTAGTAAGTTAGTGGACAATAAATTTCAATAGTCCTCCCAGATTTGTAGACAGTGACCGAATAATCTGCCTGAATACAAAATAGGGGATAATTTTTGGACCATTTTTTAATTCTAAAAATCATGAAGTCTGTCAGTGCAGTGTGTTACTAAACTTATTCTTTGTTACCCATAGACTTATATTTTGAGGACCCTCACTTTGACAAGACTAAGGGGTACTTTGCACGCTGCGACATCGATTCGCAAGACGATGCTGCGATGCCGAGCGCGATAGCCCCCGCCCCCGTCGCAGCTGCGATATCCTTGTGATAGCTGCTGTAGCGAACATTATCGCTACGGCAGCTTCACATGGACTCACCTGTCCTGGGACGTCGCTCTGGCCGGTGACCCGCCTCCTTATTAAGGGGGCGGGTCGTATGGCGTCACTGCGACGTCACACGGCAGGCGGCCAATAGGAGCGGAGGGGCGGAGATGAGCGGGATGTAAACATCCCGCCCACCTTCTCCCTTCCGCATATCCTACAGGAACCGCGGTGACACCGGTAGGAGATGTTCCTCGATCCTGCGGTTTCACACACAGTGATGTGCGCTGCTGCTGGAGCGAGGAACAACATCGGACCATCGCGTCAGCGTAATTATGGATTACGCCGACGCTACACCGATGATACGATTACGACGCTTTTGCCCTCATTAATCGTATCATCTAGGCTTTACACACTATGATGTCGCCTGCGATGCTGGATGTGCGTCACTTTCAATTTGACCCCACCGACATCGCACCTACAATGTCGTAGTGTGCAAAGTACTCCTAAGGCCGTGTTTGCATTAAACTGCTTGGAGACCTTGAAGTGTCGTACATATCTTTTAGAACAATTAGAAGTTTGGAGTTGAAGTGAATTTCCTGGGAAAATGTGTTAAAGTTGAAGACATTCAATATTATTATTATTATTATTATTATTATTATTATTATTATTATTATTATTATTATTATTATTATTTATAGAGCACCTTTGATTTCATGGTGCTGTACATGAGAAGGGGGTTACATACAGAATATATATACAACTTACAGTAGACAGACTAGTACAGAGGGAAGAGGACCCTGCCCTTGTGGGCTTACATTCTATAGGATTTTGGGGGAGGAGACAGTAGGTGGGGTGTAGGTTGGGTGGCAGCTCCGCACGTTGGTGAGGCGGCAGCTCCGCACAGTGATGAGGTGGCAGCTCCGCATGGTGGTGAGGCGGCAGCTCCACACGGTGGTGGTGGGGAAGCAGTGAGGTCATTGTAGATTATAGGCATTTCTGAACAGATGAGTTTTCAAATTCCATTTGAAGCTTGCAAGTGTAGCAGATAGTCTGACGTGTTGAGGCACCGAATTCCAGAAGACTGGGGATGCCTGGGAGAAGTCTTGGAGGCGGTTGCATGAGGAGCAAAGGAGAGAAGGAGATCTTGGGAGGACCGGAGATTACATTTGAAGTGTAGGGAGAGATTAGTTCAGAGATATACGGAGCAGACAGATTATGGACGGCTTTGTAGGTCAGTGTTAGTAGTTTGAATTGGATACGGTGGAAGTGTGGGAGCCAGTGGAGGGACTTGCAGAGAGGAGAAGTGGGTTGGTATTGAGGAGAGAGGTGGATCAGTCGGGCAGCAGAATTAAAGATGGACTGGAGAGGGGCAAGCGTGTTAGCAGGGAGGCCACAGAGGAAGATGTTGCAGTAATCGAGGCAGGAGATTATGAGGGCTTGCACTAGCATTTTTGTAGATTGGGAATGGAGGAAAGGACGGATTCTGGAAATATTTTTGAGTTGAAGATGGCAGGAGGTGGTGAGAGATTGGATGTGTGGTATGAAGGACAAGGCAGAGTCGAGGGTCACTCCGAGGCACCAAACTTTGGGTGCTGGGGAGAGCGTGATGTTATTTATTGTAATAGATAGATCAGGTAGAGAGTGTTGGTGAGATGGAGCAAAGATGATTAGTTCAGTTTTGGCCACATTAAGCTTTAGGAAGCGAGAGGAAAAGAAGGAGGATATAGCAGATAGACACTACGGGATTCTGGACAGCAGTGATGTGACATCTGGGCCAGAGAGGTAGATCTGAGGGTCGTCAGAGTATAGGTGGTACTGGAAGCCATGAGACTTAATGAGTTGTCCCAGGCCAAATGTATAGCTTGAAAAGAGTAAGGGTCCCAGGACAGAGCCTTGAGGGATGCCAACAGAGAGAGGGCACAATGAAGAGGTTGTGCGGGAGTGGGAGACACTAAAAGTGCGGTTGGAAAGGTATGAAGAGATCCAAGAGAGGGTGAGGTCTCTCACACCAAGGGAAGAGAGGATCTGTAATAGGAGAGAGTGGACGACAGTGTCAAAGGCTGAAGAAAAGGTCTAGACGTAGAAGTATAGAGAAGTGATTGTTAGCTTTCGCAGTAAGTCATTTGTGATTTTAGACAGGGCAGTTTCGGTAGAATGATGTGGATGGAAGCCGGACTGTAGGTTGTCAAAAAGTTAGATGAGAGGTGGGAGGAAAGTTCAGCATGGATGTGCTGTTCCAGGAGTTTTGAGGCGAATGGGAGTAGTGATATGGGGCGATAGCTGGTAGTAGAGCTTGGATGGAGGGAAGGTTTCTTTAGGATAGGCATGACTATCAAATATATTGAATATCAAAAGATTCACTCCTTTCTACCCAATCCATTACTTCAGTTTTTCCTGTCTATCCATTCTTGAAGACTGTCCTTTGGAAATAATATTATTGTAACATCATGTCAGATTTTCTTTAATCAGGCATTCATATGACCAAACAGCAGTTAAATTGGCAAAAATTGGGGTTTGTCAATCACAATTACAATTATTTTTTCTATTCTTTTTTTATACCTGCTGTAGATAGAGAATTGTGCAATTACAGTATATCTACAAATCAGCCAAAAAGCAGTTCTGAACAAATGCTTAATTAACAAAGCTAATGACGCTCTTATCTGACCACTGACCACTAATTACACAAATAGTGACATTCATTGATTAGAACCTTGTCTTTTTATTTAAAATCTAGTGTCTTTATTCTCAAAACAAAACAAAAAAAGATCTATATGAAGCTTTGGGTACTCTATGTACAATCACATGGTGTCTCTGTACGGTGCTATATTACAGTGATATATTCCACTATATTTCTATAAAATAGGCTGAAATGAATCGAGGTATGATGTTATTTTTATTCATATGGAATACAACAATATATTACTTAATATTTATTCATATGAAATTGTAGTCTGACAGAGGTACAGTATAATATAGCCTTGTACACTCTTATAGGTTTCAACCATGTGCAATATGTCATACAGGTAGAGTCAAACTCACCTATAAGATACCTAGGTATAAGTTGCAAAAATGAAGGCACCACATTGTTTAATAAAACTTTGAACAATATATTTTCGATGACAAAAGTATGTAAGGTTTTGACTTTAACACTGAGTCATTTTACAGAGTTGACAGAGTGGCTCAGTGTGAGAGCCAAAAGGACGGATACCTTTGTCATGGGATAAATAAACTTTTACAAAGTTTCATTAAAAAACAAGATGCCTCTATTTTCACTACTTATATTTTGAGATCTGATTGCTAATGAATCCCAAGGTTTGAAAAAAAAAACCACATTAATAGATTTGTGCTGCTTTGTTGGATTATATCTCACCTTCAATGTAGCTATTAATACAACGCTATGTCTTTCCTCAGTCCTGAGTCCTTGGTATTAGACTAACCATTTCCGGCTTAGGACCTTTCTTACCCACTCACCAAAAGACGTCAGTGTCTAGACTGTTAACCCAAGAGAGATTGAGTGGACATACCACTGGTGCAATTTGTGTAGTCATATACGGGTCCAAAAGGTAAGGAGGCCCACTTCCACCTCCAAAAAGAGATGTACCCTGACTTGATTATTGGGCTCAAATGGACTGAACAATACATAAGCTAAGTATCTAATTTTTTCAGATATTCCTCTAGCAGTAATGCAGTACCAGAATGCCCTCATTCAATGTTAGCATATTTTGGAGAGCTGCTGGGTCACGGCGTTACCATATTTATTTTAGCTGGATACTAGCTGCCCAAACGTGTAGATTTTTTAATCCAGATAGAGGCATTTTGGTTGGGTTCTCGGCAAAGATATGAACAATCTCATGATTACCAGGCTCACATGGATTGATCAATACATAAACTTAAGGCTGCTTTACATGCAGCGACATTGCTAACGATGTTGCTGGTGAAAGCACCCGCCCCCATCGGTTGGGCATCACGGGCAAATGCCCGTGGTGCACAACATCGCTTGGACCCGTCACGGACTTACCTGTCTAGCGACGTCGCTATGGCCGGCAAACCGCCTCCTTTCTAAGGGGGCGGTTCATGCGGTGTCACAGGGACGTCACACGGCAGCCGTCCAATAGAAGCGGAGGGGCGGAGAAGCAGCAGAAAGAAAGTGACACCCACCTTGTTGCCGCAGGACGCAGGTAAGGTGTTGTTTCTCGTTCCTGGGGTGTCACACGTAGCGATGTGTGCTGCCTCAGGAACGACGAACAACCTGCGTCCTGCAACAGCAATGATATTTGGGATTAGAACAACGTGTCAACGATCAACGATTAGGTAAGTAATTTTGATCGTTAGCAGTCGTTCGTACGTTTCACACGCAACAACGTTGCTAACGAGGCCGGATGTGCGTCACGAATTACGTGACCAAAACAACATCTCGTTAGCGATGTCGTTGCATATAAAGCCCCCTTAAGTCTCTCATTTTTTCAATTATTCCTATAGCAGTAATATTAGCATATACTGGCTGTATGAGAGCCATGACTGGGTGACAAACATAGAGGGTTACACTACATTCAGAAAAGACAAGAAAGACAAAAAAGGTGGAGGGGTGTGTATTTTTGTTAAATCTAACTTAAAGGATACCTGTCATGTACAAAAATACAATTAACCTGCAGATATGAGATTAATATGCAGGTTAATAGTATTCTGAACCGGCCCAACACCTGCACATTAAACCTCACTGCCAGAATAAAAAATAAACTTTAATCCTCCTAGTAGCGGTCGGGTTTCAGTCATGGAGACGGCGCTGGAGAGGGTTCAGTCATTGCTCTATGTATAGAGCGAGACGGTTGTAACCACCTTGGGGACCCCAGTGTTTTGCCTGATTTAACCTAATAACATAAATAAAGAATTAAAAAAAACTGGGTTGGGTCCCTTCCCTATTTATGATAACCAGTCAAGGTATAGAAAATAGCTGTGGGCTGATATTATCAGGCTGGGAAGGTCCATGGTTATTTGGCCCTTTCTAGCCTAAGAATACTAGCTATCAGCCACCCCAGAAGCAGCGCATCACATTTTACCTATTGCACTGGTGTAGTAACAATCAGGGAAATGGTAGCATAAAGTAATTCTGGTACACCAATTATAAGAAAGAGGTAGTTTTTGTGCAAGCACAAAAAAGGGCTATTTTGATAACATATTGTGTACAAAAACATTTTTTATCACTAAATAAAAAAATCTTTTTATCTGTATAATACATGATCTACATAAATTACCAACAGTGTATTATGCAAAAATATTTAAATGTAAAGCCATTATACTGAAAGGTAGGGGCCATGCAGGTGAATGCACAACTTCTAGAATTTTTATTTCAGAACAGCAATGTAGGAAGTAAACAAATATAATAGTAAAATTAACAGAGTGAGAAAGGAGAAATATACAAGAAAAAAAAGAAAAAAAAAGGGGGAAAATTGTATATAGAAGGTACTGTAAAAGGAAAAGAAGTGATGAAACAAGGGAAAATGTTGAAACCACCCAAATAGAGGGTAAAACACCTGAATATGATATAAAAAGATAAATAAGTGATGGGTATATGCATTAATGAAACACACACTGTGTATTACCTGGAACCTTGGGTACAGGACAAGGTATAGGCTGGCGCGTCCGTGAGAGAAATGCCTAATATAATATGACCATAAGTCAAAGAGGTCTTACAATGAAAGACATGTATGATAACGATAAAGGTTTTAGTATACCTGTCTCTGGCGTGGTGAGCCTAACTAGTCATGCCAAGATGCTTCCGGTATCAGCTGGGCACAGGCATATTAGTGCATCCGGATGTGAGCAGTGCGCTGCTTATGCCGATGAGTCATGTGACTTTCCAGCTGATCGCGTGGAATGCATAGATATAAGAGAGAACAGGATGGAAAACAGAGAATAAGTATTAGGAAAGAAGATAATAGAAGCCATATAGGAAATGGAGAATGGAATTGAAAAAAAGAAAGCAAATGATGTATCAGATGATGTAAAATGAAAATAAGCTCAATCTGTATCACAAAACCTGAAAAACAGAAAAGATAAGGTAAAATACAATGAATACCTCTATAGAATAAACCATGTTACACAGAAGAATGCATACACATGCGTGACCCTAACACAGCCTAAGGCCTCTGCCACACTCACGTGTAAAAAACGTACGTTTGGTGTAGTCCGTTTTTTGTGTCCGTGTTCCGTATTTGCAGTCCGTTTTTCCCCTCCGTGTGGTGTCCGTATGCATATCGTGTGTCATACGTGTGTACGTGTGTGCGTTTTCCTGTGCGTGAAATACGTCAGTGTGTGTTCCGTGTGCAGTCCGTTTTTTGTGCGTGTTTCACATGTTTCACACATTGAGATAATGGTGATTACTTGGAATTAAATGACACATAGGTGTATGTGATTAGGACATAAATATAAGTTAACTATAAACTCTTTCCTGCTTGTATTATGTCTTGGAGCACCTATGTGTTGAGACAAAATTGTGGCAATGCCATTATCCACGGAGGCCTTAGTGTTTTTATGTTGGATTATATCTCGTCGTTTTGGCGTTAGACGGCACATGTTGCATTATGATAATGTAAGAAGAACCAGATTGTGGGTGCATCCACTAATGATGATGCGGCCTATGCATGGTCATTTCCATACTTTATTTTTTGAGTTACGGAATTTCCCAGATAAGTTTTTTTCATACTGCCGGTTGTCAGTTGAGAGTTTTGATTACTTACTAAATATTTTACGACCTCATTTGCAACATCAGGACACTTGGATGCGGCTTTCCATTTCCCCAGAGGAGAGATTTATGGTGACTCTGAGGTAATATATTTGTTTTTTTTGTAATTTGTGTAAATGTGTTATTTTTCACAGTGAAATGTGTAATTGATCCTTATTGATGTAATCTCATTTTTGATTCAATGTTTGTGTTTTCTTATGATTGTTTGAATTTTAAAAAAATAGTGTTAATTGTAAATCATTCTTTGTCTTGTTTTCATAGATTCTTGGCGACTGGTCAATCTTTTAGTGCTTTACATTTTGATTTTTTGTTGGGTCGATCAACCATTGCCGTTATAGTACGTCACACATGCGACATGATATGGCAACATTTAAAAGAACAAATGATGCCTCAGCCAAACAGAGAAGATTGGTTGAAAATCTCTAAGGGCTTCAAGGACTCTGTTGACTTTCCTAACTGCATAGGAGCTTTGGATGGCAAGCATTTCAGAGTTAAAAAGCCACCAAACTCTGGGTCACGTTATTTCAATTTTCATAAGTTTTTTTCCGTTGTTATTTTGGCATTGGTTGACACAGAATACCGATTTATTTATGCAGACATTGGGGCCTATGGTAGTGCCTCAGATGCCCGTATTTTCCGTTCATCCAGATTAGCCCAACGCCTGCAAGAAAATTCATTATTGATCCCCCCTCCAGTTGCCCTACCTGGTACATCTGGACCGTTGGCACCATATGTGATGGTAGCAGATGCAGGATTTGCATTATCCAAACATGTTATGCGACCATATCCAAGGAGATCCATTGATGACAGGAAACAGTACTTTAATAATCGGCTAACTAAAGCAAGACGTTATGTGGAGTGTGCATTTGGTATTTTAGCTAACAAATGGCGCATTTATCAGACAACGATTCAGTTGCAGCCAACCTTTGTCACATCTGTACTCAAGGCTACCATTGTGCTTCACAATTACTGTCGGATACATGAAGGAGGAACTTATGTGGATGATGAATTTCAGATAAACCATGTTGTTAATCCCACAGGTGAACCTATGTCTCATAATTCCGTGACATCTGGTTTACAAATTAGAAATTTATTTACTGATTACTTTAATTGTTTTGATGATAATAATAATAGTGATGATTGTTAAGATTGTGATGGTTTTTTGTTGATAAAAATATCAAATTATTTTATTATAGGAACTTGGTTAATTTTTCTCAACATCTCTGAGCTTAAATCAAACAAGTATTAAAGGGGAAATGCGTTATTCATAAACTGACATTTCTGTTAGCAACATGGTTTTCTGAATGTTGTATGTATGTGTATGTACATTTCTGTGTTAATATCATGTTTTAGGAAACTTATTTCTAACTTACAACATTAATAATGTTAATCGTCTATTGAAAAAATGCAATATTATTATTAAATATCCAAAATAAACATGTTTTTTTTCTTCAAAAACATAATCTTTTATTACGAATAAGCATATTAATCCATAAATTAAGGATGTTATTTTTTCACATCCACATTAAAAATGTACATATTGTTCATTTTGTGTTAAATTTTTCAAAATGAAAATTTTAATGCTAATCTTCATAACATACAAAATATACTTTACATACAAGAGTCATTGTAAAGAAAATGTGTGCATTGCTTACAATGTTGAAAAATGTCGGCAAATTAAGTTGCTATCATGTTGGACATTGACATAGACCAAAAAATTGTAAGCTGTGTTTTCAGAATATTAGAACTAATCTAACCATCAAATTGGTTGGGTAAAACTGTGTTAATACATTTCCAAACATAAAGGCCATAAAACATATATGTGATCCGTCACTAAGTATAATCACACATTTTTTTTAAATCTTTTCAACTCTGAGTTTGCACATTTTTGGAAATCCCTCTTTTTTAACATTTTGACACATTCATCAGATTTGTTGTTTGATTGTTAAGATTAGCAAAAATGTGCATCACAAGTCAACAAGATCTTCTAGTGAAGTAACCTGAGTGTTGCTGAGTATGTTGTTTTGTGTGGCCTCAGAAATGGTATTTTCAGGAATGGAAACAGTTGTTTGCTGAACAACATTCCTATTACTAGCTACAGTAGTGTGTTGAACAGTCTGTTGCATGCTGGTTTGTCCCAACACATTGCCTGTGGTTGAGTAGACCTGTGGATCTACATGGGTAATTGGGTATTGTGTGTGTGTATGTTGTTGACCTTGAGGATAGTTGACTGAGGTTTGTAAGTGTGGTGTAGGTAACATAGTTGAGATTGGATAATGAGGCATCATGAATGATTGTGGGTATGTTGAACCTGGAAACAAATTAGGTAAACCACCAATATTTGTGGGTTGAGTAAAGTAACTAGTAGTTTGAGTTGGTTGTAAATTCATATAGTTCAAGGGTTGCTGAGAGGTAGCACTTTGTACTGTGCTTAAGGCACCAGTATTGGTTGCAACATACCCTTGTCTAATTGGTGTTGGGAATAACGTACTTGAAGCCATTGAAGGTTGTCCAGATTGTTGTAATAGTGGATTATTGACTATTACAGTTGCCATTGTTGTTTGTGTTGAAATTGTGTTTTGATTGTCTGTTGTGTTTGGGACTGTATGTTGTTGCATAATGGTACGCCAATTTTCTATGGCCTCATACACTCTCACTGGTTCCTGTTCTGCCTGACTAGCTGACAGTAGGGTCAGCATAGCAGCTCTTACACGTTCCTGCCTATCTGAAGGAATTTTGGTTAAGCTAGTTGATAAAGAGCGACAAAAACGCTCGGCATCTGTTTCTGGAATTAAAGTGTTCATTATGTGAATAATGCGTGTGTCAATTATTTCCGGTAAGGATCTCATTTCCTCAGGTCTGCGGATTCTTCTTGCACGTAGAGGTTGTGGTG
This sequence comes from Anomaloglossus baeobatrachus, assembly GCF_048569485.1. NCBI lineage: Eukaryota > Metazoa > Chordata > Amphibia > Anura > Aromobatidae > Anomaloglossus > Anomaloglossus baeobatrachus. The sequence goes on along the minus strand of NC_134354.1, from coordinate 405,630,514 downwards.
CAAAACGTGGAAGTACATTTGTTTGTGTTGCTTGTGTAGCTGGTGTGTTTGTTTGTTGCGTTGATGAGCCTTGGGTGTTGGTTTGTGCACTCTCTGTCCCACCCTCATGTGATTCAGTTGCTGCATCTTGTTGAGTCTCAGGAATTTCAATGTCTTCTCTGGCAGGTTCTTGTTCTGATGCTGAGGTGGCTGTAGCAGAGGGACCTGCTGTTGGTTCATCATCTGATTCGTCAAGATTATCCTCCGTTCTATAAGAAATGTAAAAACATATTACAATCTTAACATTTATCTTTGTCCAATTTTCTTCAGGGGTTTTTTTTTTTTTTTAAAAAAAAAAAAAAAACTTACTGTGTAACTTCTAAGATGGGTGCTAGGAAGCTTATTTGTTCATAGTAGACATATCTGCGTTTGCGGCCTTGGCTGGATGAGGATGGCATAGGGTTGTACTCCCTTCGGTACTGATCACGGGCTGAACGCCAACGCCTTTTTACCAAGTCAACTGGGGAAAATTAACAAATATGTCACTTGCTACATTCTCCATAAATCTGCACACATTAATTTAAATAATGTTTGCGAAATTTAATATACAATTTAACACAATTATGTTGGTCAAATACTTAGGATGAAATATAATTTATTTAGATATTCTTCATTCAAAAACATGTTTAGACATTCACACAAAACCAAATAATATTTCTGAATAATTATATTTTAAGTAATTGTCATCTATATTTAAATTATAATTCGGTGTTTTTGCAATGACATTTGGCTAAAAATTACTCGAAATATTATTTGATACATGTAGGTAATGATATTGACATGTCATTTTAAAAAAATTTTTTTTAAAATATAAATAAAAAAAAATTTTCAAGTGTGATACTAAATTTTGACTAATACAACAGGGAATTTTAAAACACATGACAGTTTAATCAGTTAATTAAGTAAATTCATGAAGAATTCCAAGTCAGATTACAAATTTAAGTATACTTCGATTTTTGACACTGATGAAAGTTTGGTGATACTATGAAAAAAGTGTACAGGAACTCAATATATTGAGTAGTACATACACCAAATCTTCTCATAGGATTTTACACTAAAAGACAACATAACTATGCCAAAACAATCACAGTTTGAAAGTATGAATAAATCCAAATATAGATATTAAATAAATAAATATAAAAAAATACAACAACTTACCATATTTAGCACGCTTTGCAGGAGAACATCTAGACCATGCATTATTGGGGTACACTTCCTCAGCTACTTGATTCCAATGGCGATCAACTGTCAGTCGGTCATGGTAACCATCTACACGTGTATCCCATAATGGTGGGTGAGTCTCGACAGCTGTTATAAGTTTCTCCGTGTCCACCCGTGGTGCCATTATTATATTTCGAAGACGAAAGTTTGCTCAAAATAGATCTTGCAATACACAGAACTCCAACTTCTTGCTTGCTCACTCCTTCTGCAAATGCACAGTTAGTTTTGTTCAAAAAAATATGTTAGCTACGCCACCTGAAAGTATTTCAGAGTGTAACAAACTTTCTAATTAAAACACGGACACGGACCACACGGATAGCATACGGAGGCCATCCGTATCACGTACGTGTAAACACGGACCCATAGGATTTAATGGATCCGTGAGGACGTGATGCCGGTGGAAAACGGACATGTCAGCGCTTTTTCGACACGCACAAACGTACGCACGGAACGGACACACGCTCCGTGCGCAAACACTGACGTGAGGCTTTTTAGATTAAAAATAGTATGTCAACATCAACACGTGTCTCCGGTACGTGCAAAAAATGCCAAAAACGTACCGGAGGCACGGATGTGTGGCACAGGCCTAAGGGAGAATCTCATACTCCCTGTTATCAAAATAGCCCTTTTGTTCATTTTTGGGTGGTTATCAAAAATGGGGAAGACCCAAGGCCTTTTTTAACAATTATTTATTTATTTATAAATAAATAATTAGAAAAATGGCCTGGGGTACTCTCTATTTTTTTCATAACCAGCCAAGGTAAAGCAGACAGGTCTATTTTATCTTGACCGGTTATTAAATATAGAGGGACTCCACCACCATGGTTTTTTTTTTTCTATTATTTAATTTTTACTTCCAAGCCAGAACCAGGGAATCAGAGATGCATCCAGGCGTCTTCCCCATGCATTTCCTCTCCTGTCCTCTATTGGGATCTGCTGGAAAAATGCTTGAGTTCCCCCATAGTCTTCGATTATATTTGTTCCTCGATTCGAGCTGATATGAGCGTCGTAACTGCTCGATTCCACTTCAGTGCTTTTTCATCACTAATGACAAATAAAAAAAGTTCATGGTGCATTTAAAACAAATATATTTTTTCAAATATGTATGTTGTTTATTTATGCGTATAAACGTTAGATTAACATCTAATAGTTTTGCAATACTGATGAGGATAATAAAATGCATTTATGAAAACCACAAAAAGGCATGCTTCAAGTTTTAAAATGCAGTTGGTGAATGGAAAAACCACTATATGACAAATTATGAATGTTCCAGAAAGTTCAAATTTTGTCTCGACAGTCCACAGAGTATTCTCCAAAAAGTCTTGGGGATCATCAAGATGTTTTCTGGCAAAACTGAGATGAGCCTTTATGTTCTGTTTGCTCAGTAGTGGTTTTCATCTTGGAACTCTGCTATGCAGGCCATTTTTGCCCAATTTCTTTCCTATTCTGAAGTCATGACCTTAAGTGAGGGAAGTGAGACCTGCAGTTCTTTGGATGTTGTTGTGGGATATTTTGTGATGTGTTTGATGAGCCTTTGCTGCATTCTTGGGGTAATTTTTGTCGGCCAGCTACTCGTGGGAAGGTTCACCACTGTTTCATGTTTTCGCCATTTGTTGATAATGGCTCTCATTGTGGTTGGCTGGAGTCCCAGAGCTTTAGAAATTACTTTATAACCTATTCCAGACTGATTAGATCTCAATTACTTTGTTTATAATTTGTTACTGAATTTCTTTGGATTGCGGCTTGATGTTTAGCTTTTGAGGATCTTTTGGTCTACTTCACTTTGTCAGGCAGGTCCTATTTAAGTGATTTCTTGATTGAGAACAAGTGTGGCAGTAATCAGGCCTGGGTGGGGATACTGAACTCAGATTCCCAGAGATGTGATAAACCACACTTAATTTATGTTTTAAGGGGAGGGGGGGCAATCATTTTTTTTCACAGGGCCCTGTAGGTTTGGATTTTTTTTCCTTAATAATAAAGACGTTTTATAACATGTATTTTGAGCTTACTTGTGCTATTTGTGTCATATATTTAAATTTGTTTAATGATCTGAAATATTTAAGTGTGACAAACATGAAAAATAATAAGAAATCAGGAAGGGGGCAAACACTTTCACAATACTGTGCATTTAAGGACATATCCATCTAAATATATAGGAAAGTACAAAAGTTAAAAATGTGTATAGTATACTAGCCTGAAAGATAAAATAAAAACACTGTAAGGCATTTAAAAACAGAAAAATATATGTTAAATCCCACCCGATTAGCAAATTACCTGTCATGCAAGAGGTATGTGGTTACTTGTGGTGACAATCAATCACAAAGTTGAAATCCTCAGAGGTTCAAATGTCCTGGTTTTCATAATGAACACATTAAAAGACGTCTACTTCTAACTCACCATATAGCTGAGGTGTAGCAACAATAAAAATTGTTCTTTTTGTTTTTAAATCTGTTCCTCAATTGCCCCAAAATACAACTTTAGGCTAGTTTCCCACGTTGCTTTTTGGGTGTGTTTTTTATGTAAATTAAAAGCTGCTTTTTAACAGTACCAGCAAAAGCTATGAGATTTAGGAAAATCTCATACACTCAGCTTTTTTTCCTGACTGAATTAAAAAAGTGCTGCCTTTTTTAAGTGAGTTTTTACCCATGGAAAGCAATTACTAAATACAGAAACACAGCAAAAAATGCTGCTATCAGCATTTACAGTGTTTCTGGTAAAAAAAAAGGTACAGGAGGATGTGAATGGCTATGTGCACACAGTGCGTTTTTCGCAGCATTTTTCGGGTGCGTTTTGGCCTCAAAACTGCATGACTTTGCTTCCCCAGCAAAGTCTATGAGTTTTCATTTTTGCTGTTCGCACACAATCTTTTTTTTTAAGGTGCGTTTTTGAGCTTAAAAAAAAAATGGACATGTCAATTCTTTCCTGCGTTTTTCTGCGTTTTCCCCTCATGCAATGCATTGGAAAAACGCAGAAAAACGCAGAGATAAAAAATGCAGCAAAACGCACTAAATCGCGATAAAAACGCATGCGTTTTTTGCTGCGTTTTTTTGCCGCGAGTGCATTTTTGAGTGTTTTTAGCAGCTAAAAACACACAAAAACGCAGCGTCAAAAACGCAGCGTGTGCAAATAGCCAAACCCATTTTTTTGTGATTTTCCTAAGTATAAACCTTAAAATGTTTTCCTGACTCCAAGCACAGTTTAATAGATTAGTGATGTGCTAAGTTAAACAATGCCTGACTTACTGAATGCCCTACTATTGTGTGAAAGTAAACAATGCCATACCAAGTTGTAAGGTACTCAATGCAGTAGAAGTGTAAGGTATTCCATTCCCTACCAAAGTACAAGGTGCCATAAAAAAACCCTAAAGGCCCCGTCACACTAAGCAACATCGCTAGCAACATCGCTGCTAACGAACAACTTTTGTGACGTTGCTAGCGATGTTGCTGTGTGTGACATCCAGCAACAACCTGGCCCCTGCTGTGAGGTCGTTGGTTGTTGCTGAATGTCCTGGGCCATTTTTTAGTTGTTGCTGTCCTGCTGTGAAGCACAGATCGCTGTGTGTGACAGCGAGACAGCAACAACTAAATGTGCAGGCAGCAGGAGCCGGCTTCTGCAGAGACTGGTAACCAATGTAAACATCGGGTAACCAAGAAGCCCTGTCCTTGGTTACCCGATATTTACCTTCGATACCAGCCTCTCTCACTGCCTGTGCTGCCGGCTCCTGCTCTGTGCACATGTAGCTAGCTGCAGGACACATCGGGTTAATTAACCTGATGTGTCCTGCAGCTAGGAGAGCAAGGAGCCAGCGCTAAGCATTGTGCGCTGCTCCCTGCTCTGTGCACATTTAGCTGCAGCACACATCAGGTAATTAACCCGATGTGTGCTGTAACTAGGAGAGCAGGGAGCAGCGCTAAGCATTGTGCGCTGCTCCCTGCTCTGTGCACATGTAGCTGCAGCATACATCAGGTAATTAACCCGATGTGTGCTGTACTAGGAGAGCAGGGAGCCAGCGCTCAGTGTGCGCTGCTCCCTGCGCTCTGCACGTGTAGCTCCGTGCAGTGGTAACCAAGGTAAATATCGGGTTGGTTACCGATATTTACCTTAGTTACCAAGCGCAGCATCTTCCACGCGGCGCTGGGGGCTTGTCACTGGTTGCTGGTGAGCTCACCAGCAACTCGTGTAGCCACGCTCCAGCGATCCCTGCCAGGTCAGGTTGCTGGTGGGATCGCTGGAGCGTCGCAGTGTGACAGCTCACCAGCAACCTCCTAGCAACTTACCAGCGATCCCTATCGTTGTTGGGATCGCTGGTAAGTTGCTTAGTGTGACGGTACCTTTAGTGGCGCTGTACAGAGAGCGAGAGGCCCAAAAACCGTGTGTTGATAATTGGAGATGTCACAATTATTCTACAGACTAGCATAACTGTTTAATATAACCGCCATCATGCATGGTGATTATGTTCATCCTATGCAGAACATGATTGACGCTTGCAAGTGACATGTCTGGTGGGATGCTGCACACTTCCAAAATGATGTGGTCTTTGAGGTCAGCCAGGGTGTCGACATTTCCCTGATAAACATACTGTTTCAAGTGTCCCCACAACCAGAAATCACAAGGATTGATATTGCGCGAACGCAGTGGTCATGCATTAGGGAAGGAGCGGCTCAAAATCCTGTCATCGGGAAAATGTGCACGCAGAACGTTCTTCAAACGATTTGCAATGTGAGGAGATGCTCTATTATGCATGAAGGTGGTCATATGTAGACCCTGCCCTTGTTGGAGTTGCAGAACGACCACTGTTTCCAGTATTGTCTGGTATTTCGCTGCTGTCATGGAAAGGTCAGCAACCCCAGTTGGCCTCATTTCTTTAAAGAACAGTCCGAAGATGAATGATGAGGTGAAGCCACACCAAACGGTTACCTTTTGTGAATGCAGCGGAACCCCCTCGACCGCATGCAGATTTTCGGTAGCCCATATGGAACAGTTTTGTGTGTTCACCATTCCATTCAGGTAAAATTGCACTTCCTCGCACCACAGAACATTCGATGGCCAATTGCCACCCACTTCCACTTTCGCCAGATACATGAAGGCAAATGTCATGCAAGTATCATTGTCCTGAGGAAGAAGTTGTTGATAATAGCTAATTTTGTACGGGTATGTCTGCAAGACCTTTTGGAGAACTTTCCACACTGTGCTGTACGGGAGCCCCAATTGCCTGGAAACACTGTGTGCACTGCTGTTCCCGGCAAGGTTGTTTGTGCCCTGTTACACGACGGCAGTGGCAATGTCCTCCACAACCTCTCTGCTTACCAGTCGTCGTCCGATCTCTGGCTGAACACTCAGTAAACTTGTTGCCTCAAAACGTGTCATCACCTGTCTCAGTGAACTGACAACCATTGGACCGCTACATGTGTGAAGGTCTTTCAAATGAGTGCAGCTGTAGCATTCCTGGCATTCTCAAAAAGTAACTGCACTAATAGCGCACAATCCGGCACAGAGACAGGAATCCTGCAGATTTAGTTGCAAGGTGCACTTAATGTACAGCGCCACTTTTTCACATGGTAGGGAGTTTTGGTATAAACATTTTTTTAAGATGCCTTCCATTTCCCCATGCCTTGAATAGCATACATACCAATTTTCAGCCATTTCTGTCCACTGGTCGGTCTGTACATGGCTCCAAACACCTTAGGTTATTTTATGACCATCTTGTATTAAGTACACAATGCACTACCAACCTGCTAAACAATAGAATAACTAGAGTTCTAAGGGACCTGGTGCAAAATCTGACCTGACTACCCTCCGCATGTTGGTAAAATGTATGGGCCTTTGCGGTGTTCTAAAACCTTTAAAGACATACAAGTTCTAATGTATTCCATCCTGGGATCCTTCCTGGTAAATATATCCCTATTCTGATATATACGTCCCCCATACTTGTCTCATCCTGGTAAATATATCCCCCATCTTGGTGTATATGGCCCCATCCTGGTAAATATGTCCCCCATTCTGGTAAATAGGCTTCCATCCTGGTAAATATTTCCTCCATCGTAGTCCCCATCCTGGTATATATGTCCCCATCTTAGTATATATGTCACCATCTTGGCATATTTGTCCCCATCCTGGTAAAGTGTCCCCATCTGGTATATATGGCATATATGTCCCAATCCTGGTATATATACAAGGCACTCCCAAGATGATTTGAAGAAATATTTATTCATGTGCGTAACAAAACGTTTTCGGTCCTATGTGGACCTTCCTCAGTAGCACATGTGTGAGGGAACATGCTGTGTGGGCTGTCAGACGTGGAATCCACCGCTGTATGGGGGTTGCATGGCTGCATGACAGCCCACACAGCGTGTTCCCTCACACATGTGCTACTGAGGAAGGTCCACATAAGACCAAAAATGTTTTGTTACGCACATTATTATTATTATTATTATTATTATATATACGCACATGAATAAATATTTCTTCAAATCATCTTGGGAGTGCCTTGTATACTTCTCACTGTTTGGCTTTGGAACCTGAAGTGCACCCCAATATCTCCTAGACGCATATATAGGAAGTGCCATTCTCTTCTTGCTAAATCCTGGTATATATGTCTCTCATCCTGGGGTATATGTCCCCATACTGATATGTTTGTCCCCATCTGAGTAAAAATGTCCCCTTCTTGGTACATATGTTCCAATTTTGGGCCCCATCCTGGTATATATGTCCCCAACCTGGTAAATATGTACCCCCCTTCTTGGTATATATGTCCCCATCCTGGTCCTCTCCTGACATATCTGACATATATAGCCCAATCCTGGTAGATAAGTCCCCTTCTTGGTATATACTGTATGTCTCCTATTTTGTAGTTTCGACATTAAAAATCTGGTGTAGGTCTCTTGCTCCCAGAAGACTGGTGTTACATGAGAGGATGGTTAGAGCAAAACTAATAATAGCTCTAACATCTCCCAAGGTCCTCTGGCCAGTTGGTACAGCCACAGATTGACAAGCAGTCGGACGGTACAACTTCAGAGGTTCAGAGGAACACGAAAATAAAAAGCACAATCGGTGGTGTTAGCAGCACACCACCGAGTAACAGACCTCTCCTTGACAGCACAGGGAGTCCTGCAGGAAACCGTGCATGTGCATAGTTGGTGTAGGCCAGTTAGCTTCACTGAGCTGCCGCCGTACAACTGGAGTGGTAGGGAAGGAGCAGGAGAACTGGTCCTGACTGTGCCTCGCTGCGAATCTTAGTGCGATGGGCACCGGACGCCTAAACCTGCCTACCGCTCCTAGTATCATATGCAGCCCTGTAACAGGGCTATGACTGCACTGCTCAGATTGTGCCATTGAGCCAGAATGACGCACACACATAAGGTAGTAGTGGAATATCGCCCTCAAATCCAATGATTTGTATACCAAAAAGCCTAGACGTCATCCACTCAATTCCCCTGTTCTACGTGCCTGATTTAAAGCTATGCTTTTGGCCAAGTCCCCTGGCAACCAGCACTCTTTGCTGCAGAACGTGTTGAGTGCAGCATCTCTCTTCCAGCTCTCAGCTCTCAGCACTCACTGCTGCGCCATCAGAGTCCTCATTCTCCTTTCTGAATTCTGAATGATTGGCTCTTAGTGGTAAACCTCCGGAGTCCTCACCCACCTTGCCACACCACACAGAAGCTTATCATCTGCATTAACTCCTAAGGCAAGTGATACATTGGTGATACGCAACCTACACTGTGTATAGGAACCTTCATTGTCTGTCCATTTGTCCTAGCAGGCTCCAGCACTGTTGTTTAACACATTCCTATTCTTTTTTCCAACCAGACCTGTTTCAGCTCTCCACAATTAAGTGGAATCTGATTAACATTGGTTCCATGGAACCTATCCACTTCTTAAACAGGTGAGTTCTGTAAACTGGGTACACTAACTGGGATACTGTACTAGGAGGCAACTAGTCAGATTTTATTAGTCAGCAATTAAATTGGACACTTTGCACTTTCTTTTGATTACTTAGGAACTGTTTCCCCTAATTCATCTATTTGATGCCCATCAAAACCCGGGAGTAGGCCCAGGCAAGTTTTAAATCACATATTGATTAATTGATTATTATAGATTTTTATACTTTTAGCTATGAACTGTATACTACCTTGAGCTGTGAGAAGTACATACATTTTTTTATTCTACACTTTTATAGTGCCTTGCAAAAGTATTCGTCTCCCTTGAATTTTTAAACCTTTTCCCACATTTCAGGCTTCAAACATAAAGATAAAAATTTTAATGTTATGGTGAAGAATCAACAAGTGGGACACAATTGTGAAGCTGCACGAAATGTATTGCTTATTTTAAACTTTTTTTAAAAAATAAATTACATGAAAAGTGGGGCTTGTAATATTATTCATCCCCTTTAAGTTAATACTTTGTGGCTCCATCTTTTACTGTGATTACAGCTGCAAGTCGCTTGGGGTATGTGTCTATCAGTTTTGCACATCGAAAGACTAAAATTCTTGCCCATTCTTCTTTAGCAAATACAGTGAGGTCCAGAAATATTTGGACAGTGACACAATTTTCGCGAGTTGGGCTCTGCATGCCACCACATTGGATTTGAAATGAAACCGCTACAACAGAATTCAAGTGCAGATTGTAACGTTTAATTTGAAGGTTTGAACAAAAATATCTGATAGAAATTGTAGGAATTGTACACATTTCTTTACAAACACTCCACATTTTAGGAGGTCAAAAGTAATTGGACAAATAAACCAAACCCAAACAAAATATTTTTATTTTCAATATTTTGTTGCGAATCCTTTGGAGGCAATCACTGCCTTAAGTCTGGAACCCATGGACATCACCAAACGCTGGGTTTCCTCCTTCTTATGCTTTGCCAGGCCTTTACAGCCGCAGCCTTCAGGTCTTGCTTGTTTGTGGGTCTTTCCGTCTTAAGTCTGGATTTGAGCAAGTGAAATGCATGCTCAATTGGGTTAAGATCTGGTGATTGACTTGGCCATTGCAGAATGTTCCACTTTTTTGCACTCATGAACTCCTGGGTAGCTTTGGCTGTATGCTTGGGGTCATTGTCCATCTGTACTATGAAGCGCCATCCGATCAACTTTGCGGCATTTGGCTGAATCTGGGCTGAAAGTATATCCCGGTACACTTCAGAATTCATCCGGCTACTCTTGTCTGCTGTTATGTCATCAATAAACACAAGTGACCCAGTGCCATTGAAAGCCATGCATGCCCATGCCATCACGTTGCCTCCACCATGTTTTACAGAGGATGTGGTGTGCCTTGGATGATGTGCCGTTCCCTTTCTTCTCCAAACTTTTTTCTTCCCATCATTCTGGTACAGGTTGATCTTTGTCTCATCTGTCCATAGAATACTTTTCCAGAACTGAGCTGGCTTCATGAGGTGTTTTTCAGCAAATTTAACTCTGGCCTGTCTATTTTTGGAATTGATGAATGGTTTGCATCTAGATGTGAACCCTTTGTATTTACTTTCATGGAGTCTTCTCTTTACTGTTGAGTTAGCGACAGATACACCTACTTCACTGAGAGTGTTCTGGACTTCAGTTGATGTTGTGAACGGGTTCTTCTTCACCAAAGAATGTATGCGGCGATCATCCACCACTGTTGTCATCCGTGGACGCCCAGGCCTTTTTGAGTTCCCAAGCTCACCAGTCAATTCCTTTTTTCTCAGAATGTACCCGACTGTTGATTTTGCTACTCCAAGCATGTCTGCTATCTCTCTGATGGATTTTTTCTTTTTTTTCAGCCTCAGGATGTTCTGCTTCACCTCAATTGAGAGTTCCTTAGACCGCATGTTGTCTGGTCACAGCAACAGCTTCCAAATGCAAAACCACACACCTGTAATCAACCCCAGACCTTTTAACTACTTCATTGATTACAGGTTAACGAGGGAGACGCCTTCAGAGTTAATTGCAGGCCTTAGAGTCCCTTCTCCAATTACTTTTGGTCCCTTTAAAAAGAGGAGACTATGCATTACAGAGCTATGATTCCTAAACCCTTTCTCCGATTTGGATGTGAAAACTCTCATATTGCAGCTGGGAGTGTGCACTTTCAGCCCATATTATATATATAATTGTATTTCTGAACATGTTTTTGTAAACAGCTAAAATAACAAAACTTGTGTCACTGTCCAAATATTTCTGGACCTAACTGTAGCTGGAGCTGATTACGGTTGGATGGAGAGTGTTTGTGAACAGCAGTTTTCAGCTATTTCCACAGATTCTCGATTTGATTCAGGTCTGGACTTTGACTTGGCCATTCTAACACCTGGATACGTTTATTTGTGAACCATTCCATTGCAGATTTTGCTTTATGTTTGGGATCATTGTCTTGTTGGAAGATAAATCTCCGTCCCAGTCTCAGGTCTTTTGCAGACTCCAACAGGTTTTCTTCAAGAATGGTCCTGTATTTGGCTCCATCCATCTTCCCATCAATTTTAACCATCTTCCTTGTCCCTGCTGAAGAAAAGCAGGCCCAAACATTGATGCTGCCACCACCATGTTTGACAGTGGGGATGGTGTGTTCAGGGTAATGAGCTGTGTTGTTTTTCCGCCAAACATATCGTTTGGCATTGTGCCCAAATAGTTCAATTTTGGTTTCATCTGACCAGAGCACCTTCTTCCACATGTTTGGTGTGTCTCCCAGGCTGCTTGTGGCAAACATTAATTAACACTTTTTATGGATATCTTTGAAAAATGGCTTTCTCCTTGCCACTCTTCCATAAAGGCCAGATTTGTTCAGTGTACGACTGACTGATTGTTGTCCTATGGACAGACTCTCCCACCTCAGCTGTAGATCTCTGCAGTTCATCCAGAGTGATCATAGGCTTCTTGGCTGCATCTCTGATCAGTCTTTTCCTTGTTTGAGGTGAAAGTTTGGTTTGACAGCCGGGTCTTGGTAGATTTGCACTGGTATATTACTCCTTCCATTTGTATATGAGCGCTTGCACAGTGCTCCTTGGGATGTTTAAAGTTGTAGAAATCTTTTTGTAACCAAATCTGGCTTTAAACCTCTCCACAACAGTGTCACGGACCTGCCTGTTGTGTTCCTTGGTCTTCATAATGCTCTCTGTGCTTTAAACAGAACACTAAGAGCAGGTGCATTTATACGGAGACTAGATTACACACAGGTGGATAACATTTATCATCATCAGTCATTTAGGACAACATTGGATCATTGAGAGATCCTCAATGAACTTCTGGAGTGAGTTTGCTGCACTGAAAGAAAACGGGCCAAATAATATTTCACTCCCCACTTTTCAGTTATTTATTTTTTTAAAAAGTTTAAAATAAGCAATACATTTTGTTCAACTTCACAATTGTGTCCCACCCACTTGTTGTTGATTCTTCACTATAATATTAACATTTTTATGTTTATGTTTGAAGCCTGAAATGTGGGAAAATGTTGAAAAATTCAAGGGAGCCGAATACTTTCGCAAGGCATTGTATGTATTAAGCATGGAAAAAAATGTGCATATTTGTTTTCTACCAGATATATTTGCATCATCCCGAATCAGCGATGCTCATTTAACAGGGGGACGGCACCGGGGGCACATTCGGGGAAGACCTCCGTGAAGACAACCTGCCTTTTGGTGGCACTTCACAGTTGGATACCTCTTTGTGTATAAGGTGGAAAGAAAGGGAATCTTTTTCATGTAGACTGTAAGGCTGCTTTCACACATCCGGCTTTTGCAATGCGGCACAATCCGGCACTTTGCAGGAAAACCGCAATCGGTTTTTTTTGCTGCCGGTTGCGTTTTTCCTGCATAGACTTTAATTAGTGCCGCATTGTGCCGCATGGGCTTGCGTTCGGTCCGGTTTTTGCCACATGCGGCAGATTTAGCCGATGCGGCGGCCGGATGAAACGTTCCCTGGCACGTTTTTTGCTCCGGCAAAAAAAACTGCATTGCGCCGCATCCAGCCGATGCGGCGCTTTCCCCAATGCATCCCTATGGATGCCGGATGCGGCGCGATGCGGCAAAAACCGCATCCGGCAGCCGCATGCGGTTTTTGCCACTGCGCATGCTCAGTAGCATGCCGCAAGCGGCAAAAACCGGACGGGCCGCATGTAAAAAACTTATGCAAAGGATGCGGTGTTTTCACTTTATCCGTTGCATAGGCTTCACAGCCGGATTGAGCCGCACAGCTCAAACCGGATGTGTGAAAGTAGCCTAACAAAATCATCAGAGTTGGAGTGACTCATTTTTACCCTAGTTTGGCAGCATTCCTGCCCTTGCATTCACATATGAATGAAAACTCTATTTGGTAATTGCCAAGCTAACCCCCTCGGTTTCCTCCTCCTTATCTGCTTAGCTACATAGGTGCGTGCCTCTGGATTCACACTAAGTAGGATCTACAACTTTATCATCAGGCTCTATGTTGTCACACTCCTCCTCTTCCTGACATCACAGGACAGTATGCGTGCGCATCAGGTATCTGAGTCTCATCATCATCACCTCCACCCTCAGGGGTTATCGTCATTTGACAAGGATCTGGATACTGCTAGGACCCTACTTTGTCAAGGCCAAGATCCAACTCACAAAGATTTTGGGCATCAGTGCAGATGATTTCTTTTTTTTCAGTCTGTGAATCTTTGGAGCATACCTGTGATGCCCATGGGATAGAATGTGTAAATAGTTTTTGAGACTCACCCATGTGTGGTTCCCCACAGTCAGTTTGCTAGAAGGAGATTTGTGACGTGGGTGCAAACAAGTGTAATTGGACTGGCACCTCTGAGGAATGAAATGTGTGTGATGTTGAGGTGCAGGAAGAGGAGAAGAGGCCACTTGATCCATTCCAGCATCTGCTGTTTATCAGCCACATTTTAAAGTTGAACTGATTTGCGGCTGCCAAATAAATCTAGTGGAGTAGACTGTCCACTAACGGAAGTTGTTCTCATTTCTCTTGAGATGGAATGAGCTGGTGTTTGCTCACTAGGCCTTTGACTAACAGAACTTCCCACATGTACACCTCCAACAACACGCCTAATCCCCTTCCATGACAACCTTGTCATGATTTAACACTCATGGTTGATGTACCCTTCCACTTTTCAACAAATGTTTCACAAACCTACTCCCACACCTGTCAGACACCTGACACAAAAGATTAATTATTTCATTCTGTCAGCAGGGTTTTACTATGTAATCTGAAGACAGCATGCTGCAAGTGGTCACATACAGACTACAGCCAGGCGTTTCTTATCACAAATCTGTTTTTGTTTACCTGCAATGTGAGTTTAAGCTTCAGTAGCTTTATCATTAGTGGACTCGGTTGCATATGAGCTCAGTCCAACTCCACCCCTTTTTGTGATTAGTAGCTTCTGTCTATGGAAATGTATACTGAAAGCCTGATGTGGGCGGAGATAGCTCGCTAAGCTCTACTAAGTACAAAAACTAAATCTTTGATGTTGTTAGAACAGTAATCAAAGTGATAAAGCATTGGATTCAGTATCTCTTTGCCTATACCATGCTTCTCTTCGATGAGGTAGCAAAAACCTGCTGACAGATTCCCTTTAACCAGCATGCCAATATGATCTTATCTCCCACAATCAAAACTTGCCTTGCTGCTCCAGTCTAATAGGTTCAGTGTAACAAAATTATCAAAAGAGCATGGATGTACTTAAATAACAGAAACATACACTATACTAATTCATTTTTATAAGACAAAAATAATAATAGCAATGGAATAAGAGCAAGGTAAGCAAAACTACATAGAAAATAATGTAAAAAAAGAAAATTGCCAGAAGATTTGTTATTTCTTGTCTTAAGAAAATTGCTAGTGAATTCTTTAGGGTAAAGCAGTAACTTATTTAATGTGTTACAATTATGTTCAAGTAGAAAAGGGACAGGACTGTAAATTTACCTCCTCATGAGGGCTGAACGATTAAGGTTTCCAGTTAACCTTTCGACAACTACAAGAAGGTAACTCATTATGTTCTCAATATACTATATATAGTGATCCGTATCAAATCTGCTGAAATGAAAATTTCTTAAGTTGCGAATTTGGCATCTGGTTCTGTATAATTTTACTTCATTCCATGCATCCATTAAACTGGGAAATTAAAAAAAAAAAAGGTGCAGACTTTTCATAAATGCAGACTTATTGAAAAAGCATTAAGTGTAGGTTTAGGTTTAACTTATATTTATTACATATACTTACTATAAATGTAAGTTTCTCTATATGTGTAAGGCTCCTTGCGATTATGGAACCACTTGCCTTTTTCAACTTTAAAGATAATGACGAGTCTAATGGCATGCCTTAATGTATATACAGAAATGATATATGAGATCTATTTGTGTATTGTTATATTTATATTCTCC
Source organism: Anomaloglossus baeobatrachus (assembly GCF_048569485.1). NCBI lineage: Eukaryota > Metazoa > Chordata > Amphibia > Anura > Aromobatidae > Anomaloglossus > Anomaloglossus baeobatrachus. The sequence goes on along the minus strand of NC_134354.1, from coordinate 405,614,928 downwards.
TCGTTTTAATATGCATCTTTTTTTTCCAGTAGAGGAGAAGTTGGATATGTAAATATGTATGATTTACGTGTGTACATGCTTAAGTATTATATATACAGTCATATGAAAAAGTTTGGGCACCCCTATTAATGTTAACCTTTTTTCTTTATAACAATTTGGGTTTTTGCAACAGCTACAGTTAGGTCCAGAAATATTTGGACAGTGACACAATTTTCGCGAGTTGGGCTCTGCATGCCACCACATTGGATTTGAAATGAAACCTCTACAACAGAATTCAAGTGCAGATTGTAACGTTTAATTTGAAGGTTTGAACAAAAATATCTGATAGAAATTGTAGGAATTGTACACATTTCTTTACAAACACTCCACATTTTAGGAGGTCAAAAGTAATTGGACAAATAAACCAAACCCAAACAAAATATTTTTATTTTCAATATTTTGTTGCGAATCCTTTGGAGGCAATCACTGCCTTAAGTCTGGAACCCATGGACATCACCAAACGCTGAGTTTCCTCCTTCTTAATGCTTTGCCAGGCCTTTACAGCCGCAGCCTTCAGGTCTTGCTTTTTTGTGGGTCTTTCCATCTTAAGTCTGGATTTGAGCAAGTGAAATGCATGCTCAATTGGGTTAAGATCTGGTGATTGACTTGGCCATTGCAGAATGTTCCACTTTTTTGCACTCATGAACTCCTGGGTAGCTTTGGCTGTATGCTTGGGGTCATTGTCCATCTGTACTATGAAGCGCCGTCCGATCAACTTTGCGGCATTTGGCTGAATCTGGGCTGAAAGTATATCCCGGTACACTTCAGAATTCATCCGGCTACTCTTGTCTGCTGTTATGGATTCAATAAACACAAGTGACCCAGTGCCATTTAAAGCCATGCATGCCCATGCCATCACGTTGCCTCCACCATGTTTTACAGAGGATGTGGTGTGCCTTGGATCATGTGCCGTTCCCTTTCTTCTCCAAACTTTTTTCTTCCCATCATTCTGGTACAGGTTGATCTTTGTCTCATCTGTCCATAGAATACTTTTCCAGAACTGAGCTGGCTTCATGAGGTGTTTTTCAGCAAATTTAACTCTGGCCTGTCTATTTTTGGAATTGATGAATGGTTTGCATCTAGATGTGAACCCTTTGTATTTACTTTCATGGAGTCTTCTCTTTACTGTTAACTTAGAGACAGATACACCTACTTCAGTGAGAGTGTTCTGGACTTCAGTTGATGTTGTGAATGGGTTCTTCTTCACCAAAGAAAGTATGCGGCGATCATCCACCACTGTTGTCATCCGTGGACGCCCAGGCCTTTTTGAGTTCCCAAGCTCACCAGTCAATTCCTTTTTTCTCAGAATGTACCCGACTGTTGATTTTGCTACTCCAAGCATGTCTGCTATCTCTCTGATGGATTTTTTCTTTTTTTCAGCCTCAGGATGTTCTGCTTCACCTCAATTGAGAGTTCCTTAGACCGTATGTTGTCTGGTCACAGCAACAGCTTCCAAATGCAAAACCACACACCTGTAATCAACCCCAGACCTTTTAACTACTTCATTGATTACAGGTTAACGAGGGAGACGCCTTCAGAGTTAATTGCAGCCCTTAGAGTCCCTTGTCCAATTACTTTTGGTCCCTTGAAAAAGAGGAGGCTATGCATTACAGAGCTATGATTCCTAAACCCTTTCTCCGATTTGGATGTGAAAACTCTCATATTGCAGCTGGGAGTGTGCACTTTCAGCCCATATTATATATACAATTGTATTTCTGAACATGTTTTTGTAAACAGCTAAAATAACAAAACTTGTGTCACTGTCCAAATATTTCTGGACCTAACTGTATTTCAGTTTCATATATCTAATAACTGATGGACTGAGTAATATTTCTGGATTGAAATGAGGTTTATTGTACTAACAGAAAATGTGCAATCCGCATTTAAACAAAATTTACCGGTGCAAAAGTATGAGCACCCTTATCAATTTCTTCATTTGAACACTCCTAACTACTTTTTACTGACTTACTAAACCACCAAATTGGTTTTGTAACCTCATTGAGCTTTGAACTTCATAGGCAGGTGTATCCAATCATGAGAAAAGGTATTTAAGGTGGCCACTTGCAAGTTGTTCTCCTATTTGAATCTACTATTAAGAGTGGCATCATGGGCTCCTCAAAACAACTCTCAACTGATCTGAAAACCAATATTATTCAACATGGTTATTCAGGGGAAGGATACAAAAAATTATCTCAGAGATTTAAACTGTCAGTTTCCACTGTGAGGAACATAGTAAGGAAATGGAAGAACACAGGTACAGTTCTTGTTAAGCCCAGAAGTGGCAGGCCAAGAAAAATATCAGAAAGGCAGAGAAGAAGAATGGTGAGAACAGTCAAGGACAATCCACAGACCACCTCCAAAGATCTGCAGCATCATCTTGCTGCAGATGGTGTCAATGTGCATCGGTCAACAATACAGCGCATGTTGCACAAGGAGAAGCTGTATGGGAGAGTGATGCGATAGAAGCCGTTTCTGCAAGGACGCCACAAACAGAGTCGCCTGAGGTATGCAAAAGCACATTTGGACAAGCCAGTTACATTTTGGAAGAAGGTCCTGTGGACTGATGAAACAAAGATTGAGTTGTTTGGTCATACAAAAAGGCGTTATGCATGGAGGCAATAAAACACGGCATTCCAAGAAAAGCACTTGCTACCCACAGTAAAATTTGGTGGAGGTTCCATCATGCTTTGGGGCTGTGTGGCCAATGCCGGCACCGGGAATCTTGTTAAAGTTGAGGGTCGCATTGATTCAACTCGGTATCAGAAGATTCTTGACAATACTGTGCAAGAATCAGTCACGAAGTTTAAGTTACGCAAGGGATGGATATTTCAGCCATACAATGATCCAAAACACCGCTCCAAATCTACTCAGGCATTCATGCAGAGGAACAATTACAATGTTCTGGAATGGCCATCCCAGTCCCCAGACCTGAATATCATTGAAAATCTGTGGCATGATTTGAAGCGTGCTGTCCATGCTCGGTGACCATCAAACTTAACAACTGGAATTGTTTTGTAAACAGGAATGGTCAAATATGCCTTCATCCAGGATCCAGGAACTCATTAAAAGCTACAGGAAGCGACTAGAGGCTGTTATTTTTGCAAAAGGAGGATCTACAAAATATTAATGTCACTTTTATATTGAGGTGCCCATACTTTTGCACCGCTCAAATTTTGTTTAAATGCGGATTGCACATTTTCTGTAAGTACAATAAACCTCATTTCAATCCAGAAATATTACTCAGTCCATTAGTTATTAGATATATGAAACTGAAATAGCTGTTGCAAAAACCCAAATTGTTATAAAGAAAAAAGGTTAACATTAATAGGGGTGCCCAAACCTTTTCATATGACTGTATATATATATATATATATATATATATATATATATATATATATATATATATATATATATATATATATATATATTTTATTGTATATTATATATATTTTTTTTCATATATACATATATATATATATAGATATAGATATATATATATATATATATATATATATATATATATATCTGTATAAATATATATATCTCTATATACCTTTATATGTATATATATATATATATATATATATATATATATATATATATATATATATATATATATATTTATTTATATTTAATATGAGTAGTTTCAGTAAGATTTTTTCCTTGAAGAAAGGATTGTCCAGTCAAAAACAGATGGACATTTGTCCATCTGCAGAAAATAAGAGTAACTAGTTATTTCATTGACCTGCATCATAGCATCCCCCACGTCTGGTAATGCACACACTCCCTATATTATTATATTATATTAGTGCTTAGCCAACATGAGGGACGAGTTTTGATCAGTTTGTGGGAAAAAATACAATAGACTGTTGACTTCATCCCCCTCACTTTAAACTGAAAACCAGTGTTTCTGTTGGGTTTAAAAAGCCAAGAGGTCAAATGCTCTTTCTCTTTGACTACCTGCAGCACCAGGCGAGTATCATCCTCTGACAACGAGCATAATGGGAAAAGGGTATCAAACTCTCCTGTTTCTCACTGAAACTTCTCCACTAACCCCCTGCATCTTTCTGTTAAACCAAACCATAACCATTCCCTGTATTATTCCTTATCCCTTGTTGCAGCACTGCTACTAACCACTTGATCTTTAATAGGGACAGCGGGTGTTAGATGGGTGGGCTGCTAATTGTGTGTGTGTTTTAAGTAGCATGGGTGGTATATTATTGTTAATTGTGGGTTTCAATGTGGATTATTAAAAATGTATGGTATTACTAGTGTGGTACTGTGAGAGAGGGGAGCCAGCACGATCTGAAAATGGCATGCATCATATAAAAAGTGCAAATTCACAGCTTTATTCCAACTGTACTGTAATATAAATGAGATTTTTAGCAAATAATTGATCAATTTTTTGAGCCACCCCTGCCAACGTCACGGCAAATCTCAATAGGGGGGTCCTACTCTATATTCTGTATTTCATGTGCCATGTGGCCTCCTAGATAAAGTTAAAAGCAGAACCATAATGGAGCACACATACCTGTAACCTGTATATATAACCGCTTCTATGTTGCAAAGGAGGCAATTGTGGATAGAGGCCAGCCCAGGTCCCAGCATGTGGAGCAAGCTCTACAAATACCAGGACTATATCAGAACTGACCCTCCCAGTGCCAGACAGCAACCATTGATAAAGGCGGACCAGATCCAAGTATGGTGCTTAATAAGCAATGCCTGTGGAAAGGCATCCCCCACGCCTGGTAATGCACACACTCCCTATATTATTATATTATATTAGTGCTTAGCCAACATGAGGGACGAGTTTTGATCAGTTTGTGGGAAAAAATACAATAGACTGTTGACTTCATCCCCCTCACTTTAAACTGAAAACCAGTGTTTCTGTTGGGTTTAAAAAGCCAAGAAGTCAAATGCTCTTTCTCTTTGACTACCTGCAGCACCAGGCGAGTATCATCCTCTGACAACGAGCATAATGGGAAAAGGGTATCAAACTCTCCTGTTTCTCACTGAAACTTCTCCACTAACCCCCTGCATCTTTCTGTTAAACCAAACCATAACCATTCCCTGTATTATTCCTTATCCCTTGTTGCAGCACTGCTACTAACCACTTGATCTTTAATAGGGACAGCGGGTGTTAGATGGGTGGGCTGCTAATTGTGTGTGTTTTAAGTAGCATGGGTGGTATATTATTGTTAATTGTGGGTTTCAATGTGGATTATTAAAAATGTATGGTATTACTAGTGTGGTACTGTGTATAATAAACATTCTTTATTCGTATACAGGTTGGTCCTATTTAGTTGCCGTTCACATTTACATATAGCATAAGGAACAGAGAGTATTAAGGTGTTTTAGTATGGGAAATCAGTAATTAGCAGTCAAAGCTGACAAAAATTAGTAATATTGGAGAAGCATTAGAATCCAGCGGTAATTCAAAATCCAGAAAAAATGTAACTTTTATTTAATTCATGTAAAAAACTGAAATCAGTTCAAGTTTAGGCAATAGAAAATTCTACATATTTGACAAGGGTGGAGATGTAATGCTGATGCACGGACTACGCGTTTCAGGGACTAGTGTTCGCCTTCATCATGGTCAATGAAGGCGAACACTAGTCGCTGAAACGCGTAGTCCGTATGTACGGACTACGCGTTTACTACCTAAATATAAGCCATCACAGACAGCCATAACCTCGGAAGGCAGCGTGCAGATGAAATCCCACTCCACCAATTCAAACGAGTTTTATATCACTGTGACCCAGATGGAGGTATCCTTACATAATAGAGAGCTCTCCATGGTTGCAATAGTCCGAAGCAATTGCCAGGTATAACCAACTACGGAAACGCTCTAATTAGGACTATAGACTACATAGACCACTACTCCCACAGCAAAGGACGTGGTCTTGAAAAAGAAAAACCTGTAAAACCCAGGATTTCTTCCTCAACTTCTTTCTTCTTCTTCTGTAAATATTCTTCTGAAAAAAATTCTTCTGTGGAGTAACTTGGTGTGAAAAAGGCCCTGCGAGGCCAAAACATCCCTATCCTCTCTGTCACCCTACTAATGAATATACAAAAAAAATTATTTTGCAACAAAAAACCCAATTTTGTTTCATCTCCATAATTTTTATACAAAAAAAGAGAGAGTGCATTGTTTGTTACCTTGGATTTTAGATTACTGCTTGATTCTATTGCTTCTCCTCCAATTACCAGGTGCTGCTTCCACCCCTTCCTTACGCAACTCCCTGGAATAATTGTTATCACGATGAAGGGAAGGTAAGGCTACTTTCACACATCCGGCTTGAGCTCTGTGGCTCAATCTGGCTGTGCAAGCTATGCAACGGATGCGGTGAAAACACTGCATCCTTTGCATAAGTTTTTCCTTTGCGGCCAGTCCGGTTTTTGCCGCTTGCGGCATGCTACTGAGCATGCGCAGTTGCAAAAACCGCATGCGGCGGCCGGATGCGGTTATTGCCGCATTGCGCCGCATCCGGCCGCCATAGGCATGCATTGAAAAATGCGCCGCATCGGCCGAATGCGGCGCGATGCGTTTTTTTTTGCCGCACGAAAAAACGTGCCAGGCAACGTTCCATCCGGCCGCCGCATCGGCTAAATCTGCCGTATGCGGCAAAAACCGGACGGAACGCAAGGCCATGCGGCACAATGCGGCACTAATTAAAGTCTATGCAGGAAAATCGCAACCGGCAGCAAAAAAACCGGTTGCAATTTTCCTGCAAAGTGCCGGATTGTGCCGCATTGCAAAAACCGAAGGTGTGAAAGCAGCCTAAGCTGGCTTTTTTGCATTTCATCTTACTAGGTAATATTGTAGTTCCCCTTTGATATGGCAGACTTCCCTATTTAACAGTTCCCATCATAATCATTTAGTTTTTAAATAAATTATGTAATATTATACATATGGTACCTACCCAGTGAAAAATGTTGGTTATGTCCATATTTGAAACTTTATGCTAATATAAACTACTTACTTTCTGCAAACTGGAATCACCTATTTCATAAATTCAACTTTAATGTCATTTTTATTCTATATTGTCCCTATTTAAAAATTGAATCATAAAGTTTTACCTTGTGATGATAAATGATCTTGTAAAAGAAGTTTTGAGAATGCTCAGAGATAAAGGGCTGATCGCATACCTTCATCATATAGTCAAGGTCAGGTGAGCAGAGAAATAGAGGTCTTGATCTTGGCCACCTTTCACCTGCTTCATACCACATCATCTCCAATAAAAAAAGGCATTTCAATCCAATACTGGATCAAGGCAACATTCAGTGAACTTGGCAATAAACCATTTTGATTGAAAGATGTCCAATTGTTTAAAAAATGAGTATAGACAGAACAATATATATATATATATATATATATATATATATATATATATATATATATATATATATATATATATATATAAATATATATATATGTATATATATATATATATATATATATTGTTCTGTCTATACTCATTTTTATATGTTATACTGTTATTGATTTATGCTATTTTTAATAAGTGGCTAATTGTTAACATTATAGAGAATTTGAGAAAGATAAATATATTTATTATATATATATTGTGACGTATCAACCGGCTGTATTACAAAGGGCCGGTATGTTTTGCAGAAGCATGGGTGCTCTGCAATTTGAAGTTGGCTGGGACCTGTGGTTCCACAGGATTGTATTACATGCAGAGCCATGGAAGGGTGTGTGATGCTGATTACACACTCCTTACCACCTGTGGGTGTGGCTCCAGGGGTTAACGCAATCCTGTCTCTGAACCTGGGTGGAGTGTGTCTAGGGCAGTCTAGATAGAGACTAGCTCCAGACGTCCAGTGTGTGGACTGGAAACAAGTGAGAGCAGAGCCGGGAGCTCTGGGTGTATCAGCCTGCGTGGAGGCTGAACACAAGGCTCTGAAATTAAGTCTGAGATGAGTGCGGACAAGCCAGGCCAGGGCTGTAGGACCGAATCTCTCCTGGAGGAGAGATAGACAGGGGTCTGCAGAGGGCCCTGGGTGCTGGAAGGAACCTTGGCTAGAACTGTACACTGGCAGGAGCCAGAGAGTGGGGAAGTTGCTAAAACTTCCACTATGGACTTATAATGGACTGGATGCCCACAGTATGTTAAGAGCAGTTTATGCTGAGAGTGTTTTTAAATAAACTGCCGGAATTATTATAAAGAGACTGTGTACATGTGTTGCTGAAGCTACCTCACACGGCTGCAAGCGAGTGGAACCCCCAGGTTGCGGGATGCAACGTTACAATATATATATATATATATATATATATATATATATATATATATATAAATATTTATTTATTTATTTATTATTATATTTATTTATTTATATTTATTTATATATATATTTATCTTGCTCAAATTCTTTATAATGTTAACAATTGGGCACTTATTCAAAATAGCATAAATCAATAACAGTATAACATATTTCTTACAAATCTTGTTCTACATCTCTGTAATACACAACGAAATTGGTAAACCCCCAGTGCATATACAGAAGGTGAAATAAGTATTTAACACGACACCAATTTTCTAAGCAAATATTTCTAAGGCCTGAAACACACATCCGTGAAAATGCACGCATGTGTAATACGGGCCGTTTTTCAGGTTCATGATTCGTTTTTATGTCCATTTTTATGGTCCGTGTGGTATTTGTGTGAACAGCGTATGCTAACCATGTGTGCGTGTGTAATACCCGTATGTGCGTGAGATTTGTAACTGACATGTGAATGTGTTTTCCGTGTGAAATGTTCCGTGTGTGATGTAAAATGTGATTGATGAATACACGCAGACAGCAGACAGAGTCACGCGCTGAGAATGAACTCGGGTGAACTTCACCCGACTTCATTGTCATCCTGCGGCTCTGTCTGTGTCGCGTCCTGATTAGCGGTCACCCGTGAAGGACTCACCGGTGACCGCTAATCCCCTGAGTGACTGCAGTGAGCAGCGCGATTAGCGCTGCCGTCACTCAGGTTACCCACGGCTAGCTGGAGTCACCCACCCGAGACCGCAACTCACCTGTGACTTCATCGCTGTCACTCGGGTGACTTGCTGTCACAGTTGGAGGATCCAGCGGTGGCTGTGAGTAACCTGAGTGATGTCATCGCTGATCACGATACTCACATCATTTGCTGCGTGGAGCTGTCAGGAGCGGCGGTGTTCTTCTGCAGCTCCTGTCACCTTCATGTAGCAGAGCTGGAAGCGACGCGGGACCTCCGTGGATTACGCTGGACATGGATGGGTATTTGGGGCTTAATAAATTGGTGAACGAGGGTATTTGTTATTGTTTTTAATTGAAAATAAAGGATTTTTCATTGTGTGTGTTTGGGCTGCCATTAACTCCTTATTACCCCAATTGCCAATGCACCAGGGCAATTCGGGAAGAGCCGGGTAGAGTCCCAGAACTGTCGCATCTAATGGATGCAGCTTTTCTGGGGGGCTGCTGGCTGATATTTTTAGGCTCGGGGGCTCCCCATAACGTGGAGCTCTCCATCCTGAGAATATCAGCCTTCAGCCGTGTGACTTTACCCTGGCTGGTATCAAAATGGGGGGGACCGCACGTCGTTTTTTTTAATTAATTATTTTTTTTTTTTTACTGCACATTATAGACCCGTCCACCGGCGGCTGTGATTGGTTGTAGTGAGACAGCTGTCACTCAGTGTGGGGGCATGTCTCACTGCAACCAATCATAGGCGCCGGTGGGTGGGGAAAGCGGGGAATACGAGATTGATTAATGAGCGGCCGCCTTTTTCAAAATAGTAAAAGCCGCCGGAGTAGTGTGAACGCCGTTCAGGGCCACGCCGGTGATCGGGGATCGGTAAGTATGAGAGAGGGGGGAGACTGACCGACAGACAGAGAGAGGGACAGACAAGACAGAGAGAGACACAGACAGACAGAGAGAGACCGACCGACGGACTGAGGTAGATTGACCGACATACACAGGAAAAGAAAGAATGACCGATATCGCTAGAAAAAAGCACAAAACGTACACGGAGCATACTGAGATGCATCTGTGTCACGTACTTGTGCGCACATAACCATTGACTTTCATGGTGTCTGTGTGTGCGTGTTCCGTGCAGAAAACGGACATTCTGCCGTGAAAAACGGAAACACATATGGATGTACTGGTACATCACTGATCGTGTCACGGTAATCACCACCAGCTGCCCAATCTATCAAAATATAAAATCAATTAATCTGATTGCTACATGGCGTTGCAAGAAAAAAATTCCAATTACCAAAATTACGTTTTTTGGTTGCTGCAATAGTATTTTAAAATGCAATAACAGGCAATCAAAACAATCAAAACATTGCATCTGCACAAAATGAAATAATTAAAAATGGCAGCTCAAGATGCAAAAATATAAGCCATCAGTGAGCTCCAGATCCCAAAAAATGTGAATGCTGCAGGTCTCAGAAATGGCGCCAAAAGTGCTACTCTTTTTTGGACAAACTTCTGAATTTCTTTTAATTCTTAAGGTCCAGTCACACTAAGCAACTTACCAGTGATCCCAACAACGATAGGGGATAGGGGTTGCTGGTGAGATGTCACACTGCGACGCTCCAGCGATCCCACCAGCAACCTGACCTGGCAGGGATCGCTGGAGCGTCGCTACACGAGTTGCTGGTGAGCTCACCAGCAACCAGTGACCAGCCCCCAGCGCCGCGTGGAAGATGCTGCGCTTGGTAACTAAGGTAAATATCGGGTAACCAACCCGATATTTACCTTGGTTACCAGCGCACGGAGCTACACGTGCAGAGAGCAGGGAGCAGCGCACACTGAGCGCTGGCTCCCTGCTCTCCTAGTTACAGCACACATCAGGTTAATTACCCGATGTGTGCTGCAGCTACATGTGCACAGAGCAGGGAGCAGCGCACAATGCTTAGCGCTGGCTCCCTGCTCTCCTAGCTACAGCACACATCGAGTTAATTAACCCGATGTGTCCTGCAGCTACATGTGCACAGAGCAGGAGCCGGCACTGACAGTGAGAGCGGCAGAGGCTGGTAACAAAGGTAAATATCGGGTAACCAAGGACATGGCTTCTTGGTTACCCGATGTTTACTGTGGTTACCAGCCTCCGCAGAAGCCGGCTCCTGCTGCCTGCACATTTAGTTGTTGCTGTCTCGCTGTCACACACAGCGATGTGTGCTTCACAGCGGGAGAGCAACAACTAAAAAATGGCCCAGGATATTCAGCAACAACCAACGACCTCACAGCAGGGGCCAGGTTGTTGCTGGATGTCACACACAGCAACATCGCTAGCAACGTCACAAAAGTTGTTCGTTAGCAGCGATGTTGCTAGCGATGTTGCTTAGTGTGACGGGGCCTTTAGGATGCACTTGTACAATAGATAAGATAACATGTTTAGAGACAAAAAGGCACGGCATATCGCCTCATAAACACCAGACGAACAGTGAAATTTTTTTTTTTTTTAAAAAAAAAAAAAAAAAATGTAGTGGCCAGTGCCCAGTTCCGCGACCCTGGGGGAAGTCGCTTTTAAAAGGGAAGTATTTACAGGGATAATTATAAAGTTTTTGTTTCGACGCCACTTGCGGGTTGCGGTTATGTAGATGGAGCCGCCGCTGCACAGTCTCTCACTACTCGGGCTGAGGTTAATGGAAGCCTGGAGGTTGCGGCCCTCCGCATGTAGGGCCAGGCCCCAGGGGATAGATGATGGTGTTATTATTGCTTATTTCCATTAACAATGCTGGGGTGCAGAAAGAAGGTAGGCCACACAAAGGAGTTGCAGTGTAACTGGTTCTTTACTCACTGGGATGTTGCTGGCAACCCGATGGCGGCTGGTCCTCAGCACTGGTCCCCTTAGTTCCAGTGCCGGTGTGGTGACCTGGTTGCTTATTTCCCCTGCACCTGTCTCTGGTTGGTGGGTCCCCGTGGCTTGGAGTGTCTGGGGTCCCCTCCTGGTTGTTTCTCAGTCTTAGTCCATATGGCAGGTAGCTTTAATCCTGTGGGGTCAGTTTCTCTGTTCTGTTCCTCGTTTCTCCCCTCACTACTGTGTCCCGGACTTTACGATCAGTGAGGTCCTGAATGGTCCCCTCACCATGCAGATTTTATCAAGTCTGCCTGGAGCGTTTTCCTGACCTAGGGCTCTGTACCCCGTCGGTGCTATCGTTCCAAGAGTAGTCCACCGTACTCCTTTGGCAACCACACGCCTGAGCCTGACAGGTCACTCTTACACTCTGCCGTCAGTACTGTACGTCCGTCTCCTTTCACTTCCACTTACTGACTGTCTGGCCCCGCCTCCCCGGTTGTTGTCTAGTGGACTGGATCAGTTCCACCTCTAAGTGGCCATCCATTGGGTCCAACCCTATCCCGTCACCAGTTCTGGAGGGTAAAACAGGGATTAAAATTAAGGTTTTGATGTTACCAGCACTGGTCTTCTGGGTCCCTGGGAGTAGGACCTGCATCTATGACAAGATGCAGTTCCCTGTAGCTCCTGATGGCTTCAGGTGTGCTACATTTCCCCCAAAAAAGGGATGCATGGATGCTACAGTATTGAAACAAGCTTGTAGACAATTTTAACATTAGTTTTCCACAAGACAGGAATGAAGCATACAGTGTGCATCACAGATCTAGAATTCCAACCACAAAAATGTTGCGTCATCATCGCAGAAACATTAGCAGCAGCACCAGATCAAGTGGCAGAAGCAATTTTTGTGAGGTTTGGCACACATGTTTTAGACCATCGCATGCACCAGCTGAACAGAGTGCTAGTCTAACACGGTGAATGACTTGAGAAGATGGTGCAGGATTATCTAGCATTCAATATTTATGCCATAAAGGGGGGTAATGACCCTTTTGCATTTTGGTCTTCAAAAATGGAAGAGTGGCCTGAGCTTGCCAGTCACATCTTGAAAGAATTAGCAAGCCCAGCAGTCAGCATTTTCTCAGAACGTGTCTTCAGTGGTGCTGGCGATGTACTGATGGATAAGCGCATCTGGATGTCCCCTGAAAGTGGGAGCACCAGCCATATGTCTGTTTGTCATCTTGCTATTTCTGATGAAGGTAGAAATGGTCGTTCAGGCCTTGTTACAGGGTTGGTCCCACGCATCCATTTTGTGGCGTTCTTTAATTTGTACTATCGGCAAATTTTTGTAACTTTTCCTGTTGTCTGATCTTAATTTTTGGAAATAGGAGAGACTCCAAGTAGGGTTTCCAATTTGTCTTTTGCCTGTAGTGCCAAGGGTCTGGGAGCAACAGCCCTACACCTGTCTGTCATCATACTGTCTCTGGTGGAGGTAGAAATGCTGGTTCAGGCCTTGTTACAGGGCCGGTCTCATGCATCTATGTTGTGGCGTTTGACTATCTGTAGTCTGTGCCAATTGTTCCTCCTTTTTCTGTTGTCTGACCTTAATTTTTGGAAATGTAGGGTCTCAAAGTTGTGTCTTGACTGTACTAGCTGGGATGTGGGAGCAACAGGCATTAACCTGTCACTCATTAATGTTTGATTTAAAAATTGAAATGCCGGGCCACATCTTGTGTGTTGCATGGACCATACCTGACTGCTGTGCAAAGACACTATAGGACAATGGGAGAGGGGAATTGATGCCACTGTCCTGCTGTCTGCCTGAAATGCAGTCAGTCCACTGACTTTGAAACCTTTCTAGAGTTCGGGCCTGGTACTCACCCCTGCGGGGTGACTTTCTACCCATGTGGAGTCCTTCCCATGTGCTATGTTCCAAGTCTGACCATGAGGATCTGGTCACGGACAAACACCCACTTAATTTGGGCTAAGCTATCTGATGGGCTTGCATACTTTTCCTACTCGCTATACTACCCACTAGTACAGCTTTCAACACTCTAACTACTACTTCTGACTGATTAAGCCAGGATGGAGTCAGGTTGTATCTTGCAGCTGGCTCCTCCTTCAGTGGGTTGACCCAGAGAACTTAACTGTTCCCTGCCTAAGTCCTTGTGTCACTAGGGAGAAACATTTCTATTTATTAGGGAGCATTACCTAAACCAGCCACTAGATGGTCCCACTTACACTTTATACACAAATACATTACATACATTAACACAGTTCACATTATTATAACACAATGACGAACAGTGTCCTCGTACACAGGCCTAGTCACCCTCTTACACTCCTCCCCTTTTTAAATCTGGTTGTCCCAACCAGATGGCAGTGCAAAACACCAAACAGGAACAGAAAAATGGCATATAATATTAACAGTTTTCTTGACCTGGCATCAGGTGCTTGGTCTCTGAAGGAAATCATTGTGATCCTAGTACTACCCGGTTGGGACCCCAAAACAAAGAGTTCAGTTCTTACACTTATGGCCCTAAGGCCAGCATTTCAATACAGGGCCCGTATGCCAACAAGAGCACAGGGTTTACAGAGGATCACACACAAGAGTCCTTTTCTTGATAAGGCAAAATAAACCACGGATAGCTCAGGTGTAATTTGAGTCCACTATCTGGGCATATTGTCTTAAAATGTTGCAGACACATCATAAGGAGTTCAGGTTCAATTTGAGTCCACTTCTTGGCCAGATTTCTTAGGCTTTGTCATCACACGACCTGACAAGTCCTTGGGTCTTACGATTTCCCCCCTCCCCTTTGTGAACAACCATCACTGTGTCATGCCTGGGTAACTAAACGAAGAAGAAGTGGGTCCACCGATCAGAAATACTGCTGACTGACCCAGAGGAATGGACCTGAGTGGCTACCGAGACTTCACCACAACCACAGGAGGTGGAAGCAGACAGAACGCTTCTAAGTAACTGCCAGGAGGAAGCCCAGGAGGGTCCCAATATCTTTGCAGCCACAGGACAAAGAACAGGAGCCAGTGTGGATGAGGCATAAGCTGGTGCGGACTTGTGCAGGCTGGTTCCAGAAGCCACTGGAGGATGAAAGGTGCAGACAGGGTCTGGATTACACAGGAGAGATACAGGCGGGTACACCGACAATACAAGTTAGTTACAAAAGACAAAGTCATGGGATAGTACAGAGAGTGGGATAAAGAACAGGGACATTCCAACAGGGACCTTCCTCAAGAGAGGAGAATGCCTTATATAATGCCTTCTACGCACTGGCCTATTAAGAAAAGGGTGAGCAGCGCGGCTGCATCCTGAGCATGTTCCTAAGAGCCCTACTGTGCATGCGCGGGCCTCGGGAGCAAGGAGACGGACCAGGGAGCATGAAGCAGGAGGAACGGCGATGCTCCTGACGCATGGGAGTGGGGTTGCCAACAGAGAGACCCAGGAACCGCGGAGCAGTGGAGGAGAGCAGTGAAGAACGTCAGCAGTCTTGGGCTGGGGGCACGATGATATAACACACTGTAAGTGGCCCAATACTACCCGAAAAGAAATCTCACAGTCCAAAGGGGCATGGTTCAGGGACACAGGGGCACAGTTCATGGGACAAAGGGCACAGTCCTTGGCTAACAGTGTAGAGCCTTCTTGCATTTCATAGTCCTTCAAACCAGCAGGGGGTGCACAACATGTGCAAAGCAAACTGGTAGGGGGAAAACAAACAAATCAAACTTCGGCTGCTTCTGGCCAACTTTCTTTCTTTAGGGAGCCAAGTCTTCTGACCTGGCCCCTTT
Organism: Anomaloglossus baeobatrachus; assembly: GCF_048569485.1. Classification (NCBI taxonomy): domain Eukaryota; kingdom Metazoa; phylum Chordata; class Amphibia; order Anura; family Aromobatidae; genus Anomaloglossus; species Anomaloglossus baeobatrachus. The sequence goes on along the minus strand of NC_134354.1, from coordinate 405,599,294 downwards.
AGTGGGACGCCAAAAAGTCCCACAATCAAGCGTGTAACCAGCACAATAGGGGGGCACTGTGGAGTCAATTCCCTCCTATGGCCACTCACATATCTATATGACCGAGCTTAGAACATTTCCGCCCATCCGTGGCCTCTTCAGTGGAGTCCCACAACCGAAGTACCCAATACACATACAGTACATTAACAGGGGTACATTTGGTATCTCGAGGCTTTCTGGCTTCCTTAGTCCATCTTTGGGTACATCCACAGTCTCTCGATACTCTGAAAGTAGTAGATGTGTTCAGCTAATGTCAGTATTATCCGCATGGCACTGGCCGCATACCACCCTTGAGGTCCATCCACTTTCAGAAATACCATCCTAACGCTCCCCGAAAATGGGCTGTCTGGCCATAACAAGTGGCCATGCTCCACCATGGCATGATCCACAAAGATTCAGTGCTGGATTCTGGATTCCACAATATAACTGTGTCCTCATAGCGGGTCGTAGCAAGCGACTACCTCATCTGTGTCCAGCCTCTGGAACTGTGCTGTGGGTGATAGGCTTTGCTACTTTTCTCTCTGAGTCCTTCACCAGAGGTCTTTAACTTTCACGAGGCTGCGGCCTCCCAATTCACTTACGAGCTGTTTGACCTGGGTGTGGTATTCTTCCCTTTCCGCATAAGGTTTAGGCGGGCTTTGCACACTACGACATCGCAGGTGCGATGTCGGTGGGGTCAAATTGAAAGTGACGCACATCCGGCATCGCATGCGACATCGTAGTGTGTAAAGCCTAGATGATACGATTAACGAGTGCAAAATCGTCGTAATCGTATCATCGGGGCAGCGTCGGCGTAATCCATAATTACGCTGACGCGATGGTCCGATGTTGTTCCTCGCTCCTGCGGCAGCACACATCGCTGTGTGTGAAGTCGCAGGAGCGAAGAACATCTCCTACCGGCGTCACCTCGGCATCCGTAGGATATGCGGAAGGAAGGAGGTGGGCGGGATGTTTACATCCTGCTCATCTCCGCCCCTCCGCCGCTATTGGCCGCCTGCCGTGTGACGTCGCTATGACGCCGCACGACCCACCCCCTTAGGAAGGAGGCGGGTCGCCGGCCAGAGCGACGGTCGCAGGGCATGTGAGTGCATGTGAAGCTGGCGTAGCGATAATGTTTGCTACGCCAGCTATCACACGATATCGTACCTGCGACGGGGGCGGGGACTATCACGTGCGACATCACAGCATCGGCTTGCAATGTCGCAACGTGCAAAGGCGCCCTTAGAGTCATCCACACCCACCACTGGTCAAAACTCTGCCACTTTACCATTTGGTTCTGTTCCTGATCCCTCCACTCTAAGTAACTCTGTCTCACAAAATGGCAATGACCCATTCACCTCTAGGCATGCCATGCTGAAGTTCTGACCAAAACAAGAAGTGGCCGCTTCTGGCTCACCATCCCATTTCACTAGAATCCCCCCATCCCAGGTTGTCACTCACCAACAGGCGGGTCTTCATTTTCCAATGCGACCTCTCAAGATGAGCAACACGCCCCATGAACTGCCTTCTCCAGGCGTGGCATCACCTCCAAACAATGCCTTCTCCCTACTGTCAGTCGATCTTTTGTGATTTGGAGCTGCAGCGGCACCCAATATGTGCCAGTATTCTTTTTTTGCACTGCACCATCATCCATTTTACTTTTTATTTTTAATCATAATCTGGCTGCGAAGTTTTATTTGAAAGGGGTCTTCAGCGTGGCTTGCCGCATCTCTTGAAACAAAGGCTCATCCTGTCAGCTATGTTAGATGTGAGTTTATTATAACACAATGATGATCAGTGTCTTCAGGGCAGCAGTACACGGGCCTAGTCACCCTCTTACATTCTGAAATCCTGGCACAGTCTGAGCTCTGTATACACCAGAGGCTTAGAAGAGACAAATGTGTCACCTCCGGACATAACTCTCCTGACTTCAAAAGACCAACAAGGATACTTTTTGAGTAGAGATGAGCCACCCCCCTGGCATTCGAGTTCGGTTCGGTTCATCGAAAGGAGGCCCCGTTCGACGAATGTTCGACGAACCACTCGAACCCCATTGAAAACAATGGGAGGCAAACACAAACCCATAAAAACACATTATACATGTACACATACAGTTAATAAACATTGCCATAACACTTACAGGTCCCCGCGACACGTCCTGCACTCTGTCTCCCGTCGCTTTTCCTCCCGATAATCGCTGCGCCCTCCCGGTAACCAGCACTGATGATAGGACCTATCGTGATGTCAAAATAGCATGTGACCAGTCACATGTCTAATATCTCATTGGCTACAGACTGGTCACATGGCTAGATGTAATTGCTAGGTCCTGTCAGTGCATCTATCCGGTAAGCGGTGCTCGTTCGAGCATGTCCTTTTATCGTCGAAATGCTCTGGCACATGGTCGACTCCCCGTTCCTGCATGTGTGCGCTCTTTACAGAGTCAGCCCACATGCAGGGACTAGCTGTCAGAGCCGGTAAATAGCGGCACCGGGAATCACGTGATCGGAGCACTGTTGCTATGGTAACCCGCCTGTCAGCGGTGACGTCACCGCTTACAGCACACAGCTTCTGCTGACTCACTGAGTGATTAGACTGCACAGAGCAGCATCGTTCTTCCTCCTATGCAGTGCTGTCTGATGTAGCAGAGCTGCAAGGGTTGAAGAAGAAAGAAGACAGAAGACCATGGATCATGGAGGGCTGGCAGGGAGTAATAAACATGGAGTCTCTAAGTGTGTTTGTGTATTTATTTATATTAAAGTATTTTTTCTCTCTGTGGTGTCTTTTTTTTTAACCCTTTATTGGAGATTCTTAATGGCAAGGTCAAACTTGCCTGACATTAAGAATCTCTGCCTTAATACTAGCTAGTAAAACAAAGCTAGTAGTAACTCATTATTACCCTGCAAGCCACCCGGCTTCAGGGCTGCTGGAAGAGTTGGATACAGCGCCAGATGATGGCGCTTCTATGATAGCACCATTTTCTGGGGCGGCTGCGGACTGCAATTCGCAGCAGAGGGGCCCAGAAAGCTTGGGCTAACCTGTGCTGACGACTCCAATCCCCAACTGCCTAGTTGTACCTGGCTGGTCACAAAAATGGGGCGAAGCCCACGTCGTTTTTTTTTTTTTTAATTATTTCATGAAATTCATGAAATAATTAAAAAAAGGGCTTCCCTATATTTTTAGTTCCCAGCTGGGTACAAATAGGCAGCTGGGGGTTGGGGGCAGCCGTACCTGCCTGCTGTACCTAGCAAGCATACAAAAATATGGCGAAGCTCACATCATTTTTTTTTTTAGTTTTTTGGCAAAAAAAATAAAAAATGCTTCCCTGGATTTTCCATTGCCAGTGAAGGTAACACCAAGCAATGGGGGTTAGCAGACAGTAGCTGCTTGGATTACCCTTAGCTAGCAATACAAAAAGTGCAGCGGGAGCCCATATATATTTTTTTTAATTATTTATTTAAATAACTAAAAAAAAAAATGGGCTTCCCTGTATTTTGATTGCCTTACATCACAGTACTGTAACAATAAATCATTAAAAAAAATGACGTAGCGCTTTGCTGTATTTTTGATTCTCAGCGCAGATAAAGCAGACAGCTACAGGTTGCCACCCCCATCTGCCTGGCTTTACCTTGGCTGGCAATCAAAATACAGGGAAGCCCATTATTTTTTTTATTTAAAAAAATAGATTAAAAAAAAAAAAATGACGTGGGGTCCCCCCATTTTTGATAGCCAGCTAGGGTAAAGCAGACAGCTGTAGCCTGAAAACCACAGCTGGTAGCTTTACCGTGGTTGGTGATCCAATGTGGAGGTCACCCCAGGCTCTTTTTTTATAATTATTTTATAAATAATAATTACAAAAAAAAAAGTAGGGTCCCCCCAAATTGGATCACCAGCCAAGGTAAAGCGGACAGCTATGGTCTGGTATTCTCAGGGTGGGAAGGTTCATAGTTATTGGCCCTTCACAGCCTAAAAATAGCTGGCCGCAGGTGCCCCAGAAGTGGCGCATCCACTAGATGTGCCAATCCTGGCGCTTTACCCCAGCTCATCCTCTGCACTGGTGCAATGGCAAACGGGGTAATAAATGAGGTTGATACTAGCTGTAAGGTCACCTGACATCAAGCCCAGCAGTTTGTGATGTCATGGCATCTATCAGATACCCAACATCACAAACTGTCAGTACTAACTAAAAAAATAGACAAAAAAAATGTATTTGAAAAAACACTCCCCAAAACATTCCCTCTTTCACCAATTTATTGTAAGGAAAAAAAAATAAGGGGGTCCCACGACGACTCTGGACCGTCTAGAATATGGGGGGACACGCTCAAGGAACGTATCCCCCATTTTCGAGGAGTGCAGACCCTCCATGTGAGGAGTGTGGGTGCAATGAATCTGCACCCACTCTCCCCGGGTCCACAGCAGCAGAGTCCATGTCGTAACTGTTGCTACCAAAGCTGCAATGCCCTGCTCATGAGGTAAGGGCATGCCTAATCAGGAGAACTATTCTACATTTCCAAATATTGGTATTTGCTGATATTATTGCTATTCCACCTACTATATATTGGGGATAGGATCTTGGAGATGGAATACCCCTTTAAGTCCAGTTATCCAGCTGAATGAATACTTAACAACAAAGCTCGCTATTTAGATGTGTTTTCTTGTGGCGTATAACGGACTCTCATGTTTGGTAGTCGTTCAGCAGGGAAACTATAATAGCAAATACCTCCATTTGGAAATTTAATATAGCTCTCCTGATTAACTATGTTCCTTCCCTCATGAGCAGGGCATTGCAGTAGCTTATGTATGCATGGTTACCACCATTCATAGAGACGGTGGTTGCTCTTGGTTGTAACTGTTGCTACCAAAGCTGCAATGCCCTGCTCATGAGGTAAGGGCATGCCTAATCAGGAGAACTATACTACATTTCCAAATAAAGGTATTTACTAATATTATTGCTATTACACCTACTATATATTGGGGATTGGATCTTAGAGATGGAATAGCCCTTTTTAAGTCCAGTTATCCTGCTGAATGAAAACTAAACAACAGAGCTTGCTATTTAGACATGATTTCTTGTGGCGTATAACGGACTCTCATGTTTGGTAGTCATTCAGCAGGGCAGCTATAACATCAAATACCTCCATTTGGAAATGTAGTATAGCTCTCCTGATCAACTATGTTCCTCATGAGCAGGGCATTGCAGTAGCTTACAGATGCATGGTTACCGCCACTCACTGTCTGAACACAGGAAGCAGATTTCACAACCGCTCTGTGCATGCGGCAGTGTCTATTGTAAAAGAGGGGGCCGCGGAAGATTAATGCTGCACAGGTTCCGTGGGACACTGGGGAACACCGGTGGGGTTATAGGGGGTTACCTGGCAGGGCCTGGGGAGGAGTTTTCTGTCGCATGTGTCATGGCACATGCGACAGAAATCAGAGGAGTAGGGTGAATGCGGCCGGCGCGCTGCAGCGCGCGGCCATCTTGGATTTCCGGGAGGGGGGCGGGGGGGCCACTTTGGCGACACCGGGGGACCGGAGGGGACCGGGGAGGAGATTTATCTCCCATCTGACATGTTTGTTCATGCCAGATGAGACATAAATAATTTTTTACCGGCGCTGTCATTTACTATAACGTGATCATCGGTATACGGTGTATACCGATGATCACGTGAGTGGGGACCAGAAAAACTGGCCTGAGTCATGATCTCCAGGGTCTCAGCTACCCCCTGAAACCCCAGAGATTTTCTGACGCTGGGGGGCGCTATTCACTTATTTCTGCCGGTTTATAAACGGCAGATCAGAATAAGGCTACATTCACACGACCGATCCGTTTTTGCGGTCCGCAAAAAACGGTCCATTTTTTTCACGGATGCATCCATGTGGCATCTGTTTCCGTTCTGTATACGGTCCGTATGTCATCCGTTTGTCATCCGTGTGCTTTCCATTTTTTTGTATACTGCAAAAAAACTGAAGGAGGGAAAATACATAAATTTACCCAGGATCCATAGCTTCAACATACATGAGGCGGTCACATGTTCACTCTAGTACCATTTTCTACTGCTTTTCAAAGCGTAGAGCGCTCTGGTGATTTTCCTGTGCTTGTACACTTCATATCAGTCTTTTCTGTCTTTCATGTGGCACTAAGGGGTGCTTAGCTTTGTATTTAGCCAACAAAATAAATAAATTTAAAAAAAAAATGATGTGGGGTTCCCCCTATTTTTGATAGCCAGCAAGGGTAAAGCAGATGGCTGCAGCTTGCAGACTATAGCTGGCCGCTTCACCTTGGCTGGTAATCCAAAACTGAAGGCACCCCACGCTGCTATTTTCAATTAAATAAATAATTTTAAAAAAAATACGTGGGGCTCCCCCCAAAATTGGATTACCAGCCAAGGTAAAGCGGACACCTGGGGTCTGATATTCTCAGACTAGGGAGGTCCATGGTTATTGGACTCTCCCCAGCCTAAAAATAGCAGGCCGCAGCCACCCCAGAAGTGGCGCATCCATTAGATGCGCCAATCCTGGTGCTTCGCTCCAGCTCATCCCGTTGCCCTGGTGCGGTGGCAAACGGGGTAATATATGGGGTTAATACCAGATGTGTAATGTCATCTAGCATCAAGCCCTGGGGTTCGTGATGTCAGGCGTCTATCAGATACCCAACATCACCAACCCAGTCAGTAATAAAAAAAAAAATAGACGACAAACACATTTTTATTTGAAAAAACACTCCCCAAAACATTCTCTCTTTCACCAATTTATTAGAAAGAAAAACAAATCCAGGTCTGGTCTAATCCAAGGGGGTCCCATGACGATCCACACCATAGTCAATGTCCCAGTCAATGAAGAACAGAATGTTCCATATTGGCTGGGAGAGCAATGCAGTGACCTGAGCTAACATCAATAGGTAAGCCCAGGTCACTGCAGGGGATGACGAGCGCTGCTGTCAGGAGGATAGCGAGGTACATTACCTGCGGTGATCGCTGCACTCCTGATAGCAGAGCTGTCACTGCAGGGCATGACAAATGCTGCTGTCAGAGGATAGCTAGGTACATTACCTGCGGTGATCGCTACAATCCTGATAGCAGAGCTGTCACTGAGTTCAATGACCACCGCCTTCACAACCAAGTATCACAGGTGCCTGTGACGTGCTTTGCTTTGCTTGGATACCCGATATTTACCATGGTTACCAGCTTACCGCAGGCTGCCAGCGATGGCTCCCTGCACACGTAGCTGTAAAAAGCCACTCTTTTGGTGATTGAACCGTTGTCGAATGTAACTCGAACTCTCAAACTTTTAGCAAATCGTTCGAGTTCGTCGAACGACTCGAACACCCCCCAAAATCACTCGAACATGAAATTGGCGAACCTCGAACATTGCTCATCTCTATTTTTGAATCCAAAGTTTATGTGTAAATATTTAGGTGTGTGTGACAGGTGTAGGTCCTACAGTTATGGGAGACACATTTTTAGCATTGTGATCCAAAGAGGAATTATATACATGTTCTTACACAACTTTGTGATCTGCGCATCGGCCCCAAATAATATCATCAAAATGTATGGGGTTGTATAAGCCATATTTTCTATCTATAGAAAGCTAAAATCAGGATAGGAAATATGGCATTAATCTATTCCACCTGGGTCCTCCAGGGGGCAGAGATCCTGAAAATCAAGTATCCCATAATTTTTGGGAAAAAAGCCACATCCCATTGACCAGCCCTCACCTGAGGTCACCAAGGTGGGAGGGACTGTTGTGGGAGGGACTGTTGTTTAATAAATACAAATTCTGAGTATTGATCAGTGTTCAAAGCTTGAAGATACAGTTCACATTAGGATTGTCCCATTTTCCCAATTGGAGACTTGAAAGAACGGAATACTGAAAATCACTGGGTGGAGAAGAGGTTAAACACCTGCCCATGGAAAGCTAATATTTAAATTAAAAAAAAAATCATATTTTTAAAAATTAATTTTTAAACTTTTTCTTGTTTTACTAGTCTTTTTAGGTGACTTGAAGCTGATAAAGTCTGATTGATTCTGCAGTTCAGAGTGATGCTTCAGCACCACACTGTACAGCAGAAACGCTCATCTCCTTTGAAAACTGGCACTTAGCCGGCTTTCACAGGAAATATATCATAACAGTGACAGGGATCATCAGAATACCTTAGGCTGTTATGACAGCCCATCGGCACCAGGGAATGACGTGTTCCCCAACTTTGGATGGTAAATAACGGTTTCAGAGATTGACAGTGGGATTTAACAAGTTAAATCAGACTGTCAGCTGCACCACTGTTACTAGCATCAGATCAGCTGACATGTGTGGAGAAACATGTGGGCTCACCCGCATTAACCCCTTCACTCCCGAGCAATTTTCCGTGGTTTTTTTTTTTGCTCCCCTTCTTCCAAGACCTGTAACTTCTTATTTTGCTGTCAATCTTGCCATATGAGGGCTTGTTTTTTTTTTCAGCATGAATTGCACGTTTAAGTGAAACCATGAATTTTACCATATAGTGTACTGAAAAACAGCAAAAATATTCCAAGTTCGGAAAAATTGCAAAAAAGTGCGATTGCATGATTGGTTTGGGGGCATTTTATTCACTGTGCTCACTATATGGCAAAACTGATGTGTCAGTGTGAGGCCTCATGTCATTATGAGTTTGTAGATACCAAACGTGTATAGGTTTACTTTTATATAAGAGGTTAAGAAAATGCAGATGCTCGTCCTAAAAAAGTGTTACACTTTTTGCGCTTCTTTCCGTGCCCGTAGCTTTCTTATTTTTCAGGATAAGGGACTCAGGGATGGCTTATTTTTTGTGTCTCGAGCTGACATTTTTAATGGTACCATTTTTGCCTAGATGCTACATTTTGATCCCCTGTTATTACATTTTGCGTAATATTTGCGAAGACTAAAAAACGTAATTTTGGCGCTTAGAATTTTTTTGCCGCTACGCCGTTTACCGATCAGATTAATTGATTTAACATTTTGATGGATCGGGCATTTCTGAATGCGTCAATACCAAACGTATATATATTAATTTTTAAACCCTTTAATTTTCAATGGGGCGAATAGGGGGTGATTTGAACCTTTAGGGTTTTTTTTTAATTTTTTAAAACTTGTTTTTTTATTTTTTTTTTTTTATTTCACTAGTTTCCCCAGGAGACTATGAGGATCGCTGATTCATTTCTGGTTATCAGAGCTGCACAGCTCTGATCAGCAGAAATGCATTGTTCCTGTTAGAGCCGCAGCTCTGTCGCCTATAACAAGAACTATGTCATGATAGCAACAGGAGTCATCACATGACCTGTCGCTACCATGGCAACCATTGGCTCCCCGTGATTGGTCACGGGGCCTCCTATGGCGGCAGGGAAAGGAGATTTCCCTGCCGTGGCCCTTTAGATCGCACTGTCACATTTCGACAGCACAATTCAAGGGGTTAACAGCTGTGGGTGGATCACAAATCCACCCGCGCCTGTTAGCTGCACATGTCTGCTGTTCAAATCAGCAGACATGTGCAGGGATCATCGCCGTTTCACCGCAGCAGCCGGCAGTGATTACGTTTTCATGATTTAGGACATACTGGGATGTCCTTGGTCATGAAGGGGTTACAGTGAGTGTGCTGGGACTTCGTGTAATTTGGAGGCCTGTTGATAAGTAGAGAGGCAAACTTTAACTGTTAGAAATCAACCTCATTGTGTACAACGTGTCACGGTGGGATAGCTTTTATGCTCTTTTGATCAAAATAGTGTAAACTAAGTACCCTATGTTATTTATATGTAATATTACTAGTGTGACAGTTCACTCACTGTATGTAATTGGGTTACTCACTTTGCTTTGTCCACAAGGTAGCAATGGTTTATAATACAGCACATCAACCAGCACAGGTTAAGGAGAACAGGAGCCTTCCTTCGGCTTTACAAAAACGTAAATACACAGTGTACAGCAGTTTGTTTACCTTATGGTATGCGCGCACAGGTTCCAGTACACTACTCAAGTATCCCACTGACCCCGACCAGTATTCCAACACTGATTTCAAGTCCATACCTTTAGAGCATCAAAGCACATCCATACACTGACCCCTGTCAGCCAAAGCGAAGCCTCTCTTCTCCCAAGCAGTCCCTTCAGAGAGACTATATCTTTCCACAGTTTAGCAGCCTCTAAAAATCAACTTCTTTCAGTGCACACACTCTCTCAGTGGCTTCATTTCACAGATTGCCAAGTGCCATACAGTCTCATTAAGATACATGAGACACACCCATGGTGGTATGTGGATAGTCAGACCCGCCCATCTCTCCAGCTATCCTTACAATCTGGCTCTGATACGCCCTAGCAAAACTTGTGTCATTACAAGTGTCAGAATGGACATCCAAGTTTACACCACTTCTATCATACATACAGTTAGGTCCAGAAATATTTGGACAGTGACAAAAGTTTTGTTATTTTAGCTGTTTACAAAAACATGTTCAGAAATACAATTATATATATAATATGGGCTGAAAGTGCACACTCCCAGCTGCAATATGAGAGTTTTCACATCCAAATCGGAGAAAGGGTTTAGGAATCATAGCTTTGTAATGCATAGCCTCCTCTTTTTCAAGGGACCAAAAGTAATTGGACAAGGGACTCTAAGGGCTGCAATTAACTCTGAAGGCGTCTCCCTCGTTAACCTGTAATCAATGAAGTAGTTAAAAGGTCTGGGGTTGATTACAGATGTGTGGTTTTGCATTTGGAAGCTGTTGATGTGACCAGACAACATGCGGTCTTAGGAACTCTCAATTGAGGTGAAGCAGAACATCCTGAGGCTGAAAAAAAAAGAAAAAATCCATCAGAGAGATAGCAGACATTCTTGGAGTAGCAAAATCAACAGTCGGGTACATTCTGAGAAAAAAGGAATTGACTGGTGAGCTTGGGAACTCAAAAAGGCCTGGGCGTCCACGGATGACAACAGTGGTGGATGATCGCCGCATACTTTCTTTGGTGAAGAAGAACCCGTTCACAACATCAACTGAAGTTCAGAACACTCTCAGTGAAGTAGGTGTATCTGTCTCTAAGTCAACAGTAAAGAGAAGACTCCATGAAAGTAAATACAAAGGGTTCACATCTAGATGCAACCCATTCATCAATTCCAAAAATAGACAGGCCAGAGTTAAATTTGCTGAAAAACACCTCATGAAGCCAGCTCAGTTCTGGAAAAGTATTCTATGGACAGATGAGACAAAGATCAACCTGTACCAGAATGATGGGAAGAAAAAAGTTTGGAGAAGAAAGGGAATGGCACATGATCCAAGGCACACCACATCCTCTGTAAAACATGGTGGAGGCAACGTGATGGCATGGGCATGCATGGCTTTCAATGGCACTGGGTCACTTGTGTTTATTGATGACATAACAGCAGACAAGAGTAGCCGGATGAATTCTGAAGTGTACCGGGATATACTTTCAGCCCAGATTCAGCCAAATGCCGCAAAGTTGATCGGATGGCGCTTCATAGTACAGATGGACAATGACCCCAAGCATACAGCCAAAGCTACCTAGGAGTTCATGAGTGCAAAAAAGTGGAACATTCTGCAATGGCCAAGTCAATCACCAGATCTTAACCCAATGGAGCATGCATTTCACTTGCTCAAATCCAGACTTAAGACGGAAAGACCCACAAACAAGCAAGACCTGAAGGCTGCAGCTGTAAAGGCCTGGCAAAGCATTAAGAAGGAGGAAACCCAGCGTTTGGTGATGTCCATGGGTTCCAGACTTAAGGCAGTGATTGCCTCCAAAGGATTCGCAACAAAATATTGAAAATAAAAATATTTTGTTTGGGTTTGGTTTATTTGTCCAATTACTTTTGACCTCCTAAAATGTGGAGTGTTTGTAAAGAAATGTGTACAATTCCTACAATTTCTATCAGATATTTTTGTTCAAACCTTCAAATTAAACGTTACAATCTGCACTTGAATTCTGTTGTAGAGGTTTCATTTCAAATCCAATGTGGTGGCATGCAGAGCGCAACTCGCGAAAAATTGTGTCACTGTCCAAATATTTCTGGACCTAACTGTACTATCCACCTTGTTACACTAGTTATTTTTGTAGCACTCCTTAGGCATCAGATATCAGGTGCCACAAAATATGTAACCAACAGTGGACAACCCAAACCCTGGAATACCAGTGCCAGTGACAGCACAAACATACAACTCCTTCTCCCTGCCTGGAGACAGCTTAGAGATGGGCCTTATGGAAGCCACCTATTGGTAGGAGCTCATCCAATCCGTAAGCTAGAAATCCAGGAGAAGGAGGGGCTGGAGTTCAACAGAGGGATGGCGGAAACTGGAGTCAGTTGGAGGGAGGGGTTACGCTTGAGAGGACGTTAGTACGTTGTGATGAGGTGAAAGTGAGAGAAAGTGAGGAGAAAGGTGTTAAAACCTGAAGAAAGAACTGGAGCTAAAACAGGAGGAGAGTTCCTGTGGAGTAAGGATCCAGTACTCATGGATCCGAGGGTTGCCAGACGAGTGCAGGACCAGTACTCACACAACTAAGCACAAGGCGAGGTGCAGAACCCTTGAACGGGAGTACGCGTCAAGCTACCTGTTGAAGCTGCCAGGTGAGGGGATCATCAGGGTCCCTCACCAACCTGAGTGTCCGGAGCAAAGCAGCAAAGAGGGGACCTGGGGACAGGGACAGAAGTCCAACCCATTAAAATTGTCCAGGCTGCCTGCTATACGGGACAAGACTGTGAAACGGTGGGGATCCCAAGACGCTTTAGGCCACGGGGACAAATCAAAAACTAAATTGTGCACAGAGGATAGCTCACCAGGTCACCAACTGGCACTGGGAACCAAGGGTGAGGGAATACCTGAAAACCAGCATCACCAGAGCACTTGTACCAAAACAGTGAGTAAAAAACAGTTTAAACTGCAGCCACTGTGTGTTTTGAATCCTTTCTACATTGGTGCATCATAAGCTCACACTGCACACTACTACCACCATCATCCTCTTCAGGGGCCTAGCTCTACTTGCGGAGGACCTGAACATCTAAGCTGCATTAAGCCTGCTTAACTGATTTGCTTTACCTTACAATTAAGCATACGATATCGTATGCGATGTGACACGTCTCCATCGTATGTGCGACACGTTTAATTTGTTGATCGTGTTGCACAAACGATTATTTGCCGTCACATGTACTTACCCTTCCATACGACATCGATGTGGGTGGCGAACATCCACTTCCTGGAGTGGGAGGGACGTTCGGCGTCACAGCGACGTCACGCGGCAGCCGGCCAATAGAAGCGGAGGGGCGGAGATGAGTGGGACGTAAACCTCCTGCCCACCTTCTTCCTTCCGCATTGCCGGCTGTCACATGCTACTACATCACTAACGATGCCGGATGTGCATCACTTATGACGTGACCCCGCCGACACATAGTTAGATATGTTGTAGCGTGTAAAGCCTGCTTAATACTACCTGCCCCAGGAAGAATACGCAGTGGCGGCTCCTGCAAAATAGCTGCAACCTGCAAGTGGCGTAGTCAAAAACTCTTTTATTTATTTTACTTTTTTTTTTTCCATTTATTTTCACCCTTATTCGGATCGACCCCCAGGGTCACGGAACTGAGCTTCGGACGAAACCACGACTCCCCTGGACACCGCACGCTCGGGACCAAGTATCCCACTGCCCTGGGACGTCACATTTACTTCCTACAGGGTATTGCTAATTTTGTTTTTGCTCCAGGTTCTATATGCCTATACAGTTTCATGCATTTGCCATTGACTTTCACTGTAGTAAAAATCCACCCACATGCACACAGTCTTTTGATGAATTTGGCACAGTGATATAATATACCACCTTATTTCAGAAAATAAACTAAGGACTCCTTAATACATAATATTTAGAGGCAGTTTAATTGTTTGGTGACATTTTTTCTTTTCTTACTTTTAAAACTTGCATTTTACCTGCTTTTGTTGTCAACGTCCCATATCAGAGATTGGCAAAAGAGATGAGCAGACCCAAACGGTAAAGTGGCGTTGGTACCGAATACAGATTTTTTAAAAAAAAATTAGTGTTCTAGTTTGACATTCGGATGCTTTACATACGCTGACCATTCAAATGAGCATCGCTCTCGGATGCACTTGGTGCTCGGTCCAATGCGAGCTGCATGGAGTGTTTGAATGCCTTTCAGTGTTTGAATGCAAAAACAGCAATAACGGATGTGGTGTGTACAAAAAAAGGGGGAAAAACTCTCCCACTTTACTGCTATGTTTATGGCTGGCTGCATGTGGGTGTAGAGACGACCTGCCCAATCACTGACTTCCAATGGCGTTTGGGTCAAATCCGGGTCCAGAACTAAACTTTATCTAAAGTTCTGTTGAACTTGGACTTCAATGGGTCAGTTTATCTCTAGTTGCCAATTAAGGGGCCACATAGGAGACTGTAACTGCTTTGGAGAGCAGAACTTAACTCTACTTACTATTATTATTGTTATACAGTACATACTTTTTTACAACTTAATATTGAGCAGAATTAAGTTTGTTATCTAGCTGCATGTTACAATTGGGTTTATTGTAAAGATTATGCTTACCAATAACAGCTAATCAGAACCATACAATTCACTATTTTCATAAAGTTTATGAACAATAAATGACACTAATCCTGTTAGGCTCACCTCACATCAGCGATATTTTGCCGCAAAACCGGATCTGTCACAAATTTGTTTCGGTTCAATTAATTGCCAATGGAATCGTGGCAAGATACACAACCGCATGTGACCGCATCTTGCCGCGATTCTATTGGACATGAATTGAACTGAAACACATTTTTGACGGATCTAGTTTTGCAGCAAAATACCGCTGATGTGAGGTGAGCCTTATTCATTCCTTGTACCTTGATCAACAACTCCAAACACAGTATAATGCCCTGACAGTTCTCCCACAAAGTATGATGTATGAAGTATGATGTCCTTACTCAGTCATTAAAACAATATCTCATAAAACAGTACCATATCCCCACAAAGCCCCACACACACTGATATCTCCACACAGCCCCCCATGGAGTATGATATTGTACCGCCCCCTGCCAGCAGCCGGGCTACCACTGCTGCTCGGATCCGGATCCACGTGGCTTGAGGGATCTCCGGACCCGGGGGTCGCGCGGCCACTCAATTAAAAGAAGGGGGGAAGATATGTACAGGGGTTTTTTGGAAAGTTCGTGACACCACCCACAGTGCGTGGTAATGTGAGGGACCACTGCTGCTGTTGGAGAGCCCAGTGACGATCATGTGGCAGCCTGATGTTTAACCCCTCCGTGGATAGGGGGTTTGTGTCCCGGGGCCCGTTGATGGTTGAGATGGTATTTGGGTGCCGTGGGGGATAGGAACAGGGGTCTTCAAGGTACTCACTCAGCCTTGAAATAACTACACCGACAGCTTACAAACCAGAGTTCTGAGCACCACTGCAGTCTGTGGGGAGCCCGATTGGATCCGTGCCCTTGGTGTTGCTGTTAGCCTGTGGCCCTGTCCTTGGCACCTTCTTCTCTGTTGGGTATAAAACTCTTCGGGTCCCGCTCACCCATATGGCTAATGGAGTGAGCTTGCTCTCAGGGTTCACGCATAGGATTTCTTTGGACTGTAGTGGGAAACTCCTATCCTATCGGTGCGCTAGTACCCCGATTTTGGAGCTGGTTGGGGATGACACTTGAAGTTTTCATCCCCGTAGGGTAAATTACCGGAACGCATGAAGCTACTTTCCGGCCTGGGGTCCACGTATCCCGTCATGCCCTGGCCCCTGCCTGGTGATAGTTCAAGGCTTCCGGCTGCCCTCTTTGGCTGTTCGTGCCCCTTGACACTACCCCCTGTGACCGGGGTTCTAGCTTCTACCAGGCCCAGACCAACGTCTGCCACCTAGTACTACGAAAGCCTTGCTCCGTGGCCTCTCCTCACCAGAGTCACTTCCTTCCTCCTCTCCAGCTCAACTCTCTAGCTCAACTGTCACTTCCCTCACTTTCCCCTCAGCAACCCCCGATGTGGGTGGCCCTATTCCCTTCAGGTCCCCCAATGGTGTGTCTGGTGGGTAAAGTGCAAAGTGTTCCTAGGATTTTGATTGGCTAAGCTGTTAGCAACACCAAAGGACCAGGACCCGTAACCAAGGAGGGTGGATACTGTGCAGAAGGGTAGATTGCACAACACCCTGCGACGACCTGATAGGCCAGGGCGTCACACATGCATATTGGGGGCATTATTACTTTCTAGGGGCAAAATGTGGGCACTGTTTTCTAGGGCACTTGCACATGTCATTTTATATTTTTAGGGGCAATTTTACCCTATAGAGGACACAAAGGGGGCATTTTACTGTACTTTGTAAGAGGAACAGTGCTGGACATTACGCGGGGTACTAAGAGGTACTAAGAGGCTTCGTAATAGGGACACATATGACAACAGCTGCTAAGCATTGGGGTGACAGCAGCATGAGGAGTTTATGCAGGATAGGAATAGATAGTGATAGTGCGATAAATGTGAGACATCAAATATGTCTTTGTTGTAATCTCTGCAGATGCATCATAGCTGGAAGAATTTATGTTGGTCTGAGCCAGATGGAAAAGATGGGCAAAGTAAACAACTCCATCAGAAAGAATATCAGCTGTAAGTCACCATCAATAACTGTACTGTAATCTCTTACATGTTCTGCAAGACTCATATGTAGCACTGTATTTTCACAGTATCGCAGCAATGTCCCGCTCACCCATATGGCTAATGGAGTGAGCTTGCTCTCAGGGTTCACGCATAGAATTTCTTTGAACTGTAGTGGGAAAGTCCTATCCCATCGGTGCGCTAGTACCCTGATTTTGGAGCTGGTTGGGGATGACACTTGAAGTCTTCATCCCCGTCGGATAAATTACCGGAACGCGTGAAGCTACTTTCTGGCTTGGGGTCCACGTACCCTGTTGTGCCCTGGCCCCTGCCCGGTGATAGCTCAAGGCTGCTGGCTGCCCTGCTCGGCAGTCCGTGCCCCTTGACACTGTCCCCTGAGACCGTGTTCCAGCTCCAACCAGGCCCAGACCAACGTCTGCCACCTAGTACTCAGGAGCCCTGCTCCATGACCTCTCCTTCCCAGAGAGTCACTTCACCTCCTTCACTCTTCACTGTCTGAACTCAACTCCTCTGCTAAACTGTCACTTTCCTCACTCTTCCCTTACCAACCCCCATGTGGGCAGCCCTATTCCCTTCAGGCCCCCCAATGGTGTGTCTGGTAGGCTAGAGTGGGAAGTGTTCCTAGGATTTTGATTGGCTAAGCTGTTAGCAACACCAAAGGACCAGGTTCCGTAACCAAGGAGGGTGGATACTGTGCAGAAGGGCAGATTGCACAATACCCTGTGACGACCTGATAGGCCAGGGCGTCCCAATATCCCCACGCAATCCCCAATGCAGTCTACTGTGTCTGGGTGTCTGCCTCCAGTTGGTGTACTCACTCGAAAATGGTGCACGACAAAGCACACTGTGACTCTGTTTTCCTCAATTATATTGAATGACCCTGTTGGCGCATACATCCAAATCCCATTTTGTGGGGGGTTTGGATGTAAGCCCCGACGGAACCACTGAATTGGGGACAAAACAGTGTGAAAGCACCCTTAAGGTGGTGTCACACATAGCGACGACGACAACAACGTCGCTGCTAAGTCACCATTTTCTGTGATGTAGCAGCGACATCCCGTCGCTGTGTGTGACATCCAGCAATGACCTGGCCCCTGCTGTGAGGTTGCCGGTCGTTGCTGAATGTCCTGCTTCATTTTTTGCTCATCGCTCTCCCGCTGTGAAGCACCCACAGTGTGTGACAGCGAGAGAGCGACGAACTGAAGCAAGCAGGGAGCTGGCTTCTGGCAGCCTGCGGTAAGCTGTAACCAAGATAAACATCGGGTAACCAAGGGAAGCCTTTTCCTTGGTTACCCGATATTTATATTAGTTACTAGCACCGCCGCTCTCAGGCTGCCAGTGCTGGCTCCCTGCTCCCTGCACGCGTAGCTGGAGTACACATCGGGTAATTAACCCGATGTGTACTCTGGCTAGGAGTGCAGGGAGCCAGCGCTAAGCGGTGTGCTCTCACGCTGCCAATGCCGGCTCCCTGTTCTTTGCTCTCCTAGCCAGAGTACACATCGGGTTAATTACCCGATGTGTACTCCAGCTACGTGTGCATTGTGCAGGGAGCAGGGAGCCAGCGCTAAGCGGTGTGTTAGCTTCAGTAATTATCCCGATGTGTACTCTGGCTAGGAGAGCAGGGAGCCGGCACTGTCAGCATGAGAGCGGCGAACGCTAGTAACTAAGGTAAATATCGGGTAACCAAGAGAAGTGCTTTCCATGGTTACCCGATATTTACCTTAGTTACCAAGCGCAGCATCTCTTCCACTCGTCGCTGCTGGCTGGGGGCTAGTCACTGGTCGCTGGTGAAATCTGCCTGTTTGACAGCTCACCAGCGACCATGTAATGACGCAGCAGCGATCCTGATAAGGTCAGGTCGCCCGTTGTGATCGCTGCTGCGTCGCTATTTGTGACCCCAGCTTAACAATATAGTGTCTGTTTGTTGAGTTCAGAGTAAAATGAACAGAAATAACACGACAATACGTTCCTTCTAAATACTAGTAAAAAGGAAACATATAGTCCTCTTTTTGGTTCAAAAATGAATATAGTCAGGAGGGGTGAATGAACATAAATAATACAAGCCTTTTCTCTTAGCTCAGGGTGACACAGGCAAAAATATTCTCTCTGCTCATTGTGAAATCACTGCTCCAAATTCTGGAGTCAGCAGAAGTATCTTTGTGTTTTTCTTAACCTTGGGACAGATTAAATCATTCTTCTCCAAGCTGAACAGTGTAGAGGAAACAACCTCTCTGCATAGCTATTTTCTGCCAAGTCTCCTGGCTGCTGGCATTAATTAAGAAGCAGAGCAAATCAGGATAACAGGATGATATGGGATCTTATCACAAGGGTGTGCAGACCATAAGAAAGTCATCTTACTGGCTGCAGAGCTTATTAACCTGTTAGACATTTAGATGAACTGTTCCCCATAGTCTTTGTAGTTACGAATACTGAAATTACAAAATAAATCTATCTGAACTTATTTCCTGTTTTTGCAACAAAACAAGATTACGACATAGAATGGCATACAAAAGTTTGCCAACCCCGGGTTAAAATTACTGTTATTGTGAACATTTAAGCAAGTTGAAGATGAAATGATCTCTAAAAGGCACAAAGGTAAAAATTACACATTTCCTTTGTACTTTAGGAAAAAAACACCATATTTTAATATTTTACATTTTAGGCAGTGGACACTTAAGGAGCTATCACAGCTATATCAAGTATTGGCAGGGGTGTGATTGGCTGGTACTCCCCGTGACTCGGCCTGTATAAAGGCTGGATCACGGGGCCATGCCGTCATACTGCGCTGACTAGTGTATGCTGTTGGCGAGAGGGACAGTGATAGGCGCAGTTAGTAACAAAACAAATACATTTTAAGGATAGGACATTTTGGGAGTAATGGACAGTGATTGGTGCAAGTATTCAATATCAAATACAGCGTTGTATCCCGTAGATTTGTGTAGGGGTCAAAAACAGTGTAATCTATTAGCTCAATCCACCAAAAACCAGAGTGTGTACAGTGTGACTTGTTGTGTGAATATCTCTGAAACCTACTGCATTGCATCATGCAGCTTTTGCGTAGCACTCCAAAACAGCAATGTAAAGGCGATGTAATCTATTAGCGCAATCTATCAAATACCAGAGTATGTATAGCGTGCCATGCAGCTTATATCCAAGAGTCAGCATTTAGCAAACATGGTGGAAGAGTACATGTGCAGATGAATCACAGTGCTAGCTTATGGTTCTACCCCATATTATTTCTGGGTGTCAAAATTGAAAATATGCTCTGAGCTTGCAAAATACACAATGGAGGTGCTAGCCTGCCCAAGTGTACTGTCTGAACATGTGTTCAGCATGAAAAGGTGGGTCAACACAGAAAGGCGCATCTGCCTGTCCAAAGCTAACGTGGACAAGTTGACTTTCATTAAAATGAATAAGTTGTGGATTACATCAATCTTGTCCATACCTGTGGCTGAACTAGACCCCCAGCAAACAGACATTTCATAGAATCATGGAATGTTAGAGTTAGAAGGGACCCCAAGGGCCATCGGGTCCAACCCCCTGTGACTGCAGGTTTTCTTAAATCATCCCAGCCATATAACAACCTACATAGAAGCTCCATAATCATCATCCATACAATCCTATTTGAATTAAATACCAAACAATGTTTTCTTTATAGAAATCTATAGAAAATTTATTTAAATGCAATTTAATAAAAAGTTTTTCCAGGGACACAAAGAAAGTGCAACACATAGTACAAGAATGTGTTTAAAAACATGTGCAGGCTGGAACACAGGAGTGTTCCTGGTGGGTCATAGTACCTTCATATACCTTTATATACTTTGGAACTTTGCCATCTTCCTTGCTGAAAGGACGGTTTTCTTTTTGCAGTGCACACATTTGAGCAATGGCACATACTCACAGGATAGTCCTGTTATAATTATTTGAGTCTTGTTCCATGCTCATAGGACAGCATGCATGGTGCTCCTCACATCTTGCATGGGTTTCTATGCATGTACATAATATGACATTTCACTTGTTTGCCATTTAATGTACCCGAGTGTGCTGTTAACTGCATTATGTGGAATTGATGTACTAATGCATGGTAGCTATGCATGGTGATCCTTACATCCTGCATGGGTCTCTGAATACACAGTGCATATTTTTTGGTATGACATCTCACCTTATTGTCATTTAATGTACCTCAGTGTGCTGTTGACTGTATTATGTGGAACTGACATACTAATGCACTTTAGCTATGCTGTCTCCGTGGGCCATGTCATGCACATTTTTTAGCCTTTTCTGTACTGACACACCTCCCTGACTGGCTTTGCACATGTTTTTAAACACATTCTTGTACTATGTGTTGCACTTTCTTTGTGTCCCTGGAAAAACTTTTTATTAAATTGCATTTAAATAAATTTTCTATAGATTTCTATAAAGAAAACATTGTTTGGTATTTAATTCAAATAGGATTGTATGGATGATGATTATGGAGCTTCTATGTAGGTTGTTCTGTTGTTAATGGTGAACCTCCATGCTATATGCTATATGGTTACTATGGACCCAGTTATTCAATTTTTCTTTGTGTACATCCCAGCCATATGTTTATCGAGCTTCTGCTTGAAGATTTAAATTGAGGCAGAGCTCACTATCTCCCACGGTAGTCTGTTCCACTCTCTCAATGTCAGAAAGTATTTCCTAATGTCTAATAAGAATCTCTTTCAATTTAGTTTCATTCCATTGCTTCTTGTACTTCTTTGAGCTAATGAGAACAGGGTAGTTCCCTCTACAATGTGACTCCCTTTCAGATATATGTAGACAACTATTAAGTCTCCTCTCAGCCCTCTCTTTTGCAGACTAAACATTCCTTGTTCTTTTAGCCGTTCTTCATATGACTTGGTTTGCAGACCTTCTACCATCTTGGTTACTCTTCTCTGGACTTGCTCCAATATATCGATGTCTTTCTTGAACTGAGGCACCCAGAACTGTACACAGTATTTCAGGTGGAGTCTGACCAGGGCAGAGTATAGGGGAATAATTACCTCTCTTGATCTATATTCAATGCTTGTTTTGATACATCCCAGAATTTTGTTGGCTTTTTTAGCTGCAGCTGCACACTGTTGGCTCCTGTTGAATCTGGGATCTACTATTATGCCCAAGTCCTTTTCTCCAGTCCTATCACCTAGTTCGATTCCTCCCATATTATGTTTTCTTTTTACATTTCTTTTACCCAGATGTAAGATTTTGCCACTCCTCCTATCTTAGTATCATCTGCAAATTGTATGAGTTCCCCAGTAATTAATTTTTAATACTCTATTTGCCATGCCCAGTGTTTTGGAGACCCCAAAAATACAGTAACCTCCAAATATAATACATTGAAAATCCAATAAATAAATGGTTTGCTGCCGCTTTCTTTTTCCTCCAAAATTTTACTTATTGCAGCAGGGTCTGTGGCCTTCTTTTTCTAAAAAAAACTACCTCTCGTCACTTTTCACCAGGGTCTGTAGGCTTAATTTTTTGGAAAAAAATGCTGTCACTAGATCTCACCATGGTCTTTAGCCTTGGGGGTACTTTGCACGCTGCGACATCGCAAGCCGATGCTGCGATGCCGAGCGCGATAGTCCCCGCCCCGTCGCAGCTGCGATATCCTTGAGATAGCTGCCGTAGCGAACATTATCGCTACGGCAGTTTCACATGGACTCACCTGTCCTCTGGCCGGCGACCCGCCTCCTTTTTAAGGGGGCGGGTCGTACGGCGTCACTGCGACGTCACACGGCAGGTGGCCAATAGGAGCAGAGGGGCGGAGATGACCGGGATGTAAACATCCCGCCCACCTTCTCCCTTCTGCATATCCTACGGGAGCCGCGGTGACGCCGGTAGGAGATGTTCCTCGCTCCTGCAGCTTCACACACAGCGATGTGTGCTGCAGCTGGAGCGAGGAACAACATCGGACCATCGCGTCAGCGTAATTATGGATTACGCCGACGCTGCACCGATGATACGCTTACAACGCTTTTGCGCTCGTTAATCGTATCATCTAGGCTTCACACACTATGATGTCGCCTGCGATGCCGGATGTGCGTCACTTTCAATTTGACCCCACCGACATCGCACCTGCGATGTCGTAGTGTACAAAGTACCCCTTAAGGCCACTTTACACGCAAGGACATCGCTAACGAGATGTCGTTGGGGTCACGGAATCTGTGACACACATCCGACCTCGTTAGCGACGTCGTTGCATGTGAAACGCAGGAATGACTGTTAACGATCAAAAATACTCACCATATCGTTGATCGTTAACACGTCACTCTAATATCAAATATTGTTGCTGCTTTTGGACACAGGTTGTTCGTCGTTCCTGCAGCAGCACACATCGCTATGCGTGACACCGCAGGAACGAGGAGCAACATAGTATCTGCGGCCACCGTCAATGAGGAAGGAAGGAGGTGGGCGGGATGTTACGCCCGCTCATCTCCGCCCCTCCGCTTCTATTGGGCGGTCGCTTAGTGACACCGCTGTGACACCACAAGAACCGCCCCCTTAGAAAGGAGGCGGTTCGCCGGCCACAGTGACGTCACTAGGAAGGTAAGTATGTGTGACGGGTGTTAGCGATGTTGTGCGCCACGGGCAGCGATTTGCCCATGATGCACAACCGACGGGAGCGGGTGCTTTCACCAGCGACATCGCTAGCGATGTCGCTGTGTGTAAAGTGGCCTTTAGTGTTTAAATTGTCATCAATCTGCAACCGGGTCTTTGATTTTAAAAATTAACAAAAAGTAGTTATGTGAACCAGGTATTGCAGGCTTAATCTGTCACAAACCTGTAACTGCCATGCTGCAAACAAAGCATTGTGAATCTCTGAAAACCATCTATATTATAGCACTATGCAAGAGTGTTGGATCTCTTTATTCACTCTTGGCCGTGAGGGTTAACCAGGTAAAGAGACTTTTTAGGGGCCTTTTTTAAATAGATTTTCTGGAGGAGGAGTTAGGGATGGGAATCTGTAAATTTTAAACTGCAATACACCTCCAACAGATAACAGCTTGTTGCCTCTGGTCAGCGTGGTTAACGTGAGGAAATCCTTGCTGCAGTCACTGCCAAGTGACCATCAAATTCCCGTGACTGTACCATTGCGGATTACTGTGTGGCCACCCTATTGGATACCCTCTACTACATCCAAGTGCCATGGTTACTTCCATTACTGAAGCATGGCTGGAGTCCCATCTTCAACACGGCCACAGTACCACCCAATCCAAAAATGGAAAGTCTTAATCCATTATTCAGAGTTGTCATATAAATACTGAGCTGCCTGCTTGAACAATAATTTTTCAATATAAACGATTTGCCTTCCCTGGGTAGACATTGATCAGCATGCTTGAACGGCTTCAAGTCTAAAAAACAAAACAGTGTGTGTACAGCATGCCTTGCTCTGTGACTATCTGTGAAACCTCATACTATATTGCATCACGTAGCTTTGCATAGGGGTCAAAAACAGCAGCGTACAGGCAGTAAAGTCTATTATCCTCAATCTACCAAAAAACAGTTTGTGTACAGTGTGCCTTGCTGTGTGAATATCTCTGAAACCTTATACTGCATTGCATTATGCATCTTTCTGTAATGGTAAAAAAGTGCAGCGTACAGGCAGTGTAATCTATTAGCGCAATTTACCACAAAACAGTGTGTGTACAGTATACCTTCTGTATGAATATTTCTAAAAGCTCATACTGTGTTGCAACACACAGCTTTGTGTAGCAGTAAAAACAGTAGTGTACAGACAATGTAATGCATTAGTGGCCACAGTACAACCAAACTCAAAAATGGAACCAGAGTCTTATTTTATTATTCAAAGCTGATCAGGACAAAGTAGATGTGGAACTGTTACTGTACTACTGAAAATATGTCATAAATACAGGAAAGTTGAATGAAAGGGGTTTTATTCAACACGTTTCAAAATGTCACCCCAATACTTCATCAGGAAATCCACCAATATAACCGAAGTTGTTGTATCCAGCCATAGCTGCCTGCTTTGAACAATATTTTTCTCAAAATAAATGCTTCGGATTCCAGGGATAGACACTGAGCAGCAGGGGTGAGCCGTTTCCAGTCTAAAGGTCCAGTCACACTAAGCAACTTACCAGCGATCCCAACAACGATAGGGATCGCTGGTAAGTTGCTAGGAGGTTGCTGGTGAGATGTCGCACTGCGACGCTCCAGCGATCCCACCAGCAACCTGACCTGGCAGGGATCGCTGGAGCGTCGCTACACAAGTTGCTGGTGAGCTCACCAGCAACCAGTGACCAGCCCCCAGCGCCGCGTGGAAGATGCTGCGCTTGGTAACTAAGGTAAATATCGGGTAACCAACCCGATATTTACCTTGGTTACCACCACACGGAGCTACACGTGCAGAGAGCAGGGAGCAGCGCACACTGAGCGCTGGCTCCCTGCTCTCCTAGTTACAGCACACATCGGGTTAATTACCCGATGTGTGCTGCAGCTAAATGTGCACAGAGCAGGGAGCAGCGCACAATGCTTAGCGCTGGCTCCTTGCTCTCCTAGTTACAGCACACATCGGGTTAATTAACCCGATGTGTGCTGCAGCTAAATGTGCATAGAGCAGGGAGCAGCGCACAATGCTTAGCGCTGGCTCCTTGCTCTCCTAGTTACAGCACACATCGGGTTAATTAACCCGATGTGTGCTGCAGCTAAATGTGCACAGAGCAGGGAGCAGCGCACAATGCTTAGCGCTGGCTCCTTGCTCTCCTAGTTACAGCACACATCGGGTTAATTAACCCAATGTGTGCTGCAGCTAAATGTGCACAGAGCAGGGAGCAGCGCACAATGCTTAGCGCTGGCTCCTTGCTCTCCTAGTTACAGCACACATCGGGTTAATTAACCCGATGTGTGCTGCAGCTAAATGTGCACAGAGCAGGGAGCAGCGCACAATGCTTAGCGCTGGCTCCTTGCTCTCCTAGTTACAGCACACATCGGGTTAATTAACCCGATGTGTGCTGCAGCTAAATGTGCACAGAGCAGGGAGCAGCGCACAATGCTTAGCGCTGGCTCCTTGCTCTCCTAGTTACAGCACACATCGGGTTAATTAACCCGATGTGTGCTGCAGCTACATGTGCACAGAGCAGGAGCCGGCACTGACAGTGAGAGCAGAGGAGGCTGGTATCAAAGGTAAATATCGGGTAACCAAGGACAGGGCTTCTTGGTTACCCGATGTTTACATTGGTTACCAGCCTCCACAGAAGCCGGCTCCTGCTGCCTGCACATTTAGTTGTTGCTGTCTCGCTGTCACACACAGCGATCTGTGCTTCACAGCGGGACAGCAACAACTAAAAAATGGCCCAGGACATTCAGCAACAACCAACGACCTCACAGCAGGGGCCAGGTTGTTGCTGGATGTCACACACAGCAACATCACTAGCAACATCGCTGCTACGTCACAAAAGTTGTTCGTTAGCAGCGATGTTGCTAGCGATGTTGCTTAGTGTGACGGGGCCTTAAATGGCTAGGACTACCAGTAGCAATTCTAACTGGCATTCCTCCAGCTTGATTCCAAATCCAACTACGAGCTTTTTAATTGTGAAAAAAACGCACACTCGCATAGTACTCGCATGACATATGGAGTCACATATGCAGGGCATACATATGACACTCTTTCCTTTTTTTGGATGAGTGGTGTAACGATTATTTGTTTGCATATGTGAGCAAACTTTTAGGCTCTGTGCACACAGTGCCTTTTTATCACTTTTTTATGCATTTTTGAGTGCAGATTTCTCAGAAAATGGCATGCAAATCCTTATTGCCAGCAACAGGGGCGTAACTACCGCAGTCGCAGAGGTCGCGACTGCAACCAGGCCCGGCAGCTTAGGGGCCCGCTCTGCAGATCAGCAAGCAGCTCCTTTCTGTGAGAGGAGCTTTGCTGATCTGGTGCAGACCACGCGGCCGCTATATGACCCGGTGCCGCCTCTGCTGACAGTGGGCCCACCTGCCTGTTGTCAGCAGTGGCGGCACCGGGCCCCCCTCACCTGACATCACGCACAACAACAATGAAGAAGCGTGGAATGACCCGTGCAGCTCCACGCCCCTTCAATCTCCCTCTGTGCCTGCGCGGTGACGTCACTCCTGTGCGTCCGCTGTGCTCAGAGCACAGAGCGCAGGGCGGGACGATGCCGACTGTAGCTGCAGAGGAGTGGAGGAGAGATGAGGACGGAGCAGCGGGAAACAAGGACATGTGAGGACAGCAGCGGGGGAAGGAGGAGAGAGGTAAGAACTTGTTTTTTTTTTTTTAAAAAATCAGTGCATATCCGGGGGCCGGGGGAGCCTGGGGGGGGGGGCTGCCAGAAGTATACATGGAGCATGGGGAGCTGCCAGAAGTATACATGGAGCATGGGGGGCTGCCAGAAGTATACATAGAGCATGGGGGGTTGCCAGAAGTATACATGGAGCATGGGGGGCTGCCACAAGTATACATGCAGCATGGGGAGCTGGCTGCATTATACCTGGAGGCCTGGGGTGAATTATAATATATGGAGGACTATGGGGTGCAGTATAATATATGGAGTACTTTTGGGCACAGTATAATATATGGAGGACTGTGGGGTGAATTATAATACATGGAGAACTATGGGAAATACATTATAATACATGGAGGACTATGGAGGTGCATTCTAATATATGAAGGGTTATGTGGGACCTTTTATACTATATGGAAGGCTATGCGGTGGCCATTATAGTATTTGGAGAACTATATACAAGGGGGAACAAAGATACAAGCATGGGATGGGAACGTTTTGTGCTGAGGGAAAAGGGCTCTTTCCCTCAGCACCCAGCTTTCCCATGCTCTCATGTGGGAAAGCTGGGTGCTGAGGGAAAGATGTATAGCAGAGCATGGAGAAGCTGGGTGCTGATGACAAGATGGATATCAGAACATAAGAAAGCTGGGTGCTGAAGGAAAGAGCCAAGTGTCAGTGTCATTATCCCATACCCCAAGTGTCGGTGTACGTAGAGGGGGGGCCCAGGTCCGAACTTTGCAACGGGGCCCATCAAACTCTAGTTACGCCACTGGCCAGCAACATCTACGAGAATCCTGAAGTCTTGAGCACACATTGCTTTTTTCCCTTGCAGATTTGCAAAAGTAAATAAACTGCAGCATATCAATACTTTTAGCGTTTTTGCCAGTGTCTTTCCACCTCAAATGCATGAAAACAGCATTGGAAAAAGTATCAAAAACACAGTGAAAACTATGCAAAAATGCACTTAAAAAATGCAATGTTTTTCCTGCCAAGAGATGTAGATTTGGTGCAGAAATTTCAGCAACAAAATACTCATTGTGCGAACATAGCCTTAATCTTATACGCTTTGAAGGATTATTTTTTAATAATGATAATGCAGTTAGGTACAATTACCACTATGACTTTTTTTTACTTTTTCCCATTCAGCTAAAAACTTACATGTAACATTTTCCAAAAGACCTTCAGTATAATGAGAAAATAGCACAATAAGCTCTGTTCTGAGGGCATTTTAAGAATGATGTGTGAAATGAAATATTGTAGGCTTGACAGCAACAGGACTTTTTATGTTGCAAAATGTCCTCGTAACATCTTTGTCACAGTATGTGTAAGCACAATCTGTTAAAGAAATGGATATCCTGAAGGAGTTAAACGTCAACCTGGCACATGGCCAGTCTTCATTATGCCATATCTCCTTCCCCTGTCTACTTGTCCTTCATGTCAGAGAAGTGATGGACACTGCTGGCCTGTGGCATCAGATTAATTACAGACATCAGGATAGTTAAGTAGACCAAGTTCTGTGATTAACCCCTACTCCTGCTTTTTTTTAAGGGAAAAAGAAATCAGTGGCAGGACTATATACTGGAAAACCCTGTTAACACAGTTATTTGCTTAGCAGAATGTAATAATTTAAGCATTAGTTAAATTGTCTCTCCAGTAAAGGAGACAAACTCTAGCACAGCGCCACCTATTGGAAGTAGCGATCCTAAAAGTCACAAGTGGATTTTCAACAATCCTTTGCAATATGACTCAGGATATATAAGCCAGATCAGAATCCCAATTTGCAGACACGGTGTATCTGGGTGCTTGCCCCTCGTCAGTGCAAAGTATGGGGGTGTCTGATCTGGCTCATGAGAAAGCTATGTGGGGACCACGGGGGAACACTATTCTCCTTAAGGAGACTTTGCAAGCCAGTCTGGCTGCCAGGTAAGGGGACTTATAGCTGCCACGCCCTTCTAAGAAATATTCAAATTGTCTCTCCAGTAAAGGAGACAAACTCTAGCGCAGCGCCACCTATTGGAAGTAGCGATCCTAAAAGTCACAAGTGGATTTTCAACAATCCTTTGCAATATGACTCAGGATATATAAGCCAGATCAGAATCCCAATTTGCAGACACGGTGTTTCAGGGTGCTTGCCCCTCGTCAGTGCAAAGTATGGGAGTGTCTGATCTGGCTCATGAGAAAGCTATGTGGGGACCACGGGGGAACACTATTCTCCTTAAGGAGACTTTGCAAGCCAGTCTGGCTGCCAGGTAAGGGGACTTATAGCTGCCACGCCCCTCTAAGAAATATTCAAATTGTCTCTCCAGTAAAGGAGACAAACTCTAGCACAGCGCCACCTATTGGAAGTAGCGATCCTAAAAGTCACAAGTGGATTTTCAACAATCCTTTGCAATATGACTCAGGATATATAAGCCAGATCAGAATCCCAATTTGCAGACACGGTGTTTCAGGGTGCTTGCCCCTCGTCAGTGCAAAGTATGGGGGTGTCTGATCTGGCTCATAAGAAAGCTATGTGGGGACCACGGGGGAACATTATTCTCCTTAAGGAGACTTTGCAAGCCAGTCTGGCTGCCAGGTAAGGGGACTTATAGCTGCCACGCCCCTATAAGAAATATTCAAATTGTCTCTCCAGTAAAGGAGACAAACTCTAGCACAGCGCCACCTATTGGAAGTAGCGATCCTAAAAGTCACAAGTGGATTTTCAACAATCCTTTGCAATATGACTCAGGATATATAAGCCAGATCAGAATCCCAATTTGCAGACACGGTGTTTCGGGGTGCTTGCCCCTCGTCAGTGCAAAGTATGGGGGGTGTCTGATCTGGCTCATGAGAAAGCTATGTGGGGACCACGGGGGAACACTATTCTCCTTAAGGAGACTTTGCAAGCCAGTCTGGCTGCCAGGTAAGGGGACTTATAGCTGCCACGCCCCTCTAAGAAATATTCAAATTGTCTCTCCTGTAAAGGAGACAAACTCTAGCACAGTGCCACCTATTGGAAGTAGCGATCCTAAAAGTCACAAGTGGATTTTCAACAATCCTTTGCAATATGACTCAGGATATATAAGCCAGATCAGAATCCCAATTTGCAGACACAGTGTTTCGGGGTGCTTGCCCCTCGTCAGTGCAAAGTATGGGGGTGTCTGATCTGGCTCATGAGAAAGCTATGTGGGGACCACGGGGGAACACTATTCTCCTTAAGGAGACTTTGCAAGCCAGTCTGGCTGCCAGGTAAGGGGACTTATAGCTGCCACGCCCCTCTAAGAAATATTCAAATTGTCTCTCCAGTAAAGGAGACAAACTCTAGCACAGCGCCACCTATTGGAAGTAGCAATCCTAAAAGTCACAAGTGGATTTTCAACAATCCTTTGCAATATGACTCAGGATATATAAGCCAGATCAGAATCCCAATTTGCAGACACGGTGTTTCAGGGTGCTTGCCCCTCGTTAGTGCAAAGTATGGGAGTGTCTGATCTGGCTCATGAGAAAGCTATGTGGGGACCACGGGGGAACACTATTCTCCTTAAGGAGACTTTGCAAGCCAGTCTGGCTGCCACGCCCCTCTAAGAAATATTCAAATTGTCTCTCCAGTAAAGGAGACAAACTCTAGCACAGCGCCACCTATTGGAAGTAGCGATCCTAAAAGTCACAAGTGGATTTTCAACAATCCTTTGCAATATGACTCAGAATATATAAGCCAGATCAGAATCCCAATTTGCAGACACGGTGTTTCAGGGTGCTTGCCCCTCGTCAGTGCAAAGTATGGGGGTGTCTGATCTGGCTCATAAGAAAGCTATGTGGGGACCACGGGGGAACACTATTCTCCTTAAGGAGACTTTGCAAGCCAGTCTGGCTGCCAGGTAAGGGGACTTATAGCTGCCACGCCCCTCTAAGAAATATTCAAATTGTCTCTCCAGTAAAGGAGACAAACTCTAGCACAGCGCCACCTATTGGAAGTAGCGATCCTAAAAGTCACAAGTGGATTTTCAACAATCCTTTGCAATATGACTCAGGATATATAAGCCAGATCAGAATCCCAATTTGCAGACACGGTGTTTCGGGGTGCTTGCCCCTCGTCAGTGCAAAGTATGGGGGTGTCTGATCTGGCTCATGAGAAAGCTATGTGGGGACCACGGGGGAACACTATTCTCCTTAAGGAGACTTTGCAAGCCAGTCTGGCTGCCAGGTAAGGGGACTTATAGCTGCCACGCCCCTCTAAGAAATATTCAAATTGTCTCTCCAGTAAAGGAGACAAACTCTAGCACAGCGCCACCTATTGGAAGTAGCGATCCTAAAAGTCACAAGTGGATTTTCAACAATCCTTTGCAATATAACTCAGGATATATAAGCCAGATCAGAATCCCAATTTGCAGACACGGTGTTTCGGGGTGCTTGCCCCTCGTCAGTGCAAAGTATGGGGGTGTCTGATCTGGCTCATGAGAAAGCTATGTGGGGACCACGGGGGAACACTATTCTCCTTAAGGAGACTTTGCAAGCGAGTCTGGCTGCCAGGTAAGGGGACTTATAGCTGCCACGCCCCTCTAAGAAATATTCAAATTGTCTCTCCAGTAAAGGAGACAAACTCTAGCACAGCGCCACCTATTGGAAGTAGCAATCCTAAAAGTCACAAGTGGATTTTCAACAATCCTTTGCAATATGACTCAGGATATATAAGCCAGATCAGAATCCCAATTTGCAGACACGGTGTTTCGGGGTGCTTGCCCCTCGTCAGTGCAAAGTATGGGGGTGTCTGATCTGGCTCATGAGAAAGCTATGTGGGGACCACGGGGGAACACTATTCTCCTTAAGGAGACTTTGCAAGTCAGTCTGGCTGCCAGGTAAGGGGACTTATAGCTTCCACGCCCCTCTAAGAAATATTCAAATTGTCTCTCCAGTAAAGGAGACAAACTCTAGCACAGCGCCACCTATTGGAAGTAGCGATCCTAAAAGTCACAAGTGGATTTTCAACAATCCTTTGCAATATGACTCAGGATATATAAGCCAGATCAGAATCCCAATTTGCAGACACGGTGTTTCAGGGTGCTTGCCCCTCGTCAGTGCAAAGTATGGGAGTGTCTGATCTGGCTCATGAGAAAGCTATGTGGGGACCACGGGGGAACACTATTCTCCTTAAGGAGACTTTGCAAGCCAGTCTGGCTGCCACGCCCCTCTAAGAAATATTCAAATTGTCTCTCCAGTAAAGGAGACAAACTCTAGCACAGCGCCACCTATTGGAAGTAGCGATCCTAAAAGTCACAAGTGGATTTTCAACAATCCTTTGCAATATGACTCAGAATATATAAGCCAGATCAGAATCCCAATTTGCAGACACGGTGTTTCAGGGTGCTTGCCCCTCGTCAGTGCAAAGTATGGGGGTGTCTGATCTGGCTCATAAGAAAGCTATGTGGGGACCACGGGGGAACACTATTCTCCTTAAGGAGACTTTGCAAGCCAGTCTGGCTGCCAGGTAAGGGGACTTATAGCTGCCACGCCCCTCTAAGAAATATTCAAATTGTCTCTCCAGTAAAGGAGACAAACTCTAGCACAGCGCCACCTATTGGAAGTAGCGATCCTAAAAGTCACAAGTGGATTTTCAACAATCCTTTGCAATATGACTCAGGATATATAAGCCAGATCAGAATCCCAATTTGCAGACACGGTGTTTCGGGGTGCTTGCCCCTCGTCAGTGCAAAGTATGGGGGTGTCTGATCTGGCTCATGAGAAAGCTATGTGGGGACCACGGGGGAACACTATTCTCCTTAAGGAGACTTTGCAAGCAAGTCTGGCTGCCAGGTAAGGGGACTTATAGCTGCCACGCCCCTCTAAGAAATATTCAAATTGTCTCTCCAGTAAAGGAGACAAACTCTAGCACAGCGCCACCTATTGGAAGTAGCGATCCTAAAAGTCACAAGTGGATTTTCAACAATCCTTTGCAATATAACTCAGGATATATAAGCCAGATCAGAATCCCAATTTGCAGACACGGTGTTTCGGGGTGCTTGCCCCTCGTCAGTGCAAAGTATGGGGGTGTCTGATCTGGCTCATGAGAAAGCTATGTGGGGACCACGGGGGAACACTATTCTCCTTAAGGAGACTTTGCAACCCAGTCTGGCTGCCAGGTAAGGGGACTTATAGCTGCCACGCCCCTCTAAGAAATATTCAAATTGTCTCTCCAGTAAAGGAGACAAACTCTAGCACAGCGCCACCTATTGGAAGTAGCGATCCTAAAAGTCACAAGTGGATTTTCAACAAGCATTAGTTAGTGAGCTACGCAGCTAGCCTCATTTTTCTTTCTTTAGAAACCCAAACTCCACCCCGAATATTACTTACTCTGTTCTGGTCACACAGAGTCATAAAAAACCTTCACATGAGGAACGTTACTTATGTCCAGAGACACTGACATAAGTAGACCTATTAAAATCAATGGGACTGCGCACACATCCCTGTTTCCTCACAGACATGTGTCTATGTAGAGCACATGTCTGTCCGTGTGCTCCATATGGCGACATGCCCATTTTTCTCTGGCAGCAAGGGTGTCCCATCGACCACACACTGATGTGATCCGTGTGACATCAGTGTGACACGTACCGGAGAAAACATGTGTCTTTGAAACAAAATTATTTTCCTTACTCGCCTGTTTACAGCCCTGCTGTCTTCGGCGCTGCTGTCACTTACTGCAGGGCCCACTCATTATGCTCATGAATATTCACTGCATAGCTGACCCAAAAGCAGCAGCGCCAGAGACAGCAGCGCCGAGGACAGGTGAGTATAGAACTTCTTGCTGTATCACAGATAGCACATGGAGAGCACACTGATAGCACACGCTGAACTCGCACACATACCACTGTCATGGAAACCCCTATCCTGGGAGAGCTAATTTAGGGTGAGATGCAAAGTGATCTCCAGATCTGCCAATGTTGGTCCAATTAATAGCGATGCATCGGAGACAAACACAAGAACACACAGTCAATGTCCGTGTACCAGGCTTTGTCTGAATCTCAGATGCCCAAACAGTAAGTTTATTAAAACCACAAAAGATAAGGGGACGGCTTAGTACTTGACCAAAAATGGAATGAAAGTTGAAAATAACAAAATCGTAAATTATGGATCCTGCTGAATTCCTTAAAACCAGATCTGTCCTGTTTTCTGGACCTTCAGTAACAAAGAAACTTTAGACAAAAGCCTCTTTAAAGAGACTACACCCAGTGCTATTGCTTTTATGAATAACACTTATAAAGCTAATACAAAAATACAAAATTATTAAACATATATAAATTGCTTAAATGATAATCAAAACTTAATATAAAATATTAACCATAACAATTCCTCCCTTTTTATTATTTACAGACAATTTATCCATCAGCTATATCCCCATGCTATGACAGCATGGAGGGGCCAACCCCGTTCACCGATAGATATCTTGTTTGTAAATTTCATCATATATATTTACTAAGGGAGCACTGAGGTATTTTTCACATGTGGTAACTGACGGCCTCTGATGCTTGATCTTACATGTCTCTTTTCATAGTGTTGTCATTACAAATATCCCAATTCTAGCAGCTACATACACTAATAGTACCAACATTCCCATCTGTAGAATGCCCATCAGCCACCCAGTGATACCTGAGAACCAAATTGTCGGAGACATTTGTCTGCAGCTCGGTTATATAGGGAATGTTTGGGTAAAGCACTTATATCTAGAACACCATGAGGAAATATAAAGGTAACGGTATAAGGCGTGCAGAGGTGTCGATCCCCTCTGCGCCCCGGGGAAGTCATTTATAGGCCTGGTGACCACATACTAGATATAAATCCTTAGGAATTATGCACTGTATTATGTCAGTGGTTCTCCCAACACAACACATATAAGTCAAACGTCCTTTGCCTCGAAGGTTTGGCACACCAATTTCAGGAGTTTTTGAGACAGACCTCATTCCTTCAGAATGTCTTAGACTCAAAATGTTAGTTAAATTGGTAAAGTTGTTCACAAGTCTACACAGAATGTGTAAACCACAGTTCACTATTGCTCAAAACATCCATGGTCACTTTTCTGGAAACAACCATCATTACAAATAATCACGAGTAATTGAAGTACTCTCACAGTTTTTCCAGTCCTAAGAGAGGGAGCATCACAGGCGTAACTTATAGTCCTCATATAGGATCAGGGGATCTGCAAGATATGGCATAGAATTAGACGATATTGGGCTCGGAGTGCATATCCAGTAGTTCTTAGTGCTTTAGAGTCCATATCTTGGAACAGAACTTGGTGATGCTTTATCAGTTTGTTATCACAGTCCTCTTTTAGTGCCTCATTGATAGGACAAGAGGTACAGTTGCCATCAGCATAATCCAAAAGGCAGAGTGGTTATCTTTGTATCTTTGCCTTGGATCTTGACAGAAGTGGCAGTGATTAGCATCACTTAGAATGGCTCCCTGGATCTAGGCTCCAATGGTCTCCTTATGTGCCTCTTGACCACGACCCAGTCGCCTGGTGCCGGTGTGTGTGTGCCGCTTATAAACTTGGGGTCTGGGATGGAGGAAAGAACACAGTTATGAGTAACAGTCAGATGTTTGTGCAACTCAGGGACATATTCAGTGAGAAAAGCATGCGAGGCCTGCAATTGCTGTGGGAAATATAATTCTGTCTCAGGAATACTACCAAACATTAATTCATATGGGGACAGCTTCTTTATACCTCTTCGGGCAGTTCTCACTGAAAGCAATGTGATGGGCAAGCAATCTACCCAGGACAAGTGTGTTTCCTCCATACACTTTAATTTAAGAGTACCGTTAAAGCGTTCCACCTTACCACTACTTTGTGGGTCATAGGGAACGTGGAAAGCATGTTCTAATCCCAAAGTAGCCATGATCTGTTTCATTTAATTCTCCATTTGAAGTAAGCACCTCTGTTACTTTATATAGTTTTGGGAAACCCATATCTGCAAACCACCTTACTTATTACTTTCTTGATGGTAATTGTGGTCTTTG
Organism: Anomaloglossus baeobatrachus; assembly: GCF_048569485.1. NCBI lineage: Eukaryota > Metazoa > Chordata > Amphibia > Anura > Aromobatidae > Anomaloglossus > Anomaloglossus baeobatrachus. The sequence goes on along the minus strand of NC_134354.1, from coordinate 405,563,396 downwards.
TATTATCTGTCATCACGGTCTAAGTTTCAGACATACCAGGACATATTCATAAGTACCCACCTTAGGCAGCAGTATGTAGTCCACCTGCAGTCTCTGAAATGAGTAATCTGGTTTTGGTGCTGAATTTCTGCGGAACTCAAATAGGCCTACCGGGGCTGTGTTTTGCACAAACAAGACATACTTTGCAGCCATATTCGGGAACCCTGGGGCACATCAGTTTTGCAGCACTACCGCACACGTCACACCTTTGCACCGGGGAATGTGCCAGGGCAGCCATCATGGGGAACAGGTAGCGAGGGAGGAAAATCCGGGTGTTTACCTGCCATACCACTGACTCTGACCGTACAGCACATTGCATTCTGTTCATTTGAGGGGGCCTGGGTCTGGAAAACCTGAAACAGTTCACGATCAACGGCCACTGGGGCCGGTACGGTGCCAGCCTCCTTTGCTGAAAGGTGGCGCCCCGCACTCTCTGTCACTAAGCTCCCTTAGAGGGCTATGTCTGTTATGGCCAGTATTCCTGTCAGAGGTAGTCTTGCTGCTTCTTTAGCCGGCTTGTCGGCCAGTGCATTCCCTACTGCAAGAAGAGTTTGTTCCCGTGCGTGTGCCGATACTTTGACTATGGCTGCCCTTTGGGGAATGGTGAGTGCTGTGAGTAGCTCCTCTACCGCCTGCGCATACTTTATGGGTTTGCCAACAGAGGTCAGGAAATTACGGCTCCGCCAAATGACGCCAAAGTCGTGTGCTACCCCAAAAGCGTATTGTGAGTCAGAAAATACATTACTCTTCTTACCTTTTCCCAGACTGCACATTACAGCGAATGCCTTCAGCTTAACCTCTTGCGCAGAGTAGCTCGAAGGAAATGGTTCTTACTGCCTTACCATTGTGGACTACTGCATACCAGGTGATGAACAGTCCTTGATCATTGTCCAAAGCTCTGGAACCATCTATAAAATACTCAGCAGAGGGGTTAGTGAGTGGTACATCAGTGATATTTGCCAAGTCCTTTGTTTTTGCCTCCACCAATGCCTGACAGTCATGTGTCATATCAAACTGAACTTCTTCATCTGCTAGTTTGAAAAACAGGGGCAAATCTTGTCTCACGGTCTCTCCCACAGGGACATGTCTTGTCTCATGGTCCCTCCCTCAGGGGCAAGTCTTTGCTCACGGTCCCTCCCACTTCCCCATCCAAATATTCTCCTCCCTTTTCTACAATCCACTGTTAATCATGCAGCTGGATTTAGACCATTACAGTTTGAGAGCATTATGGGGGAATGTAAAGAGGGAAAAACTTAATATTTGTTCGGCCTTTATACTGAAAGATGGTGGGTCTGAGCCTGTTGGAGTCTTTCAGATACAGCATGAGGAGCTTGGAGTGAGGGGGCAGCTTAACACTATGTCCTCTGTCTTTCTAATAGAGTCCTGAAACAGCTGCCCAGCTCTTACACAAGCAGGGGTCACTGTAATAACTGAATGTAGTATCCCAGAGTAAAACTCTGGAGGGTGCTGTCTGCCACCGTGTTCTTGGGTGAGGACGCCGGCTATATGTCCAACCTGCTTGTGGCGGTAAAGGGTTAAAGGTTTTTCCCACGCCTATTTTGCTTATGTGACCACAACTGTCTGGGTTTATTCTCGAGTCAAACAACTAGCTTTGGGAATTGTCAGTCAGGATTCGGAGACTACACAGGGTGCCTTCTCTTAAGGGGGGTGGTCACCTTGGGCCCAATTAGGGTAATTTCTATGCAGGTCCCAATTTTCTGCAACACGTCTGTCCTTAAATTAATAACTGAATATGAGAAAACTAAAACCTGGGTCACAAAATAGGAACAGTGAATGTAGTCCCCGGCGGATGACAATGGGGTTGTGGTAGACATCTGAATTGTCAGTTTCCTATGGTGGTGGGGGTCACGATAGTAGTTGTTGCCTTTTTGGGACATTTGTCCCCTCAAAAAAACAAACCAAAAAAATCCTTTTTGCCCACAAGCCCAACCTTTTTACATTGCTGTAGTCTAAGCCCTTAAAGCCTCTAGGGCTGTGACAACGCCACACCCTGATGAAGGTGACACTAATCACAAAACCACACATTGGTTCTGGACATCACACACCAACAAGATGTCCGTAGCGAGGTACCATCCTCTCACACATTGTGTTATCTTCCTATGCAGCATGGCTGACATACCTTCAGTCTTTTTAGCTGACACATTTACCATTGCTACTGATTGCACATTTTAGTCTCTTATCTCCTTCTTGTGGTGGATTCCCCCTCTACCCCTCCCTTTTCTTCTACTTGGCTGCAGGGGGGCCAAATTAACACTTTCCTTTCTAGTTCAGCTCCCCAGGGGATATTTCCCTCAAATACATCCATTTCATATTGCTCCACTTTGGGAGACTGGTACAGCGCCCTGGACTGTAGGTCTATGGGCATTTATAACACACCGCAGCAATAGTCCATGATTCTTATCATTATGTTCATACCCAAAACTGAGTATGGTCCTATGCTACAATCTGCTTTTTGCTTTTTCTGCCTAAAACCAGTGTCTAATCCTCTGTTAAACTCCATTCTCTGGAAAGTTACCAAGATTAGGTTTTCCTATGTGGCCAGATTTACCTCCTGAATACCCTGGAGATATGTTCTAAATGTAAGGGTAACTTTACAGGAGATTCAGGATCTAGGTAGCAAGGACAATATGCCTGGGCATGGGGAAACTGACACTCAATATTAGCTCCAGAGGGACTGTGTTGGCCACAATGTCTGCAGGTCTATCCCAATGATCCTGCATATGGCAGGGGTGCTGAAGAGAGGAGGGGGTGCAGGTTTTACATCAGTTATAGAGACTGCAGGGTTCCCTGGGCCTTTACACTATCACAGATTACATATACACCACCATGAATAGTTTAATCTGATTTATGGTCACTCAGTAAGAGACGCTTGCATACTTTACCACATTCTAACCTGTTTGTTTTTATCTTTCAAACAGTCTTCACATTTGCAGAAAAACGTCTCCCAAAACAAAAAAAATCCAATAACATTTTGCATCAATCCATTGCTTCATTCCCTTTTCGTCTTTCTTCTATATCCTTTGTAGGGACATGGGTGGTACCTTTGAGGCTGATTACGTCCTATAGCTGCCAGTCCTCTGACTGCAACTTCAATGCCCGCAGTTAACCGTAGAACTGAAATGGGCCATAGTCTTAACCGCAGAAGACTCTACTCTTCTCCCAGCACCAATTTGCTCGCAAGAGAAGGATTTCTACTCCCAGAACCACTGTTCTCGCAAGAGAAGAAGTTCTAGGAAGCATGAGGTTACCAGCCCTTTGTACCCGTACAATTCTGAGACAGAACCAAACAAATAGCAATTCATAAACTCTACTACCAACAGTTATTGGGATTACTTCTACTTCTGAATATAATATATCATGGGAGACTAAGCTAATTTCCTACAAAATCTCCATCTACCACTGACTCAAACAGATTACATCAAACACAAAAGAGACAGTGTATCCAGACCAGAGCATATCAGATCTCAACTACTCAAACACGTTCCCTTTCTTGTCCTGTAGAGGGCGCAGCTCCAAAAATAAAATCTTCAATAAGTTTTCCCTTATATGTTTGGCTATATGTTTCTTTGTCTGGATAAACTGGATGATTACAAACCACAACTCCTATTAAGCCAATTCCTATCTTAAATGCAAATGCAAGAGAACATAAACACCAGCACAATGGTTTATCAGTAGTGATGAGCGAGTACTAAAAAGCTCGGGTGCTCGAAGCTCGGGCCGAGCCTCCCAAGATACTCGTGTACTCGGCCCGAGCAACGAGCCCAATGTTATCCTATGGGAGACCCGAGTATTTTTGTGAAATGACCTCCCGGCAGCATGGAGAAACCCTAAAAATGGCACAAAAGTCTCAGAAGAGTGCTCAAATGACATGGCAACAGCATGGGGAAGACCCCTTGAAGCATTTATCACTCAAAAGTCACAGCTGTGAACAATTTTGTCCGCGTTTTACGCCATTTTTACGGACTCACCAGAAAACCTTCCAAAATGACCCCAAAATGATTTTTCATGGCGGAAATGTTAAGGGCACATACCCAATAGTGAGATAGAGCTGGTGTATGTTACTTTTTGAGATCAATACATGAAAGATTTTACGTGAAAACATTGTGTGGCACTCCGATGTCCCTGAGAAGAGACGTACATGAAGGCCTCTTGAGTCTAATGTGCCCATTTTGAGGAAGTGAGTCTTTGTAGTATTTTCCTTTGCCAGGGCAGTCCTAAATTGTGAGGTTCACCAATGCCCCTGCATACAGACGTGCATGAGGGCCTGTAAACCTGAAGTGCCCATTGTAAGGAAGTGGGTGTATTATAGTATAGCCCTTAGGCAGGGCAGCCAAAAATTGGGAGGCTCCACGTTGTCCCTGGATAGAGACGTGCATGAAGGCCTGTAAACCTGAAGTGCCCATTGGAAGGAAGTGGGTGTATTATAGTATAGCCCTTAGGCAGGGCAGCCAAAAATTGGGAGGCTCCACGTTGTCCCTGGATAGAGACGTGCATGAAGGCCTGTAAACCTGAAGTGCCCATTGGAAGGAAGTGGGTGTATTATAGTATAGCCATTAGGCAGGGAAGCCAAACATTGGGAGGCTCCACGTTGTCCCTGGATAGAGACGTGCATGAAGGCCTGTAAACCTGAAGTGCCCATTGGAAGGAAGTGGGTGTATTATAGTATAGCCCTTAGGCAGGGAAGCCAAACATTGGGAGGCTCCACGTTGTCCCTGGATAGAGACGTGCATGAAGGCCTGTAAACCTGAAGTGCCCATTGGAAGGAAGTGGGTGTATTATAGTATAGCCCTTAGGCAGGGCAGCCAAAAATTGGGAGGCTCCACGTTGTCCCTGGATAGAGACGTGCATGAAGGCCTGTAAACCTGAAGTGCCCATTGGAAGGAAGTGGGTGTATTATAGTATAGCCCTTAGGCAGGGCAGCCAAAAATTGAGAGGCTCCACGTTGTCCCTGGATAGAGACCTGTTAGGTTCTTAGTGCCTCCGTGCTTGCATTTAAAAACCGCACGTGTGTGCCTGTTGGTGGCAGCTTTCCGCTGCATTTGTGTGAGTTTTGCAAAAACTTGGATATAACACACAAGTCTAGTGAATACACATCAGCACAGCATTGCAAAATGCGCAAGGGCGTTGTCAACGAACAAGGAAGTGGACGTGATGGTGGTGCAGGCAGACACCGAGGTTGTGTGCAAGCTCTAATTTCGCCACAACAAAGGGCCACATCTAGTCGCTCGCACGTCCTGTCCCAAATTCTTGGGGACCGCAGCAGTACACCGCTCTTGAACCAAGACCAGTGTCAACAGGTTGTTAGTTGGATAGCGGATAATGCTTCCAGTCAGATTGGCACCACCACAAACACTCTGTCTTCTACACGGTCAAGTGTCAGTAGCCGTGATACTGCACCGCACATTTCAGAACCTGATCCTCCTTCCTACCACCAGGCCGAGTACACGTCCACGGACATTACTGATCCCACACTTGGACACTCGGAATAGCTGTTCGTTCACGTTTCCATTCACAAATTCTGGCCTCTCGCCAGCTCCTGTTGAAGTGGGCCATGACGAGATTGTATGTACAGATGCACAAATATTTGAGCAGCCACGTTCTCACGAAGTTGGCAACGTGTCTCAACAAGGGGTGGACGATGATGAGACACAATTGTCAGGAAGTCAGGAGGAGGAGCAGGGTGCGGAAGAGGAAGACGACGTGGTGGATGATCCAGTAACTGACCCAACCTGGCAGGAGGATATGCAGAGCGAGGACAGCAGTGCACAGGGGGAGGGAGGCGTAGCATCCCAACAGGCAGTAAGAAGCAGAGTGGTGGCCCCAGGCAGACGTCAGGCAACTGTTCCCCGGAACAACACGACACAAGGTGCCTGTACAAATGTTAGGTCTTCCCGAGTCTGGCTGTAATACTATTGTATGTATTGAGGATTTCGATTGCGTTAGGGCAATGACAACCAGAGACGAGTTCTTGGTGCAAGACATTTATAATATGCAACCAGCAAATATGTACATAAACGGAACAAAAACACAGTAGAACATAAATACAGGAAATACCTTCCAGGGACTGAGCGAAAGGGAATTCCCGGGACCGCGCACCGGACTCCCCCAGGGAGACCACCAACAGCAAACCCCTATACAGGGACTGTCTGGCAATCACCCCAGAAGCCCTAAATGCGCAGCAGCCGGGACACAAAAGGGCAATAGGTAAGTCGAAAAATGTCTGTACGTGATGTGAGTCCAGAGTGGTATTAAACGGAAGGAACCGGGCAGAAGTTCCGACCAAAGACGGCAAACGGAGTCCAGGTATAGCTAGATGATACCAGATGAAGTCCAGAGTCGGTGTCGGTTGTTTTCCAAGAGGATCCGAATAACAATCAGGAACCAAAAGCAGCAGGGCAGGAGCACACAGGAAGCAGTATACTCAGGCACTGGACTAAGCTTTAGGGGCGGCTTTTAAACAGATGGACAGGAAGTAGGGCAACAGAACAGAAAACTCCATGTTAACAAAGGGCAAGCTCTTTCAAAAGAAAACTGGAAAACCCGGAACTCTGACACTGGCAGTTTTTTAAGTTGGCTCCAGATGATTCTAAAAAGGCCATTTGCAACACCTGCCATGCCAGCATCAGCAGGGGTACCAAAACTAGCAGCCTGACCACCACCAGCATGATCAGGCACATGTCAGCCAAGCACCCGACTTTGTGGGAAGTACAACAGAGTCGAGGAGCAGTGCTTGCTGATGTCACTGCTACGTCTTCGCTGGTTGTGCATGCGAGCCAATCCCCTGTCCATGCTGCCTGCGAACAAGCCTCCTCCACTCCTGCACCTGCAGTTGCCTACGCAGAAAGAACACCATCATCAAGCACGTCCTTGTCCCAGCGCAACGTTCAGTTATCCATTCAGCAAACCTTTGAGCGCAGGCGCAAATACACTGCCAACACCCCACATGCCACAGTTCTAAATGCTAACATTTCGCGACTGCTTGCGCTGGAAATGTTGCCTTTTAGGCTGGTTGAGACAGAAGCATTCCGCGAACTGATGGTGGCAGCTGTCCCACGTTACTCGGTCCACAGCCGCCACTATTTCTCCCTGTGTGCCGTCCCCGCATTGCATAACTAACCACATGTCACAAAACATCACACGTGCCCTGAACAACGCTGTTTCAGCCAAAGTCCACCTAACCACAGACACGTGGACAAGTGCATGTGGGCAAGGCCGCTACATCTCGTTGACGTCACACTGGGTTAATATTGTGCAAGCTGGGACCCAGTCTGAGCGAGGGACGGAACACGTCCTTCACACACCAAGTTTTGCAGGCCCTACCTCAGTCAGGGTTTCACACACACTCTACAGCTCCGGAATGTCATGCTCCTCAGCCTCCTCCTCCTCCTGCGCATCCTGATCCACTTTACCCTCCACACCAGTCCCAAGCTGGAAGTGTCGCTGGCGGAGGAGGGGACGGTGCGCTCTCCCACTGCTCGGGTCCGGCTGACGCAGCTCTACGGCTGCTGCTGCTCGTTGGCTCGAGCGATGGCCGGATCCCGGGGACTCGAGCGGCGCTACTCGCCCGTGAGTGAAAAGGGGTGGTTTGGGTTTTGGGGATATTGTCCGTGACGCCACCCACGGTTGTGGTGATTGTGTGGACACCACCGCTGCTCTGGACGGGGATCCCGGGAGCCTGTGACAGGGAGCAGCTTTGTTGTTATTTCTCCCCTCCGTGGGTAGGGGGGTTGGTTGTCCCGGGGCCTGGTGATGGGGTAGAGATGGATGACAGGCGGGTTGCGGGGCCTGATGAAGTGCATGGTCGCAGGGGCAGCGCTGTGCCGCACGGCACGGAGGTACTCACTCAGCCCAATGATGATGACACAGTTCAGGGTAAAACAAGTGGCTGGATGGACGGGTCACTCGGACGGCTGCGGTTGTTCCTCCCTGCAGGTTAGTGATGACTGTCTCTCCCTGCACCTAAGTTAAGTGTTGGTAGTGATGGTTTCCCAACGGTAACCCGCTCCCTGACCTGGATATGGGCCGGAGGAGCCCCTTTTGCCCACAGGCGCTGGCCCTGGGAGACGGTTGCCCTTGGCGGTGGCTGTGTCTCCCCTTCACGGTTGTACGGTTGCCTTCTATCTGGACTTGGCTGTTTGGAAACCCTGAGGTCCCCTTCAATAACGGATTTGGCAAATTCACGGCGACACCAAGCCTTGCCGGGATCCGAAAGTCCTCTGCCAATGGTGCTGGCTTCTCTTTGTATACCGGTCCGGTACGGCCGGGTCACCACCCGTCCACGGTCCTTACGGCAGACTCCAATCGGCCTCCACTGCAGACGGTCACCACATCCTGCCAACCTTGCTGTCCTGTCCGGGCCACACACCCGGACCAACTTCAGGCTCTTTGCTGTCACTTTTCTCCTCTCTACTACTTTCCTCCTTCCACTTCCTTAGCTTAACTCTCACTGCCTGTGTTTTCCCTCCTCCTCGGTGGGTGGAGACCAACCGCCTGGCTCCACACCCTGGTGTGGACAACAGCCCCTGGGGAAGGCAACAAGGATTTTGTGTTTTGACTATGATATGCCTGCAGGGAGTGTGGGGTGTTTAAGTGTTGTGCTCTGTGGCCCCTGGCTTGTCCAGGGCGACACAGAAGCACTGCAGCACTGCCTCGGCGAAGCGGCAACAGGCAGTGCTGAAGCTAATCTGCATAGGTGACAAACCCCACAATGCAGAAGAGGTGTGGACAGCTCTGAAACAGCAGGCAGATCACTGGCTCACAACTCTGAACCTAAAGCCAGGAAAGGTCGTGTGTGACAATGGCCGGAACCTGGTGGCGGCTTTGAGGCGAGGCCAGCTGACACATGTTCCATGCGTGGCCCATGTGCTCAACCTCGAGGTTCAGCGGTTTCTAAAGTCATACTCAGAGCTGTCTGATCTGCTGGTAAAAGTTCGCCGCCTGTCTGCACATTTTCGAAAGTCACCTACTGCTTCAGCCGGCCTTGCCGGCTTAAGACGCCGTTTGCATCTTCCGGCACACAGACTGGTGTGTGATGTCCCCACGCGTTGGAATTCAACTCTGCACATGTTGGTCAGGATATGTGAGCAGAAGAGGGCAGTTGTTGAGTACCTGCATCACCTAAGCCGTCGGGAAATGGGTCAAACTCCACACATAACACCTGAGGAGTGGAGATGGATGTCCGACCTATGCACCATCCGCCAAAACTTTGAGGACTACAACAAGATGGTGAGCGGCGATGACGACATTATTAGCGTCACCATACCGCTTCTCTGCCTTCTAAAATGGTCTCTGCTCAGAAAACAAACATGATGCATTGCAGGCGGAGCGCGATGAGTTTCAGCAAGAAACAGTAGTGGGTGTGGGTGATGAATGATAACACACAGCCCAGCCTCGTCTCATCACAACGTGCAGTGGAGGACTATGACGAGGAGGAGGATGAAGACATGGAGCAACTCTCTGGCCAAATTGAGGATATGACATGCAGTCATATCCTCGGTTCAGCGTGGCTGGCCAGAGGACAGGGTAGATGATGAGGAGGAGGAGGACAGCATGTTCAGTCATCGTGTTGGTCAGGATACTGAAGTGATGGCTGTTAAGAGTCTGGCACACATGGCTGACTTTATGGTAAGCTGCCTGTCTCGTGACCCTCGCGTTAAGAACATCTTGGCCGACAATCATTACTGGTTGGTAACACTGTTAGACCCACGCTAAAAGGAGAACTTTATGTCTCTTATTCCCGAGGCGGAGAGGTCAGGCAAAATGCAGCAGTTCCAGAAGGCCATAGTCACGGAAGTAGGCAAAGCATTCCCCTCACAAAACGCTAGCGGCATAGGTCATGAATCAGTGGACAACCGAGGCGTACAGCCGAGAGAGGCACAAGTCAAATCCGCCAGAGGTAGGGGAACAGTCTTTAAGATGTGTGACAGTTTTCTCAGCCCCTCACGTACCACAGCCCCTGAGGTGCGGGGTAGTGCCACAAGAAATCCTAAGTTTGCCCAGATGCTGAAGGAGTACCTTGCAGATCGAACAACTGTACTCCGACATTCCTCTGTGCCTTACAATTATTGGGTATCCAAGCTGGACACGTGGCATGAATTGGCTCTCTACGCCTTGGAAGGCCTGGCCTGCCCTGCTGCTAGCGTTTTGTCAGAGCGTGTTTTTAGTGCCGCAGGTGGAATCATTACAGATAAACGCACCCGCCTGTCAACTGAAAATGCTGACAAGCTGACTCTGATCAAGATGAACAAGGGTTGGATTGGGCCAGACTTCACCACACCACCAGCAAATGAGAGCGGAATTTAAAGTTTGCCATGTACCTCCACTCACCCATGGGTACACACTTCTGGACTTTGGATAATCGCTGGACTGCTCCTCCTTCTCCTCATGCGCCACCATGATGATGACCGTTACAAATTGCAATACTTAGGCCTTTGTTTCAGGTATACCCCCAGTGGTAAATTTTTTCGCCCATTCTTTGCAGAATGGACATTACAACGACAGGAGACCCGCTCCTTTGCAATGGGAACAATGTTTTGAGGCCCTCATGCACGTCTCTACCCAGGGACAACGTGGAGCCTCCCAATTTTTGGCTGCCCTGCCTAAGGGCTATACTACAATAGACCCACTTCCTTCCAATGGGCACTTCAGGTTTACAGGCCCTCATGCACGTCTCTATCCAGGGACAACGTGGAGCCTGACGCTGCCACCGACTGCCACACACGTGCTGTTTTTAAATGCAAGCACGGACGCAATAAGAACCTAACTGGTTTTTAGGAGCGACAATTACTGAGAAGTCTGACACTATCAGACACTGCTGACTGACGTGTATTATACACTAGACTTGTGCGTTATATAATAGTTTGTGCAAAACGCGCACCTGTACGCTGCCACCGACTGCCACACACGTGCTGTTTTTAAATGCAAGCACGGACGCAATAAGAACCTAACTGGTTTTTAGGAGCGACAATTACTGAGAAGTCTGACACTATCAGACACTGCTGACTGACGTGTATTATACACTAGACTTGTGCGTTATATAATAGTTTGTGCAAAACGCGCACCTGTACGCTGCCACCGACTGCCACACACGTGCTGTTTTTAAATGCAAGCACGGACGCAATAAGAACCTAACTGGTTTTTAGGAGCGACAATTACTGAGAAGTCTGACACTATCAGACACTGCTGACTGACGTGTATTATACACTAGACTTGTGCGTTATATAATAGTTTGTGCAAAACGCGCACCTGTACGCTGCCACCGACTGCCACACACGTGCTGTTTTTAAATGCAAGCACGGACGCAATAAGAACCTAACTGGTTTTTAGGAGCGACAATTACTGAGAAGTCTGACACTATCAGACACTGCTGACTGACGTGTATTATACACTAGACTTGTGCGTTATATAATAGTTTGTGCAAAACGCGCACCTGTACGCTGCCACCGACTGCCACACACGTGCTGTTTTTAAATGCAAGCACGGACGCAATAAGAACCTAACTGGTTTTTAGGAGCGACAACTACTGAGAAGTCTGACACTATCAGACACTGCTGACTGACGTGTATTATACACTAGACTTGTGCGTTATATAATAGTTTGTGCAAAACGCGCACCTGTACGCTGCCACCGACTGCCACACACGTGCTGTTTTTAAATGCAAGCACGGACGCAATAAGAACCTAACTGGTTTTTAGGAGCGACAATTACTGAGAAGTCTGACACTATCAGACACTGCTGACTGACGTGTATTATACACTAGACTTGTGCGTTATATAATAGTTTGTGCAAAACGCGCACCTGTACGCTGCCACCGACTGCCACACACGTGCTGTTTTTAAATGCAAGCACGGACGCAATAAGAACCTAACTGGTTTTTAGGAGCGACAATTACTGAGAAGTCTGACACTATCAGACACTGCTGACTGACGTGTATTATACACTAGACTTGTGCGTTATATAATAGTTTGTGCAAAACGCGCACCTGTACGCTGCCACCGACTGCCACACACGTGCTGTTTTTAAATGCAAGCACGGACGCAATAAGAACCTAACTGGTTTTTAGGAGCGACAATTACTGAGAAGTCTGACACTATCAGACACTGCTGACTGACGTGTATTATACACTAGACTTGTGCGTTATATAATAGTTTGTGCAAAACGCGCACCTGTACGCTGCCACCGACTGCCACACACGTGCTGTTTTTAAATGCAAGCACGGACGCAATAAGAACCTAACTGGTTTTTAGGAGCGACAATTACTGAGAAGTCTGACACTATCAGACACTGCTGACTGACGTGTATTATACACTAGACTTGTGCGTTATATAATAGTTTGTGCAAAACGCGCACCTGTACGCTGCCACCGACTGCCACACACGTGCTGTTTTTAAATGCAAGCACGGACGCAATAAGAACCTAACTGGTTTTTAGGAGCGACAATTACTGAGAAGTCTGACACTATCAGACACTGCTGACTGACGTGTATTATACACTAGACTTGTGCGTTATATAATAGTTTGTGCAAAACGCGCACCTGTACGCTGCCACCGACTGCCACACACGTGCTGTTTTTAAATGCAAGCACGGACGCAATAAGAACCTAACTGGTTTTTAGGAGCGACAATTACTGAGAAGTCTGACACTATCTGGACTGTTTTACACTGTGTACACCAGCCCCAGATATGATGAAGGCTGGTATACGGTCACCACTACCCTGCCTGCCTGCCTGCCTGTATACTGGTACAATAGTCCTGACAAGGACTCTTCTGGTCACTAGCCTGTATTCCGACCTGGCTATACCCTGCCTGTATATAGCAACAATAGTCCTGAGAAGGACTCTGCTACTGTACTCCGACCTGGCTATACCCTGCCTGCCTGTATACAACTAGAATAGTCCTGAGAAGGACTTCTGGTCACACTGTTTGCAGCCCTGCTCCGGAACTAACTATAAAGGGCCGCAAAGCTTTCCCTGAATCAGCGACACTCTCCCTACACTCACTGTCAGAATAGCTGTGAGCAGAGCACAGCGCGCCGGCCTATATAAAGGCTCGGTGACGCTGTGCAGGCCGGCCAATCACTGCAATTCCACAACTAACAGGGCTGTGGCATTGCAGTGGTCTGCCAGCCAATCCCTGCATGAGGGCTGGCTCTCAAAAGAGCGCCAACATGCAGAAATGAAGACCACGAGTAAAGCACGAGTATCGCGAGATTACTCGGTCCCCGCCGAGCAGCCCGAGTACAGTGATACTCGTGCGAGTACCGAGTAGTGACAAGCATGCTCGCTCATCACTATTTATCAGATTTTTACAATACATCCGCCACTCAAAGATCAATCAGTCCCACATTAAAGGATCCTCATAGCTTTAAATATAATTCCAGACATAACAGTCATATAGAAAACACAAGACAACATATAATCTTTCAACTGCTGAGATGTTATACTCTTCATTCAATTTCCTTCAACAATCATTCGCACATTTAAAAACACATTGATACATATAACAGATCACAGATGGCATATCTCTATTATTTCAATCATACACACAAAATCCAAACACTGGCAGAGGTTTGATAAGAATGGTCTTGTTGGACCACTACGTACCCGTCTCGGACCTCCAGAAAGCACTGAAACATTTGTAACATTAACAGTAAACATTTGGGTTACTCACTGCGGATTTTGTTCAGTGATTCCTGGGAAGGTCTTTGTAGTCGGGTCACAGAGAGGTCCAGTAACCATCACGCACAGACATGCGCATCCACACCACGGATCGTAAAAAACGTGCATTTTTATCATGGACGTGTGAAGGGGACCATAGACAAATAACAAAAGTATACTTAGAAACAATTTTAAAAAGGAACCTGATAGCCGATACAAAATGCCCAATCCATGGGTACTTGCTTTATGATTTCTGCCACGTTTGTTTGACTCTGATATGCTACAGCCATAGAGACTAGTAGAGAAGGTGGATATCTGGTGGCTCCTGATTGCCTGCACTGCTAGAGTGACAGTTTTTTTCCTTCACGTGTGTACAGAGAAAATAGGTGCGAGTGGAGTGCGATAAAACATCATATTCCACTCGAACCAATATTAGCCTGTGTGTCAGCGCACATGAGCGATTATTTTCACAGCCCTAATCGGACCGAGAAAACAATCGCAGCATGCTGCGACTAATGTGAGACTCTTTTCAGGGATACTAGCATGACACTCGGCTCCTGCTGTGCTGCCAGCGCGAGCCGAGTGTCATGCGAGCATCGCAATAGTGCCCCGTGTGGCCCCGGCCTTTATCTCTGAAACCACTTAGTGTTATAGATACATAGCTGAAATAATACAGTCTGTGTCTGATATTTGTTTCCTTTGTTTCCCCTGGCAGGGCCCATTCGAGACGTTTAGACACAGGGTACACATGGTATCACAGCTTCATGTAGTATATGGTGTGGCCTGTTAGTAATTTTACTGCCTTTATTCATACTACAGTCAAGGCCAAAAGTTTTGAGAATGACACCAAAATTATATTTTCATGTGATCTGTTGCCCTCTGGTTTTTAATTGTGTTTGTCTGATGTTTACATCACATACAGAAATATAATTGCAATCATATTATGAGTACCAAAAGGTTATATTGACAGAATGAGTTCATGCAGCAAGTCAATATTTGCAGTGTTGACCCTTCTTCTTCAGGACCTCTGCAACTCTCCCTGGCATGCTCTCAATCAACTTCTGGATCAAATCCTGACTGATAGCTGTCCATTCTTCCATAAGCAATGCTTGCATTTTGCCAGAATTTGTTGGTTTTTGTTTGTCCACCCGTCTCTTGATGATTGCCCACAAGTTCTCAATGGGATTAAGATCTGGGGAGTTTCCAGGCCATGGACCCAAAATCTCTATGTTTTGTTCCATGAGCCATTTAGTGATCACCTTTGCTTTATGGCAAGGTGCTCCATCATGCTGGAAAAGGCATTGTTGGGCGCCAAACTGCTCTTGGACAGTTGGGAGAAGTTGCTCTTGGAGGACATTCTGGTACCATTCTTTATTCATGGCTGTGTTTTTAGGCAAGACTGTGAGTGAGCCGATTCCCTTGGCTGAGAAGCAACCCCACACATGAATCGTTTCAGGATGCTTAACAGTTGGCATGAGACAAGACTGGTGGTAGCGCTCACGTCTTCTTCTCCTAATAAGCTGTTTTCCAGATGTCCCAAAGAATCGAAAAGGGGATTGATCTGAGAAAATGACTTTACCCCAGTCCTCAGCAGTCCACTCCCTGTACCTTTTGCAGAATATCAGTCGTTCCCTGATGTTTTTTCTGGAGAGAAGTGGCTTCTTTGCTGCCCTCCTTGAAACCAGGCCTTGCTCAAGAAGTCTCCACCTCACAGTGCGTGCAGAAGCACTCACACCAGCCTGCTGCCATTGCTGAGCTAGCTCGGCACTGCTGGTAGTCCGATCCTGCAGCTGAAACAGTTTTAAGATACGGTCCTGGCATTTGCTGGTCCTTCTTGGGCGCCCTGGAGCCTTTTTGGGAACAATGGAAGCTCTCTCCTTGAAGTTCTTGATGATGCGATAGATTGTTGACTGAGGTGCAATCTTTATAGCTGCGATACTCTTCCCTGTTAGGCCATTTTTGTGCAGAGCAATGATGGCTGCACGTGTTTCTTTAGAGATAACCATGGTTAACTGAAGAGAAACAATGATACCAAGCACCAGCCTTCTTTTAAAGTGTCCAGTGGTGTAATTCTTACTTAATCATGACTGATTGATCGCCAGCCCTGTCCTCATCAACACCCACACCTGTGTTAATGGAACAATCACTAAAACAATGTTAGCTGCTCCTTTTAAGGCAGGAATGCAATGATGTTGAAATGTGTTTTGGGGGTTGAAGTTCATTTTCTTAGCCAATATTGACTTTGCAAGTAATTGCTGTTAAGCTGATCGCTCTTTATGACATTTTGGAGTATATGCAAACTGCCATTAGAAAAACTTAAGCAGTAGACTTTGTAAAAAATAATATTTGTAGCATTTTCAAAACTTTTGGCCATGACTGTAGTCGCACTTCTACTATTTTTTCTGTTTTCTTTATAATGGCTATTAGTTTAAGTTTACAATAAGGTGTTTTACTTTACCTGGTTGTGATGGTAGCTGGACAGATTTTAGAACCCAATTTTATTGGTGTGTCAGGGGTGTCAGCTCTGTATCAGCAAGAGAATGTTCTATTTTATCCCTTGGTAGCAGGGCACATCTTTTTCATACCGATGTTACTTAATTGGATAGTGAAACTTGGCGGGAAGAAGTTTGATAAATACCTGGTGCTGAAGGGGTTGCATGCCACTCTGAGGAAAGAAGTGAAAGATCAGTACTCACCCTCCCGCCACTATTTTTAATTATTTTTTATTGTTTGTATGCTAACGAAGTTTTTTGAAAGTCTGCAGTGCAGCCAATCAACAAGGTTTTTGGCTGTGGCCACCTCTACAGCCATCGCAGCCATTCAGAGTACTGGCATGTTTGTGGTTGGCCGTCGCACCATGTCACCTGATTTGTATAAGGGCTGAATCACTGACTGCACCACCATTTTCAGAACTTATACGGCTTGTGCAGACAACTCTAGTTCATCATGGTGCATACAAACCTAATCCAGCCTAGTGCATCCAGCCCTAATACAGCCTCGTGCAGCATGAGACTTTCTTAATCCAGCCTCAGGCATCCAGCACTAATACAGCCTGGCCCATATTAATCTAATACAGCCTCATACATCCAGCTCTAAGACAGACCGGTCCATGCAGGACTTATCCAGCCTTTTGCATCAAGTCATTATACAGCCTTGTCCATACAGGTCTAATCCAACCTTGTGCTTCCAACCCTAATACAGCCTGGCCTTAAACAGCCTAGTCCATGCACACGTAACCAGCCTTTTTCATCCAGCCCTAATACAGCCTGGTCTATTAACGCCTAATCCAGCCTCGTGCATCCAGCCTTAATACAGCCTAGCCTAACACAGCCTAGTCCATAGAGACCTAACCAGCCAGTTGAATCCACCCCTAACACAGCCTGTACTATACATGCCTAATACAGACTTGGGCATCCAACCCTAATACAGCCTGGCATAATCACAGCCTGATCCATAAAAGCATAATCCAGCTTTTTGCATCTATCCCTAATAAAGTCTGCTTTATTCAAGCCTAATAAAGCCTTGTGCATACAGTCATAATACAGTCTAGTCCAGAAATATCTAACCAGCCCTAACACAGCTTGGTCTATACACACCTAATTAAGCCTCAAGCTGTCATGCGGTGACTAACAGGATTTTACCAGATACCAGGAAAAAAATATCAGGTGTCAAAAATGCAGGGTACACAAAGGCCATGAAGCAATGGGGGGCCCTGGCACTAGTGAGAGGGGAGCGGGTTCACCATCTGCACTCACCTACGGCTGTACCCTGCACTTCCTGATATCCCTATATGGGTTCTTTCACCCTGTCTCCAACTTGCCCTAAATTCTCCCTGACTAGTGAACAGGTCAACGAGAACATTAGTCTCACCTCCATAATACAGAAACACAATGGTAGGAAAACATACAGGGGAAATAGACATGAGAAGGAAAAATACTCTAAGCAGCTTCAATGAAGCTAACACCAAAGCTGTGAACAACATGAAAAACTTCTTCAGGAGCAGGCTCCTGTCAAAGTGAACTACATAAAATTGAGGATTCAGTTTCTATCACCGGCATCAGCTGATCAGGCACATGACTTTAAGTAGTGAAGGTGAGCGATCGCAAAGAGCTGCACCTGGGATTAAAAGCTACAGCCAGCAGCCAGGCAGGAAAGGGTGCTTAAACCTTACAGCACTACTAACAAGAAGCTGTCATTCAAATATCAGCAGTGGCTCTGCAAGCAATAAAGTGCTGTGACCTTCTTATTCCAAACTCACCCAAGGTCACCCCCAGGTGGTACACACTCATGGCACAGAGATCCAGCTCTAATACAGCCTGGCATAATACAGCCTGATCCATACAAGCATAATCCAGCCTCTTGTATCCACCCCTGATACAGCCTGGTTTATATAAGCCTAATACAGCCTTATGCTTTCAGTCCTAATTCAGCCTGGTCCATACAGGCCTTATACAGCCTCATGCATCCTATCCTAATGCAGCCTGGTCTATAAAAGCCTAATGAAGCCTTGTGCATCAAGCCCTACTACAGAATGGTCCATATAGGCCTAATACATCTTTGTGCATTTAGTCCCAATAAAGCTTGGTTCATACTGCTGTATTCCATTCCATTGTCAGAAAAAATGCCATGACAGGGATCTCCTTTGAGCTGCCTTTGGTGTGTTTAGTCCGTCGGCATGATGGGCAGTAGTAGCCAACAGACTGCCTAGGTACTTGTAATGCCTTGCTGGATCCACAGGCTCAGACTGGCAGTAATGGAAAGGCTAGAGGAAAGCCGCTCACAAAGCAGAACTCCGAGAACCTGAAACCCTTTAACCCCTATACAGGGATTTGTAATTACAAAGGGCTCCGGAGAGTAGTAGCCAGGCAGGGTCGAACCGGGAAATGCAAAACAGGGACAGAATCAGGCAGGCAAGGACGTAATCAGAAAACAAAGCAGAAGTCAAATCCAGATCAGGAAGCAAGGTACAAGTACGACAGGCAGGAGAGTAGTCAGAGCGCAGGCCAGGGTCAAAGTAGGACTCAATAATCAGAGCAGGGGGGACCAGAGTCTAGCAGGAATACAATCTATATCTGGCAATGGCCAGCAGACAGAAGAGGGGGTAAAAAGGGTGTGGTGTCTTCCGATTGGCTGAAGCTGAATTGTGGCAACCTCAGCTGGAAGACACAAGCCACCTACACTCAGCCATTGGTACTGCAGGCACCAGGAAACCCAGCCTAGTGGATCAGAAGAGCCTGTGCCCACCAGAGTCACCGGCACCGACTCCTCCCCCATCACCAGCATGGTTGACAGTGGGAATTCCTTTCTCACAGCAGGAATACGGCGGCCCCTGGTGACCAAAGCAGAAGCCGCAGGAGCGGACTCCGGTGAGGGCGTGACAATACTTGTCAGGCTATGCTGTGGGCAGGGGCAAGAGCAAGACCCGAAAAGGTTGAATCAATCCAGAATTGGCCACATCCACTTTCGAAGAAACAAGTTAGATATTGTTGGATACTACCACTGTTTCACCTCTAACTTTGCCATGATAGCCACAGCCCTGACCAACCTCCATAAGGGTAGAAAGTTGGCTATGGCCAAGTGGTCACTCTGCTAAATAGCTGAAAATGTTTTCTATCAATCTAATCCATCTATCTAGCATGTATCTATAATTTTTCTAGTTTTGCACATCTTTTACACAAAAAAACATTGATTTCAGCATCATACATTTTTTTCCGGTACGTGTCACACGTATATCACATGGATGTCATATATCTGATGTTTGTATTTGACCCCTTCTGCAAAAAACTGACTTGCCTCTGCGACACGCAGTTATTTCACATGGACACATGGTGTTATGCTCACCAGGTGAGCAGAGCTCTTAGCGAACCTACTGGGCCACAGCACATAGAAAACCCAGAGGGCCTTAACTATGGAACCACACCTGATTTTCTCCAGAGCCCCTAATAGTGAGAGTGTTTGCTGCAGATGTGAGACCGCAGATGTCACTTGGGAAGACTGGTGCTGTGATGGCTGGCCAGGGGTATGAGAGCGATAGTCTCTGGGATAGACAACAGCAGCAGGTGTCGAGGTTCCAACCGGGATGGATGGATGCAGCAGCAACAGCTGGTGATGATATTTCATGCTAGTGTCGAGGGCGGGGAAAGACGCCGCTGCGCTGCGCTCGCTAACGCTCGGGTCCGGCGCTGCTGTGATGGCTGCTCGGTGGCTCGAGCGGTAGGCCGGATCCGGGGATTCGAGCGGCGCTCCTTGCCCGTGAGTGAAAGGGGGTAATTTGGTTTGGGGATTTGGTCCGTGACGCCACCCACGAGTTGTGGTGAGGTTGGGCACCACCGCTGCTGGTGACGGGGATCCCGGGAGCGATGGCAGGGAGCAGCTGGGATGTTGTTTTACACCTCCGTGGGTAGGGGTTGGTGGTCCCGGGGCCCGGTGAGATGACAGGGAGGCAGGGTTGGATGGGTGCAGGGTCACTTGGACTGCGCAGTGCGGTGCCAGATGGCACAGTAGTACTCACTCAGCCACAAAGGTACGCAAAGTCTCTGGTAAACCAAACGGCTGGATGGACGGGTCCCGCAGCCGGCTGCTGTGGCTTCTCCTGAACGGTTAGTGGTGGCTGCCTTTCCCTGCACCTTTGTGTATGTTGGGTCCCGATGGATTCCCACCGGTAACCCGCTCTCCAGTGTGTGTATGTGCCGGAGGAGCCCTTTTGCCCGCAGGTTCTGGCCCTTGGAACTCTAGATGTGGCGGTAGCTGTATTTCCTTTTGCTGGTCGGACGGTTGCCTTCAATGGGGTCTTAGCTGTTAGGAAACCCCTTGGGTTCCGGTCACTGACGGATTTGACCTCTAATGGCAGCTCCAAGCCTGGTCGGGGTCCGTAGGCCCTGCCTGTGTGTGATGGCTTCACTTCGCTCCCCGGTTCGGTACCGGCGGGCCACCGCCCGTCCCCGGTCCTACGGTTCTGCGTTGATCTGCCTCTCCTGCAGACGGCCACCACCGTCTGCCAACCTTGCTCTCAGTGCCTGGGCCACACACCTGGACACGGTCAGTTTGCTCCTCCACTTCTCCTTCTCTCCTCCCTCCTTCACTTCCCTAACTCATCTCCTCCAAACTCTAACTGACTGCTTTTTCCTGCCTCCAGGCCTGTGAACTCCTCAGTGGGTGGGGCCAACCGCCTGGCTCCACCCCACCTTGTGTGGACATCAGCCCCTGGAGGGAGGCAACAAGGATTTTGTGTCTGGCTGATGTGCCTGTCTCAGGGTGGGGGTGTGTGTGTAGTACCTGTGATGACCTGGCTAGTCCAGGGCGCCACATTCCCCTTTGGTTAAATGCAGACCGATTGCGGGCTGCCCGTGCATCACCAGTTTTATTTTTCTTTTCAACTGTAAAAATAATAAATAACATGTAACGGTAAACATTAAGCACACTTCAGGTCATCTTGAACGTTGCAAAAACACATGGATATTTACATTTTTAATAACAACGAACGGCTTCCGCTCTCCCACCCAAGCAACCTGGCCCTGATGCTGCCCCTAAGAAGTGTGCAGCACCCCTTGACCCCAGTCCAGATCCAGGCTGCACGAGCGAGAACGGGTACGGTGTCTCGCACTCGACTGTCACTTCAGGGGACCCCACGTCCATGGGGGACCCCTGACCCCCGGGGGATCGCCACCGGTTGCGGTAGTGGACGGCCTGGGCCATCTCTTTCCTCCAGGCCCATCCTCCTTTGCGATGTTGCAGTGTGTAAACCCAGCTTAAGTCTGAAAGTCTCCCCAACCACACCTATTGCCAATCCATATCATACGCATAAATAGCCTGGGTCTCAGCTTCCCATACACGGTAAGTTTTTTTTTAACTGCATGAGAGGACACACGCGGGCTAGGGACCCCAACGTAGAGAAATACTTTGGCGTAGTGTTGGGGCTCTATTGCATTGATCAATTCAGTAGCTAAATTTCTCTTTATTCATATGTTCATGGCAGTAATGCAGATTCCATTTTTCACATTTTCACTCTTGCATATAGCTATTGGATTTTTCAAGTCAGTATTCACACAGCAGTTTCTGCTATTTCATGTATTCCCCTTACATAGTCACTGGTGTGCATACCTTATCTCCCCATAGACATCTTTTCACACATGCCGTTAGTCTGGGCGTGGTACGGGGTGGTCCAGATCTTTTTACAGCCGTATAACTGGCAGAATTCCTGAAACACTTACATAGTTACATAGTTACATAGTTACATAGTTACTTAGGTTGAAAAAAGACCTAGGTCCATCTAGTTCAACCTTCCTCCACCAGTTCTACATTTAGTCACTAAGTCATTTATAACCAACAATGTTTTGTGTACTGAGGAAATCATCCAGCCCTTTTTTAAAAGCTGTTATAGTATCTGCCATTACTACCTCTTGTGGTAGGGCATTCCACAGTCTGACTGCTCTAACTGTAAAGAACCCTTTCCTATTTAGGTGTCGGAATCGCTTTTCTTCCACTCGCAGTGAGTGCCCCCTGGTCCTTAGTATTGTCTTTGGAAGAAATAAGTCATGTGCCAGTCCTTTATATTGACCACACATGTATTTATACATATAAATGAGATCTCCTCTGAGACGTCTTTTTTCTAAGCTAAACATATCTAACTTTTTCAACCTGCCATCATATGGGAGGCCTTCCATTCCTTGTAATAGTCTAGTTGCTCGCCTTTGAACTGACTCTAACTTCTGAATGTCCTTTTTAAAATGTGGAGCCCAAAACTGGATCCCGTATTCCAGATGTGGTCGTACAAGTGATTTATAGAGGGGTAACAATACGTTGGGATCACGGGATCTAATCTCTCTTTTTATACACCCTAAAATCTTGTTTGCTTTAGCAGCTGCTGCTTGACATTGAGTGCTGCTGCTCAGCTTATTTGTAATGAGAATACCCAAGTCCTTCTCCTGTTCTGTAGTCCCGAGTTTACTTCCATTTAATGTATACGCAGCTATAGGATTACTCCATCCTAGGTGCATTACTTTACATTTATCAACATTAAATCTCATTTGCCAAGTATCTGCCCATTCTGACATCTTATCCAGATCTTTTTGTAATATTGTACTATCCAGGTCAGTTTTTAATATCCTACATAGTTTGGTTTCATCGGCAAAGACTGACACTGTACTATCAATCCCATCCACAAGGTCATTAATAAAGAGAGTAAAAAGAATCGGTCCAAGCACAGATCCCTGCGGCACCCCACTGCTGACTATAGCCCATTTAGAGAATGTACCATTTATGACTACTCTTTGTTTCCTATCTCTTAGCCAATTCCTTACCCAGTTGCATATTGTGTCCCCTAGTCCTTGCTTCTGGAGCTTTAGTCTAAGGCTATTATGTGGTACAGTATCAAATGCCTTTGCAAAGTCCAAATAAATCACATCAGCTGCATTACCAATATCCAGGTTTGAACTTATCCCCTCATAGAACCCCAACAGGTTGGTTAGACACGACTTATCTTTCATGAATCCATGCTGTTTGTCAGTTATCATATTATTGTCTGCAATATATTTTTGCATGTCATCCCTTAAAATGCCCTCAAAAACTTTGCAACTTACAGCTTTTAGCAGAACCAGAAGATTCTATGTCCCACTGAATGTCTGGATAGTTGAAATCCCCCATAATAAGAACCCGATTATTATTATTAGCTGCCTTTTCAATTTGTTCCAGCATTTCACCCTCTATTTGTTCAGGTATGTTAGGAGGCTTATAGCAAACTCCAATTAGCATTTTTCCATTATTCCCCTCCCCATGTACATTTACCCATACTGACTCTACATTGTTGCTGTTCCCCTCAATGTCATCATACAACACAGGTTTTAGGTTAGATTTGATAAATATACACACCCCACCACCTTTTTGGCCTTTCCTGTCCTTCCTAAATGTACTATAACCCTGTATGTTTGTCACCCAGTCATGGCTTTCATCCAGCCAGGTTTCCGTAATGCCCACCACATCATAATCCATGGTTGACATAAGAGTCTCCAATTCATTCATTTTGTTTGCAAGACTTCTTGCATTTGCCAGTAGACATTTAATCCTATTAACACCTTTATTACTCCTAGCCTCCCTACGTTCCTTGTATGTCCCATCCCCCTCTAATCCTTCATTGACCCCTACCGTTTCCCTGTCTCTATCTGCTCTATCTATCCCCTTATTTGCTCCACTACCCTCCCTCCCCCCCGATCCTAGTTTAAAAGCTCCTCCATCCGTCTGACCATTTTCTCCCCCAGCACAGCTGCACCTTCCCCATTGAGGTGCAGCCCGTCCCTACCGTAGAGCCTGTAGCCGACTGAGAAGTCGGCCCAGTTCTCCATGAACCCGAACCCTTCCTTCCTGCACCAATTTCTAAGCCACATATTTATCTCCCTAAGCTCCCGCTGTCTTTCTAGTGACGCTCGTGGCACCGGTAGTATTTCTGAAAACACCACCTTGGAGGTCCTGGACTTCAGCTTCTCTCCTAGTTCCCTGTAATCATTTTTAAGGACCTTCCACCTGCCTCTAACTTTGTCATTAGTACCAATGTGCACCATGACCGCTGGGTTTTCCCCAGCCCCACCCAGCAATCTGTCTATCCGATCCACAATATGCCGAACCCGAGCACCCGGCAGACAACACACTGTTCGGCATTCACGGTCTCGGCGACAGATGACCCTGTCTGTCCGCCTAATTTTAGAGTCCCCTACCACCAACATCTGTCTGGGCTTTGCTGCACTCCTATTTCCCTCCTTCCTACAGCAGTTGTTTTCCTGGTTGCTAGGAGCAACATCCTGCTGTAGTGACCCTAGTCCAGGCCCTTCATTCCTAATATCAGCCAAACAGGCATATTTACTAGGTTGTGCCAGGTCAGGACTAGGCTCCCTGACACTTTTCCCCCTACCTCTTCTTCTAACTGTTACCCAGCTACCTACCTCTGGGTCCTGATCTTCCCCACTTCCACCCTCCTCCATATCACTGGCCCCAGCCAGAGAAAGCTCAGTGAGCTCTAAACTCCTCTCCAGGTTTGCAATGCCCCTTAGTGTTGCAAGCTGCTTATTTAGATCAGTTACCTTGGCTTCCAAATACGCAACATGCTTGCATCGAGTGCAGACATATTCACCCTCGAACGGCTGCTCAAGGCATGCATACATCTGACAAGATACACATCTGGTAGCATTGTCCATGGAGCACCTATCAAATGGGGATCAACAGTAAAGTAGAAAAACAAAGAGAAAAAACGAAAGAAACCCAATGGGAAACGTATAAGGATAAATTCAAACTATGTTCTTGTGTCAAACTATGTAATTGTGTTGAAACTATGCACTTATCTTAAATTCAGCACTTTACTTCAGTTCAGCACCTCCTGCTTCGAAAGCTGGACCCTGGTCGGTCAGCACCCTTTCCGGGTACCCATGTGGTCGACAAAAGTAGGCCTGGAAGGCTCTGGCTGCAGTACGCCCGGTCAGATCTTTAACCCCTTCACGACCATGGATGGAAAGATCCGTCCTTGTGCCCTGGGCCTTAACGACCAAGGACGGATCTTTCCGTCATGGCGTAATCGCGGCACCGGAGCCTCCGGTGACTGCGATCGGTTAACATAAACCACAGATTCGGGGAGGAGGGGACCTGTTCCTGACCTTAGGAGGGGTGGTGCCTCCTCCCCGGACCTACGGAGGCTGTGATTGGCTGACGAATGCCGCTCAACCAATCACAGCCACTGTAATGTTCCAGCCATTTAAAATGACTGAAACATTGAAATCCAGCTCTGGCCAGTGCAGCTGTAGCACTGGCCATTGGCTGGAGCTGGGTGACCTCACTGGATCACCCTCCCCCAGCTCCAATGCTCTGATTGGAGAGATCGGCCTTGTGACCGATTTCTCCAATCACAGTGGATTGTTGCCGGTGACCGCCCCCATCAGCTTCACGTGTCCCTGCAGCACGCCAGCACTGAACACAGTGAGTGTACACAGTGCAATGGCAGGGCGACAAGCTCCGGTCCCATGCTGTTATGAGACCCGGAAGTTGCCGCGCTGCCATTGCACTGTACGAAAAGCGTCCCGATCCGCCGCCGCCGCCGCCCTCCGCGATCTGCCACCTGTCTCCCCGATCTCCTGCCCGCACCCTCACCCCCACACCTCCCGATCCGCTGCCGCCCTCCATCTGCCACAGTGCCACCGCTCCCCCCAATCTGCTGCCCGGCCCCTCACCTCCGTGCAGCAGATCGGAGGGAGCGGTGGCACTGACAGATGGAGGAGGACAGGGATCGTGCACCCTGTCCTCCCTGTCCTCCTCCATCTGTCATAGTGCCACCGCTCCCTCCGATCTGCTGTCCGGCCCCTCCCCCTCGTGATCGGTGCCCGCCCCCTCCCCTCCGTGATGTGCTGCTCGCCCCCTCCCCTCCCCTCCCCTCCCCTCCATGATGTGCTGCTCGCCCGCTCCCCTCCCCTCCGTGATGTGCTGCTCGCCCCCTCCCCTCCCCTCCCCTCCGTGATGTGCTGCTCGCCCGCTCCCCTCCCCTCCGTGATGTGCTGCTCGCCCGCTCCCCTCCCCTCCGTGATGTGCTGCTCGCCCGCTCCCCTCCCCTCCGTGATGTGCTGCTCGCCAGCTCCCCTCCGTGATGTGCTGCTCGCCCGCTCCCCTCCCCTCCGTGATGTGCTGCTCGCCCCCTCCCCTCCGTGATGTGCTGCTCGCCCCCTCCCCTCCGTGATGTGCTGCTCGCCCCCTCCCCTCCGTGATGTGCTGCTCGCCCCCTCCCCTCTGTGATGTGCTGCTCGCCCCCTCCCCTCCGTGATGTGCTGCTCGCCCCCTCCCCTCCGTGATGTGCTGCTCGCCCCCTCCCCTACGTGATGTGCTGCTCGCCCCCTCCCCTACGTGATGTGCTGCACGCTCCCCCCACCTCTCACCCCCGTGGTCAGCTACCCGCCCCCTCCCCTGTCACCGCCGTGATGTGCGCTCCCTCCCCTGTCACCGCCGTGATGTGCGCTCCCTCCCCTGTCACCGCCGTGATGTGCGCTCCCTCCCCTGTCACCGCCGTGATGTGCGCTCCCTCCCCTGTCACCGCCGTGATCTGTGCTCCCTCCCCTGTCACCCCTGTGATCTGTGCTCCCTCCCCTGTCACCCCTGTGCTCCCTCCCCTGTCACCGCCGTGATCTGTGCTCCCTCCCCTGTCACCCCTGTGATCTGTGCTCCCTCCCCTGTCTCCCCCGTGATCTGCGCTCTGCTCACCTGTCTCCCCCGTGATCTGCGCTCTCTCACCCCCGTGATCTGTGCTCCCTCACCTGTCACCCCGTGATCTGTGCTCCCTCACCTGTCACCCCGTGATCTGTGCTCCCTCACCTGTCACCCCCGTGATGTGCGCTCCCTCCCCTGTCACCGCCGTGATGTGCGCTCCCTCCCCTGTCACCGCCGTGATGTGCGCTCCCTCCCCTGTCACCGCCGTGATCTGTGCTCCCTCCCCTGTCACCCCTGTGATCTGTGCTCCCTCCCCTGTCACCCCCGTGATCTGCTGTCCACTCTCCCTCCACCTGTCTCCCCCGTGATCTGCGCTCTGCTCACCTGTCTCCCCCGTGATCTGCGCTCTCTCACCTCTCACCCCCGTGATCTGTGCTCCCTCACCTGTCACCCCGTGATCTGTGCTCCCTCACCTGTCACCCCCGTGATCTGCTGTCCGCTCTCCCTCACCTCTCACCCCCGTGATCTGTGCTCTGCTCACCTGTCTCCTCCGTGATCTGTGCTCTGCTCACCTGTCTCCTCCGTGATCTGCGCTGCGCTCCCTCCCCCACCTCTCACCCTCCCCAATCTGCTGCCTCCTTCATCTCCTGTGATCCAGCTGCCTAGATCCATCCTGTAGGGTAACTATCCCCAATCTCACCTCCCACTCCCCTTCCCACCCATCCCCCCCCACCCGCCCCCTCCCCCATCCTCTGCCGCTCCTGCATCCACTGCGCCCTCTCCCATCCGCCCCCACCCTATCCCAGCCGCCGTCTCACAATCACAGATGCTCCCTTTATATGCCGCTGCCACCCCATCTGCTGCCGCCCCATCTGCCGCCCCCCCCCATCTTCCGCTGGTTTTTTTTTTTTCTATGCCATGGGGTCTAGTTTCCAAAATGGGGTCACATGTGGGGGAGCTCCACTGTTTCGGCACCTCAGGGGGTCTCCAAACAGCATGGAATACGCTAATTATCCCAGACAATTTTGCGTTTGAAACGTCAAATGACGCTCCTTGCCTTCTGAGCCCTGCTGTGCGCCCAAACATTTGAGTTCCACCACATATGAGGTATCTGCGTACTCAGGAGAAATTGCACAATACATTTTATGGTGCAATTTTTCCTGATACCCTTGTGAAAAAAAAAGCTACCAGGTTGAAGTAACAATTTTGTGGTAAAAAAGTTTTTTTTTATTTTCACGGCTCAACTCTATTAACTTTTGTGAAGCCCCCAGAGGCTCAAAGTGCTCAATAAACATCTAGATAAATTCCATGAGGGGTCTAGTTTCCAAAATGGGGTCACATGTGGGGGAGCTCCACTGTTTCGGCACCTCAGGGGGTCTCCAAACGCAACATGGAATACGCTAATTATCCCAGACAATTTTGCGTTTGAAACGTCAAATGACGCTCCTTGCCTTCCGAGCCCTGCTGTGCGCCCAAACATTTTATTTCCACCACATATGAGGTGTCTGTGTACTCAGGAGAAATTGCACAATACATTTTATGGTGCAATTTTTCCTGATACCCTTGTGAAAAAAAAGCTACCAGGTTGAAGTAACAATTTTGTGGTAAAAAAGTTTTTTTTTATTTTCACGGCTCAACTCTATTAACTTTTGTGAAGCCCCCAGAGGCTCAAAGTGCTCAATAAACATCTAGATAAATTCCATGTGGGGTCTAGTTTCCAAAATGGGGTCACATGTGGGGGAGCTCTACTGTTTCGGCACCTCAGGGGCTCTCCAAACGCAACATGGTGCGGCTAACGATTCCAGCTAATTTTCTGTTCAAAAAAGTCAAATGGCGCTCCTTCCCTTCCGAGTCCTGCCGTGCGCCCAAACAGTGGTTTTTCGCCACATATGAGGTATCTGCGTGTTCAGTAGAAATTGCCCAACAAATTTTGCGGGTTCATTTAATCCTGCTACCCTTGTGAATATGCAATATTTGAGGCTAAATTAACATTTTTGTTGCAAAAAGTAAAATGTTCATTTTTTCCTTCCACATTGCTTTAGTTACTGTGAAGCACCTGAAGGGTTAATAACCTTCTTGAATGTGGTTTTGAGTAGCCTGAGGGGTGCCGTTTTTGGAATGGTGTCACTTTTGGGTGTTCTGCGTCATGTAGACCTTTCAAAATTGCTTCAAATGTGATGTGGTCCCTAAAAAAAGTGGCTTTGTAAATTTTGTTGTAAAAATGAGAAATTGCTCATAAACTTTGAACCCCTATAACTTCCTTAAATTTTTTTTTTTTTTCCCAAAATTGTTCTGATGTAAAATAGACATGTGGGAAATGTTATTTATTAATTATTTTGTGTCATATGTCTCGTTGGTTTTAGAGCATAAAAATTCAAAGTTTGAAAATTACAAAATTTTCAAAATTTTCGCGAAATTTCCGTTTTTTTCACAAAGAAATGCAAAAAATATCGGCCTAAATTTACCACTAACATGAAGCCCAATATGTCACGAGAAAACAATCTCAGAATCACCGGGATCCACTGAAGCGTTCCAGAGTTATAACCTCATAAAGTGACACTGGTCAGAATTGCAAAAAATGGCCTGGTCTTTAGGGTCAAAATAGGCTTGGGGCTGAAGGGGTTAACTGGGACAACCACCATGAATCTCGAATAGTGGTCTACCATGGTCAGAGCGTAAGTGTACCCACTTCGGCTAGGGGTGAGCTTCACGTGGTCGAGGGCGTCCAGCTCCAGCGGTTGATGGGTAATTATTGGGCGTAGGGGGGCCTTCTGGCTAGCTTCTTCCCTTCTTCTCAGCGTGCAGGGACCACACTCCCGGCACCAGGCCTCTACCGACTCCCGCATCCCACTCCAATAGAACCGTTCCCTCAACAGCATCTCCAGCTTCTTCCACCCAAAGTGCCCGGCACCGTCATGGTATGCTTGCAGAACAGTGGGCACGTTAGCCTGGGGAACCACCAGCTGGCGAACCTTCTCATGGGTCTTTGGGTTGATCAATTCCCGATACAGCTTCCCCTGGTGCAGGTACAGCCGGCCTCGTTCTCTCCACAGTCGTTGGGCCTCGGCGGGGGCGGCAGGGTCTATTCCGGCAGAGCCTTGTTCCACCAGGGTCTTGACCAAGCGGACAGCAGGTGCTTGGTCCTGGGCTTCTTGCCACCCTTGGCTGGGCAGCGGATCTAGGTTCACTTGTTGTTGCTGGACATGCAACTTCTCGGCTGGCGGTCGGTGGAATGCAGGCAACTCGATTTCTTCTAGGTCATCATCATCCGGCCCCTGTCCTAACAGGTGGGGCATCCGGGAGAGTGCGTCTGCATTAGCATTATTCCAGCCAGCTCGGTACTTGATGGTGAAGTCATAGTTAGCCAACCTGGCCACCCACCGCTCCTCCAATGCACCCAGCTTAGCTGTATCCAGATGGGTTAGCGGGTTATTGTCCGTATAAGCAGTGAACTTGGCTGCCTCTAGGTAATGGCGGAATCGCTCGGTGATGGCCCACACCAGTGCTAAGAGCTCAAGCTTGAAAGAGCTGTAGTTCTCAGGGTTCCTTTCTGTAGGTCGGAGTTTCCGGCTAGCATAGGCCATCACCTTCTCCCTTCCGTCCTGGATCTGGGATAAGACTGCTCCCAAACCTACATTACTGGCATCAGTGTAGAGGATGAATGGGAGACTGTAGTCGGGGTACGCCAGGATTTCTTCCCCGGTCAAGGCCGTCTTCAGCTGATGGAAGGACTCTTCATGCTTTTCTTCCCACGCCAACGGGGTTCCAGGGGACCTGCCCCCCTTGGTCTGTGCCACGAGGAGGTCTTGCATGGGGGCGGCCATCTTTGTGTACCCCTTAATGAAGCGGCGATAGTAGCCCACCAGACCCAGGAACTGTCTCACCTCTCTCACCGTGGTCGGCCTCGGCCAGTCCTGAATGGCAGTTATCTTTTCGGGTTTAGGGCGACGCCTTCCGCGCCCACCACATGTCCGAGGTACTGCACCCTTGGCTTCAATAGATGGCACTTGGAGGGCTTCAATTTCATCCTGTACTTGACAAGGGACGCGAACACCTCAGCTAGGTGCTCCAGGTGGGCTTCATACGTCTGTGAGTATACAATTACATCGTCCAGGTACAGCAAGACGGTCTCAAAATTCAGATGTCCCAGACAGCATTCCATCAGCTGTTGGAAGGTTCCAGGGGCGTTGCACAGCCCGAACGGCATGCTGTTGAATTCACAGAGTCCCATGGGTGTAGCGAAGGCAGTCTTCTCGCGGTCCTCGGGCGCCACGGCCACCTGCCAGTACCCACTGGTGAGGTCCAGGATGGAGAAGTAGTTAGCGGTTCTCAGTGCAGCCAGTGACTCTTCAATACGGGGCAGAGGATAGGCATCTTTATGCGTTATCTGGTTAATCTTCCGGTAATCCACACACATCCTCATGGTGCCATCCTTCTTCTTTACTAGCACCAGCGGGGCGGCCCAGGGACTGCAGCTATCCCGAATAACCCCCGCCTCCTTCATGTTCCTCAACATGTCTTTGGCGCATTGGTAGTGTGCAGGGGGGATAGGTCTGTATCTCTCTTTAATGGGGGGATGCTCACCGGTGGGGATGTGGTGTTGGACCCCTTTAATCCGCCCAAAATCTAGTGAATGTTTGCTGAAAACCTGCTCGTACTCCTGTACCACCCTGTATACCCCTTCTTTGTGATGTGTGGGGGTATCATCAGTGCCTACATGTAACTCTTGACACCACCCATATAACCGCTCCGGGGATGGGTGGTGACTGGCAGGAGGCGGTGAGGTCAGGGGAACGGCCTCCTGGATGGTGTGGGAGTCTAGAGAAAGCAGCTTGGCGAGGGTAGCGTATCGGGGAAGCCTAACCTCCTCCTCCCCGCAGTTTAACACCCTTACAGGCACTCTCCCTTTCTTGACGTCTACCACCCCTCGGGCGGCCATTACTGTGGGCCAGTGTTCGGAGGGCATGGGCTCTACCATGGCTGGGTAATCCCATACCTGGGGACCTACCGCTGCCCTGCACCAAATCATCATCTCACTCCTGGGAGGCACAATCAAAGGGGCCGCATCCATCATTCTCACTCCCCCAATCTCCCCTCCTGTTGAGTTCACTTGCCGCCGATACATCAAGGCCCGGATCTCACGCTGCACAGCCCTCTGTCGGCCTCCCGCTGCTGTGGCGGCCAGCTGCTGCAGTAGGGTAAACACCTCACTCATGCAGTGCTCCATCACATTAGTCCCTAGCACTACCTTCGGGTTATGGTCGCTGGGTTCATTCATTATCACAATCATTCCCTGGTGCTGCAGTTCAGCCCGTCCTACGGTCATGGCCACTTGTTTGTACCCCACTTGGGTCAAGGGGAGTCTGTCGGCTGCGACCAGTGTCACGCTACCGTCTGGAGGGGCAAGTTCATCATTCCCTCAATACCGCTGGTACAGTGTGTAGGGTATCATGGTTACCTGGGATCCAGTGTCCAGGAGTGCCATCAGTGGGATGCCATCCACTGCCAGGGGGATGATGGGCTGGGCTCCGATGTACCGGTCTCACCAGTCTGGGGGGCCACTGGGTTCTATTCCTGAGGATTGGCCCTTGGCCCCAGGGGTTGCTCGTTTAACGGACACCGTCGGGAGTAGTGGCCGGGCTTGCTACACCTGTAACAAATTGGAGGTCCATACCGTGAGTCATTGGCCCTTCTCCGCTGCATTCAGGGGACGTCCTCCGAGCTGCATCCTCCCCGGGGGCTTGGGTCTCGTCGGAGGCTGGAGTGCGTCGAGGATCTTGGTGAGGTCTCCATCCATGCGACGGACCTGGGCAGCTAGCTCCTCCATCATTCCGCCAGGGGCTGCAGGCGCCGAGGGAGCTGGGAGAGAAGGGGTTACCACGATGGAAGCCGTCTCAGCTGGCCATGGGGCCGCTTTAGGGACGTTGGATGCTGGGGGCTGCAGAGCTTTGATGGCCCGTTCTTTCAGCACGGCAAAGTCCACATTAGGGTGTTCTAGGGCCCACAGCCAGAGCAGCTTGCGGTCCTCCGGGAATCCCATCCCCTGCACAAACTGCTCAACTAACATTTTGTTGCTGTCCACATCATTAATGGTGTCCACCCGCTTCAGTGTACGGAGGGAAGTTTGCAGGCACATGGCATAGTCTCTAATACTATCTGCAGGCCGCTGTCGACATTGATAAAACTGCATCCGCAGCTCGGCTTCGGTGTGGGTCTCGAAGGCAAGCTGTAGCTTTTCAAAGATAGTGGCCACGGAGGACCAGTTCTCCTCGGTCCAGGTCTCTGTCTCCTGCTCAGCCGCGCCAGTTAGCTGCCCCAGCACTACCGCTGCACGTTGCTTATCGGTCAGGGGATAAAGTTCTAGGACCGGGTTAAGCTTCTTCCGGAAGACCTGTAAAGCGTCAGGCTTCCCGTCGTACTGCAGCAGCCAGGTAGCTCCAGGCACATAGGGCAAGGAGAACGGCATCACCTGAGCAATGGCGGGGGCCGCGGCCTCCCCTGCTCGTGCGGCCAGAGCACGGGCTGGCCCATTCCCATCCACAGGCGCCGCTGCGGCTGCGACCGCCGCTCCTCCAGTGGCTCCGTCGGGCGCAGACATCTTGTTTCCGCCCCCCTTGGTTTTTTCTCGCCACCTCCTCTTCAGGGGCGGGGCTTCGGCTTTCGCGCCTGCACTGCTCGAGAAGACACTCGAGCGGGAAAATCTTCACGCCCAAGATGGCGGCTTCTGAAATTTTTCGGCCGGACACCGCCGGCGGGGCACAAGGCGCACTTCTACCAGCCAGCAGAACGGTAAGATCCTGTTCGTGATGCCAAGTTGTCGCGAGCGGGGAAGGACGCCGCTGCGCTGCGCTCGCTAACGCTCGGGTCCGGCGCTGCTGCGATGGCTGCTCGGTGGCTCGAGCGGTGGGCTGGATCCAGGGACTCGAGCGGCGCTCCTCGCCCGTGAGTGAAAGGGGGTAGTTTGGTTTGGGGATTTGGTCCGTGACGCCACCCACGGGTTGTGGTGAGGTTGGGCACCACCGCTGGTGGTGACGGGGATCCCGGGAGCGATGGCAGGGAGCAGCTGGGATGTTGTTTTCCCCCTCCATGGGTAGGGGTTGGTGGTCCCGGAGCCCGGTGAGATGACAGGGAGGCAGGGTTGGATGGGTGCAGGGTCGCTTGGACTGCGTAGTGCGGTGCCAGACGGCACGGTAGTACTCACTCAGCCACAAAGGTACGCAAAGTCTCTGGTAAACCAAACGGCTGGATGGACGGGTCCCGCAGCCGGCTGCTGTGGCTTCTCCTGAACGGTTAGTGGTGGCTGCCTTTCCCTGCACCCTTGTGTATGTTCGGTCCTGATAGATTCCCACCGGTAACCCGCTCCCCAGCGTGTGTATGTGCCGGAGGAGCCCTTTTGCCCGCAGGCTCTGGCCCTTGGAACTCTAGCTGTGGTGGTAGCTGTATTTCCTTTTGCTGGTCGGACAGTTGCCTTCAATTGGGTCTTAGCTGTTAGGAAACCCCTGGGGTTCCGGTCACTGATGGATTTGACCTCTAATGGTGGCTCCAAGCCTGGTTGGGGTCCGTAGGCCCTGCCTGTGTGTGATGGCTTCACTTCGCTCCCCGGTTCGGTACCGGCGGGCCACCGCCCGTCCCCGGTCCTATGGTTCCGCGTTGATCTGTCTCTCCTGCAGACGGCCACCACCGTCTGCCAACCTTGCTCTCAGTGCCTGGGCCACACACCCGGACACGGTCAGTTTGCTCCTCCACTTCTCCTTCACTCCTCTCTCCTTCACTTCCCTAACTGATCTCCTCCAAACTCTAACTGACTGCTCTTTCCCGCCTCCAGGCCTGTGAACTCCTCAGTGGGTGGGGCCAACTGCCTCGCTCCACCCCACCTTGTGTGGACATCAGCCTCTGGAGGGAGGCAACAAGGATTTTGTGTCTGGCTGATGTGCCTGTCTCAGGGTGGGTGTGTGTGTTGTACCTGTGACGACCTGGCTACTTTAGGGCGCCACACTAGCAGGTATGATGGTTGGCGGCCGGTGTGGAGGCTTGCAGCAGCAGCATCAGGTTTGGGATTGCAGCAGCAGTACACTGAAATATAAACATATGTCAGCAGCGGAACTAGCACAATACAACAGCAGCAGCACAGTGCTAGAGGACCTGGGAAATAGCATCGTATTAGACTTGTTGGCCAGGCACTTTCTGAAGGGAGAAACTACCTTTAATAGCAGCAGGCTTTCAGCTGATCTGAGGGGCACTTTTGGGTTAAGACTACGCTGGCCCTTTAGGAAAGGGGGTCTGTCCATGAACTAGTCCCTAAGGCAGAATCAGGAAGCCTGCTGTGAGTACACAGCCTCTGTGAGACAGCAGCATGCGACTAGAATGAAGCGGCCACTGCTGAAGAGCCAGACGGGTGACGGGTCCGATGTCCCCGCCGGGGGAGGATGTTAGAACAATGTGGGGACTCTGGTGTGGGCGTTACACACAGTCCATGTGTAAACACAGAGGTCTGAAGATCGCTATTGACTTTAATTAGTACGCGTTTGAGCGTATCTCCGGTGCATCTGAAAACGGACACAACACGTACAAGAGACACGGAGTTGTGAAGGATGCCTTATTGTGTACACACACCAAAAAATATCTCACTTAATTTTATAGCAACAAGGTCAAGTTATATTGAGAAAGAGAAAAAGAGAGCTATCACATCTTAGCTCAGTTAATGCTTGCCTTTTCACGTCCCACCTTTTCTCCTTCCACCCTTCTGCATCTCTTCTATCTGTGCCTATTGGTTGGGTTTCAGTCCCTTCATCTATCAGTTCTCTTTCACGTCTCCACTGATGAACATATACCAATATAGACAGATATAACACACATAAAAGTTACAAATCAACATGAAATAATACAAACACAGATAAGTGCCAATCATCACTTTTCGATTTTCTTTCCATTCATAGAAAAAATAAATATTCCATGCATGTCCAAACAAAAGAGGTAAAACACAAAAAGCACTACAATTACAAGAAATACACAAGTCTAAAAACATAATTTAACATCAAATAAATCATTATCTAAATTGAAATGTTTTATTTTGTTCCATATTTTCAGCACTAAAACTAAGTTAGTTCAAGGTTTTTCACTCCAACATATAAAACACACAAGATAACTGAAGTTGCATACCAGACATACTGTAGTTTGTGTCCATTATCTAGAGTTTAAACACTGTACAGTATATACCACATGTCCATAGCAAAATATCACGCTTTGTTAACTGTATAGATAAAAACCATTTAAATATACCGTACAGAGCCTAGAACAAGAAACACAAATGACACTATAATCCACCTCTGTAAAATTATTTCATATTTTCCACTGTGCATACAAGCAACTATTCAAGCAACAACTGATATCTTCTCTCTTCACACATTGCATTCCAATTAAATCTGTAAGCAGGTTTTCCTCAACTTGTGTCTTCAGCTTTGCACGGCTCCACAGATTTTTTTCCTTCCGTGTTGCTGGAGAGGAAGGTACTCCTCCTTGAGTGACAATTCTGGCTCAGTAGCTACATCCTTCTGCTGTCTTCTGCTTGTTATTGCGACACATTAACAGTCTGTCAGTACTTGTTCTGAAGTCTACAATGCTGTTATAATATATACATAAAAAGGATAACAGTGCCTTTGAACAAGCTCATAGAATTGTTCTTAAAGCTGCGGATGGTGGGGGCTGGAAGCTTGTGTTTTTGCAAAACTAATAACAGCAGCTTCGCTGGAACATGAGCAACTATGCAACGGTTGTATATTAATTAGGGATGATCGAATACCCTATTATTCGCTCCGCCGAATATCTGTTGAATACCTCTCAGCTATTCGAGTATTCGCGAATATCCAACGCCCAATGCAAGTCTATGGGAAACTCGAATAATTTCATGTAGGACCCGTGGGTGACCTGTGGTGACTGAGGAAAAGGCTGAAGGGGATGGGAAAAGGCAGAAACAGTATGGGCACAGCCTGCAGAAGGTTTCTGCCCCCTCCTGATTCATCCAAGGTGACAGGACGCACACTAACACGCCGCCCGCATTCACCCTCTTCCCCTGATTTCTGTTGCATGTGCCATGACACATGGGACAGAAAACTACTCCCCGGGTCCAGATAAGCCCCCCATATCCCCCGGTGTTTACCGGTGATCCCCCGCTGTTTTTACCTTTTTGCACAGCTGATCCCCCGCATCCCTCCTCCTTCACAATGAATGCTGGGCGCATGTGCAGAGCACGGCTGTCAGTTTAGCTCAGTTTTCTGTGTTCAGTGTGAACTACGCTGGCTGTACGCACACTGCTGCTGTGACCCAGGGAGGGTAGGTGCCGATTCTTTGCACCCACACTCCTCAAATGGAGGGTCTGCACTCCTAGAAAATGGGGGATACGTTCCCTGAGCATGCCCCCCATATTCTAGAAGGTCTAGAGTCATTGGGGGACTTCCAAAATGGATTACAGGAAATTTTTATTTTCTTTACAATAAATTGGTGAAAAAGGGACTGTTTTGGGGAGTGTTTTTTCAAATATTTTTTTTTTGTCGTCTATTTTTTGTTCTACTTTTATTACTGACAGTTGGGGATGTTGGGTATCTGATAGACGCCATGACATCACCAACTGCTGGGCTTGATGTCAGGTGACATTACACATCTGATATCAACCCTATTTATTAACCCGTTTGACACCGCATTAGGGCAGCGGGATGAGCTGGGGCGAAGCGCCAGGATTGGTGCATCTAATGGATGCACCACTTCTGGGGCAGCTGCAGCCTGCTATTTTTAGGCTGGAAAGAGCCATAACTATGGGCTTTCCCACCCAGAGAATACCAGACCACAGCTGTCCGCTTTACCTTGGCTGGTAAACCAATTTGGGGGGAACCCCATTTTTTTTATTATTATTTATTTATAAATAATTATAAAAAAGAGACTGGGGGCCCTCCAAATTGGATCCAAAACCAAGGTAAAGCTGTCAGCTGTGGTCTGCAGGCTGCAGCCATCTGCTTTACCCTAGCTGGCTATCAAAAACGTCACTTTTTTTTTTAATTATTTTTTTTTGCTAAATACAAGGCTAGGCACCCTTTAGTGCCAAATGAAAGTCATTAAAGAGTGCCAGCTTAGAATATGCAGGGAAGTGGGACATTATATATGTGTTTGACATTGGTCTGCCTGTCTATCTATCCATCCTTTTTTATCTATCTATTTATCTATCCCTTTATCTATCTCTCTATCTATCTATCCTCTATCTATCCCTCTATCTGTCTATCCCTCTATCTGTCTATCCCTCTGTCTATCCCGCTATCTATCTATCCATCTATCTATCCCTCTATCTATCGATCTATCTGTCTATCCCTCTATCTATCTATCCCTCTATCTATCCCTCTATCTATTTATCCATCCCTCTATCTATCTATCCATAATCTATCTATCCCTCTATTTATCCAGCCATCTATTCATCCATCCGTCTATCTATCCCTCTATCTATCCCTCTTTCTTTCATCTCTCTCTCGTCTCTCTCTCATCTCTCTCTCTCTCTCAATTCTCTCTCTCTCTCATCTCTCTCTCTCATCTCCCTCTCTCATCTCTCTCTATCATCTCTCTCATCTCTCTCTCATCTCTCTCTCTCATCTCTCTCTCTCATCTCTCTCATCTGTCTCTCTCATCTCTCCCGCTCTCATCTCTCTGTCTCTCTCTCTCATCTCTCTCTCATTTCTCTCTCTCATCTCTCTCTCTCTCATCTCTCTCTCATCACTCTCTCTCATCTCTCTCTCACTCTCTCTCTCTCTCATCTTTCTCTCTCTCTCATCTCTCTTTCTCTCTCATCTCTCTCATCTCTCTCTCTCATCTCTCCCTCTCTCTCTCATTTTTCTCTCTCTCTCATCTCTCTCTCATCTCTCTCTCTCATCCCTCTCTCTTTTTATCTCTCTCATCTGTCTCTCTTTCATCTCTCTCTCTCTCAAATCAAATCAAATCAAATAGGCTTTATTGGCAGGACCAAAAAACAATTAGCATTACCAAAGAAAATAAAAGAAGTGTGACCACGGAGTGGGTTAGGGTTGTGGGGATGGGATGTTGGGGCCACAATTTGGGGAATGATGGTCCATTTTGAGGTCTTTAGTACCCCACATTTTATGACATGTGATGACATATTGGGTGGCGATCTCCACCATTGATTCTTCTTCCCCTAGTAGGATGCAGAGTTTCCTCTCCTCATCCATGGATGGAAAGTCCGGGGTATGAGCGTTAAGTATCTGGAAGTTGGAGGCCCTCACTGCTGAGTATTTGTCACAGTGCAGTAGGAAATGCGCCTCATCCTCCAGGGCCCCTTGCTGGCAGTGTTGGCACAATTTGTTCTCCCGCGGCCTGTATGTCTGTTGGTGCCACCCTGTTTCCACCTCTAGGCTGTGGGCACTCAGTCTGTAAAGGCGCAGGGTCTGCCTGTCTTTGGGGTGGCACAACCTTTCCAGATATGGGGCCAGAGTGTAGTCCCTCCGCAGTGACCGGTAGATGGTGAGTTTCTGGGAGTTCTCTAATTCACTCTTCCAATCCTCTATGTATTGTACCTTGCAGCTCTCTGAGATCTCTTTTATTTGGGCTTTTGTCAGGGTGTGTTGCTGACTTTGGCTGTACTTGCTGCCGGGGTTCCTTGCTTGCTCTGGGCTCTGGCTCAGCAGGGTTTTATGATGGTAGGAGCTGGGGTTGCTGTTCTGTATGTGCGCCTGGTGTGATAGTGCCCACTTGTGTATACTGAGCCATAAGGGGAATCTGCCCGACAGGCTATCTTTGAGGTGCTGCGATGGACGTGGAGGAGATGTTTGCAGAACTCCAGATGGAAGACTTCAGTTGGGCTGGAATCCCACTTTATCTGGTCTGGATAGGTAACTATATTTCTCTCTCTCTCTCTCTCATATCTCTCTCTCTCATATCTCTCTCTCTCATATCTCTCTCTCATAAGGGGTGCTTCACACATAGCGAGATCGCTACCGAAATTGCTGCTACGGCACGGTTTTGGTGACGCAACAGTGACCTCATTAGCGATCTCGCTGTGTGTGACACTGAGCAGCGATCTGGCCCCTGCTGCGAGATCGCTGCTCGTTACACACAGCCCTGGTTCGTTTTCTTCAAAGGCGCTCTCCCGCTGTGACACACAGATCGCTGTGTGTGACAGCGAGAGGGCGACGAAATGAAGCGAGCAGGGAGCAGGAGCCGGCATCTGGCAGCTGTGTTAAGCTGTAACCAGGGTAAACATCGGGTAACCAAGGTGGTTACCTGATATTTACCTTAGTTACCAGCCTCCGCAGCTCTCACGCTGCCTGTACTGCCGGCTCCGGCTCTCTGCACATGTAGCTGCTGTACACATCGGGTTAATTAACCCGATGTGTACTGTAGCTAGGAGAGCAAGGAGCCAGCGCTAAGCAGTGTGCGCGGCTCCCTGCTCTCTGCACATGTAGCTGCAGTACACATCGGGTTGATTAACCCGATGTGTACTGTAGCTAGGAGAGCAAGGTGCCAGCGCTAAGCAGTGTGCGCGGCTCCCTGCTCTCTGCACATGTAGCGATGTTATGATCGCTGCTGCATCGCTGTGTTTGACAGCTAAGCAGCGATCATAACAGCGACTTACCAGGTCGTTGTTACGTCACAGAAAATGGTGACGTAACAGCGACGTCGTTGTCGCTGTCGCTATGTGTGAAGCACCCCTTACTCTCTCTCTCATATCTCTCTCTCTCATATCTCTCTCTCTCATATCTCTCTCTCTCATATCTCTCTCTCTCATATCTCTCTCTCTCATATCTCTCTCTCTCATATCTCTCTCTCTCATATCTCTCTCTCTCATATCTCTCTCTCTCATATCTCTCTCTCATCTTTGTAGCTGAATAATCTGCTTCTGGTTTCTCTACTGCAATACAGAGGTCAAGATTACCAAATCTTCCTATGCTTTTCATTACAGGCTGTGGCTCAACAGACTTGCTGCCTAAGGAGAATTCGTTCACGAGTTCGAGTCCCGGCCGTCTCGGTAAAGAATTCAATTCATTTATAATTATAAATTATAATTATTATTTATTTATAATTATAATTTAATTTAATTATGCACTGAGGGGAGGAGCTGGACATCAGCTGTGAGCCACTCAGCATGGGGGCGTGTCTGACTGCAACCAATCATAGGCGCCGGTGGGTGGGGAAAGCAGATGCATTAATGTGCGGCCGGCATTTTCAAAAGCTGGAGAATTCGCCACAGTGTGACAGCCGTGCAGCGCCGCCCCCGTGATCGGTGAGTAAGAAAGAGAGAGGGAGAGACCGACTGACCATAATGGCCGCTGGCTTATATAGCCCCTATGACGTCGTGCGGCCAAGCTAATCACAGTAATACCACAACAAAGATGGCTTACTGTGAGGGCAAGCAACGTCAGATGTGTTCATTGGCTGTAAAATGGCGCAAGGAAGTCCAGAAACGAAAATGAAAGTAAAGGAGCGAATACCATATTAGCCGTCAGATAGCGGATACCTCGGATACCCTATTATCCGTCGGATACCGAATAGTGGCGAATACATTCGCTCATCCCTAATAATAATAATCAATGTTCTGAAGATAGCTGACTGGTATGTCAGGAGGTAACTCCTCAAACTGGAATGTAGTTACTGTGCATATTCAGCCAGGCTCTGCTGGTTGAATTCCTTGGCAACAAATTGCACTATGTAAGATCAAAGCT
The DNA here is from genome assembly GCF_048569485.1 of Anomaloglossus baeobatrachus. NCBI lineage: Eukaryota > Metazoa > Chordata > Amphibia > Anura > Aromobatidae > Anomaloglossus > Anomaloglossus baeobatrachus. The sequence continues at coordinate 405,521,801 of NC_134354.1, read as the reverse complement.
CTCATATCAGAATTACAACAGGTAAAAAAGTAAGTCAATCATAAACTTAATCATTTTCATGCCATCTAATTAGAAAAATGTCATAACATAAGAATTCAATAGGAATACATCTTTTTATGTCATCAGAACCCATCTGACCAAACAAATCTTATAAACTCATGGCTCATGGGCAAAAAAAATCGAATACATGCTTTTCTAGTAGTCTTCAAACAACACTACATCAAGTGCTATGTGTTCATAACTCACTGTTCACATGCTTTATAGATAGCTGGATTTTTACTTACTAAATTGAAAGTATGAAGCTCTCTGCCATCTTTAATAATTTATATTACTATTTTTCATAAAAAGTTTACATTCAGCTTTCCTGACATGTCAGTTTTACTAAATACTTGTATTCCCAAGTAAATATTTCTGCATAATCTTTTCTACGAAACGTGGTGTTCCACTTTTATTCCTCCTATTATTGTATGAATAAATTGACAGCTGAGCATTACTATTTTCCCTTTCCATGGGGTATGTCCCTACATAGTCTGTGTCATTAATCAGTTTGGACTCTGATGTGGCAGAGTTGTATGTGTCACCTGGTCCTGTGGTCAGTGATTCCTGGTGCTTGGCCAGTGGGTGGAGCCTAATCTGCTGTGCTTTGTTCCCGGTACCACGCCGCTTTATCAGGATGTCTCTTCCATCGGTGCAGCGCCAGTTGTAGCCCTGCTCTGCAGTGCTGATTCTGCCTACTACCTCATCTGACCTTCCTGACCTTAATCATCCCTGTCCTGCCTGACCTCCCTGTCTTCAGTCCTCCCCATTCCGTCTGACCTCCCTGAGTCCGATCTCCTCTGTTTTTGTATTTCCTTACGGTCTTCATCTCCTTCTCCCTGTTTGTTGTTCCGTCCATGCACCCCTCCTCCTTCGGCTTGCTCTCCTGGTTTCTGACCTCCGGCTCGCTCCTGACACTCGCTCCGCCTATTCAATTGTACTGCATGACTTCCAGGCCCTGACCCTGCTTGTACGACTTCTTTTAGCAACCTATCTGTGATTACTCCTGTGACACCTAGTGGTTCCATAGTCCTGTTACTCACTCCAGTGTTCCGGCTCCCCCTAGTAGTGACTTCACAGTCTGGTACTGTAAACACTGACTGGACAGACAGTATCAGGCTGGGTGATACCTAGTTGTCAATTTAGGCCTAATACTATGGTGGCAACAGTAGAGTGCAAATTATTTTGTTTTAAATATATAAACCTTTGGCTGTTTTACAGCAAATACAGTTATATACTAAAACATACAAATTAGGGATGCTGACAAGTCATCTAACTTGTCCATTACTTTTCTCATTTTTACTGTTTTGCTAAGTGCAGACTGTTAATAACACCTTCCATATAAAAATATCACAATGCAATTATCACCAGTAGAAGAACTTCAGACCAATTTGTTTCCTGGCATGTGTACTGTTTTTATTATCTAAATAGGATTTCTTTTTACTATGAAACACTGTTATCCACAATTAGCTGCATTAAACCTTTGGATCAGAATGCAGTGGATAATCTTTATGGCTGCAGTCTGGAGTACATTGTGTACAGAAGCAAATTTATAACAGTCATTTTCCAAAGGCCAACATGGGAATCAAACCAAGATTCTCTACGCATGAGCTACACAACATTTAGCAATCTTAGTTTGTTACATCTGTGATCATTTCCAAAGATAGTTTGATATGGAATTGAACATTTGTCATGTGTGTAATGACTTTTGTTTATATATTATATATTGAACTAGGTTCACAATAATCCTTATTTTACAAGTATGCATCTATATTGGATTTTTCCTATTAGCGTCTGTGTTGGCTTATGTACTTGATCTGCCACAACATTCAATGATGATCTATAAAAACAAATCATAATCTTCCTTTAATTAATTTTCTGCATCCCTGACGTGACTAGGTAAATATTTGACATTCTTTCAATAATTAGAATTAAAAAGAATGTTCATTGCCTTTTAGATACCAATAAAAATTGCTTTTGACAGTAAGCTGAGATGCACAGGGTATAAAATGAGTATCCAGTTCATATGGCTCAATGTGATGACTCCATGCACTTTCATTTGTAGCTGTAGTCTATATGATACAATATGCACTGCAGTGTGCCACAATGATTTTTTTGCAACTAGTAACAAATAAAACTATATTTAGGCCCCCTTGTACCATGAGGCAAGATTAGCAGTGGTCTGAGTTAGCTCTCAAGGGGCAGCATTTTGCTGTCCCCTGGAGCAGGGCCGGTGCTCAGGATGCTAATATTGTCTCCTCTTGCAGGTGTAGGAGGTGACCATGCTACATTTACCCCTACAAAGTAGAGTGACTCCCATATAAATGTACAGAGTATAATAATGTAAATTGTTGGGCAAGTACATTGCTGTGCCAGCGATGTAGCAGAGCTGGATGGGAGAGTCAGCTGGCGCCCTCTAGCGTCTGTGTATTTATGTGTTTTGTGTGTTTTATTACAGGGTATTGTTACAGAGAAAAGACACCTCCAATATGTAGGTGTACTCCCCATGTGTAAGTATATTATGTGTATATTATAATGCAAACAATGTGTAATGTAAATAGGGATTGGCCCTTTGTGCCATGTCAGCCACGAGCATTATAGATAAGGACTAATAGATAAGATAGTGTATTAATATGATAGAACTGCAGTTAGTAATCATTATGTGAGAATCAGATAGGATGTTTATTGTAGGCAACTAGGGAAACAAATGTGCAGGAGTGGGATAATAGGAGTAGTTAACAAGTAACTTAGATTTGGATAGGACAGGTGTAGACAGTTCAGTGGTTGCCAGGGAGACGGAGCTAAGGTATGTGGAGTAAGGAGTTTAGCAAGAAGAGACAGGGAGAAGTTAGTCAGGAAAGCTGCAGATGTCCTACCGAGAGGATGGGAGGTACCCTCCCTAGTACCAAGACCTCTCCCTGCGGGCGGCTATATGATCTCCAGAGATCAGTGGGACGATGGGGTATGGAGACTCCCTACGGTACCTTGAACCGGCCAGGGGCTAGTGTTTAGTGCAAGTGAGGCATGGTAGCCGCCAGTAAAGAATATGGGGCGGAAACCATTATTAGAAACAAGCGCGTGAGCCAGAAACCCAGAGCAAGGTTGAAAATTAGTTACTCCCAAGAGAGCAGCGCAGCACGAGAAGGTAAGTAAGAAAGTCCAAAGTAAGAAAGACCTCGTGTACTACAATAAAGTCAGTTCCTGGGTTGTTCATAAAAAACACTTGGTGTAATTGTGTCACCTTCCACGTCAGTGACGAGGATCAGAGTCGAAGATTAAGACCGTTGTGGATATTGTTGCAAGTGTCACACATCCCATCGGGTGCACAACATAGACCCACAAAGGGGAGTTGGTGACCCAGCATAGGGCTCATTGCTTCACAGCCGCCCACTGCTCCTCTACGGTCACCTGTTGGAGGCTGGGGCCAAGCAGAGGATCTCGGACAAAGCAATTACATCACTGGTTTACTGTTAGACAATTTGGAAGAAGAGACAGAGGCTTACGTGAATATACTTTGTTTTTTTGAAGTTGTACTATTGTTTTTTACATAATGCAGTCCTGAGGCAGGAGGATGAGATTTTACTACAATATAACATTAAAAAATATAGCAATGTAACTTCTTTGAAGAGCTTTCCAGTTATTTTATCAGTGGCAGTATACAACATATTACCTTAGTCTAATGCCTTATTCATTTTCAGGCCCACTATTATTAAACACATCATTTTTGCAATAAAAAACATTTGCTTTTGAGCAAGTTGCACATTTTGTAAACAATTCAAATGTATATTGTAAATTCTAGCTATATGGGAAAAATAAAAGTGGGGAGATTTGAGGATAAACTCCATTCTGTAAGTGGATGTACCCAACCAAATCATGCTGTGAATGACAAAGCAAAGAGACAAAGCTTTCGTTATAATGATAACTGGCTATATTATATTATTACTACTTTTCCTAGGTAAAGGAGGTTTTGTGTTATGTAATATGGGGTTAAATATATGTGTACCAGAAATTAAATTGAGACATTTTTCAAGACCTGCATTTGAAAGATACAACTGCTTGAGACCTAAGGCCCGTTTCACACGTTCGTGAAAAATGTTTGTTTTTTGCATGGCTGTGTGGAAAGTGCGTATGGCCCATCCATGTGCCATGATTTTTGCACACTAGTGTTCTGTGATAGCATACGGAAATCAGGAACTTGTTGCTCACCTGTCCTCACTGCTGCTGTCCCTGATGCTGATGTCTCTGGCACTGCTGCTTCCTGGTCCTTGGTGCAGTGAATATTCATGAGCATAATGAGCGGACTTGAAAGCAAGTGATAGCAGCTCTTCAGACAGGTGAGTATAGAAAATCTCCGTTACATGTCACACATCAGTGTGTATTTCATGTAACATCAATGTAGCTGGAGAAAAACAAACTTGTCACCGTGCGGAACGCACGGACACGTGTGTGCTCCATATGGACACATGGTCCTGGAAAAAACACTGATGTGTGCTCAAACCCGGGTGCAGCAGGGCCCTTTGGTGTGTGTCCTGTGTGTTAAGGCACTTATATAGTGCTGGGCAGCCCACCTGATCTAATAGTATGGGCGTCATCAATAGGCTGCCACACACTGTGCATTGCACATACCTGTGTGACTGGCGCCCTATGCAAACCCATTCTGTGTGCAGTTTTAATACCAGCAACCACCCCCTTCATGATATGGTAGGCTGTGAGTTTTTGTCTCATCAGTATTCTGCATCTGTGTTGCCCCCACCTTTATTATAGGGGGCCAGCAGCATCCTGCTAAGGCATTTCCTATTTTACCTGTTGGCTAATGGCTGTTTTTGGTCATTTTTTTCTGTGACTCCTTTTGAATGTATGTCCTTTTCTGTAAATCATTAGCAATATGCACCTAGTACTGCTTGTGGTTCTGGGGCATATTGCACCTGACAAATTCCCTTTAAAGTCAATAGAGATCTTCACACCTCCACGTTTTCAAACAGATCATGTGTCCCTATGAAGCAACTGGAGGCAAATCAGCTTTTTTTTTCTGGCAGCCCTGGTCAAATACAGACATCACATGGATGGTGTCCGTGTGACTGGTACCAAAAGAATAGGAGGATACTGAAATCACAAGTTTTTTTAAGTGTAAAAGATGTGCAAAGCTAGAAAAATGAAAAATAAATGATATGTAGATAGATAGATAAATAGATAGATAGATAGATATTACGTGCGGTCCCCTGTAATTTTAATATCAAGCACAGATACAGCGGCAGCTTCAGCTGTACCTTGGCTGGTTTTGTAAAATAAAGAGGATAACAAACTGATTTGTTATATTATTTGAAACAATTTTTTTTAAAAATGGCGAAGGGTCACCCTATTTATTCAAAATCAGCCAAAGGACAACAGACAACTGGGGGCTAATATTATTAGGGAGGGAAGGGCCATGGTAATTGGCCCTTCCCAGGCTAAAAAAAGCAGCCCCAGCTGCCCCAGAAGTGGCGCATCTATTAAAAGCTCCATTTCTGGTGCTATACTTACCATTGCCCTGGTGCAGTGGCAAATGGGGTAATATACGGGGTTGATACCAGCTATGAATTGACAGCTGGTATCAAGCGCTGGTATTCGTAATGGGTGGTCGTCTAGTAGTTGTATATGGATAAAAAAAGCTATTTGAACCCCCCCGCCCCTAATTAGAGCCCTCATTCATGAAGTTATTTCAATTTTTTAAAATAATAGGTTCACCGTAATTCATATGGAGGTTGCACGATGTTCTAGAGAAGCAAACCTGAAAAACATAAAAAAGAGAGAATTAGTAAAGAAATAAAGCAGTAGAAAGTTGTCCAGCCTTGGACAGTCAATAAGATACAATGCAAAGTCTGTATCTACAAATGCAGAATTAGCAATAAAACCAGAATTTGTCACCAAGGAAAGCTGAAAAAAAGCACAGATGTATGAATGAGAGTCAATTTCAGACTTAAACCTGCATCCTTACACTTTAGAGTCTCTTTTTTCTTTTTAGAAATTAATTATTGTATTTGAAACATTGAATCATGATGTGGCCTGAATGACCACTGTATAAACAAAGACGAGCAAATGCTCTAAGTGCAGTTCCCTCTCTGGGCTCTCTTCAAGCACCAATTTGCATAGGTTCAATAGTATCTACTAAATAAGAGGTAGAAGTTATAGATATGCCTTTAAATGATTCTTTATCAATAAAGTGTCTTTGCATATAAATAGCCAGAGACATTGGTTCCTCCAGCGACAGCGGGTAGGGACTAGAGTTGAGCGCGGTTCGCGGTTCGAGGTTCTCCAGTTCTAAGCTCGAGTGATTTTGGGGGCTGTTCGAGATCGAACTAGAACTCAAGCTTTTTACAAAAGCTCGATAGTTCTAGATACGTTCGAGAACGGTTCTAGCAGCAAAAAGCAGGGCTTTTTACAGCTACAGTGTGCAGGAGCCATCGCTGGCAGCCTGCCAGAAGCTGGTAACCAAGATAAACATCGGGTATCCAACCAAAGCGCTTTGGTTAGTAACCCGATGTTTATCTTAGTTATGTGCAGGAAGCCCACACTTCCCCGCTCAGCTCGCTCCGCCCCCTCCTGCATGCGGCATGTACACATACATACACACACACACACACACACACACCCCCGCTCGGCTTACCTGCGGTGATGAAGTCCCGCCATCCCGACGTCAGCACTGTCACTGTCCTCCATGGCCGCCGCTTGTCACATCACCTCTCGCTTCCGACCCGAGACTGACTAGCGGTGACGTCACGGACCTCTCGCGATACTTGGTGTGAAGGCGCCGGTCATTGAACTCAGCGACAGGGGCTGTCAGTGTGCTGGAGATCAGCGCAGGTAATGTACCTCACTGACAGCAGCACTTGTCATCCCCTGCAGTGACCTGGGCTGACCCATTGATGTTAGCTCAGGTCACTGCACTGCTCTCCCAGCCAATGGGGAACATCCTGCTCTTCATTGACTGGGACAGTGTGGATCGTCATGGCAACCCCTTGGATTACACCAGACCTGGATTTGTTTTTCATTCTAATAAATTGGTTAAAGAGGGAATGTTTTGGGGAGTGTTTTTTCAAATAAAAATGTGTTTGTCGTCTATTTTTTTTTATTACTGACTGGGTTGGTGATGTCGGGTATCTGATAGACGCCTGACCTCACCAACCCCAGGGCTTGATGCCAGGTGACATTACACATCTGGTATTAACCCCATATATTACCCCGTTTGCCACCGCACCAGGGCGCGGGATGAGCTGGGGCGAAGCACCAGGATTGGCGCATCTAATGGATGCGCCACTTCTGGGGCGGCTGCGGCCTGCTATTTTTAGGCTGGGGAGAGTCCAATAACCATGGACCTCCCTAGTCTGAGAATATCAGGCCCCAGCTGTCTGCTTTACCTTGGCTGGTGATCCAATTTTGGGGGACCCCTACGTGTTTTTTTTTAAAATTATTTATTTAATTTAAAATAACAGCGTGGGGTGCCCTCAGTTTTGGATTACCAGCCAAGGTGAGGTTGCCAGCTGTGGTCTGCAGGCTGCAGCCGTCTGCTTTACCCTAGCTGGCTACAAAACTAGGGGGAACCCTACGTCATTTTTTTTTTCATTTTCTTGGCTAAATACAAAGCTAAGCACCCCTTAGTGCCACATGAAAGGCACCAAAGGGTGCTCCACTTTTTCTCCATTTTTTCTCCACTTTTTCTACATTTTTTCTCCACTTTTTCTACATTTTTTTCTCCACTTTTTCTCCACTTTTTCTCCACTTTTTCTCCATTTTTTTCTCCAATTTTTCTCCACTTATTCTCCATTTTTTTCTCCAATTTTTCTCCATTTTTTCTCCACTTTTTCTACATTTTTTCTCCACTTTTTCTACATTTTTTTCTCCACTTTTTCTCCACTTTTTCTCCACTTTTTTTCCATTTTTTTCTCCACTTTTTCTCCATTTTTTTTCTCCACTTTTTCTCCACTTTTTCTCCACTTTTTCTCCACTTTTTCTCCACTTTTTCTCCACTTTTTTTTCCACTTTTTCTCCACTTTTTCTCCACTTTTTTTCCATTTTTTTCTCCACTTTTTCTCCATTTTTTTTCTCCACTTATTCTCCACTTTTTCTCCACTTTTTCTCCACTTATTCTCCACTTTTTCTCCACTTTTTCTCCATTTTTTTCTCCACTTTTCTCCACTTTTTCTCCACTTTTTTTCCATTTGTTTCTCCACTTTTTCTCCACTTTTTCTACATTTTTTTCTCCACTTTTTCTCCACTTTTTCTACATTTTTTTCTCCACTTTTTCTCCACTTATTCTCCACTTTTTCTCCACTTTTTCTCCATTTTTTTCTCCACTTTTTCTCAACTTTTTCTCCACTTTTTCTCCACTTTTTCTCCATTTTTTTTCCATTTTTTTCTCCACTTTTTCTCCATTTCTTTTCTCCACTTTTTCTCCACTTTTTTTCCACTTTTTCTCCACTTTTTTTCCATTTTTTTCTCCACTTTTTCTCCATTTTTTTCTCCACTTTTTCTTCACTTTTTCTCCACTTATTCTCCACTTTTTCTCCACTTTTTCTCCATTTTTTTCTCCACTTTTTCTCCACGTTTTCTCCACTTTTTCTCCACTTATGGAGAAAAAGTGGAGAAAAAGTGGAGAAAAAGTGGAGAAAAAAATGAAGAAAAAGTGGAGAAAAAGTGGAGAAAAAGTGGAGAAAAAGTGGAGAAAAAAATGGAGAAAAAGTGGAGAAAAAGGTGGAGAAAAAGTGGAGAAAAAAATGGAGAAAAAGTGGAGAATTTTTTTCTCCACAATTTCTCCACTTATTCTCCACTTTTTCTCCACTTTTTCTCCATTTTTTTCTCCACTTTTTCTCCACTTATTCTCCACTTATTCTCCACTTATTCTCCACTTTTTCTCCACTTTTTCTCCACTTATTCTCCACTTTTTCTCCACTTTTTCTCCATTTTTTTCTCCATTTTTTCTCTACTTTTTCTCCACTTTTTCTCCATTCTTTTTCTATGGTCGGTCTACCCATTAGCTCTGCCATGCACACTGTAGCTCTACACCTACTGCACATGTTACTTTATGATTGACATCTCTTTCGTACCAGAGCTGTCTAAGTCTACTCTGACCCCATATTTGTCATTACTATATTGTCCTTGTACTGTATTATGACATTTGTATCATGTGTTTCATTTCTTGCTGTGTTGCAATTTTTTTGCTGCATCCCAATTGTACCTCTACATTGTTCGAGTTTATGTTATTGTTCTCTCACTCTTATGTGATACTGATTATTGTCATTTTTCATAATTACATGCAGATAAGTCCAATCTGACGAAGGCTCAGGCCGAAACGTCATTTGTAACTTGTTTTGGACAAAAACATATATGCTTATGAAAATTTTTTTTTTCTTAATACGGACCAATAAAGAGTGATTTTGCATTACTATCCGTTGTGACTTACTGACTTAGTCTGGGAGATTTAGAGTGCCGAGGTTACTCACTAATTTTATCTATTATTACCTCTGAGCACCTATATACCAGTGAGCAGAGCTTCCTCTACAGTAGTTCTCCTGATTAGGCATGCCCTTACCTCATGAGCAGGGCATTGCAGCTTTGGTAGCAACCATTACGACATGGACTCTGCTGCTGTGGACCCGAGAAGAGTGAGTGCAGATTCATTGCACCCACACTCCTCACATGAAGGGTCCGCACTCCTTGAAAATGGGGGATACGTTCCCTGAGTGTCTCCCCCCCATATTCTAGATGGTCCAGAGTCGTCGTGGGACCCCTTTATTTTTTTTCTTACAATAAATTGGTGAAAGAGGAAATGTTTTGGGGACTGTTTTTTCAAATAAATTTCTTTTGTCGATTTTTTTTTTTTTGTTAGTACTGACAGTTTATGATGTTGAGTATCTAATAGACGCCATGACATCACAAACTGCTGGGCTTGATCTCAGGTTACTTTACAGCTAGTATCAACCCGATTTATTACCCCGTTTGCCACTGCACCAGGGCACGGGATGAGCTGGGGTGAAGCGCCAGGATTGGCGCATCTAGTGGATGCGCCACGTCTGGGGTGCCTGCGGCCTGCTATTTTTAGGCTGTGAAGGCCCAATAACTATGGACCTTCCCACCCTGAGAATACCAGACCACAGCTGTCCGCTTTACCTTGGCTGTTGATCCAATTTGGGGGGGACCCTACTTTTATTGTGTAATTATTAATATTTAATATTTATACAATAATTATAAAAAAGAGCCTGAGGGGACCTCCACATTGGATCCCCAACCACGGTAAAGCTGCCAGCGGTGGTTTTCAGGCTACAGCCGTCTGCTTTACCCTAGCTGGCTATCAAAAATGGGGGGACCCAACGTCATTTTTTTTTTAACTATTTTTTAAATAGAAAAAATTAATGGGCTTCCCTGTATTTTGATTGCCAACCAAGGTAACGGCAGGCAGATGGGGGTGGCAACCCATAGCTGTCTGCTTTATCTGCGCTGAGAATCAAAAATACCGCGGAGCGCTACGTCATTTTTTTTAAAGATTTATTTTTACAGCACTGTGATGTCCAGCAATCAAAATACAGGGAAGCCCATTTTATTTTTAGTTATTTAAATAAATAATTAAAAAAAATATATATGGGCTCCCGCTGCATTTTTTGTATTGCTAGCTAAGGGTAATCCAAGCAGCTACTGGCTGCTAACCCCCACTGCTTGGTGTTACCTTCACTGGCAATGGAAAATCCAGGGAAGCATTTTTTATTTTTTTTGCCAAAAAACTACAAAAAAAGGACGTGAGCTTCGCCATATTTTTGTATGCTAGCCAGGTATAGCAGGCAGGTGCTGGAAGAGTTGGATACAGCGCCAGAATATGGCGCTTCTATGAAAATGCCATTTTCTGAGGCGGCTGCAGACTGCAATTCGCAGCAGTGGGGCCCAGAAAGCTCAGGCCAACCTGTGCTGCGGATTCCAATCCCCAGCTGCCTAGTTGTACCTGGCTGGACACAAAAATGGGGTGAAGCCTACGTCATTTGTTTTCTAATTATTTCATGAAATTCATGAAATAATAAAAAAAGGGCTTCCCTTTATTTTTGGTTCCCAGCCGGGTACAAATAGGCAACTGGGGGTTGGGGGCAGCCGTACCTGCCTGCTGTACCTGGCTAGCATACAAAAATATGGCGAAGCCCACATAATTTTTTCAGGGGGCAAAAAACTTCTGCATACAGTCCTGGATGGAGTATGCTGAGCCTTGTAGTTCTGCAGCTGCTGTCTATCTGTATGGAGAAGAGCAGACAGCAGCTGCAGAACTACAAGGCTCAGCATACTCCATCCAGGACTGTATGCAGAATTTTTTTGCCCACCAAAAAAATGACGTGGGCTTCGCCATATTTTTGTATGCTAGCCAGGTACAGCAGGCAGCCGCAGGCTGCCTCCAACCCCCAGTTGCCTATTTGTACCCGGCTGGGAACCAAAAATATAGGGAAGCCCATTTTTTTTAATTATTTCACTTATTTCATGAAATAATTAAAAAACAAATGACGTGGGCTTCGCCCCATTTTTGTGTCCAGCCGGGTACAACTAGGCAGCTGGGGATTGGAATCCGCAGCACAGGTTAGCCCGAGGTTTCTGGGCGCCTCTGCTGCGGATTTCAGTCTGCAGCCGTCCCAGAAAATGGTGCTTTCATAGAAGCGCCATCATCTAGCGCTGTATCCAACTCTTCCAACAGCCCTGGAGCCGGGTGGCTTGTTGGGTAATCATGAGTTAATACTGGCTTTGTTTTACTAGCCAGTATTAAGCCAGAGATTCTTAATGTCAGGCACGTTTGACCCGGCCATTAAGAATCTCCAATAAGGGGTTAAAAAAAACACCACACAGAGAAAAAATACTTTAATAGAAATAAATACACAGACACATTAGAGACTCCATCTTTATTACCCCCTGTCAGCCCTCCACGATCCTGCTCTTCTGTCTTCTTTCTTTCTAGTGTAGTAGTAGTGACGATTGTAGTGAGGATGAGGTTCACCAGCCCATCATGGGCTGAGGCATCTCATCCTCACTACAATCCTCACTAGTGTAGTAGTAGTGACGATTGTAGTGAGGATGAGGTGCACCAGCCCATCATGGGCTGGGGAACCTCATCCTCAGTACAATCCTCACTACAATCGGGAAGCAGCGTGCAGCCTTCACTCCGTGAGTGATCAGTGCCGGCTGTCAGCGGTAACAGCGGTAACGCTGACAGACGCGTTACAATAGCAACGGTGCTCTCGGAGCCGCGGTTAACGGTGACGTCACCGCTAACTGCGTTGCTATGGCAACGGTGATCTCCGTTAATGACCGCTGTGTCAGCCGGTCCCTAACGGAACGGGCAGTCGACCGTGTGCTAGAGCATGTCGCCGGTACACGGCGATACACATATGTGCACCGTGTACCGGAGAGATGCACTCGCAGGTCCTACATGACGTGTCATAGTCATGTGACCAGTCTGTAGCCAATGAGATAATAGCCACGTGACTGGTCACATGGCTATTTTGACGTCACGATAGGTCCTGCATCTCTGCTGGCAGTGCAGGTCACCAGGAGGATTCAGCGATCATCGGATGGAATAACGGCAGGAGACAGAGTGCAGAAGGGATCGCGAGGACCGGTAAGTGTTATGGCAATGTTTATTAATTGTTTGTGTACATTTATAATGCATTTTTATGTGTTTGTGATTGCCTCTCATTATAGCCTATACGTTCGAGTTCGGTTCGTCGAACGTTCGACGAACCGAACTCGAACGGGACCCCCGTTCGGCGAACCGACCTCGAGCCGAACCGGGACCGGTTCGCTCATCTCTAGTAGGGACTGTAAGCATCATGTCCCTAATCTGACCCATAAGCCCATGGCAGAATTTACTCTGAAGAGCAGGGTCGTTCCAGGAGCCCTCCACTGCCCAATGTCTAAACTAAGCAGTAGTTCTGAACCTTATGATTGCCCTATATTAACTTGCAGATCTTGCATGCAGTGGCCACAACTTTTTTATGGTCTTCATAGATGAGGCCAAGACCCAAAAAATTGTTTCAACAGAGAGAAATGTTGGAGAGTCCTCAGGCAAATAAAATGCCAAGCCTTAGGATCCCTATGGAGCAAGGATAAAATAATATCCACTCATTGACTCCCAAGGAAAATAGGACAGAGGTGAAAATACATTTAGCATGAGGCAAAAAAATTTAAAACTTTTGTTGGTCACCGTCGAAGCAGTCTGGCAATTTTACCTTTGGTTCTGATGTCGTTTTCTGATGAACTGAAACCTTTGTAATAGCAGATAGTACATCCCACTGCTGATGCTTGATATCCACCACTTCAACAGAAAAGGCTCGTAGTTGTGCGGTTATGACATCCCTAGGATCCATGATAACACCTCAACATACTCTAAAGGGGTGGGCTGACTGTTATGTTATACACGCACCTATTATATCAAGGATAAAGAGATAATATAACGCATCTCACTGCAGCTGCATCTGCACCCTACTGGTTCCTGTAGAGACTAGTATCCCTAGATGCCCAAGACCCTAATGGTTCTTGCACAGACTGGAATATCTATAGACGCACAACTAGAAACTCAAATCTCTGACCTGACTGCCTAAAAGGTCATCAAGTTGTCTCTCAAACCTCCTGAGAATCTCCTAGCAACCTAACAGAAAATAAAAAGTAGGTGTAGGAAAGGCAAAAGAGAATACACAGAGAATACAACACTGGTCTCTTCCTAAATCCTTTAGTTTAAAGGCTGGAACTCCTTAACAGGCATCCACATAGAAATAAAGCTAGCAGGGAATTTTGGTATATGGAGGGTACAAATGAGGGAAAATTAGCAAGTGAAAACATCTGATATCCACAAACCAAACAGATATAAGCAAAAGTAAAAAATACCATCAGAAATTGGAAAGGGACTGACCAGACTGTTGCTTAGCATGAAAGGAAACTGAGCACGCTGCACAAAATCACCAGTTCAAGTACCAAATCTGAGGCATGATAGCTGATGCACATGTTTTTGGTGGTCAGCTAATTGTAGATAAATCCTAGGAGTGGATCCTTTAGAGATTCTACTGGCCAGGATGCTACAAAGAGATCCTGAGCTACCGTCAGTCCTTTCTGATGTGCAAGCTTACCTCCCCAGTAGTCCATTTCCAAAGCCACCTAGCTCCATTGCCCATCATTGAGATACCATTCGAGTGGATCACGATGGATTTAGTGGGACCCTTGGTAAAGTCTGTGTGAAGCCCCACAGGTGTTGTGTCGGTGCATTACCTTCAGGGACTCCACGTAGCTGGATCTGGTCACAGGTAGGAGATCTTCTTTGTAGTCGTGACGCCACTCTCAGTATTGCGGCCAGTAGGGACCGCCACTGCAGGTTGAGGATCGCCTGGGGCTGATGGTATGTGCAGTTAGTTGGAATAGCCTCCTGAGAGTGAGGCAAGCCCCAGGGCCCGGTGTAGGTGCGTAGTACCACAAGGCGCAGAATAACTCCACACAGGCAGAATGTCTTTCAGGGTTTTTACTCACTTCAGGTGGCAGGGTGAGTAACCCGGGCGTAGCTGGGATGAACCAGGCGGGAACCAGGTATCCTTCAGGCTGACTTTATGAGGGTGACTACTGACTCGCCTTCCTTAGCCCTTGGTGGTTTGGGGTGACCCCGACTTTGAGTCCCTATGGGGGTCACCCAGGGAAGATGCTGCAGCCTCTCTCCCCCTTTTGTTTGCCGTTTGCTTGTTCCCCGGACCAGGCCACTCCAGCTGCTTGCCTCCTGTGACCTATGGGCCCTCACTGCGGTTACGTGGCTGCGGCTTTTGTGGTGTTGTGGTGTGGGCTTTGAGAGCCCCACACCGGCAGGTTTAGCAGAAGAAAGCTGAATCTATCTTCGCTTCGGGATCTGCCGCCCGGTTGGGCCTGGTGCTCTCTAGCAGTCTCCTTACTTCCCACTCCGTGCTTTCTCTCTAGCTGAAGCTGGCTTTCAGGTAGCACTCCTAGTTGACCGTTCTCCCCCGTCAATAGCCACTGCGCGGGCGCTGTTAGACAGCATCAACCCCACAGGTCTGCTCCTCACTGAGCCCTCTGGAGTTCTCCTCTAACTGACTCACATCTGGGACCTTCACTGCTGCTGCTGTCTGAGCTTCACTTTCCTGCTGCTCACTCCTCCACACTCTGCTGCAGACTCCAGACTGTTTACTCCTCCTTCTCTTTTCCCTTTTGTGCCTGCCTACGCCACCTAGCAACCAGACTCTCCACCACACCCCTTGAGAGGAGATGGAGGCTTTTGGCCCCCTCCACTATTCCAGTGAAGGTCAAGGCTTTTCCCCCTCCTGGGATCCCCAGGGGCCCTCTCATGGGTACATGTGTGAGACCTGATCACTATGCGCCTGTGTTCCACACCCCTGTCAGCCTTCTGGATTACCTGTATTGTACTGTCCCCAGCATGGGTGCAGTACTCAGTGGTGCCTGACCAGGTCAGGGGCGCCACATTCCCCCTTAGTTATCACCAGCACGTCCTCGGGCTGCAAGACAACATTTTAAAATGCATAAAACATTAAAACATGTTAAAACCTTTAAAAGCACCAGGTACCATACATCACCACCCTCCACCCACAAGTCCGTTAACCCACCCAAAACCCTTTCACGTTGGCCGCGACTTCAGCCACTTCTGGCAGGATGTAGAGGCGGCTTACATGGGCTGGTGGTTTCAGGGTATACCTGGCCTGGTGGATCCGCGCCTTCAGCCTCTTCTGGCAGGATGCAGAGGCGGCCTCCACAGTTGGTGCTGACCAGGTACCCTCTTTGTGGTGGTGAGCCAAGGCCCCATAAACAGGCGTGCTCTCTGGTTGCAGGTGAGCCAAGCCCCTAAACAGGCTGACTCTGGTGGCGGTGGTGCCCTCTGGTGTAACTATTTACACTGCGAGAGTTTGTGGCTATAGCCAGTTCATAGCCTTAAGGTTTATGGTTTTCTCACAATAGTTTTTGTGGGCACATTACTTGAACTTGAACGTTGCAAAACAAAACTTTCAAAACTGGTCGAAACAGTAACTTCTTACTTTCTTTTACTCTACTCCTCTTTACCAGGGCTTGGGCCTGTTGGGCTGCGGCACCTGCTGCTTTCTTGCTCTTTGTCGTCGTCTGAGGTAGTTTCATCTGTAGGTTCCTTGTCTTTTCTTTCTTGATCTTCATCTGTTTCTTTTGCTGCATCTGTTTCTTTATCTCTGTCTTTTCTTTCTTCTTTGGGACATGGTGCTACATCAAGCGCGTACAGTCCTCTTTCGCCTTCATGCATAGTGAATTGTACTGAATCCCCCATCTTTAGGTTTCTACCAGGGTGTCCTCTAGGCAGATGAGCGCTCACATCTCTTCTGTTGACAAATATCCCTTCTTTGATACCAGGGGCTACAATAAAGCCGTATCCGCTTTTCAAGTTGAAATCTTCCACTATTCCTCTGCAAAGGGGTCCTCTGGCCTGGGCTCTGGACCTTCTCAGTAACCTTTTCTCCTGTAGGTCTCTGGCTGCAACTTCCCTCTGCTCTGGAGATTGTGGTGCAGGGGACAGCGTTGTCCTGTTGCGACGCCTTGTCTTGCGGGCTGAACTCTGCGTAGTACAGCTTGCAAACTCCCAGGTGAGACTTTTAGGCAGATCTTCGTCAGCGGACGGTGTCAGGTCTTCCTCATCCCAACGGGAATAGGGCAACATCTCCGGCTCTGAGTATAGATCCACTGCTGGTGGCTCCGGAGTCAGCTCCTCAGCTTCCTGGCCTCCTCTCCCCCTTAGTTCTTCGCTGCACTCTGGTTGTGGCAGCGCTGGGGATGAGTGGTCCTCAGCTGGTCTGGGCAGTGGACTCTCTGGCGCGGCTGCAGGGGTTGCCTGAATCTCCTTGGGGGTATGCGGAGGGAGCAGATACCGATCCACCATCTCTTGTGGGAACTGGGCCTCTAGGTCAGCCTTCAGCTTCCAGTATTCGGGGTCCTCTCCTATCAGGGACTTCCTAGCAGGGACCTCTTTGGACTGGGGAGCGGTGTCTGCTCTGGCCTTGCAGGCCGGGGAAAATAGTGATGCAATCTCTTGGCGGGCCGCGCCCGGCATGGCGGCGGCCTGGTCTTGGCGGGCCGCGCCCGGCATGGCGGCGGCCTGGTCTTGGCGGGCCGCGCCTGGCATGGCGGCGGCCTGGTCTTGGCGGGCCGCGCCCTGGATGGCGGCGGCCTGGTCTTGGCGGGCCGCGCCCTGGATGGCGGCGGCCTGGTCTTGGCGGGCCGCGCCTGGCATGGCGGCGGCCTGGTCTTGGCGGGCCGCGCCCTGGATGGCGGCGGCCTGGTCTTGGCGGGCCGCGCCTGGCATGGCGGCGGCCTGGTCTTGGCGGGCCGCGCCCTGGATGGCGGCGGCCTGGTCTTGGCGGGCCGCGCCCTGGATGGCGGCGGCCTGGTCTTGGCGGGCCGCGCCTGGCATGGCGGCGGCCTGGTCTTGGCGGGCCGCGCCCTGGATGGCGGCGGCCTGGTCTTGGCGGGCCGCGCCCGGCATGGCGGCGGCCTGGATCGGCGTCGCAGCTGCGATGGGATCTGTGCAGGCTGGGCTGGACGTCGCTGCAGCAGTCTGGGCTTGGCAGGCCGCGCCTGGCGTGGCTGCGGCCTGGTTCAGCACCTCACTTGCGGCGCGGACGAGCGTTGCTGCGGCGGTGGGGTCTCGGCGGGCCGGGCCTAGCAGGGCGGCGGCCTGGGTCAGCGTTACGCCTGCGACGCGGATGAGGGTCGCGGTGGCAGCCGGTTCTTTGCAGGCCGGACTGGGCGTTGCTGCAGGGACCGGGTCTTGGTGGGCCGAGCAGGGCATCGCTGCGGCCGCTGGGGCTTGGAGGGCCGCACCTGGCGTGGCTGCGGCCTGCTTCAGCGTCGCCGCACCGGACGCCTCTTCGGGGACCGCGGGCGTGGTAGCAGGGGTCGGGGCACTTGCGCTGGCCGGGGCATCACTCGACTCACCCACCGGTGGCAGCATCGGGGTCTGCGTCATCGCCGTCCTGTCTGGCACTCGGCGCGCGGCTCTCCTTTCATAGGCCCGAACCGCGGCAGCCATCTCCAGCATTTCCATCCGTTCTTCCCGGATCTGCTCCACAACCCGGTTCTCCAGCCGGTCGCAGAACTGGGCCAGCTCCCGATACCACCAGGCAGCGGAGCCTGGTTCTGGGTTCCTGCGGTCAGACGCCATTTCTTCTGCGCCGTCTTCTGCACGATCTCCCAGCTGTGGACTCGCCGTTGCCTCTGATAGCAAGCTGTTCAGTTTCTGCTCTGCCTCTTTCAGCAGCTCCTCTCCCAGCAGCAGGCTTGTGGCTCTCTTTCCTTCCCGCCGTCTCTGGACGCTTCCACTCTCATAGCTGGCAAGGTCAGAACTCTGCAGGGGATCTCTGGGTAGCCACACCTCTTCGTGGGCGGTAACTTCTTCCAGCGCGGGCTGCTGTTGTTTTTCAGCGCGCTTTTCATGGTGGCAATATGGCGGCGCTTCCAATTTTTCAAGCGGACCGCCCAGGCACATGGTCACCTGTCTGAACAGGTCTAGTCCTTATCCTGTTCGTGACGCCAGATGTGAAGCCCCACAGGTGTTGTGTCGGTGCATTACCTTCAGGGACTCCACGTAGCTGGATCTGGTCACAGGTAGGAGATCTTCTTTGTAGTCGTGACGCCACTCTCAGTATTGCGGCCAGTAGGGACCGCCACTGCAGGTTGAGGATCGCCTGGGGCTGATGGTATGTGCAGTTAGTTGGAATAGCCTCCTGAGAGTGAGGCAAGCCCCAGGGCCCGGTGTAGGTGCGTAGTACCACAAGGCGCAGAATAACTCCACACAGGCAGAATGTCTTTCAGGGTTTTTACTCACTTCAGGTGGCAGGGTGAGTAACCCGGGCGTAGCTGGGATGAACCAGGCGGGAACCAGGTATCCTTCAGGCTGACTTTATGAGGGTGACTACTGACTCGCCTTCCTTAGCCCTTGGTGGTTTGGGGTGACCCCGACTTTGAGTCCCTATGGGGGTCACCCAGGGAAGATGCTGCAGCCTCTCTCCCCCTTTTGTTTGCCGTTTGCTTGTTCCCCGGACCAGGCCACTCCAGCTGCTTGCCTCCTGTGACCTATGGGCCCTCACTGCGGTTACGTGGCTGCGGCTTTTGTGGTGTTGTGGTGTGGGCTTTGAGAGCCCCACACCGGCAGGTTTAGCAGAAGAAAGCTGAATCTATCTTCGCTTCGGGATCTGCCGCCCGGTTGGGCCTGGTGCTCTCTAGCAGTCTCCTTACTTCCCACTCCGTGCTTTCTCTCTAGCTGAAGCTGGCTTTCAGGTAGCACTCCTAGTTGACCGTTCTCCCCCGTCAATAGCCACTGCGCGGGCGCTGTTAGACAGCATCAACCCCACAGGTCTGCTCCTCACTGAGCCCTCTGGAGTTCTCCTCTAACTGACTCACATCTGGGACCTTCACTGCTGCTGCTGTCTGAGCTTCACTTTCCTGCTGCTCACTCCTCCACACTCTGCTGCAGACTCCAGACTGTTTACTCCTCCTTCTCTTTTCCCTTTTGTGCCTGCCTACGCCACCTAGCAACCAGACTCTCCACCACACCCCTTGAGAGGAGATGGAGGCTTTTGGCCCCCTCCACTATTCCAGTGAAGGTCAAGGCTTTTCCCCCTCCTGGGATCCCCAGGGGTCCTCTCATGGGTACATGTGTGAGACCTGATCACTATGCGCCTGTGTTCCACACCCCTGTGAGCCTTCTGGATTACCTGTATTGTACTGTCCCCAGCATGGGTGCAGTACTCAGTGGTGCCTGACCAGGTCAGGGGCGCCACATCTGCCAGGCTGGAGGACATCAGAATATTTTAGTGGTCCTTCATTATGCCTACCGATACCTGGAGGCAGTACCGCTGAGAAACTCCTCTATTAAGTGCATTGCTTGAGAACTGGTCCATATTTCTCATGAACAGGACTGCCAAAAGGGGTACTAATGGACTAGTGGACACCTTATATGTCAAAAGTCATGAAGGAGTTGTGCAGAGAGCTGCAAATTACACAACTCAAGGACTACGTGTACCACTCGCAGACGGACATGAAGCAGAGTTACAAGACATAACTGGCAAATATAACCTAATCAGCATATGAAGATGTGAAGATGGCAGTATAACCAAAAACATGTGACAAATAGAGTAGCGAAAGGACCTCATAAGTACAGCAGGAATACAGATAACTGTAAATAGGTAACAGGATTGCTGAAAGCTGCTGGCAGAAAGGTAGAAGAGTTACCGATCAGTAGAGACAGGTAACAAGACTACTGGAGATCACATGCAGACAGGAAGCGAAGATACTGATGAGTCAAAATGGGTAACAGAATTACTGGATATTGCTAGAGGACTGTTAACTGGACCAATGGAGACCACTGGCAGGCATGCAGGTGGCAGAGTTTATGACTGTATCAAAAGGTAGATGAGTCTCAGGAGTAAAGCCTGCTTTACACCTTTCAATTAAGCATACGATATCGTATGCGATGTGACACGCTCCCATCGTATGTGCGACACGTTCAATTTGTTGACCGTCTCGCACAAACGAATAATTGCTGTCACACGTACTTACCCTTCCATACGACCTCGATGTGCGCGGCGAACATCCACTTCCTGGAGTGGGAGGGACGTTCAGCGTCACAGCAACGTCACGTGGCAGCTGGTCAATAGAAGCAGAGGGGCGGAGATGAGCGGGACGTAAACATCCCGCCCACCTCCTTCCTTTCGCATTGCCGGCGGGAGCCGCGGGACGCAAGTAAGATCTGTTCATCGTTCCTGGGGTGTTACACACTGCGATGTGTGGTACCTCGGGAACATTGAACAACCCGATGTGCAATTTCTAGGAAATGAACGACTTGTATGCGATGAACGGTTTTACGTTCAATCACAATCGCACGTAGCTGTCACACGCTACAACAACACTAACGATGCCGTATGTGTGTCACTTACGACGTGACCCCGCCGACACATCATTAGATTTGTTACTAAAATGGTGTGTACACACACAAAAAGGAGTACGATTTCCATAAAATATAGTAATCTTTATTAGAAAAATAGAGTAAAAACACTATACATACAAAATAGTATTACATCAATTGTGATGATAAAGGAGGACCTCTACCAAAACATCACCCCCCCACCCCCCACAGTAGTGTATGTGTGTGCTCAATAAGAGCATATAATAATGCCTGTGACAACCATGCAGACAGAAAAAGTAAACATATCCTAGGATCAGATAGTAAACTGCTGCATTGAATGCACAGAGGCTCCAAAACTTGGCCAAGAGTAAATACCTATATACCTATCATAAGAGTAACACCAGATGGAGTAATTGATATAACTTACCCATACAGGAACAGAAGGAGCACAAGAGCACACACAGTGG
Source organism: Anomaloglossus baeobatrachus (assembly GCF_048569485.1). Taxonomy (NCBI): domain Eukaryota; kingdom Metazoa; phylum Chordata; class Amphibia; order Anura; family Aromobatidae; genus Anomaloglossus; species Anomaloglossus baeobatrachus. Next base: position 405,500,372 of record NC_134354.1, on the reverse strand, counting down.
GGGGAAGAGGCTCCTGCCTCCGTCCTGCTGAGGAAGCAATAGCGATACGCGTTCGGGATTGGTTGCGGTTCCTCTTCCCCCCACTGTGTGTGCTCTTGTGCTCCTTCTGTCCCTGTATGGGTAAGTTATATCAATTACTCCATCTGGTGTTACTCTTATGATAGGTATATAGGTATTTACTCTTGGCCAAGTTTTGGAGCCTCTGTGCATTCAATGCAGCAGTTTACTATCTGATCCTAGGATATGTTTACTTTTTCTGTCTGCATGGTTGTCACAGGCATTATTATATGCTCTTATTGAGCACACACATACACTACTGTGGGGGGTGGGGGGGGTGATGTTTTGGTAGAGGTCCTCCTTTATCCTCACAATTGATGTAATACTATTTTGTATGTATAGTGTTTTTACTCTATTTTTCTAATAAAGATTACTATATTTTATGGAAATCGTACTCCTTTTTGTGTGTGTACACACCATTTTAGTAGTCATTATGATGGAGTTTTTCCAGACATCTAATCCTACTTTAAGGGCAATATAAGAGATCTTTGGGGATTGATATAATGATTTTACAGCCCTTTTCCCTTTGGTCTTTGGTCTTTTTTGTATCGTTAGATTTGTTGTAGCGTGTAAAGCCTGCTTAACACTATGTAGTGCTCGCATGCATGGACCCATTGGGCCACAGCACATAGAATACTTAAGGGGCTTGACTATGGTTCACACCAGGTTTTCACCAGTCTCTGAAGTTGAAGGTGTTGTGCTGCTGGTAAAAACCAGGTGCAACATAGGGAGACCGATGCTGTGACAGCTTACCCCAAGGGTATTTACATGGAACGTCTTGATGTTGAATGTTCAGTCAGTATAGCTGATGTGGCAGACTCAGCCGATAGGGTATAATGCAGCAGTGGCCGATATAGCAGACTTGACTAATAGGGTACGGTATAGCAGTGACTGGTATAGCAGACTTGGCTAACAGGGTACAATGCAGCAGTGGCCAGTATTGCAGACTTGGCAAACAGGGTATGATGCAGCAGCGGCTAGTATAGCAGACTTGGTAGTTAAGGTATGATTCAGCAGCAGCTGATATAGCAAAGTTGTCCAGAGTAGATAGGTACTGGAACATAGACAAGCATTTAGCTTTATAGAACACAGAACTAAATAGCAGCAGTAGCACTTAGGGACCTGACAACTAGCAACATATAGACCATGGTGCCCAGGCACTTCCCTTAAGGGGAAGGTGCCGTAAATACCTGATATCTCTCAGCCATAGGATGAGAGGTGTTTCCAGGTTAGGGTGTACTGGGCCTTTAAGAAAAGGTGCGTGCACGTGTCCTAAGATTACTCTTAGGAGGCCTGTACAGTGTGTGCAGGAGTCGGGCGATGGCGGCAGGAACTTGGGACTGAGCAGCCACCGCTGAGTGACTGGGAAGGGTGACTTTGCTGGTGTCCCCACTAGAAAGAGGAGCAGCACAGTGTAGGGATGTCGGTAAAGGCGTTACACACAACAGTATGACAACCTCAAAAGCCACACCAACTCAAAGGTGGACACAGGGCAGAAGATCCAAAGACCAGGGGCAGGTCGTAGAAAGGACTCCAGAGTTCAATAGAAGCCAAAATGCAGTATAACTAACGGACTCCAGCTCATTCTTTTAGAATTCACTCAAATAGGATTAGTCTTCATCAAAGTCAGGGCACACATTTGAGTCCGAGAAAACCTTAAATAGTCCAAGACAAGTCATCAAATTGAAACATGCAATGCTACTAGCAAAGCCTGATGTGGAGCAGAGTTCAAACTAGGAATAGGAGGATAAAACCTGGCAAAAAGTGATCTTAAAAAGAGCTGCACCGGATGTTGAGCCTGGGAGTCATCGAAGAGTCAAAGAGTGGCTTGTTCAGTCACATAGTGTTGGTTTCGAAGCCAGTTAGGGAGTGGCACATCTGTAATGCTTACTGGAGCTTAATGAGGTCTTTAAGTCTGATTATTTTCTGATGCCTCGCTAATTGACAGCTAATCTGATGCTGGAGCTAATTGACAAGGAGGCATTTTAGAAACTAAAGCTAGTGCTCTGTAGACAACTAGTATTGGTAGCAACAAAATTATTCATAGTCCAAAAGGATGCCTCAGGTGTGGGTTGGCTGCTTTCATGTCACAGGAGGAAAACGGTGAAGAGCAGCCCATCATTTGAGTAGAAATAGAATAGAATAGTTTTCAAAAAGAGGGCTTAGCCATCAAGTTGGCACTGGAAGCCTTAAGATATTACCTGGTGGGCGGGAAGTTTAAGCTGGTGCCTGACCATGCCCCACTGAGAAGGATTATAGAGAAAAAAAGGAAACAATGTTCTGGGGACATGGTGATTCCTGGCCCTTCAAGATTTTCATTTTCAGGTCAAGCATAGGCCTGGGAAGCAACATGGAAATATGGATGCCCTGTCAATGGTACATAGTTTCTTGGCAGAAGGTGCTCAGGCTCAACCTTCCGGCTTTGGGTATAGGATGGGTATGTAAGGTTGCAGCCGAACATGTCGTGGATAGGAGGTATGTGTCACCGAGGTGGATAGCCTAGGTGATGTAAGACCAGAGGTTACTTGGTGTTTGTTGATGTTGTATATCGGCCTGTTCCAGTTACTCAATCAACTCTTTCTTGGCTTCAACTGGATTTTCACAGTTACAGCTGCCTCACCTAGGATATACAGTCTTTCGAGCAATCATCTATGTTGCTTGGCTGCTCAAACTCTATGCACCTATTGTAGGGGTGTCAGTCTTCTGTTTAAAAAAGTGAGTGGCAGCTCACAAAACAAGAACAGTCTTTCTTTGGCACAAAAGGTATAACATAAAAAATAGATAGTCCATATAGCAACACAGGCACACCCACTGAAGCTACACTACCCAGGACCTTCTACCTCCCAACCTTTGAGACAGCTCAGCTGAACTTAATAGGACCTGTAGTAATAAATGATTAGTGTGCACACAACCAGGTGTTTCACGGGGTGCCGGTAGACGGGATTAGGATTCCCTTGTAGTATATAGTAAGAAGTTCACCGCACTCTCCAGAAAATTTTCATGCAAATCGTGAATTTATTCAAATAGACAGTTGGTGGACAGAAGAGGGCAAGGGGATTAGCGACAACAACGTTTCGACCTGAGTGGTCTTTATCAGAAATATCGCTGAAAATAAAATCATAGATATGTGTTAATGTACACCCTGTGGAGTGTAAATTGCAAAATAATACACAAAATTTACATATATACATAGAACTGTACAGATCAATATTTAAACATAGAAATGCATTCATGTAATAGCAAACATCCTGATAGGGTAACTTGTATGATTATCAAGTAATCAAAGAAATATGCAATGTGTTATAATTACTCTTGCATTCAGAGAAAACAGTTTCTTACCTTATTTCAAAATGTGGTGTAAGCGCACCAGTGTCCCATCTGATCTGTCAGAGTGTGCGTCTATTGGGCTGTCACAGGTTTAAATAGCCCGCTCATATGGTGGGAGGGAGGGAACGTGGTGAGGCGATCACGTGATTACGTAACGTCACGTGAGTAGCGTGACTCTAGGGCTAGATGGTCACATGGAATAATATATGTACATGGTGTTCGCAGTTGCGTGTCAGATTGATCGCACCTGCGCACTGGAGTGTGATCCGTAACTATGTATTAGATGCTGGGGGGGAAAAACTTTGAGTAGCGCATGCGTGTTAGGGAAAACAATACACTTAGCCAATTTTACTTAGGTAAAAGCTGCAGTATATGTGAGGAGAATCACAGTGTATTAATTACATTAATTATGTATCATACAGTAATAAAAAAATACTTTAGAGTATAATTTAACACTGGTTATTAAAGCAAACAGAAAAATATATAGAAATGCAATATTATATTCACAGAGGAATTTCACAGAAGGACCAAAGAGAAAACAGCACAATTACATCATTATGCAAAAATAATCATTATGGAGTAAGCAATAATGAATAGTTTAAGATGAAGAAAAAACATATGTTATAGACATATTTTATAGACTAAATATTCATTTGGGGTTATTTGTTAGCTATGTTCTATACTCTATTCTATTGTTTACTCACCATAAAGGAGGGGAAGGGGACCCTAGAGACTAGTGGGTGCGACACTTGGCGTCCGTAGTGTCAACGTGTCTATAGGGGAGGGAGGAAAAAGAAGGAGTTAGTGTGATTAATGAAGGATCCAATCCATTTCCCTGTTAAGGCCAGACTCACACTTACGAGTGCCTCGCGTGTAACTCGCGCGAGTCTCTCATTGAATCACCCGGCATGGACTCTCACTCTCAGGACAGGAGCATCTCAGCTGCATAGACATACATGCAACCGTCCCGCTCCTGTCAGGAGAGTGCGCGTCTGTGCCGGATGATTCAATGAGAGACTCGCGAGAGTTACACGCGAGGCACTCGCAAGTGTGACTCTGGCCTAAGGCCTCTAGGACTCAGAGTTTGGAGGGTGTAGATCCAGTACATTTCTCTTTCTCTTAGAAGTTTAATGTGTGGTTACCTGTTCAAGTACCTGGAAACGAAGCTGGGCTGCCATGTGTCTGGCCTCTTTAAAGTTGAATAAATTCATGATTTGCATGAAAATTTTCTGGAGAGTGCGGTGAACTTCTTACTACATACTTATTAGGACCTGGACAGCCTGGAAACCCCTGTCTGGAGGTATTGGAGTGCTCAGTCCAATCCTGTACTTGTAGCTGCTCCTAAAACCTAGATGAAAAAATCCAGGTCCCCTTCGCCATCCAGGTCTCCTTCACCTTCCAACAATTTTCTGTTTTTCTTTTTTCCTCTCCTTCTTCCAAAAGCCATAACATTTTTTCCTGTCAATATAGCGATATTAGGATTTGTTTTTTGTGGGACAAGTTGTACATTTGAATTACACCATTCATTCTGCCCCATATTGTACTGGGAAATGGGAAAAAATCCAAGTATAGTGAAAACAGTGCCAAAAAGGTGCAATTTCATTGTTTTTTTTATATTTTTTATTTGCCTTGTTCACTATATGGCAACACTGACTTGGCAGTATGATTCCCCACGTCAGTGCCAGTTTGTGGATAACAAACATGTCTAGGTTTTTTTTTATTTAAGTGGTGAAAAAAATTCAGAAATTTGTTAAAATAAAAGAATTGTGCTTTTGTCTCCTATTTCTGATGTCCATAATTGTCTCATTTTGCAGGATCTGGGGCTGTTTGAGGGCTTATTTGTTATGTTCTGAGCTGAAATTGGGTAGATGCGATGTTTTGTCGCCTCATTGCTTTTTTTTGCAATGTTGCTGCAAACAAAAAACTTAATTCTGATGTTTTTATTTTTTTCTAGTTATGCTCGTTACCCGATTAGTTTAATTTATTTTATATTTTGATAGATTGGAAATTTCTGGAAGCAGCAACACCAAAGATGTGTTTGTTTTTTAATTGTGTTATTTTCAATGGGGCAAATGGGGCGTGATTTAAACTTTTCTGGTTTTTTTTTATTTTTTTCATATTTCTAAAAATCTTTTTATACACTTTTTTTTTCTTTTTACAAATCCTCTGGAAGTTGATACACCCTGATCGCTTCTGCTGTACAGAGTGGTACTTCAGCGCAAGCCCGCAATAAAGGGACAGATAAGACCTTGGATGTACCTATACATCCAAGGTCATAAAGTGGGCAAAAAAACCTCTGAGCACTATACGTTCAGGAGACTGTTTCTCCAGATCTTAAATCACTGAGGCTAGCCACCTCGGTGACACAACCTGTGCAGCTTAAACCTTACAATATGAGACTTTAATGTCTTACTTTGTTTTAATTTGAACATACTGTGTATGTCCCACCATTCCTGACCAACAGATTTAAGGGGGGGGGGGGATTATACGTACATGTGGTTTTAAAAGCTATAAAAAGAATCTCACACTCTTAATATATTTGCAGATAGTGTGTGATATCAGAAGGAAAATAAAGGAAATGTGTGTCTTTACTCACATTTTTTATACATTTTTTTGACCACGAATGACCATTGAAAATACATTTGAATTTTTTTTTCTATGTCAATTATTTTTATGTATTGGACAAATGTTTTTATTTTCATGGGGGCTGGGCTAGCAATATTGATTTGAATTTCCGGCTACTTTTTATTTATTTACTTAGAAAGAGTTTCCAAACTTGAGTGCATGTTGCTTTGGAATTGTAAAATTGTGGAAAGAATGAAAAGTTCAGCCAAATGCGGTGTTAGCATGATTATAGTGGTAATGGCAGGAGTGATACTTAAGTGCACAAAAATGAATGATGATGGCCTTATACATTAAAAAGATCATGTTTAACCTGTTAGTAATTCTAAAGTGATGCAAGTACCAAGTGAGCAATTTCTGTCTCAATATATCACTGTTTAGGGCAAAAGGAGCAAGCCCAGCTGACAGCTCGCATCGTCCGATGCTGTTACGTATGCTGTGTCTAAACCTCATATGTGTTACTTTATTTTAATGGGAACCTACTGTATATTTTATTCTGAATGGGCTTTTTGTTATATTTCACAATCAAGCAATTGATCTCCAAAGTGCATCCTTGACTTTATGATGAACTTTCAGAACTTTAAGTAATGGAATACTTCTCTTTTTAATTTAGATGCAGCCGATATAATATATTTTTTACATATTTTTTGATTCTTGATGTACTCTTTTAATCTACAAATATTAATAAGAATATCTTTACTTCTAATTTGTATGCCTATTATAAGTGTATTGTTATGTTTAATCAAAGATCAGCTACAGCGTATATTACAACAAAAACTTCTACTGTTAATTTGCAGAAAAATCTATCTTCAAAATGATATGATAACAATTCTATACATAGACTGAGTGACGGGAAAATAAAGTGACTGATATGTTCAAAAAAGTTATTAAGAGTTATGAAGAACAGTAGAACAAATTGAAGAAATTAGCACGGTCACAAGAGTACAAATTACTAATGTGGTACTAATAAGCATTTTTAAAGGGAACCAGATTTGGTGACTATAAGCTGCAGTAACCACCACTGGGCTCTTATATACCGTATTTTTCGGACCATAAGACGCACTTTTTTCCCCTCAAATGTTGGGGGAAAGTGGGGGGTGTGTCTAATGGTCTGAATGTAGTACATGGCTGCATGGAATGAGGGTGCTGCGGTGGAGTGGGTCATCGGGGGCACGAGCAGGCTGCAGCAGCGCCTGCCGTGAACATGTGGACCCGCTCATTACATATGCACGCCCATCCTCCCGCCCATCATCCCTCAGGACTGAAGTCGGCACTGACAGGTGGGCAGGGTGATGGGCGGGGACGCGTGCATAATTAACAGCCGGCCGTGATCACCCCTGGCAACTACAGCCTGGAGTGATCATGCTCGGCTGTATTCACTGCTCCCCGCGCATTATCATCAGCACGGGGCACATTGAATCTATGTACTCACCATTCCCCTGCAGCTTCGCGATGTCCTCCAGTCTGCCGGCCGTATGGAAACTAGCGGGGCTCACAGCGATGACGTCATCGCTGTGCGCATGTGTGTCCACACAGCCGCGCCGGCAGACTGGAGGACATCGTGATGCTGCAGGGAACGTGGCCGGCTCAACACAGCACTGTCGGCACAGACAGGAGGAGGAGCGATGCTGCGTGAAACGAGGAAAGGTGAGTGTAAACGTTTATTTTTTTTTTGTGTGCCACAGGATGGGGGTATATGAGCAGGATGATGGGGGTATATGAGCAGTATGATGAGGGTATATGAGCAGGATAATGGGGTATATGAGCAGGATGATGAGGGTATATGAGCAGGATAATGGGGGTATATGAGCAGGATGATGGGGGTATATGAGCAGGATAGTGGGGGTATATGAGCAGGATGATGGGAGTATATGAGCAGGATGATGGGGGTATATGAGTAGGATGATGGGGGTATATGAGCAGGATGATGGGGTTATATTGCAGGATGATGGCGTATATGAGCAGGATGATGGGGGTATATAGCAGGATGGGAGCACATACCAGGATGGCAGTATAAAAGCAAGATGGGGCTATACCAGGATGAGGGACATAAATATATACACAAGGCAGGAGGATCATTACCAGGATGGGGTACCTTAGTAGAGAATTTGGGGACATTACCCCCATAATAGTGTCAGCAGCAGATCCTCGACCCATAACAGTGTGTCATGACCACATTTTTTGCTGAAAGTTTTATTTTCCTATTTTCCTTCTCTAAAACCAGGGTGCGTCTTATGGTCCGGTGCGTTTTATAGTCTGAAAAATACGGTACAGTATTCTAACATTCTGTATATAAGAGCCCAGACCTCTGTGTAGAACGTAAAAATGACTTTATAATACTTACCTAAACAGTCGGTGCGGACCAGACGGGTCAGATGGGTGGCTCCATTCTCCGGGTCTGGAGCCTCCTCTTTCGGCCAATTTTGTCCTCCTTCTTCTGAAGTCGGGGTGCATGACGTGTCATTGAGATCCTGTGCAGGCGCACTACAATACTATGATCTGCCCTGTTCAGGGCAGATCGCAGTGCACCTGCGCAGGACCTCAATGCTGCCGCATGAGCATGACGTAGGATGCGTCATGCACCCCAGCTTAAGAAGAAGGAGGACACCAATATTGTCACCAGTAAAATTATAAGTCAAGTGGACGTTTGGTATTGCCGTTATATCATACTGATGAGGAGAATAATTGCTGTGTAATTTGTAGCCCGCAGCGCATGTCATAAAAACAAATCCCCAACAGCAATGTCAGAATTTTATTTCATTTTCACAATTTATCGTATTTGGAATATTTTTTCCTTTTTTTCCAGTACACTACTTGGTAAAATGAATGGTGTCATTCAAAAGTTCAACTCTTAGAAGAAATGGAGAAAAAAACAAAATTACAGAAACGGAAATCGGTTGCGTCGGGAAAGGGTTAATGTACAACCTTCACAATTCACAAACAAATGCATTTTGGTGATATTTGTTACTTTAGCAAACAGCAGGAAATGTAACATGCATCCCTACTGCACATTTGGGCAAAAAATAAAAATAAAACAAATTTCAGGAAATTTGCTTATCTTAACTATCCAACCCCTTTAGCCAAGCCTTTCTTCTTGAAATAAAGTATTATTTTAATAATAATATTAGGTTCGCTCACATTAGGTTTTATATCGGAGTAATCCAGTGTTAGAAAATCTCACATTACACTCTGACCAATGTTAGTGAATGAGGTAGGGCAAATCTGCACATTTTTTTACAGCAAGGGTTTTCATGCGGAAAAATTTGCAACACCCTCAAGGTGTCCACGTGTCTGAGACAAGATTCAGTAATGCAAGTCAATGAGTGCAAAAAGAAATGTGTGGTGTCCAATCTTCATGCACACATCTCCAAGGAAAATGTAAAAAAAATATATTAAGCTGTAAATAGATGAAAGAAAGATATTATAATAAATAGCTAGAATACATAGATACATAGCCATGGCCGAAAGTGTTGTAACAGTTCCAGAAAATGAAGTATTTCTCCCAGAAAATTATTAAAATTACATGTTTTGTTAGACACATTTATCTCCCTTGTGTGTATTGGAACAATACAAAAAAAAATTTTGTAAAAGCCAAATTGGAGATAATTTCACACAAAACTCTAAAACCCTCAACTTAGTATTTGGTTGCACAATCTTTGAAAGAAATAGCTGTAATCAATCGCTTCCTATAAACATCAACAAGCTTTCTGCACCTATCAACTAGAATTTTGGACTACTCTTCTTTTGCAAACTACTCCAGGTCTCTCATGCAGTGAGGAAAATTAGTATTTGAAACTCTGCCGATTTTTTGCAAGTTTTCAAACCTACAAAGAATGGAGCAGTTTGTAATTATTATTGTAAGTATGCTTCAACTGTGACAGACAGACTAAAAAAACATGCAGAAAATCACATTGTATGATTTTTAAATAGTTTATTTGCATTTTAAAGCATGAAATAACTATTTGATCACCTACCAAACAGCAAGAATTCTGGCTCTCACAGACCTATTTTTCTTTAAGAAGCCCTACTTATCTGCACTCATTACCTGTATTAATTCCACTTGTTTGAACTCGTTACCTGTATAAAAGACACCTGTCCACATACTCAGTCACAGTCCAACCTCTCCACCATGGCCAATAACAAAAAGCTGTTTAAGGACACTAGGGACAAAATTGTAGCCCTGCACAAGCTACGATGAGCTACAGGTTAATAGGCAAGCAGCTTGGTGAGAAGTCAACAACTGTTGCCACCATTATTAGAAAATGGAAGAAACACAAGATGACTGTCAATCTTACTCAGTCTAGATTTCCATGCAAGATCTCATCTTGTGGGGTAAGGATGATTCTGAGAAAGGTCAGGAATCAACTGTCACGGTTGTGTCCCTGTTTTTGGAGACTAGTGGCAGCTTAAGGACTGGAGCCCCTTATCTATATATACAGTCATGGCCAAAAGTTTTGAGAATGACACCAAAATTATATTTTCACATGATCTGTTGCCCTCTGGTTTTTAATTGTGTTTGTCTGATGTTTACATCACATACAGAAATATAATTGCAATCATATTATGAGTACCAAAAGGTTTTATTGACAGTTAGAATGAGTTAATGCAGCAAGTCAATATTTGCAGTGTTGACCCTTCTTCTTCAGGACCTCTGCAATTCTCCCTGGCATGCTCTCAATCAACTTCTGGACCAAATCCTGACTGATAGCTGTCCATTCTTGCATAAGCAATGCTTGCATTTTGCCAGAATTTGTTGGTTTTTGTTTGTCCACCCGTCTCTTGATGATTGCCCACAAGTTCTCAATGGGATTAAGATTTGGGGAGTTTCCAGGCCATGGACCCAAAATCTCTATGTTTTGTTCCATGAGCCATTTAGTGATCACCTTTGCTTTATGGCAAGGTGCTCCATCATGCTGGAAAAGGCATTGTTGGGCGCCAAACTGCTCTTGGACAGTTGGGAGAAGTTGCTCTTGGAGGATATTCTGGTACCATTCTTTATTCATGGCTGTGTTTTTAGGCAAGACTGTGAGTGAGCCGATTCCCTTGGCTGAGAAGCAACCCCACACATGAATCATTTCAGGATGCTTAACAGTTGGCATGAGACAAGACTGGTGGTAGCACTCACGTCTTCTTCTCCTAATAAGCTGTTTTCCAGATGTCCCAAACAATCGAAAAGGGGATTCATCTGAGAAAATGACTTTACCCCAGTCCTCAGCAGTCCACTCCCTGTACCTTTTGCAGAATATCAGTTGGTCCCTGATGTTTTTTCTGGAGAGAAGTGGCTTTTTTGCTGCCCTCCTTGAAACCAGGCCTTGCTCAAGCAGTCTCCGCCTCACAGTGCGTGCAGAAGCACTCACACCAGCCTGCTGCCATTGCTGAGCTAGCTCGGCACTGCTGGTAGTCCGATCCCACAGCTGAAACAGTTTTAAGATACGGTCCTGGTGTTTGCTGGTCCTTCTTGGGCGCCCTGGAGCCTTTTTGGCAACAATGGAAGCTCTCTCCTTGAAGTTCTTGATGATGTGATAGATTGTTGACTGAGGTGCAATCTTTGTAGCTGCGATACTCTTCCCTGTTAGGCCATTTTTGTGCAGAGCAATGATGGCTGCACGTGTTTCTTTAGAGATAACCATGGTTAACTGAAGAGAAACAATGATACCAAGCACCAGCCTCCTTTTAAAGTGTCCAGTGGTGTCATTCTTACTTAATCATGACTGATTGATCGCCAGCCCTGTCCTCATCAACACCCACACCTGTGTTAATGGAACAATCACTAAAACAATGTTAGCTGCTCCTTTTAAGGCTGGAATGCAATGATGTTGAAATGTGTTTTGGAGGTTAAAGTTCATTTTCTTAGCCAATATTGACTTTGCAAGTAATTACTGTTAAGCTGATCACTCTTTATGACATTCTGGAGTATATGCAAATTGCCATTAGAAAAACTTAAGCAGCAGACTTTGCAAAAATTAATATTTGTAGCATTCTCAAAACTTTTGGCCATGACTGTATATATAGGACTCTGGATTAAACGTTGTTTCATTTCCTTTGGCATGGAAGTAGTTAAATGTTAGTTTTCTTCCAGCAGTTCTCATGCAGTTAAGGTCAGCTGCACCTGCTTTGTAGACATACCCACTTGTGTTTAAGTAGCTAGGTTTCCCAGCTGGCTTTGCTGATCATACAAACCATTTGTATGAAAGCCGCCTTGATGGAAGGAAGCTGCTGTGGATCTTCCAGAAGTTGCATCCTCTCCATTTTAGTTCTTTATTCCCTGTTTGTCTCTCTTACGCTCTTGTCTCTTTAGTGCAGTGGTGGGTCTAGTGAACCTCACCTGCCTCTCACTAGTCAGGGCTTCTATAGGGTTTTCCCAGGGACCCAGGGTGCTGCTCGGCGACAGTTGCAGAGAATGTATAGGGACTGGCTAAGAGAGTAGGAACAGCTGCAAGTGAGATTAAGAGGTGCCCACCCTCTCACTAGTACCAGGCCCCACCATTGTTATTGTATCCTATGTGTTTCCGCCTTGTCTGTGGTGTTGTTTAGGTGTGTTTTTCATTGTGCGTCAGATCTCAGTTTGTCTAAATGCGCTCGCCATGCCCATTGCATGACATTAGCACAAAACTACATGAGATGACCTGGTCAATGAGCTGAATAGAGCTGGGACCACAGTCTCAAAGATTACGGTTAGCAACACATTACAACATCATGCATTAAAGTCCTGCAGGGCACGCAAGGTCCCCCTGCTCACTACAGCACATGTCCAGGCATGCTTTTAGTTCACCAAGGACCATGTGGATAATCAAGAGAACTTTTTGAAATCAATTCCACTCACCGTGTTTGGAGGAAAAAGAAGTATGAGTACAACCTCAAGAACACCGTCCCAACCATGAAGCATGGGGGTGGAAACATCATACTTTAGGGATGCTTTTCTGCAAAGGGGACAGGATGACTGCACTGTATTGAAGGGAGGATCGATGGGTTCATGTATTTCCAGATTTTGGCCAAAAACCTCCTCCCCTCAGTAAGAACATTAAAGATGGTTCGTGGATCTTCCAGCATAAAAATGATCTAAACCACACAGCCAGGGCAACTGAGGAGTAGCTCCATATGAAGTATTTCAAGGTTCTGGAGTGGCCTAGCCAATTTCCAGACCTGAACCCAATAGAAAATCTTTGGAGGGAGCTGAAACTCAATGTTGCCCAGTAATAGCCCTGAAGCTTGAAAGATCTGGAGAGAGGAGTGGGCCAAAATCCCTGCTGTAGTGTGTGCAAACTTGGTCAAGAACTACAGGAAATGTCTGACCTCTGTAATTACAAACAAAGGTTTCTGTAACAATTATTAAGGGTTTTTTTTCTATTGTATAAATACTTTTTTATGCAATAAAATGCAAATTAGATATCTGAAAATCATACAATGTGTTTTTCTAGATTTTTTTGCTTATTCTGTCTGTCACAGTTGAAGTGCACCTATGATACAAATTAGAGACCTCTCCATTCTTTGTAGATTGGAAGCTTTAATAAATTATATTATGGCAGTAATAATTTCCCCTAATTTGCCCCTACAGTAATTATCTCAACTATTTGTCACTATAAACCAATAATGTCTGGCCTTCTGTATTTAATAATATCTCCCATCCTAGGCCCCTATGTTCCTCCATCCCAGGCCCTTAAACTGCCCCATACTGGGCCCCTATGTTCTTCCATCCCATGCCCTTAAATTGCCCCATCCTGGGCTCCTATACCCACTACTCTGTCCATTCACAGAGGGGAAGGAACATAAAGAATCTTCTCACCTCCCTACGCTCCCCTGGCATCCTCTTGTGGCTTACCCCACCCATCCGAGGCTACGCGATGATATCAGAGCGCGGCGCATAGCAGTGATGTTAAAAGATGTGATGTGGGCCCATGTACATGCATACACATGCAGACAGGCACACAGTGACACATGCACTCAAACGAGCACACACACATATGCAGCTGCACTGACATGCAAACATATGTAGACACACATGCATGCACACACTATTACATACGAAGACACACAGATATACAAAGACACTGAAACACATGAATACAAATGAACACAAACATACGCAGACAAGCACACACACATACATATGTAAACACACAGGCATGAACACAAGAAGACATGCACACAGACATGTGGACAAACAAATGCGCACATACACGCATGTATGCTTACATACGTAGACACAGACAAATGTACAGACATGCTGACACACACAGGCAAGCGCACATACACATAGGTAGACACATAGACATGCACACCGGCAGAAAAATGTACACACGTGCAGACAGGTGCACGTAGAGAGACACCTGCACATATTCACACAGACACACACACATATATAATCACGCAGACGCACACACATGTAGACACGCACACATACTCATGCACACATATGTAGACATCCAGACAGGCAAATACATGCACAGACACGCACACATATGTAGACACAGGCACACACACACTCATATGTAGACATGCAGACAGGCAAACACATGCACAGACACACACATATGTAGACACAGGCACACACACACACACACTCATATGTAGAGATGCAGACAGGCAAACACATGCACAGACACGCACACATATGTAGACACAGGAGCACACACACTCATATGTAGACATGCAGACAGGCAAATGACTCGCCCACCCCAGGGCTATGGGACACCCGGTGCCGGGCCGGACTAGTCCGGGGGACGTCAGTGGTGGCGGGGCCCGACTCCGTGGCCCTGGTGGGTGTCAGTTTAATATGGCTGGTGACTTGGGAGCAATTAAAGTATTTGTTTCGTGACGCCACCTGTGGTCTGCGGCTATTAAGCCGCCGCTGCTGTGTGAGGCCTCCGGGGTGATGATACGGCAGCAATGGTGGTACTGCTCCCCACAGGTGGAGCGGAGCCCCGGGGACACTGTTAGTGCTCGTGAAAGTCTATGGTGTTGTGTGGCTAACACGGTGCAGGGCCGACAGGCAATTAAAGAACCAGGCACAAACAACAGTCTCTTTACCTTCTCCTCTTTTACTTTAGGAACAGTCCAATCCTGGGAGACCGTCACAGGTGGTGAAGGGGATCCGGTCAGCTTGGAAGTACTTGGGGTGATCTTTCTGGCCAGCTGAGTATGAGGCCTACTCCTGTTCCTTTCTTTACTACGATAGGACCCTGCTTCTCTGGATCCAGCAATGGCCCTCTTTGCTGCTGGGACCGGTGGTACGTCCCTTTCCCTCTGTGGTAGGCTGCGCAGGCCCTCTCTGGTGCTTCTCTGCTGGAGTCCACACCGGGCCCTGATGCTGCAGCTGTACCTTGGGGCTGTTTATGGGCCAGGTGCTTGCAGCTCTCCTGCCCTTTGGATTCGGCTACCAGGGAGTATTTTAAGCCCTGGTGGCCACAGACTCCGATGTCCGAGTCTCTTCTCTGCCTCTCTGCTACTCCTGCTTCCCTGGGCCAAGCTGTTCCAGCTCCAGGCCCCAGATCCACAGGACAGCACACTCTGCGTCTGCTTCCTTTCACTTCTCTCTACAGACTGAACACTTCCTCCCTCAGGTCAGACTTAAGGAATGCTCCCTGGAATTCCAGGTTCAGAGCTCCCCCTGCTGGCCGGAGGGAGAACTGCGTTGGATGTTAAACTTGCTGGCCAATGGACCTCCCAATTACCTCCAGGCTCAGCATTAACCCTTTGGGAGGGCAATGCTGTTGTGGCGACCAGGTCCTGGGGCACCACACTCCCCCTTAGTTAAATTCAGTACTCCCGGACTGTAGAAAACAAAACAAGACATACATGTTACAACCTTAAACAACTATAAGAGTCCAGTGTGGCTCCCTGCCGGGTGTCCATTACACTGCTCCATGGGGGACCCGCCACGATAAAACCCCCAACGTAGGCTCTGGGCATGCGTCAGAGCATTGATGACCCCACTCTATGCACGCCGGACGGGTTTTTCTTCAGGGGTTGCTGAGCACACTGGTGCTAACTATGTACAGCTAGGTGTTGGCCACCCATAGTCCAGTGGCCCAATTGTCCATTTTCTCAACCAAAAAAAAAAACATTTTATACACAACATTACAGACATTTCACATAACTATTTACATTCTAATAAGTACTCTTTCTTTTTACTCTCTATACCTTGGAGGGGGCTGTCCCCGAGTGCTGCGTTGGGACCTGCGTAGCTCTGGTGTCTGCCCCTGACTACTTGGTGTGTCTTCTACCTCAGCACTACAGGTAGGCCTAACCCTGATAGGTATGCGTGATGATTGCCTACGTGGTCTGAGAGTCGCCAAGGGTATGACAGGTTCACCACTGACAGGGGGTTGATTCTCCTGTTCCACTGCTGGCGTGTCATCTCGTGTTGGAGCAGACGGTTCTTTAGGTGGATCTGGAACCTCTACTGTTTCTGGCTCGACCAACTGCGGGAACGTCAACACTGGTACCACTATGGCATTGTTTATTCGGGTCCAAGTTTTGGGGAATTTTCCAAGGATTGTTTGGATCATCTCTTCCTCTTTTTCTGGACTTTGGGGACTTTCTTGTACTTCTTCTACTTCTTTTTGGGTTCTGCACCGTTCGGGGCATGCTTTCAGGCGGTCTCGAGAAACTGCTTGATAGGTCTTGCCTTCATCTTTGCTTATGAGGCATACCTTACTATTGTCAAAGTTGGAGGGGATAATGGTGTAGGGTTCATTCTCCCACTGATCATCTAATTTATGCGCCCTCCGCTTTTTCTTGAGGACCTGTTCTCCAGGTGCTAAGGGAGTTGCTGGAGCTGTTTGATTGTAATGCTGCTCTTGTCTCGTTCTTGCTTGGGACAGGCTCCTTTCTACGCATTCCTGGACCTTGCGGTACTGCTGTTGTCGCTCTGTATCCCAATCTTCTATCTCCTGAATCGCTTCAGGTGACACAGTCCCCATCTCAAAGTCTACAGGTAACTTGCCAGGTCTTGCTCGCATCAGGTAAGCAGGGCTGCAGTTGGTCGAATTTACTGGGATATGGTTGTACAGGTCTACCAGATCTGGTAACTTCTCTGGCCATTGGTTTCTTTCTTCCAGAGGTAGAGTCTTGAGCATATCAATAACCACATGGTTCATCTTCTCGCACAATCCATTGGTTTGGGGGTGGTACGGTGTGGTTCTGATTTTCTTACAACCGTACATGTTACAGAACTCTTGGAACACTTCTGCCTCGAATGCAGGACCTTGATCAGTCAGTACCCTTTCAGGGTAACCGTGAGGTCGATAAAAGTATGCCTGAAATGCTCTAGCTGCTGTTCTGGCTGTCTGGTTTTTCATGGGCACTAGTACCAGGAAACGAGAGTAATGGTCCACAATGGTGAGGGCGTATACATAGCCTGACCGGTTTGGTGTTAACTTCACGTGGTCCAGGGCCACCAACTCCAGGGGCTGCTTCGTGACAATTGGCTGTAGGGGAGACCTCTGGCTGGCATCATCTTTCCACCTCAGGTTACACGGACCACAGTCTCGGCACCACTTCTCGACTGTCTTTCTCATGTGCACCCAGTAGAACCGATCACGGAGTAGGGTCTCCAACTTCTTCCACCCGAAGTGTCCTGCGTTATCATGGTAAGCTGCTAGGACCATTGGAGCATCCCTCTGTGGGACCACTATCTGCCAGACGAGTTCATTCGGTCGCCAGTTGACATATCTCTTGCAGAGCTTGCCTTGGTATGTGAACAGTCGTCCCCTCTCCTTCCACAACTGCTGGGCTTCTTCTGGAGCATCTGGGCCAAGATGGGTCTCAGCTTGTGCTAGCTTTTCTTTGACCAATTGCACGGTCGGTTCACCGTTCTGTGTCTCTTCCCAATTATGGTGGAGTAATGGGTTGACCGAGACCTCGTGCTGGCTCGAGCGCTTCACTCCTACAGCATGCTCACACTGGGAAACACCTTGGTGATGGAAAGCCGGTAACTCTATCTCTTCGAGTTCATCCAGGTCTTTTCCAGACTCGGGTAAGTGAGGCATTCTGGACAGCGCATCAGCATTGTTATTCTTTTTGCCAGCTCGGTACTTGATGGTAAAGTCAAAGTTAGACAGCCGGGCCATCCATCGCTGTTCCAACGCACCTAACTTGGCTGTTACCAGATGTGTCAACGGATTGTTGTCCGTGAAGATGGTGAACTTGGCCGATGCCAGATAGTGCTTAAAGCGTTCAGTCACTGCCCAAACAATAGCGAGGAACTCTAGCTTGAAGGAACTGTAGTTTTCTGGGTTCCTTTCTGTGGGCCGAAGCTTCCTACTGGCGTCAGCTATCACCTTCTCTCTGCCTCCCTGCACCTGGGACAGAACTGCTCCCAGGCCCACGTTGCTGGCGTCTGTGTACAGTACAAACGGCTGGCTGTAGTCAGGGTAGGCCAGAATTTCTTCTCCCGTGAGAGTCCCTTTCAGCCGGACAAAGGATGTTTCTATTTGGCTGCTCCATTCAAATGGAGGGCTCTGCTTCTTAGCCTGCTTTGGCTCGCCCACCAGGAGATCTTGAAGGGGCGCTGCTATCTTTGTGAAACTATCAATGAACCTTCGGTAGTAGCCCACCAGCCCAAGGAACTGCCGCACCTCCTTTACCGTGGTGGGTCTTGGCCAGTCCTTGATTACGGTGACTTTCTCCGGATCAGGTGCCACACCTTCTGCGCTGACCACATGACCCAGGTACTGTACCTTTGGCTTCAAGAGGTGACATTTGGACGGCTTTATCTTCAGGCCATATTCCGACAAGGACTCAAACACTTCTGCTAAGTGCCTCAGGTGGTCTTCATAAGTCTTGGAGTAGACTATGACGTCATCCAGGTACAACAGCACGGTTTCAAAGTTGTGGTGGCCCAAGCAGCACTCCATCAACCTTTGGAATGTCCCTGGGGCGTTGCAGAGCCCAAATGGCATACAGTTGAACTCGCAGAGGCCCATTGGCGTCGTGAATGCAGTCTTCTCCTTGTCCGCCTCTGCCACGGGAACCTGCCAATACCCACTGGTGAGATCCAAGGTGGAGAAATAGTTAGCTGACTTTAAGGCTGTTAGTGACTCCTCTATTCTGGGTAGTGGATAAGCATCTTTATGTGTAATGCGGTTAATTTGTCTGTAATCTACGCACATTCTCATTGTACCATCTTTTTTCTTTACGAGCACTAGTGGAGCTGCCCAAGGGCTACAGCTATCTCTGATAACCCCAGCCTCCTTCATTTCCCGTAACATTTCTTTGGCACGCTGATACTGTGCTGGGGCTACAGGGCGGTATCTCTCTTTAATGGGATGATGATCACCCGTGGGGATTTGATGTTTAACCCCTTTTACCTGCCCAAAATCTAGGGGGTGTTTGCTGAAGACCCGCTCGTACTCCTGTACCACCCGGTAAACCCCATGCTTTTGGTGTGAGGGGGTGGAGTCGGTGCCCACATGTAATTTTTGGCACCAGTCTTCCAGCTGCCCCTTGGAGCCATTGTCTTCCGCCTGGTCGGAAGGGGTCAGGGGTTCCACTGCTTTGATGGTATTGTTACTGACAGTGTACAGTTTTGCTACAGTGGCGTACCGGAGCAATTTTGCTTCCTCCTCCCCACAATTCAGGACACGGACGGGCAATCTCCCCTTGCAGACGTCTGCTACCCCTCTGGCTATCAGGACTCCAGGCCTACTGTCTGAATACACCGGTTCTACCAAGGCATGGTAATCCTGACCCTTGAGGCCTATTGCTGCCCGACACCATATCAACATTTCACTTCTTGGGGGTATTGCAATGGGGAGGGGGTCACTTACCCTCACACTGCCAATTTCTCCTCCGGCCAGCTCTACCTGCTGCCTCCTCATCAGGGCTCTGATCTCCCTCTGTAGGGCACGCTGCTGCCCGGAGCTGGCAGTTTCAGACGCCTGTTGCAACAAAATTATCACTTTGGCAATACAATTTTCTATCACATTTGTACCAATGGTTAGCCTTGGGTCAGATTCTTTGCGATCAATATCTACAATTATCATCCCCTGACATGGCAATTCTATCCGCCCCACTTTAATGGTTACTTCTTTATACCCAATTTGAGGTAAGGGCTGACCATTACTGGCCACAATTGTTAAATCATCATCTGGGCCATGGTCAATGTCTGAATCAGCCCAACATCTTTTGTACAGTTTATAAGGGATGGTTGTTACCTGGGACCCCGTATCCAGGAGGGCATTCAAAGGGATCCCATCCAGCACAATAGGAAGGACCGGGCGTCCTCCCACATACTTGCTGCGACTGGGGGTTGAGCCGGGCTTCCTTACACCTGGGGGTTGGCTCCTGGCCCCAGGCTCGGCCCATTTAAAGGACAGTGTCTTGCAATATGGCCCGCCTGACTGCAGCGGCGGCAGATCAGTTGTCCCGTTGAATCATACCGGTCTGTATCTTTTCCTCGGGTCAGCAGAATCCTCCTCTGTCGCATCCATGGGACATCATCTGGGCTGGAGGCCAACTCGATTCTTGCAGGCGATGGGGTCACTTGTAGAGACTGCACGGTCTTGGCAAGGGGAGCTACAGTCTTGGTCAGCTCCTGGACCTGCTGTCTGAGCTCTGCAGCGGGATCCTTATCCAGGGACTGCGCCTCAGCCCCTGCAGCGGCTCGTGTTGCAGGCACCACCCCTGGGTACGTGATAGCAAGAGGCCGGAGGGGTACTGGGTCATTCGGTGTAGATTCTCTCAGTACCCGGATGGCTTGGTCCTTAAACTTTGCAAAGTCCAGAGCAGGGTTCTGCAGGACCATGATACGCAGCTGGGTCCTGTGGGCATCTGACAGGAGCCCCTCTATGAACTGCTCAGTTAGGAGTTTGTCTTCTTCACGTACACTCTCTAGGCCCACCTGTTTAACTGCTTTCAGGGCCTCCTGCAAGTTTAAGGCATAGTCCCTTATGCTGTCTGCGGCCCGTTGTTTGCACCCAAAGAATCTCATCTTTATTTCTGCTGCGGTGCGGGTGTCAAAAGTACTCTTTAGCTTGGCCAGTATCTGGGTTGCTGTCCCTTTATCTGTATCAGGCCAGGACTTCACTTCACGCTGGGCCGCGCCAGCTAGCTGCCCCATTAATATGCCCACCTTCTGGCTCTCAGTCAGCGGATACACCCGGAACAAGCTGTGCAGCCTTTCTCTGAAGTCGCTCAAGGTATGGGACTCCCCGGAGTACTGCGGCAGCCATTCTGCTCCCGGGATGTACGGCATTGTGATTGGCATTACCGGCGCTACAGCGGGGGCTGGGGCGACGGCGACTGGGATTGCTTCGGCTGGTGCTGCGGCGTCTCGGGCTATGGCAGCCACCTGCCCTCCCTCCGAGTCGGACATCTTCCTCCCCCTTAGTGAACCTTACCAGGCTCCGTTCACTTTTCAAATTCCCTTCTGGGTCGCGCGGGGTTAACGGCGCTCCCCTCTGATAGCGCGCTCCCTTCGCGCTCTTTGTCAGGCACGCCCCCTTCTTCCTGCGCTCGGCGAGGCTAATGGCGGCGGCAGTTTGCAAACAGTAACACAGTCTTTTAAGCACAGTTTCTGCAGGCGCACAGTACCCGGAGGGACCGGGCACGAAATCCTGTTCGTGACGCCAAAATTTGACTCGCCCACCCCAGGGCTATGGGACACCCGGTGCCGGGCCAGACTAGTCCGGGGGACGTCAGTGGTGGCGGGGCCCGACTCCGTGGCCCTGGTGGGTGTCAGTTTAATATGGCTGGTGACTTGGGAGCAATTAAAGTATTTGTTTCGTGACGCCACCTGTGGTCTGCGGCTATTAAGCCGCCGCTGCTGTGTGAGGCCTCCGGGGTGATGATACGGCAGCAATGGTGGTACTGCTCCCCACAGGTGGAGCGGAGCCCCGGGGACACTGTTAGTGCTCGTGAAAGTCTATGGTGTTGTGTGGCTAACACGGTGCAGGGCCGACAGGCAATGAAAGAACCAGGCACAAACAACAGTCTCTTTACCTTCTCCTCTTTTACTTTAGGAACAGTCCAATCCTGGGAGACCGTCACAGGTGGTGAAGGGGATCCGGTCGGCCTGGAAGTACTTGGGGTGATCTTTCTGGCCAGCTGAGTAAGAGGGCTACTCCTGTTCCTTTCTTTACTACGATAGGACCCTGCTTCTCTGGATCCAGCAATGGCCCTCTTTGCTGCTGGGACCGGTGGTACGTCCCTTTCCCTGTGTGGTAGGCTGCGCAGGCCCTCTCTGGTGCTTCTCTGCTGGAGTCCACACCGGGCCCTGATGCTGCAGCTGTACCTTGGAGCTGTTTATGGGCCAGGTGCTTGCAGCTCTCCTGCCCATCGGATTCGGCTACCAGGGAGTATTTTAAGCCCTGGTGGCCACAGACTCCGATGTCCGAGTCTCTTCTCTGCCTCTCTGCTACTCCTGCTTCCCTAGGCCAAGCTGTTCCAGCTCCAGGCCCCAGATCCACAGGACAGCACACTCTGCGTCTGCTTCCTTTCACTTCTCTCTACAGACTGAACACTACTTCCTCCCTCAGTTCAGACTTAAGGAATGCTCCCTGGAATTCCAGGTTCAGAGCTCCCCCTGCTGGCCGGAGGGAGAACTGCATTGGATGTTAAACTTGCTGGCCAATGGACCTCCCAATTACCTCCAGGCTCAGCATTAACCCTTTGGGAGGGCAATGCTGTTGTGGCGACCAGGTCCTGGGGCGCCACACAAACACATGCACAGACATGCACACATATGTAGTCACATGCATGCACTCATGCACAGACATGCAAACATTCATACACAGGCAAAAGCCTGCACACACTGTATGTGGTTTTTGTATGTGGTGTGTGCGTATGTGGAGAGACACGAAGGCACATACATCCACACAGAATGCAAATACAGGTACAAATATATAGACACACAGGCATACACACACACACACACACACACGCGTGTACAAAGATATACAGTTAGATCCAGAAATATTTGGACAGTGACACAATTTTCGCGAGTTGGGCTCTGCCTGCCACCACATTGGATTTGAAATGAAACCTCTACAACAGAATTCAAGTGCAGATTGTAACGTTTAATTTGAAGGTTTGAACAAAAATATCTGATAGAAATTGTTGGAATTGTACACATTTCTTTACAAACACTCCACATTTTAGGAGGTCAAAAGTAATTGGACAAATAAACCAAACCCAAACAAAATATTTTTATTTTCAATATTTTGTTGCGAATCCTTTGGAGGCAATCACTGCCTTAAGTCTGGAACCCATGGACATCACCAAACGCTGGGTTTCCTCCTTCTTAATGCTTTGCCAGGCCTTTACAGCCGCAGCCTTCAGGTCTTGCTTGTTTGTGGGTCTTTCCGTCTTAAGTCTGGATTTGAGCAAGTGAAATGCATGCTCAATTCGGTTAAGATCTGGTGATTGACTTGGCCATTGCAGAATGTTCCACTTTTTTGCACTCATGAACTCCTGGGTAGCTTTGGCTGTATGCTTGGGGTCATTGTCCATCTGTACTATGAAGCGCCGTCCGATCAACTTTGCGGCATTTGGCTGAATCTGGGCTGAAAGTATATCCCGGTACACTTCAGAATTCATCCGGCTACTCTTGTCTGCTGTTATGTCATCAATAAACACAAGTGACCCAGTGCCATTAAAAGCCATGCATGCCCATGCCATCACGTTGCCTCCACCATGTTTTACAGAGGATGTGGTGTGCCTTGGATCATGAGCCGTTCCCTTTCTTCTCCAAACTTTTTTCTTCCCATCATTCTGGTACAGGTTGATCTTTGTCTCATCTGTCCATAGAATACTTTTCCAGAACTGAGCTGGCTTCATGAGGTGTTTTTCAGCAAATTTAACTCTGGCCTGTCTATTTTTGGAATTGATGAATGGTTTGCATCTAGATGTGAACCCTTTGTATTTACTTTCATGGAGTCTTCTCTTTACTGTTGACTTAGAGACAGATACACCTACTTCACTGAGAGTGTTCTGGACTTCAGTTGATGTTGTGAACGGGTTCTTCTTCACCAAAGAAAGTATGCGGCGATCATCCACCACTGTTGTCATCCGTGGACGCCCAGGCCTTTTTGAGTTCCCAAGCTCACCAGTCAATTCCTTTTTTCTCAGAATGTACCCGACTGTTGATTTTGCTACTCCAAGTATGTCTGCTATCTCTTTGATGGATTTTTTCTTTTTTTTCAGCCTCAGGATGTTCTGCTTCACCTCAATTGAGAGTTCCTTAGACCGCATGTTGTCTGGTCACAGCAACAGCTTCCAAATGCAAAACCACACACCTGTAATCAACCCCAGACCTTTTAACTACTTCATTGATTACAGGTTAACGAGGGAGACGCCTTCAGAGTTAATTGCAGCCCTTAGAGTCCCTTGTCGAATTACTTTTGGTCCCTTTAAAAAGAGGAGGCTATGCATTACAGAGCTATAATTCCTAAACCCTTTCTCTGATTTGGATGTGAAAACTCTCATATTGCAGCTGGGAGTGTGCACTTTCAGCCCATATTATATATACAATTGTATTTCTGAACATGTTTTTGTAAACAGCTAAAATAACAAAACTTGTGTCACTGTCCAAATATTTCTGGACCTAACTGTATACTTATTCATATAAATATACAGACATATTACCTTACCTTCCCCTGCTGGTCTCCAGTCAGGCCTGCAGGCTCCATTACAGATCTTCGGCGGGAAGCTGCAGTGCATGGCGCACAGTGTGACGTCACAGTTAGCAGACACGGCAGCGTCTGTTAACTGTGACACGGCGGGGCAACACCCGCGCAGTGTAGTCCCGGGTGACACAGAGAGCCCCGGCACAGCTGGTTGTGGAGTCATTTGGGGCCCCCTGCCCTAGCCCAGCCCGCCTGTAGCAGCCGCCACTTCATACTCACCTGCTCCTTGTTAGTCCGCTGTCTGTTCTCTGCACACCTAAACACGGCGGCGAATGTCGCGCAGTAGTGACGTCACCGCTGTGTTGAGCTGTCAGAGAACAGACACCAGCAGGACAATGATGAGAAGGGAGCGCTGCTCTCGGTCTCATCATTACTTTCAAATGTATCGGCATCTGGGATGCCGATACAATCGAAAGTGTGATCCTGAACGGGGGGCCTGGTGCTGACACTGAAGCCGCTTCCGGTTCCCCCTCGCTCACGGGCCCCATAGCAGTGGCGTGGCCTGCCTCTATTGACGGTACGCCACTGCTTCCTGGGTTTCCTGCTAGAGTGTTTCATTTTATTCAAATGTCAAAAGAAAGTTTGCGCTGACACTGATGCACATTGAGCCTGCTGGACAGCTTGAAATTCTTTTGAACTTGATTGGGGCTGCTTATCCACCATCCAGACCATCCTGCATGGCAACCTTTCATCAATTTTTCTCTGCCGTCCACATCCAGGGAGATTAGCTATAGTGCTATGGGTTATAAATGCTTTGATTATGTTGCACCAAAAAACCTTAAAATCTCTTGAGATGGACTTATAATTTGAGATTGTAAATATGTTTAAACAATTTAGGTTCTTCAGTCCTCAGGCAGCTTTCTTCTATCCTTTCTGGCACACACAGACACACAATTCAAATATTCAGTCAATTTCTCCCCCTTATTATCTGGTTTCAGGTGAGATTTTTATGTTGCCCATACCTGTTACTTTCCAAAAATGAATTTGAATGAACATCATATGCTTGAAACAAAGTTGTTTACCTAAAATTTTGGAAAGATGCCAACAATTTTGTCTGGCCCATTTATTTTTCTGATATTGAATGTTGTTCCAGTAAACACAAAGGATATAAACATGTGCATGACAAAACATGTAATTGCAATAATTTTCTGGGAGAATTACAACACTTTTGGCCATAGTTGTAGATAGATAGATGATAGATAGATAGATATCCTACAGCTATAAAATGTCACAACACCCCATTTATAATAAACTTGCATTTTGTAGTGTCTTTGATGTGGGACTAAAGGGTTTTAGTTTTGTTTAATCAATTAAATAAATAAAGAACCAATTAAAAAATCAACATGGGATTGCCTTTATTTTTGATAACGAGCAAAGGTAAATCAGATAGCTGTGGGATGATATTATAATGCTGGGAAAATCCAGTTACTGGGCCTTTACAAGCCTATAAATAGCAGCTTGCAGTCACCCTAGAAATGGTGCATCACATTGGGGCTTCGCCTTGGCTCTTCCTAATAGCTGTAGTGCAGTAGCTATCAAGGTAATTGTTTCTGGGTTTGACGTCAGTTATGTAGCGTCAACTGGCATCAAGCCCAAGTGTTAGACCAGTGTCACACTTTCGATTGCCTCGCGTTTATCTCGTGCGAGTCTCGCGTTGCATCACCCGTCACGGCCACACACTTTCCAGATAGGAGCGTCTCAGCTGCATAGGGATGCATACAACCGACCCGCTCCTATGAGGAGAGTGTGAGTCCATGCCGGGTGATGCAACGCAAGACTCGCGCGAGATATATGCAAGGCAGTGTGACACCAGCTTTAGTAACAGAAAGGTATCTATCAGACCCCCCCAATACTTATCCAGTAATCTTCTCAGAAAAAGACATAAACACAGACACAAAAATACTTTATTTGAAAAAAAAACACTTCCCAACAGTTTCCATGGCTCACCAATTTATAATATAACAACAAGGAAACAAAATAAACATGCAGATTGGACATAGTCCAGAGAATTCACTGTAGTCTGCTGAGCTCAATGCAGTGCAGAAAGGGAAACCTAATGACATAAAAGAGAGAAATAAAGACAACACATCATCCCAGATTCACCAATTTATCAGAAATAAATAAGCCCATGGCAGTTCTATAATGTTCCCCAAATCTGTAGTCCAGAACCTATGGAGATTGTAGCTTGATTGTGAGAATGAAGCTTTATAGGTTTTAGCAACAGTCATTCCTGATCAGGCTGCACTCCGAGAGATCCGGCGACTGTCACGAGTGGTGATGACGTCAGTAACAATATTGACGTCAGCTTTCGTCGGGTCTCACAGAGGGTAACTACGGTGTACACCCTAATCATAAGTATAGGGTAACCTCAGCAAATAACTTGGCTGTAGTGAAATTCACTATGCAAAGATTACACTGGCAGTGCTGCCATACTGTGAATATACAGTGCTAAATATGAGTCTTGCAGAACATGTAAGAGATTAAAGTACAGTTATAGATAGTGACTTACAGCCGATATTCTTTCTGATAGAGTTGTTTACTTTTCCCATCTTTTCTATCTGGCTCAGACCAACATAAATTTTTCCAGCCATGATGCATTTGCAGAGATTACAACAAAGGCATATTTGATGTCTCACATTTACGGCACCATCACTATTTATTCCTACCCTGCACAAACTCCTCATTCTGCGGTCACCCCAATGCTGAGCAGATGTTGTCATATTTGTCCCTATTACGAAGCCTCTTAGTACCTCTTAGTACCCAACATAATATCCAGCACTGTTCCTCTTACAAAGTACAGTAAAATGCTTCCTTTGTACCCTCTAGAGGGTAACATTGCCCCCTAAAGATATTAATGCCATGTGCAAGTGCCCTAGAAAACAGTGCCCACATTTTGCCCCCTAGAAAGTAACAATGCCCCCAATATGCATGACGCGCCCACGGGGTCTGGGCTACCTGTTACTGGGTGTCAGTTCTGTTTCTGGGATGTCGCAGTGGCCAGGCCTGGTACCGTGACCCCAGCGGTATCAATAAATCAGGGGATGGGGATGATGGGAGTAGTTGTTTGTGATGCCACCTGTGGTGTGCGGCTATGATGGGAGCTGCCGCTGCGGGGTGTCGTCTCTTTGGGGCGGATGATATCACAGCTCGGATGCTACAGCTTTCTACAGGCAGACCTCAGGCCTCAGGGAGAATGTGGGGAGTAGTAGTCGTCTCCGGCACAAGGGCATGATGTTGGGAGCGCCGGCAATGATGGGACAACACAGAGGGTGCAGTTCAAGTTCTTTACTCACTGAAGTCACACTGCCCTTGGATTGCCAAGTCCCGTTGTGATAGGCTCCAGCCAATCCCGGATAGTTCTGAGGTCAAGGCCAGTGTTTCTTTCTGTGTGTCCTTTCCAGTGGTCTTTCCTCCACCCCAGCTCCTGAGCCGTGGAACGGATCATGGGTGCCTGCTGCACTCCCCGCGAACCCGGGGATCCCCCTTCTTCCTAAGAACCCAGGTCGAGCCTCCAGCTCCAGACCACAGGCCCCTTACTGCTCTTGTCTTTGCTTGCTTGTCTGTTCCTGTGTCTGACCTGGCGCTTGCTGTGCCTAGAGCTAGTTGAATAATGTGTGAGATGGCTCCTAACTTCCCCTGCAGGTCCCCCGCCTGCCGAGTTGCTGAACTAGTGGGCAAGAGGTCCCAAACCTCATTAAAGCTACCCCCAGCATCTATCCTAGCCCAATCCCAGTGACAGAGCTCCCATATTATGTGTTAGATGTGTTGTGGTGGTTTACCAGTGATGACCTCCTCCGTTTCCGAGATGAATACTGCACCTCGCCTGAAGCTGCAGGGACGCCACATGCCCATTTCATAATCACAATACACTTAGTGTCCCTATAATTATAATGCTTCTTAAGTGCCTACTTAACATTTAATAATCTTAGTACCCCACATATATATTTCCCCTCTACATAACATGATGCCCCACATAGCTCCCTATAAACAGCATGATAGATAAGCATCTCTTCATACACAGCATAATAGATACACAGCTAATTATACACAGCATAATGGGCCACACAGTAGCCCAAAATCCATATAACTGTATGACTGCCCTAAGGAGCCCCTCCTTTGTCATGGCCCTAGTAGCCCCATTACTATATAATGGCTCTCAGAAGCCATACTGTGACGGGGTATGCGACAGAGCAGTAAGGGACGCCAGGCCAAGGAACAATCTAAAGGGCTTTATTGGAACCACAAAGATAAAGCACCAGACATAAATATAAATCCTTAAAGTCTTCAAGGAGTCCACAACAAAACAAAGATCCAGGGGTGCCTCCCGGTATTCCAACGCCAGGGAAAATATGGCAATGGTCCTTATATGAGTTCCTTGAGACCAACAGGGTGAACAACAAAACACAATCCCACATGGCCACTGATCTCCAATCTGTTACAGTCCATAAACAGGCTCTAGGATCCAGCCTCAGCTATAAATCTTAGTCCTTCTCCAGCCGAGATCCAACTAACTGAACTAATATGGGTCTCATTGTTCTTCTCTCCTGGGAGCAGCCCGTAAGGTGGGCCCACCTCCCCCTGGACATTTGATACATGAATGGACTTTAGAAGTTCTGGTTCTGTTCTGTCAACCAAGTTGTGGATTGGAGGAGTCCCATGCTGAGAAGAACAAACAATCTCCCAGCAGAAGCAGCACAAAGGAGGGACAGACTATTACACCATGAGCACAAGCGGCGGAGGTACACGCTGTTACACATACTCAGACTGTTTGATGGCCCCCAGTATTCCCCCACACTATATCATTGCCCCCAAATTTCCCCCACTCTTTAATGTATCCCTCAGTATCGACCACACTGCAATGTGACCTCCAGTATCCCCCAACACTGTAATGTTTCCCCCACACTACTTCATGCTGATGCCTTGGTTGGTGAGTCTCCTTGCTGCTCTGTAGACCACATGCCTTATTCGACGTGCAGGCCACACAATGTAGAGCAGTAGTGCTGGGAGATCATGTCTTCCTGATCCACCACAGAGTTTAACAGTATCAGAGTGCTGTGCATGCCTATAATGTATTCAGTAGCAGTGGCTCCTGGCTGGCCCATGTGATCGCGGGACACAGAACCCCTGGGAATTTGAACCATCAGCATTTGCACAGGTAATGAAAGGCAAAAGCCCAGCAGACAGAGGAACTTACCATGAAGTAACAGTTCACTGGATTTAATCCCCAAAATGAACCATGACAAAAACATACTGATACTATAAAGAGATGGATGAGTGTGCTTGGCACTCAATCAAGAACTGATGTGCTCAAAGTGCTCAATTCTCTATTTAGTATCCTGCTACTTGGGCAATTACTGTAGGGTTAATTTCTGGGATAAGGATAGTGTATTAGAGGCATTAAGGTAGGATTCATTACATTGCATTGCATTGCATTTCAGTCCTTGGTGTTGCCACGTACAACCAACAGTCCTTTTTTGAGGGCTAATTTAAATACATGTATGTAATAATACTGCAAAATGCACAAGGCATGCGGTAATGGACAGGGAAGTGAACATCCCACTGATGGGGATGCACACAGAGAACGTGGCCATAGGCCAGGGCAAACTGAGCCTGCTGTGGCAGGACACCAAACACATGCATTATCTAGACCAGGGGTGGGCAATTAATTTTCCCATGGGGCCGCATGAGAAATTGGGATTGGTTTAGAGGGCCGGACTAATATAATTACCTCAGTTCTACCCAATATACTACATCAATACACCCCCTCCATATACTACACCTGTAATAAACTACACCACTACACCCCATATACTACACCTGTAATACAGTACACCTCCATATAGCACACCTGTAATATACTACAACTCCATATAGTACACCTGTAATATACTACATCACTACACCCCTATATACTACACCTGTATTATACTACACTCCCTCCATATACCTGTAATATACTACACCCCCATATACTACACCTGTATTATACTGCACCACTATATAATATACCTCCGATATACTACATCATTACACCCCTATATACTATACCTGTAATATACTACATCACTACACCCCATATACTACAACTGTAATATAGTACACCTCCATATAGCACACCTGTAATATACTACAACTCCATATAGTACACCTGTAATATACTACATCACTACACCCCTATATACTACACCTGTATTATACTACACTCCCTCCATATACCTGTAATATACTACACCCCCATATACACCTGTATTATACTACACCACTATATAATACACCTCCGATATACTACATCATTACACCCCTATATACTACACCTGTAATATACTACATCACTACACCCCATATACTACACCTGTAATATAGTACACCTCCATATAGCACACCTGTAATATACTACAACTCCATATAGCACACCTGTAATATACTACAACTCCATATAGTACACCTGTAATATACTACATCACTACACCCCTATATACACCTGTAATATACTACATCACTACACCCCTATATACACCTGTAATATACTACATCACTACACCCCATATACTACACCTGTAATATACTACACCTCCATATAGCACACCTGTAATATACTACATCACTACACCCCTATATAGCACACCTGTAATATACTACACCTCCATATAGCACACCTGTAATATACTACACCTCCATATAGCACACCTGTAATATACTACACCTCCATATAGCACACCTGTAATATACTACATCACTACACCCCCATATACTACACCACTATATACACCTTCATATAGCACACCTGTAATATACTACACCCCCATATAGCACACCTGTAATATACTACATCACTATACCCCCATATACTACACCACTATATACACCTCCATATAGCACACCTGTAATATACTACACCCCCATATGTCACACACCCTGCTCCCCATACAGCCTGCACCCCCATATCACACACACTACACTCCCATATGTCACACACCCTGCCCACATATCTCACCCTGCCTGTACCCCAACTTACCCCTCTCAAACACTCTGCACCCCTTCACATCCTTCTGTCAGTCTGCAGCCCTCATATGCCACTCACCCTGCAACTCCATCTTCCCTCATATGCACTCACCCTGCAACTCCATCTTCCCTCATATGCCACTCACCCTGCAGCCCCCCTCCCCCTCATGTCCCCTCTTTTCTCATTACCAGTCATCATGTGTCCACATCTCCTTCAGGATTCAGTATCTTTGCTTTCTGCCCGGCATCCTGTGTCTCCTCCCACACAGTCACATGGGCGTGACATCAT
This sequence comes from Anomaloglossus baeobatrachus, assembly GCF_048569485.1. Classification (NCBI taxonomy): domain Eukaryota; kingdom Metazoa; phylum Chordata; class Amphibia; order Anura; family Aromobatidae; genus Anomaloglossus; species Anomaloglossus baeobatrachus. The sequence goes on along the minus strand of NC_134354.1, from coordinate 405,468,449 downwards.
CGCAGGTCCTGCAAGATGAATTATTCCGTCTGCTGTACTGATTCTTCCTCTCCCGAGCGGGAACTTTTGAAATGACACACACAGCGCAGTACTGACAACGTCAGAGCGCGCGCGTGTGTCACTGACAATTAGTGCCGGCAGGGAACAGAGGAAAGACTCCTGCGTTCCGCTACCTGCACTGACTGTGCGGACCTGCACAGGATCTCTCCCTGCTCGGCACGCTGCAGCCCGGCTCCACTGCACCGGCTGAAGACGGGCGGGCCTGTCACAGAGAGCAGGCGGGCCGGATGTGGCCCGCGGGCCGCCTCTTGCCCAGGTCTGATCTAGACCTAGTTTCCTGTCACACTTTGCAGTGGGACATGGGACAACACTATTCAAGTCAGTTCAGTGTAAACAGATTGTGGGTTGGAAGGCAGATAATTAGTGATGAGCGAGCATGCTTGTAACTACTCGGTACTCGCTCGAGTATCGCTGTACTCGGGCTGCTCGGCGGGGACCGAGTAATCTCGCGATACTCGTGCTGTACTCGTGGTCTTCATCACTGCATGTTGGCGCTCTTTTGAGAGCCAGCCCTCATGCAGGGATTGGCTGGCAGACCACTGCAATGCCACAGCCCTGTTAGTTGTGGAATTGCAGTGATTGGCCGGCCTGCACAGCGTGACCGAGCCTTTATACCGGCCGGCGCGCTGTGCTCTGCTCACAGCTATCCAGACAGTCAGTGCAGAGAGAGTGTCGCTGATTCAGGGAAAGCTTTGCGGCCCTTTATAGTTAGTTCCGGAGCAGGGCTGCAAACAGTGTGACCAGAAGTCCTTCTCAGGACTATTATAGTTGTATACAGGCAGGCAGGGTATAGCCAGGTCGGAGTACAGTAGCAGAGTCCTTCTCAGGACTATTGTTGCTATATACAGGCAGGGTATAGCCAGGTCGGAATACAGGCTAGTGACCAGAAGAGTCCTTGTCAGGACTATTGTAGCAGTATACAGGCAGGCAGGCAGGCAGGGTATATAGCCATTCCTAGTGGTGACCGTATACCAGCCTTCATCATATCTGGGGCTGGTGTACACAGTCTAAAACAGTCCAGATAGTGTCAGACTTCTCAGTAATTGTCGCTCCTAAAAACCAGTTAGGTTCTTATTGCGTCCGTGCTTGCATTTAAAAACAGCACGTGTGTGTCTGTCGGTGGCAGCGTACAGGTGCACGTTTTGCACAAACTATTATATAACGCACAAGTCTAGTGTATAATACACGTCAGTCAGCAGTGGCTGATAGTGTCAGACTTCTCAGTAATTGTCGCTCCTAAAAACCAGTTAGGTTCTTATTGCGTCCGTGCTTGCATTTAAAAACCGCACGTGTGTGTTGCAGTCGGTGGCAGCGTCAGGCTCCACATTGTCCCTGGATAGAGATGTGCATAAGGGCCTCAAAACATTGTTCCCATTGCAAAGGAGTGGGTCGCCTGTCGTTGTAATGTCCATTCTGAAAGAATGGTCGAAAAAATTTACCACTGGGGGTATACCTGAAACAACGGCCTAACTATTGTAACGGTCATCATGATGGCGCATGAGGAGAAGGAGGAGCAGTCCAGCGATTAGCCAAAGTCCAGAAGTGTGTACCCATGGGTGAGTGTAGGTACATGGCAAACTTTAAATTCCGCTCTCATTTGCTGGTGGTGTGGTGAAGTCTGGCCCAATCAAACCCTTGTTCATCTTGATCAGAGTCAGCCTGTCAACATTTACAGTTGACAGGCAGGTGCGTTTATCTGTAATGATTCCACCTGCGGCACTAAAAACACGCTCTGACAAAACGCTAGCGGCAGGGCATGCCAGGACTTCGAAGGCGTAGAGAGCCAATTCATGCCACATGTCCAGCTTGGATACCCATTAATTGTAAGGCACAGAGGAATGTCGGAGTACAGTTGTTTGATCTGCAAGGTACTCCTTGAGCATCTGGGCAAACTTAGGATTTTTTGTGGCACTACCCCGCACCTCAGGGGCTGTGGTATGTGAGGGCCTGAGAAAACTGTCCCACATCTTAAAGACTGTTCCCCTACCTCTGGCGTATTGGACTTGTGCCCCTCTCGGCTGTACGCCTTGGTTGTCCACTGATTCCTGACCTATGCCGCTAGCGTTTTGTGAGGGGAATGCTTTGCCTACTTCCGTGACTATGGCCTTCTGGAACTGCTGCATTTTGCCTGACCTCTTCGCCTCGGGAATAAGAGACATAAAGTTCTCCTTGTAGCGTGGGTGTAACAGTGTTACCAACCAGTAATGATTGTCGGCAAAGATGTTCTTAACGCGAGGGTCACGAGACAGGCAGCTTACCATAAAGTCAGCCATGTGTGCCAGACTCTTAACAGCCATCACTTCAGTATCCTGACCAACACGATGACTGAACATGCTGTCCTCCTCCTCCTCCTCCTCCTCCTCCTCATCTACCCTGTCCTCTGGCCAGCCACGCTGAACCGAGGATATGACTGCATGTCATATCCTCAATTTGGCCAGAGAGTTGCTCCATGTCTTCATCCTCCTCCTCGTCATAGTCCTCCACTGCACGTTGTGATGAGACGAGGCTGGGCTGTGTGTTATCACCCACACCCACTACTGTTTCTTGCTCAAACTCATCGCGCTCCGCCTGAAATGCATCATGGTTGTTTTTTGAGCAGAGACCATTTTAGAAGGCAGAGAAGCGGTATGGTGACGCTAATAATGTCGTCATCGCCGCTCACCATCTTGGTGGAGTCCTCAAAGTTTTGGCGGATGGTACATAGGTCGGACATCCATCTCCACTCCTCAGGTGTTATGTGTGGAGTTTGACCCATTTCTCTACGGCTTAGGTGATGCAGGTACTCAACAACTGCCCTCTTCTGCTCACATATCCTGACCAACATGTGCAGAGTTGAATTCCAACGCGTGGGGACATCACACACCAGTCTGTGAGCCGGAAGATGCAAAAGGCGCTGAAAGCCGGCAAGGCCGGCTGAAGCAGTAGGTGACTTTCGAAAATGTACAGACAGGCGGCGAACTTTTACCAGCAGATCAGACAGCTCTGGGTATGACTTTAGAAACCGCTGAACCACGAGGTTGAGCACATGGGCCACGCATGGAACATGTGTCAGCTGGCCTCGCCTCAAAGCCGCCACCAGGTTCCGGCCATTGTCACACACAACCTTTCCTGGCTTTAGGTTCAGAAGTGTGAGCCAGTGATCTGCCTGCTGTTTCAGAGCTGTACACACCTCTTCTGCATTGTGGGGTTTGTCACCTATGCAGATTAGCTTCAACACAGCCTGTTGCCGCTTCGCCGAGGCAGTGCTGCAGTGCTTCTGTGTCGCCCTGGACAAGCCAGGGGCCACAGAGCACAACACTTACACACCCCACACTCCCTGCAGGCATATCATAGTCAAAACACAAAATCCTTGTTGCCTTCCCCAGGGGCTGTTGTCCACACCAGGGGGTGGAGCCAGGCGGTTGGTCTCCACTCACCAAGGAGGAGGGAAAACACAGGCAGTGAGAGTTAAGCTAAGGAAGTGGAAGGAGGAAAGTAGTAGAGAGGAGAAAAGTGACAGCAAAGAGCCTGAAGTTGGTCCGGGTGTGTGGCCCGGACAGGACAGCAAGGTTGGCAGGATGTGGTGACCGTCTGCAGTGGAGGCCGATTGGAGTCTGCCGTAAGGACCGTGGACGGGTGGTGACCCGGCCGTACCGGACCGGTATACAAAGAGAAGACAGCACCATTGGCAGGGGCCTTTCGGATCCCGGCAAGGCTTGGTGTCACCGTGAATTTGCCAAATCCGTTAGTGAAGGGGACCTCAGGGTTTCCAAACAGCCAAGTCACGATAGAAGGCAACCGTCCAACCGTGAAGGGGAGACACCGCCACCGCCAAGGGCAACCGTCTCCCAGGGCCAGCGCCTGTGGGCAAAAGGGTCTCCTCCGGCCCATATCCAGGTCGGGGAGCGGGTTACCGGTGGGAAACCATCACTACCAACACTGAACTTAGGTGCAGGGAGAGACAGTCATCACTAACCTGCAGGGAGGAACAACCGCAGCCGTCCGAGGGACCCGTCCATCCAGCCACTTGTTTTACCGTGAACTGTGTCATCATTATTGGGCTGAGTGAGTACCTCCGTGCCGTGCGGCACAGCGCTGCCCCTGCGACCCTGCACCTCATCAGGCCCCGCTACCCGCCTGTCATCCATCTCTACCCCATCACCGGGCCCCGGGACAACCAACCCCCCTACCCACGGAGGGGAGAAATAACAACAAAGCTGCTCCCTGTCACAGGCTCCCGGGATACCCATCCAGAGCAGCGGTGGTGTCCACACAATCACCACAACCGTGGGTGGCGTCACGGACAATATCCCCAAAACCCAAAGCACCCCTTTTCACTCACGGGCGAGGAGCGCCGCTCGAGCCTCCGGGATCCGGCCATCGCTCGAGCCACCGAGCAGCAGCAGCCGTAGAGCAGCGGCAGCCGGACCCGAGCAGTGGGAGAGCGCAGCGTCCCCTCCTCCGCCCGCGACAATTCCAGCTTGGGACTGGTGTGGAGGGTAAAGTGGATGAGGATGCGCAGGAGGAGGAGGAGGCTGAGGAGCATGACATTCCGGAGCTGTAGAGTGTGGGTGAAACACTGACTGAGGTAGGGCCTGCAAACCTTGGTGTGGGAAGGACGTGTTACGTCCCTCGCTCAGACTGGGTCCCAGCTTCCACAATATTAACCCAGTGTGACGTCAACGAGATGTAGCGGCCTTGCCCACATGCACTTGTCCACGTGCCTGTGGTTAGGTGGACTTTGGGTGAAACAGCGTTGTTCAGGGCACGTGTGATGTTTTGTGACACGTGGTTATGCAATGCGGGGACGGCACACCGGGAGAAATAGTGGCGGCTGGGGACCGAGTAACGTGGGACAGCTGCCACCATCAGGTCGCGGAATGCTTCTGTCTCAACCAGCCTAAAAGGCAACATTTCCAGCGCAAGCAGTCGCGAAATGTTAGCATTTAGAAGTGTGGCATGTGGGGCGTTGTCAGTGTATTTGCGCCTGCGTTCAAAGGTTTGCTGAATGGATAACTGAACGCTGCGCTGGGACAAGGACGTGCTTGATGATGGTGTTATTTCTGCGTGGGCAACGCAGAGGTGCAGGGCCGGAGGAGGCTTGTTCGCGGGCAGCATGGACAGGGGATTGGCTCGCATGCACAACAAGCGAAGATGTAGCAGTGACATCAGCAAGCACTGCTCCTCGACTCTGTTGTACATCCCACAAAGTCGGGTGCTTGGCTGACATGTGCCTGATCATTCTGGTGGTGGTCAGGCTGCTAGTTTTGGTACCCCTGCTGATGCTGGCACGGCAGGTGTTGCAAATGGCCTTTTTAGAATCATCTGGAGCCAACTTAAAAAACTGCCAGACTCGGGAAGACCTAACATTTGTACAGGCACCTTGTGTCGTGTTGTTCCGGGGAACAGTTGCCTGACGTCTGCCTGGGGCCACCACCCTGCTTCTTACTGCCTGTTGGGATGCTACGCCTCCCTCCCCCTGTGCACTGCTGTCCTCGCTCTGCATATCCTCCTGCCAGGTTGGGTCAGTTACTGGATCAGCCACCACGTCGTCTTCGTCTTCCGCACCCTGCTCCTCCTGACTTCCTGACAATTGTGTCTCATCATCGTCCACCCCTTGTTGAGACACGTTGCCAACTTCTTGAGAAAATGGCTGCTGAAATATTTGGGCATCTGTACATACGATCTCCTCATGACCCACTTCAACAGGAGCTGGCGAGAGGCCAGAATGTGTGAATGGAAACGTGAACGAACAGCTCTTCCGAGTGTCCAAGTGTGGGATCAGTAATGTCCGTGGACGTGTACTCGGCCTGGTGGTAGGAAGGAGGATCAGGTTCCAAAATGTGCGGTGCAGTATCACGGCTACTGACACTTGACCGTGTGGAAGACAGAGTGTTTGTGGTGGTGCCAATCTGACTGGAAGCATTATCCGCTATCCAACTAACAACCTGTTGACACTGGTCTTGGTTCAAGAGCGGTGTACTGCTGCGGTCCCCAAGAATTTGGGGCAGGACGTGCGAGCGAGTAGCTGTGGCCCTTTGTTGTGGCGAAATTAGAGCTTGCACACGACCTCGGTCTCTGCCTGCACCACCATCACGTCCACTTCCTTGTTCGTTGACAACGCCCTTGCGCATTTTGCAATGCTGTGCTGATGTGTATTCACTAGACTTGTGCGTTATATCCAAGTTTTTGCAAAATGCACACAAGTGCAGCGGAAAGCTGCCACCAACAGGCACACACGTGCGGTTTTTAAATGCAAGCACGGAGGCACTAAGAACCTAACAGGTCTCTATCCAGGGACAACGTGGAGCCTCCCAATTTTTGGCTGCCCTGCCAAAGGGCTATACTACAATAGACCCTCTTCCTTCCAATGGGCACTTCAGGTTTACAGGCCCTCATGCACGTCTCTATCCAGGGACAACGTGGAGCCTCCCAATTTTTGGCTGCCCTGCCTAAGGGCTATACTACAATAGACCCACTTCCTTACAATGGGCACTTCAGGTTTCCAGGCCCTCATGCACGTCTCTATCCAGGGACAACGTGGAGCCTCCCAATTTTTGGCTGCCCTGCCAAAGGGCTATACTACAATAGACCCACTTCCTTACAATGGGCACTTCAAGTTTCCAGGCCCTCATGCACGTCTCTATCCAGGGACAACGTGGAGCCTCCCAATTTTTGGCTGCCCTGCCAAAGGGCTATACTACAATAGACCCACTTCCTTCCAATGGGCACTTCAGGTTTACAGGCCCTCATGCACGTCTCTATCCAGGGACAACGTGGAGCCTCCCAATTTTTGGCTGCCCTGCCTAAGGGCTATACTACAATAGACCCACTTCCTTACAATGGGCACTTCAGGTTTACAGGCCCTCATGCACGTCTCTATCCAGGGACAACGTGGAGCCTCCCAATTTTTGGCTGCCCTGCCTAAGGGCTATACTACAATAGACCCACTTCCTTACAATGGGCACTTCAGGTTTACAGGCCATCATGCACGTCTGTATGCAGGGGCATTGGTGAACCTCACAATTTTGGACTGCCCTGGCAAAGGAAAATACTACAAAGACTCAGTTCCTCAAAATGGGCACATTAGACTCAGAGGCCTTTATGTACGTCTCTTCTCAGGGACATCAGAGTGCCACACAATGTTTTCACGTAAAATCTTTCATGTATTAATCTCAAAAAGTAACATACACCAGCTCTATCTCACTATTGGGTATGTGCCCTTAACATTTCTGCCATGAAAAATCATTTTGGGGTCATTTTGGAAGGTTTTCTGGTGAGTCCGTAAAAATGGCGTGAAACGCGGACAAAATTGTTCACAGCTGTGACTTTTGAGTGATAAATGCTTCAAGGGGTCTTCCCCATGCTGTTGCCATGTCATTTGAGCACTCTTCTGAGACTTTTGTGACATTTTTAGGGTTTCTCCATGCTGCCGGGGGGTCATTTCACAAAAATACTCGGGTCTCCCATAGGATAACATTGGGCTCGTTGCTCGGCCCGAGTACACTAGTATCTTGGGATGCTCGGCCCGAGCTTCGAGCACCCGAGCTTTTTAGTACTCGCTCATCACTACAGATAATGCTTCCAGTCTGTTTCCCAGCACCACCCTTTCTTCCACACTGTCTCACCAGCCAAGGGTCTGGATCATATAATTATAACCCTCATCCTCCTTCCTCCTAGCATGGTGAGTCCCAGGAGACAAGTTACCCCACACTTGGAAACTAGGAGTTTTTTACCTTTCCATTGATGGCTTCTTTTGGCCTCTCCCCACGCACTTTTCAAGAGCAACATATGGAGATCATGTGCGGTGATGCCAAAATATTTGAGAAGTCATGATCAGTGGAAGCCCATGTTGGTGAATGGCAATCTCATGTGGTGGATGATGACGAGATACAGTTGCCAACAAGTCATGTTAAGTCAACAAGTCAGGAGTAGGACCAGAATGCAGAAGACGAGGTGGTGAATGATGAAGTTACTGACCCAACCTGCTATGATGACATGCAGACCAAAAACAGCAGTGCAGGAGGGAGGGGTCCTCAGCACTGCAACAGGCAGGAAGAGTCAGTTGAGTGACCAGGGGGAAAAGGCATGCAACTGTTTCCCAGAGCATCCACACACAGCCAGATCCCAGGTAAAGGGTTAGATGTTCCCCAGTCTGGCGCATTTTACAAGAAATGCAGAAGACCAAAAAATGGTGATTTGCAATCTTTGCCATACTAAGCTTAGCAGGTACAAGACTACTATCAGCCTGACCACCAACAGCATGCTTATGTGGCGCCCCTGAGCATGTCAGGGTGCCACAGGGGAACTGCACCCCCTCCAAGGGATGCAGGGCCTACCCTCCCTTGGTTCCAGGTTCCACCCTATGGTATTGCTAACAACCGCATTCAAATCTCAATCCACACACACCACAAGGACTGGACAGACAAAGCAGGGGGTAAATCTAGCTGAGAAAGGGCCGCCCACCTAGGGGTTAAGCAGACTGGTGGGAGGTGACAGAGCAGTCGGCTCCAGGGGAGCAATGTGAGAGGAAGTGAAGTAGTGACTCTCAAAGTGAGAGGAGACTGGGGGTTGGAGCTCCCAGGAAAGTGAAGTGGTAGCCCTCATGTTGTGAGGAGCTGAGGATTTGTAGCTCCCGGGAGGTCGGACTAGACTGGGTCACAGCGAAGCAATACTATCGGGAGAGGATACCTGGACGTGCTCCCCTTTCAAAGCAGCAGTGGTACACTGGGACTTTTGGTTCACGTGCAGCGTGTGTGTGTAATGACTTTACAAAACATCATCCAGCACCACCACTACCAGCCGTGAGTACCCTACTCCTTGCCTCCCAATCTCCCTAACCTGCACTATCATCCAGAGTCCCAGGGCACCCCCTACCCATGGAGGGAACATCATCTAGCTGCCTCTCTCCATCTTCCCTGGGTACTCCCATCGGCAGCAGTGGTACTCCCCTTACCGCGAATCACGGGTGGCATCACAAACTATCTAATCCCCCTGTAAATAACCCCCCCATCACGTTTTAGAGTGACCCTGAGCCCCCGGGTCCGGGGACCCTCGAGCCACGAGTAGTGACACCCGGATCCGAGCAGTTTGACCGCTGCTGGGGCGGTACAATTAGGCACATCATCCAAGCATCCTATTTGGTGGACTAAACACCTGGTCCACAATTAGTGTCTGCGTGTGACCTCTCCTGTGCTATGTACTGGGCACTTACATGCCAAGGACGCAGGCACGGATGCCTCTGGCCCTGCTCCTGTCGTTGCACATTCTCAACCACCATCAGCAACCATGTCCATGTCCCTGGGCAGCGTTTAGCTGTCTTTACCCCAGGCCTTTGAACGCAAGTGGAAATACCAAGCCAACCACCCACAGGTCCAAACACTAAACAGCTACATTACTAGACTGCTTGCCCTGGAAATATTGCTATTTAGGCATGTGGACACTAAAGCTTTTCACTACCGGATGCCAGCAGCCGTCCATTGCTACAATTTCTCTCGGTGTACCATCCCCACCTTCCTTACACAAGACTTTATGAGACCCCCCATTACTAATACTGTAAGTAAAAAAAATAGACACAAAGAAAAATCCTATAATTGAAATTTCTACGCATTTGTGGCCTTTTTTTGCTAATGAAGGAAACGGTGTAGGCTTGAACCGCACACTTTGTGGCCTTTTCCTGATGAAGAGGCCGGTGTAGGCTTTGTAACTCGTAGAAATAAACCACAGCTGACAATAACTCTTGTGATCGTGGACTCATCTTCCTTATACCAGCAGGGCAGCGCAAAAAGATCCAGATATTATTCAACAGTAAGATAAAACATATTGCAGGAAAGTGCAGCCTGTTGGCCTTTTCTGCCATACAGTATATCTTATATATTTTAATTGTTAAAAATAGATTGATGTGTCAGTATCACTAAGGGTACTTTCACACATCCGGATTTTTGCTCTGCGGCACAATACTGCGTTCTGCAGAAAAACCGCAACCGGCTTTTGTAACGCCGATTGCGTTTTTTTTTGCATTGACTTACATTAGTGTCGCATTGTGCCGCAGGGGCTTGCGTTCGGTCCGGTTTTTGCCGCATGCGGCAGATGTAGCCGATGCGGCGGCCGGATCGAACGTACCCTGCAACGTTTTTTGCTCCGGCAAAAAACACCGCATCGCGCCGCATCCGGCCGCTGCGGCTCATTTTTCAATGCATCCCTATGGAGGCCGGATGCGGCGCGATGCGGAAAAAACCGCATCCGGTCGCCGCATGCGGTATTTTCCACTGCGCATGCTCAGTAGCATGCCGCAACCGGAAAAAACCGGACCGGCCGCATGTAAAAACTTATGCAAAGGATGCGGTGTTTTCACCGCATCCGTTGCATAGTTTTCACAGCCGGATTGAGCCGCAGGGCTCAAACCGGATGTGTGAAAGTAGCCTAAGCTACTTAGAACAGTTTTGAAGCTGGGGACATTGGGGAGGGGATGTGGAGGGGTGGACGACGGACTACAGGCTGATAGATAAGGTGGTGGGGACTCACCAGCCCTCATCCAATATGAGAAGTTGGGGGAGCATTAGGAGCAGTTTATGTTTAAGGCAGGTTTAGTTTACAGTGTTAAATACAACTAATTTATTGTCCCCAGCGTGTGCTTCAGGTAGACTTGCGTTTGAGGGTGCACATCCAGCTAAAATGCATTGCAGCACAGATACCTGCATTGCAATCAGTGGCATAGCTATTAGGGGGCAAAGGATGTAGTCACCCCAGGCCCCGCACTCTGAGAAGCCCACTCTGAGCTACTGCTACCCTTAACTATATTGTACGCTGTTATAATTGAGCTGTGCAGCAGAACGATTGCAGTCACAGGGATCACGACTGGGCCTTGGGGTGCAGGCGGCCCACCGGCCCCATCCCCTGCTTCAGCTGGAATTTTATCCGAAGCTGCACATCCAGCTGAAATGCATTGCTTGTGCAGAGACCCATTGGGTCCCTGCACTGTGATACGTGTTGCAGTCAAACAGAAGATGTCAACTTTCAGCGGCGTCCCCTTGGCTAAGCGGCGCATGACAATGATGTCATGTGTTGCCATAGCATGGACACTGATGAAAGCTGCTGCCACTGCAGGCAAGCTATATAGGAGGACGACACACTATATGGGAGCTGGGGAGGTTGAGTATAGTATATATCAGAAGGGGGACAGTACATACAAGGAGGGGATCAGAATGGGGGCCGTATATACTATGAAGGTCCGAGAAGAGCAACACATATATTGTAGGAGGGGGAGTATATATTCCAGAAGAGGGACAGTATAAACCAGGCTAAGGGACAGTATATATCAGGATGGTGGGAATATACACCAGGATGAGGAACATATATACCAGGATAGAGATCATATTTACCTGAAAGTAGCCCAGGATGGGGTACATTAGAACAGGATGGGGGATATATTTACCAGGAAGGAGCCCAGGATGGGGTACATTAGAACAGGATGGGGGAAATTACTACATAATGAGGGGAAGGCAACTCTTTTGTCTTTATAGGATTTAGAAATTTAAATCTGTACATACATATACATACATCTAACTAACTGTGGAGATGGGCGGGGGTACAAATTTTGCATCGGGGCCCATCAATCCATAGTTACGGCACTGAACATGACGACATGCTGCGGCTGCAGGCAGAGACTGACAGAGCCGCAGCTCTGAGTGGTGATGTCACTGAGCTTATGTGCGGTCACTGCTGAAGGTTCCCACCTTACCCCACCCGTGACCGCAGGTAAATTCACCTTATTGAACTCAGTGGCCTCACATCAGGTGAACTGAGTTTAATCAGACCTGCATCTCCTGGCAGAAAGTCACTTATGTTTGCTAAGAGATATAGATTTGGTGTTGAAATTTAAACACCAAATTCCTGCACCAAATTGGCATCTTTTTACAAAAAAATGCATCAAAACGCAATGCGGTATTTATGCACTTTTTTGCCAGGAGATGAGATTTGGTGCAAGAATGTGTTGTATACATTTCAGCACCAAATCTGCATCTCCTGGTAAAAAATCCATGGTTTTCTGACAGAAGATGACCCGCAATCCGACAGTCCGGCAGCAGCTTCAAACTAATGCGGGCGTCACACGGGTCGATCTACCATGCGATCACACGAGCAATCGTACCTCCCCCCGTCGTTTGTACGTCTCGGGCAATTAGTTTCCCGTGGCGCACAAAGTCGTTTACCCCCATCACACGCACTTACCTGCTGAGTGACGACGCTGTGGGCGGTGAACATCCTCTTCCTGAAAGAGGAGGGACGTTTGGCGTCACAAAGACGTCACACAGCGGCTGGCCAATAGAAGCGGAGGGGAGGAGATGAGCGGGATGTAAACATCCCGCCCACCTCTTTCCTTCAGCATTGCCGGCGGCCGCAGGTAAGCTGCAGTTCATCGTTCCCGGGGTCTCACACGGAGCGACGTGTGCTGCCCCGGGAACGATGAACAACATGACGTGCGATTTTTTGAAAATGAGCAACGTGTCAGCGATGAACGAGAAGGTGAGTATTTCTGCTCGTTCATAGCTGTCACACGGTACGATATATCAAACGATGCCGGATGTGCGTCACTTACAACGTGACCCCGCGACATATCGCCCGATATATCATCCCAAGTGACGCCCACATAAAAGTGCTGCCAGATTGTCGAACTGTGAGTCTCAGCCATGTCTCGCAGTCTGACAATCAAGCAGCATTTTCATTTTGAAGTTGCTGCCGGACTGTTGGATTGCGGGTCATAGCCGTGTCTTGCAGTCTGACAGTCCGGTAGTCAAATCACTGGAGGTCATACCGTGGGAACCCGGCTGTGACTTCTGGTGAACTCAGTGAAGTCACTGCTCATAGCTGGGTTCCCCCCACTGCTGTCAGTAATTCTCGGAGCTTGAAGAGAGCCTGAAATGAGCACGCAAAGTTAATCAGGAGAAAGATTAATAAATATTGTTCCCTTTCATAGTACAATAAAAAAAATCCCCTTCTTTTCTTTGTGATAGCATTAATTTTTGCAAGTGACTTGTATTTGTATATAATTGTATTTTGATTTTAGATTGTTGCATTTCTATTGGTTGAGGGAGGGTGTGGGTGGCTATACAGTTAGGTCCAGAAATATTTGGACAGTGACACAAGTTTTGTTATTTTAGCTGTTTACAAAAACATGTTCAGAAATACAATTATATATATAATATGGGCTGAAAGTGCACACTCCCAGCTGCAATATGAGAGTTTTCACATCCAAATCGGAGAAAGAGTTTAGGAATCATAGCTCTGTAATGCATAGCCTCCTCTTTTTCAAGGGACCAAAAGTAATTGGACAAGCTGCAATTAACTCTGAAGGCGTCTCCCTCGTTAACCTGTAATCAATGAAGTAGTTAAAAGGTCTGGGGTTGATTACAGGTGTGTGGTTTTGCATTTGGAAGCTGTTGCTGTGACCAGACAACATGCGGTCTAAGGAACTCTCAATTGAGGTGAAGCAGAACATCCTGAGGCTGAAAAAAACGCAAAAATCCATCAGAGAGATAGCAGACATGCTTGGAGTAGCAAAATCACAGTCGGGTACATTCTGAGAAAAAAGGAATTGACTGGTGAGCTTGGGAACTCAAAAAGGCCTGGGCGTCCACGGATGACAACAGTAGTGGATGATCACCGCATACTTTCTTTGGTGAAGAAGAACCCGTTCACAACATCAACTGAAGTCCAGAACACACTCAGTGAAGTAGGTGTATCTTTCTCTAAGTCAACTGTAAAGAGAAGACTCCATGAAAGTAAATACAAAGGGTTCACATCTAGATGCAAACCACTCATCAATTCCAAAAATAGACAGGCCAGAGTTAAATTTGCTGAAAAACACCTCATGAAGCCAGCTCAGTTCTGGAAAGGTATTCTATGGACAGATGAGAGAAAGATCAACCTGTACCAGAATGATAGGAAGAAAAAAGTTTGGAGAAGAAAGGGAACGGCACATGATCCAAGGCACACCACATCCTCTGTAAAACATGGTGGAGGCAACGTGATGGCATGGGCATGCATGGCTTTCAATGGCACTGGGTCACTTGTGTTTATTGATGACATAACAGCAGACAAGAGTAGCCGGATGAATTCTGAAGTGTACTGGGATATACTTTCAGCCCAGATTCAGCCAAATGCCGCAAAGTTGATCGGACAGCGCTTCATAGTACAGATGGACAGTGACCCCAAGCATACAGCCAAAGCTACCCAGGAGTTCATGAGTGCAAAAAAGTGGAACATTCTGCAATGGCCAAGTCAATCACCAGATATTAACCCAATTGAGCATCCATTTCACTTGCTCAAATCCAAACTTAAGACGGAAAGACCCACAAACAAGCAAGACCTGAAGGCTGCGGCTGTAAAGGCCTGGCAAAGCATTAAGAAGGAGGAAACCCAGCGTTTGGTGATGTCCATCGGTTCCAGACTTAAGGCAGTGATTGCCTCCAAAGGATTCGCAACAAAATATTGAAAATAAAAATATTTTGTTTGGGTTTGGTTTATTTGTCCAATTACTTTTGACCTCTTAAAATGTGGAGTGTTTGGAAAGAAATGTGTACAATTCCTACAATTTCTGTCAGATATTTTTGTTCAAACCTTCAAATTAAACGTTACAATCTGCACTTGAATTCTGTTGTAGAGGTTTCATTTCAAATCCAATGTGGTGGCATGCAGAGCCCAACTCGCGAAAATTGTGTCACTGTCCAAATATTTCTGGACCTAACTGTATATACCTTTGAAGAGAGAATGACAGTCAGCTTGAAAAAGGGGGCGGTATCCCCGAAACATTGCTCAGATGTGAAGGGTTGGAATTAGCTTCCACATGGCAGCCTTCCACCTGGTGAACCCGCTCAGCTCTGCTTCATCTGCTCAGTCCGAGACTGTTACAGCACTTCAGGAGACAGCTTCATACCAGCACCTCAGGATCATCACGGTAATCCCACATTATGGACTGTTCACTGTACCAGATAAGCTATGACCCGCAATCCAGATAAGAGAATTGAATATGTGCTTTCTCAATATATAACTTTTGGACACAATTCCATGTATTGTTGCCAATGCACAGGTTTTAAACTGACCATCTGCAAGATATCAGACACTTTGATTAGTGGGACCGTTTTTTTCTGAATGGTGAAGGTTTATTAGCAATTAAAGTGTACTTCTATGGAATAATTCCCCAGGACAGTGTGCAATGAAAGTTACTATCAGCAGGATCATCTTACGTATTATCCATGTATTTGGAAATATTTATTAGGCGATGAACTTTACTGTGTAATACCCGTTGAAAGCATTCTAAAAATATATTTTCAAAAAGGATTTTTGTGCCGTTTATTCGATAATTTTGTTTTACTTTGAAATCTGACATTGGCTGCTAACGAGGGATAAGTCCGCTACTGAAGCCCTTTGAAGAGGCAACCAAATATGTCAGTAGGGATGCGGAGAATCAGCAATGTAATCTTGCTGACATTTACCCTGGAAAAAAAACACTCACTAGTATGCAAAATGGAAATAGAGAAAAAAATGACAATTTGCACCATTTCAGCATCGTCCTATGTCTGACGGGGACCCTAAAGGTCTATCTCATATGCTGTAAAATTTGGTCGATGAAGAAGAAGAGGAGGAGCAAGTGGAAGGGGAGGAAGTAATAGACTTGGTGCAGGTAGTGGACAAGGCAGACAGTAATGCCGGCGTCACACGGGACGATTTATCGTGCGATCGCATCAGCGATCGCACTCGCCCCCGTCGTTTGTGCGTCACGGGCAATTCAAGAATGTGTTGTATACATTTCAGCACCAAATCTGCATCTCCTGGTAAAAAATCCATGGTTTTCTGACAGAAGATGACCCACAATCCGACAGTCCGGCAGCAGCTTCAAACTAATGCGGGCATCACACAGGTTGATCTATCGAGCGATCGTACCTGCCCCCGTCGTTTGTGCGTCTCGGGCAATTAGTTGCCCATGGCGCACAAAGTCGTTAAACTCCCGTCACATGTACTTACCTCCCGCATGACATCGCTGTGGGCGGCGAACATCCTCTTCCTGAAACTGTCACAGCGACGTCACACAGCCGCCGGCCAATAGAAGCGGAGGGGCAGAGATGAGCGGGACGTAAACATCCCGCCCACCTCCTTCCTTCCGCATTGGCAGCGGGCGCAGGTAAGCTGCAGTTCATTGTTCCCGGGGTGTCACACGGAGTGATGTGTGCTGCCACGGGAATGATGAACAACCAGCGCGCAGAAGGAGGACCGACATTTTGAAAATGAACGATGTGTCAACGAGCAACGATAAGGTGAGTATTTTTGCTCGTTAACAGTCGTTCGGAGGTGTCACACGGTACGATATCTCTAACGATGCCGGATGTGCGTCACTAACGACGTGACCCCGACGACATATCGCCCGATATAAATGAATGAAAATGATGATAACTACAATGCTGGGTCACGACAGCCAACTGTCATAGTAGGTCTATGATAAACTATGGGGCTATTGGACATGCTTGTGAGCAAATGAAGCTGTATGCTGCAATTGACGCGCCCACGGGGTCGGGTACTACTCGTTGCCGGGCCGCGGTGCTTCTGCTGGGTTGCCGCGGTGACCTCGCCCAGTACCGTGACCCCGGGTGTCAATAAAAGGCTGGGGATGGGGACGATGGCGGTAGTTGTTTGTGACGCAACCCGTGTTGTGCCACCAAGATTAGCCGCCGCTGCGGAATTGCTTCTCTCTTCTGGGGCGGATGGCTACGCAGCTCAGTTGGCACAGCTCTCCATGGGCAGAAGTAGTCTATCAGAAACTGTTAGCGCTGGGGGCGCGATGGTGAGTAAGTAATGGGACGATACAGGCGGTGTAGTTCAAGGTCTTTTTAATCACAGGTCACAGACTGCCGTTTGGACGTGCCGATCCCCGTTGCGATGGGCTCCAGCCGATCCCAGATACTTCAAAAATCGTGACCAGCGGTCTCTTCAGTTAGTTTCTTTTCGACGGTCTCCCTCCACCCCAGCTCCTGGGCCGTGGAATGGGTCACGGGTGCCTGCTGCACTCCCCGCGAACCCTGGGATTCCTCTTCTTTTCCCAAGAACCCCGGTCGAGCCTCAATCCTCCAGCTCCAAACCACAGGCCCTGAACTGTTCATTGTCTGCCTGCTCCTCCTAAGTGAAACCTCACATGGATATTGTCACATTGTCTGGTACTGACAGACTATTGTGTGTAGGATGACTCCTAACTTCACCTGTGGATGCCCCGCCTCCCAGGTTCTTGATTAGTGGGCATGAGGTCCCATACCTCGTGATAGCCACCCCAGCTCCTACCATAGCCCGGTCCCAGTGACAGAGAACCCAGTGTTATGTGCTGGTTGTGGTTGTGGTTGTTACCAGCGACGACCTCCTCTGTATCCGAGATGAGTACTGCACCTTAAGTAAGATTCAGTACCCTGAAGTGCTTGAAGCTACAGGGGCGCCACACAATGCTTGTGGAAGGACAGGCATATCGCTAGCATGAAGTAAAATGATGGCACAGTTTTATAAAATCAGTATAAAAATAATAGGGGAATTTTTTTCAGCTTTCTAATGAGTTTACTGCCTGGATAAACCATTAACTGCTCTGTGAAACCGAGCAAAACACCTGCCACACACAACTGACCAGCCAACCCCTCTCCAATCCATGTGGATACAATGTACTCCCACCTGTGTGAGCATTAGGGCTACAAGTAGCAGAGGCAGCAGCAACACCTACAGTATATTTGACATGATGGACCAGCAAACAGATATGATAGCAAGTTTCAGTTAGACTGTGTTTTCTCTCAGGCAGATACAATGATTAACTGGACTCACAAGACATCACCTGTGCACCGCACAAAGTACAGATGATGTCAAGTAAGGCTTTTTTTCTCAGAAATCTTGCTAATATGTGCCTCTCCACACATCTATTATGGTATTTCAGCAATATTACCTTTTATCATGCTCTAGCAGCACATACTCATTTCTGGTTCCAGCTCTGATGGGGTTAATCTCTCTCCTGACGTCCTGGGTTCAGTTCCTACAAATCCCATAATTCTTTGCGGCTGTAGGACTTTATCTAACACACCCACTTAGCTCTCCATCTAAAGACTCCTCCCTGCCGTCTTCCCTGCGTGGAAGCACTGAGAGAAATCAAAACAGTGACAGCAGAAGCTCCCAGCTCTGCACAACCAGGGAAAGAGAGCATCTATCTTCTGCTTGTTCTCATATAGTTCATAGTGTGTGTCTGTGTGTGTGTGTGTGTGTGTGTGTGTACAGTCACTGACTATCCCAGACAATGAAACTATGCCCCTAAAACTGCCTGCACTTTTTTCACTTAAAATTGCGTAGCAAAAATGGAGAGGTGGTGTAGAATGCAGAGGTGGTGTAGCTTTCTTGTTAGCAGAGGAACCCTCACTGACTGTCCCAGACAATGAAACTATGCCCCTAAAACTGCCTGCACTTTTTGCACTTAAAATTGCATAGCAAAAATGGAGAGGTGGTCAGTACAATCAGTGTGAGTGGCGCTGGCAAACCCCGATGTATTATCAAGTCTGAGAGCCTAGAACTTGACGTTACATCAGAGGATACTAGCGGCCACAGCACCAGGGGTCATGTGACCGGAACTGAGCGTGCAAGATAGTGCTGCTCGGTGCCAGAACTGGAAATAGAAGCAAATGAAGAAGAGACGTGAAATAGTAAGTTACACTCATATAGAAAATAAAAAAAAAATGGGTTAACCACCCCTTTAAACACCGTGCTGAAGAATCTGGAAGCACTCAAAATTCATTCAACTTCTGTCCACGGCATGAGAGAACTAACCTTAACCACTAGTGCTGCATCAAGCGATCCGCTCATTCCCACTGTTGATGTATAAAAATGAATGCCATAGAAAGACCATATGTACTGCATATGTATAACAGTACAGATGAAAAACTGTCTGTTTTGTGTTCTCAATTAAAATTGGACAATTTTTCACATGACCGTGTGAGCTTAGCCCAAGGCCTTTATCATATGTCCGTATAAATACGTGTTGCAAAGTAAATTTGGCCATCCATATGGCCATCTTTCTGTCATTCCATGTGTCATTCATGTGCCATCCATGTGTCCGTGTGACATCTGTGTGACATCCACGTGCAGGGCTGCCACTTGGAATTTCAGGGCTCCATACTGGCAAAATGTTGGGGCCCCCTTGAGACTCCGCCCAGGCTCCACTCCAGTTCTGCCTCAACGTCGCAAACCATCCACAGCCGCACTGCCACTCTTGGAAAAATGTGCGTGTGTATATATTGTGTGTGTGTGTATATATATATATATATATATATATATATATATATATATATATATACACATATACATACACACAGTCAAAATTGTTAGCACCCTTGAACTTGTTCCAGAAAATGAAGTATTTCCTCAAAAAATTAATAATACACCCCTACACTGCCCTCTCCATAATACATCCGCTACACCGCCCCTCTCCATAATATCTCTCCCACACTGCCCCATCTATAATATCCCCCCACACACTGCCTTTCTGTATAACATCCCCCCACACAAAGCCCCTGTGTATAATATCTTCACACACACTGCTCCTCTGTATTATATCCCCTCCACGCACTGCTCCTCTGTTCTGAGCTTACTACAGAGATACAAGATCAGAACCGAGATTACTACAGTGATACAAGATCAGAACTGAGCTTACTACAGAGATAAAAGATCAGAACTGAGCTCACTACAGAGATACAAGATCAGAACTGAGCTTACTACAGAGATATGGGAGCGGAACCGAGGTTAGTACAGAGATACAGGAAAAGAACCAAGCTTACTACAGCGATACAAGATCAGAACTGAGCTTACTACAGAGATATGGGAGCAGAACCGAGCTTACTACAGAGATACAAGATCAGAACTGAGCTTACTACAGAGATATGGTAGCAGAACTGAGCTTACTACAGAAATACGAGATCAGAACTGAGTTTACTACAGATACACGAGATCAGAACTGAACTTACTACCGAAATACGAGATCAGAACTGAGCTTACTACAGAGATATGGAAGGAGTACCGAGCTTACTACAGAGATACAAGATCAGAACTGAGCTTATTACAGAGATACGGGAACAGAACCAAGCTTACTACAGAGATACAAGATCAGAACTGAGCTTACTACAGATATATGGGAGCAGAACTGAGCTTACTACAGAGATAAGAGATCAGAACTGAGTTTACTACCAAGATACGAGATCAGAACTGAGCTTACTACAGAAATATGAGATCAGAATTGAGTTTACTACAGAAATACGAGATCAGAACTCAGCTTACTACAGAGATAAAAGATCAGAACTGAGCTTACTACAGAGATACAAGATCAGAACTGAGCTTACTACAGAGATATGGGAGCGGAACCGAGGTTAGTACAGAGATACAGGAAAAGAACCAAGCTTGCTACAGCGATACAAGATCAGAACTGAGCTTACTACAGAGATATGGGAGCAGAACCGAGCTTACTACAGAGATACAAGATCAGAACTGAGCTTACTACAGAGATATGGTAGCAGAACTGAGCTTACTACAGAAATACGAGATCAGAACTGAGTTTACTACAGAGACACGAGATCAGAACTGAACTTACTACCGAAATACAAGATCAAAACTGAGCTTACTACAGAGATATGGATGGAGTACCGAGCTTACTACAGAGATACAAGATCAGAACTGAGCTTATTACAGAGATACGGGAACAGAACCAAGCTTACTACAGAGATAAAAGATCAGAACTGAGCTTACTACAGATAAATGAGAGCAGAACTGAGCTTACTACAGAGATACGAGATCAGAACTGAGTTTACTACCAAGATACGAGATCAGAACTGAGCTTACTACAGAAATATGAGATCTGAACTAAGTTTACTACAGAAATACGAGATCAGAACTCAGCATACTACAGACATACAAGCTCAGAACTTAGCTTACTATAGAGATTTGGAAGCAGAACTGAGCTTACTACCGTACAGAGATATGGTAGCAGAACTGAGCTTACTACAGAAATACGAGATCAGAACTGAGTTTACTACAGATACACGAGATCAGAACTGAACTTACTACCGAAATACGAGATCAGAACTGAGCTTACTACAGAGATATGGAAGGAGTACCGAGCTTACTACAGAGATACAAGATCAGAACTGAACTTATTACAGAGATACGGGAACAGAACCAAGCTTACTACAGAGATACAAGATCAGAACTGAGCTTACTACAGATATATGGGAGCAGAACTGAGCTTACTACAGAGATACAAGATCAGAACTGAGTTTACTACCGAGATACGAGATCAGAACTGAGCTTACTACAGAAATATGAGATCAGAACTGAGTTTACTACAGAAATACGAGATCAGAACTCAGCTTACTACAGAGATAAAAGATCAGAACTGAGCTTACTACAGAGATACAAGATCAGAACTGAGCTTACTACAGAGATATGGGAGTGGAACCGAGGTTAGTACAGAGATACAGGAAAAGAACCAAGCTTACTACAGCAATACAAGATCAGAACTGAGCTTACTACAGAGATATGGGAGCAGAACCGAGCTTACTACAGAGATACAAGATCAGAACTGAGCTTACTACAGAGATATGGTAGCAGAACTGAGCTTACTACAGAAATACGAGATCAGAACTGAGTTTACTACAGAGACACGAGATCAGAACTGAACTTACTACCGAAATACGAGATCAGAACTGAGCTGATACGGGAAAAGAACCAAGCTTACTACAGAGATACAAGATCAGAACTGAGCTTACTACAGGTATATGGGAGCAGAACTGAGCTTACTACAGAGATACGAGATCAGAACTGAGTTTACTACCAAGATACGGATTCAGAACTGAGCTTACTACAGAAATATGAGATCAGAACTGAGTTTACTACAGAAATACGAGATCAGAACTCAGCTTACTACAGAGATAAAAGATCAGAACTGAGCTTACTACAGAGATACAAGATCAGAACTGAGCTTACTACAGAGATATGGGAGCGGAACCGAGGTTAGTACAGAGATACAGGAAAAGAACCAAGCTTGCTACAGCGATACAAGATCAGAACTGAGCTTACTACAGAGATATGGGAGCAGAACCGAACTTACTACAGAGATACAAGATCAGAACTGAGCTTACTACAGAGATATGGTAGCAGAACTGAGCTTACTACAGAAATACGAGATCAGAACTGAGTTTACTACAGAGACACGAGATCAGAACTGAACTTACTACCGAAATACAAGATCAAAACTGAGCTTACTACAGAGATATGGATGGAGTACCGAGCTTACTACAGAGATACAAGATCAGAACTGAGCTTATTACAGAGATACGGGAACAGAACCAAGCTTACTACAGAGACACAAGATCAGAACTGAGCTTACTACAGATAAATGAGAGCAGAACTGAGCTTACTACAGAGATACGAGATCAGAACTGAGTTTACTACCAAGATACGAGATCAGAACTGAGCTTACTACAGAAATATGAGATCTGAACTAAGTTTACTACAGAAATACGAGATCAGAACTCAGCATACTACAGAGATACAAGCTCAGAACTTAGCTTACTATAGAGATTTGGAAGCAGAACTGAGCTTACTACCGTACAGAGATATGGTAGCAGAACTGAGCTTACTACAGAAATACGAGATCAGAACTGAGTTTACTACAGATACACGAGATCAGAACTGAACTTACTACCGAAATACGAGATCAGAACTGAGCTTACTACAGAGATATGGAAGGAGTACCGAGCTTACTACAGAGATACAAGATCAGAACTGAACTTATTACAGAGATACGGGAACAGAACCAAGCTTACTACAGAGATACAAGATCAGAACTGAGCTTACTACAGATATATGGGAGCAGAACTGAGCTTACTACAGAGATACGAGATCAGAACTGAGTTTACTACTGAGATACGAGATCAGAACTGAGCTTACTACAGAAATATGAGATCAGAACTGAGTTTACTACAGAAATACGAGATCAGAACTCAGCTTACTACAGAGATAAAAGATCAGAACTGAGCTTACTACAGAGATACAAGATCAGAACTGAGCTTACTACAAAGATATGGGAGTGGAACCGAGGTTAGTACAGAGATACAGGAAAAGAACCAAGCTTACTACAGCAATACAAGATCAGAACTGAGCTTACTACAGAGATATGGGAGCAGAACCGAGCTTACTACAGAGATACAAGATCAGAACTGAGCTTACTACAGAGATATGGTAGCAGAACTGAGCTTACTACAGAAATACGAGATCAGAACTGAGTTTACTACAGAGAAACGAGATCAGAACTGAACTTACTACCGAAATACGAGATCAGAACTGAGCTTACTACAGAGATATGGAAGGAGTACCGAGCTTACTACAGAGATACAAGATCAGAACTGAGCTTATTACAGAGATACGGGAAAAGAACCAAGCTTACTACAGAGATACAAGATCAGAACTGAGCTTACTACAGATATATGGGAGCAGAACTGAGCTTACTACAGAGATACGAGATCAGAACTGAGTTTACTACCAAGATACGGATTCAGAACTGAGCTTACTACAGAAATATGAGATCAGAACTGAGTTTACTACAGAAATACGAGATCAGAACTCAGCTTACTACAGAGATAAAAGATCAGAACTGAGCTTACTACAGAGATACAAGATCAGAACTGAGCTTACTACAGAGATATGGGAGCGGAACCGAGGTTAGTACAGAGATACAGGAAAAGAACCAAGCTTGCTACAGCGATACAAGATCAGAACTGAGCTTACTACAGAGGTATGGGAGCAGAACCGAACTTACTACAGAGATACAAGATCAGAACTGAGCTTACTACAGAGATATGGTAGCAGAACTGAGCTTACTACAGAAATACGAGATCAGAACTGAGTTTACTACAGAGACACGAGATCAGAACTGAACTTACTACCGAAATACAAGATCAAAACTGAGCTTACTACAGAGATATGGATGGAGTACCGAGCTTACTACAGAGATACAAGATCAGAACTGAACTTATTACAGAGATACGGGAACAGAACCAAGCTTACTACAGAGATACAAGATCAGAACTGAGCTTACTACAGATATATGGGAGCAGAACTGAGCTTACTACCGTACAGAGATATGGTAGCAGAACTGAGCTTACTACAGAAATACGAGATCAGAACTGAGTTTACTACAGATACACGAGATCAGAACTGAACTTACTACCGAAATACGAGATCAGAACTGAGCTTACTACAGAGATATGGAAGGAGTACCGAGCTTACTACAGAGATACAAGATCAGAACTGAACTTATTACAGAGATACGGGAACAGAACCAAGCTTACTACAGAGATACAAGATCAGAACTGAGCTTACTACAGATATATGGGAGCAGAACTGAGCTTACTACAGAGATACGAGATCAGAACTGAGTTTACTACCGAGATACGAGATCAGAACTGAGCTTACTACAGAAATATGAGATCAGAACTGAGTTTACTACAGAAATACGAGATCAGAACTCAGCTTACTACAGAGATAAAAGATCAGAACTGAGCTTACTACAGAGATACAAGATCAGAACTGAGCTTACTACAGAGATATGGGAGTGGAACCGAGGTTAGTACAGAGATACAGGAAAAGAACCAAGCTTACTACAGCAATACAAGATCAGAACTGAGCTTACTACAGAGATATGGGAGCAGAACCGAGCTTACTACAGAGATACAAGATCAGAACTGAGCTTACTACAGAGATATGGTAGCAGAACTGAGCTTACTACAGAAATACGAGATCAGAACTGAGTTTACTACAGAGACACGAGATCAGAACTGAACTTACTACCGAAATACGAGATCAGAACTGAGCTGATACGGGAAAAGAACCAAGCTTACTACAGAGATACAAGATCAGAACTGAGCTTACTACAGGTATATGGGAGCAGAACTGAGCTTACTACAGAGATACGAGATCAGAACTGAGTTTACTACCAAGATACGGATTCAGAACTGAGCTTACTACAGAAATATGAGATCAGAACTGAATTTACTACAGAAATACGAGATCAGAACTCAGCTTACTACAGAGATAAAAGATCAGAACTGAGCTTACTACAGAGATACAAGATCAGAACTGAGCTTACTACAGAGATATGGGAGCGGAACCGAGGTTAGTACAGAGATACAGGAAAAGAACCAAGCTTGCTACAGCGATACAAGATCAGAACTGAGCTTACTACAGAGATATGGGAGCAGAACCGAACTTACTACAGAGATACAAGATCAGAACTGAGCTTACTACAGAGATATGGTAGCAGAACTGAGCTTACTACAGAAATACGAGATCAGAACTGAGTTTACTACAGAGACACGAGATCAGAACTGAACTTACTACCGAAATACAAGATCAAAACTGAGCTTACTACAGAGATATGGATGGAGTACCGAGCTTACTACAGAGATACAAGATCAGAACTGAGCTTATTACAGAGATACGGGAACAGAACCAAGCTTACTACAGAGACACAAGATCAGAACTGAGCTTACTACAGATAAATGAGAGCAGAACTGAGCTTACTACAGAGATACGAGATCAGAACTGAGTTTACTACCAAGATACGAGATCAGAACTGAGCTTACTACAGAAATATGAGATCTGAACTAAGTTTACTACAGAAATACGAGATCAGAACTCAGCATACTACAGAGATACAAGCTCAGAACTTAGCTTACTATAGAGATTTGGAAGCAGAACTGAGCTTACTACCGTACAGAGATATGGTAGCAGAACTGAGCTTACTACAGAAATACGAGATCAGAACTGAGTTTACTACAGATACACGAGATCAGAACTGAACTTACTACCGAAATACGAGATCAGAACTGAGCTTACTACAGAGATATGGAAGGAGTACCGAGCTTACTACAGAGATACAAGATCAGAACTGAACTTATTACAGAGATACGGGAACAGAACCAAGCTTACTACAGAGATACAAGATCAGAACTGAGCTTACTACAGATATATGGGAGCAGAACTGAGCTTACTACAGAGATACGAGATCAGAACTGAGTTTACTACTGAGATACGAGATCAGAACTGAGCTTACTACAGAAATATGAGATCAGAACTGAGTTTACTACAGAAATACGAGATCAGAACTCAGCTTACTACAGAGATAAAAGATCAGAACTGAGCTTACTACAGAGATACAAGATCAGAACTGAGCTTACTACAAAGATATGGGAGTGGAACCGAGGTTAGTACAGAGATACAGGAAAAGAACCAAGCTTACTACAGCAATACAAGATCAGAACTGAGCTTACTACAGAGATATGGGAGCAGAACCGAGCTTACTACAGAGATACAAGATCAGAACTGAGCTTACTACAGAGATATGGTAGCAGAACTGAGCTTACTACAGAAATACGAGATCAGAACTGAGTTTACTACAGAGAAACGAGATCAGAACTGAACTTACTACCGAAATACGAGATCAGAACTGAGCTTACTACAGAGATATGGAAGGAGTACCGAGCTTACTACAGAGATACAAGATCAGAACTGAGCTTATTACAGAGATACGGGAAAAGAACCAAGCTTACTACAGAGATACAAGATCAGAACTGAGCTTACTACAGATATATGGGAGCAGAACTGAGCTTACTACAGAGATACGAGATCAGAACTGAGTTTACTACCAAGATACGGATTCAGAACTGAGCTTACTACAGAAATATGAGATCAGAACTGAGTTTACTACAGAAATACGAGATCAGAACTCAGCTTACTACAGAGATAAAAGATCAGAACTGAGCTTACTACAGAGATACAAGATCAGAACTGAGCTTACTACAGAGATATGGGAGCGGAACCGAGGTTAGTACAGAGATACAGGAAAAGAACCAAGCTTGCTACAGCGATACAAGATCAGAACTGAGCTTACTACAGAGGTATGGGAGCAGAACCGAACTTACTACAGAGATACAAGATCAGAACTGAGCTTACTACAGAGATATGGTAGCAGAACTGAGCTTACTACAGAAATACGAGATCAGAACTGAGTTTACTACAGAGACACGAGATCAGAACTGAACTTACTACCGAAATACAAGATCAAAACTGAGCTTACTACAGAGATATGGATGGAGTACCGAGCTTACTACAGAGATACAAGATCAGAACTGAACTTATTACAGAGATACGGGAACAGAACCAAGCTTACTACAGAGATACAAGATCAGAACTGAGCTTACTACAGATATATGGGAGCAGAACTGAGCTTACTACCGTACAGAGATATGGTAGCAGAACTGAGCTTACTACAGAAATACGAGATCAGAACTGAGTTTACTACAGATACACGAGATCAGAACTGAACTTACTACCGAAATACGAGATCAGAACTGAGCTTACTACAGAGATATGGAAGGAGTACCGAGCTTACTACAGAGATACAAGATCAGAACTGAACTTATTACAGAGATACGGGAACAGAACCAAGCTTACTACAGAGATACAAGATCAGAACTGAGCTTACTACAGATATATGGGAGCAGAACTGAGCTTACTACAGAGATACGAGATCAGAACTGAGTTTACTACCGAGATACGAGATCAGAACTGAGCTTACTACAGAAATATGAGATCAGAACTGAGTTTACTACAGAAATACGAGATCAGAACTCAGCTTACTACAGAGATAAAAGATCAGAACTGAGCTTACTACAGAGATACAAGATCAGAACTGAGCTTACTACAGAGATATGGGAGTGGAACCGAGGTTAGTGCAGAGATACAGGAAAAGAACCAAGCTTACTACAGCAATACAAGATCAGAACTGAGCTTACTACAGAGATATGGGAGCAGAACCGAGCTTACTACAGAGATACAAGATCAGAACTGAGCTTACTACAGAGATATGGTAGCAGAACTGAGCTTACTACAGAAATACGAGATCAGAACTGAGTTTACTACAGAGACACGAGATCAGAACTGAACTTACTACCGAAATACGAGATCAGAACTGAGCTTACTACAGAGATATGGAAGGGTTACCGAGCTTACTACAGAGATACAAGATCAGAACTGAGCTTATTACAGAGATACGGGAAAAGAACCAAGCTTACTACAGAGATACAAGATCAGAACTGAGCTTACTACAGATATATGGGAGCAGAACTGAGCTTACTACAGAGATACGAGATCAGAACTGAGTTTACTACCAAGATACGGATTCAGAACTGAGCTTACTACAGAAATATGAGATCAGAACTGAGTTTACTACAGAAATACGAGATCAGAACTCAGCTTACTACAGAGATAAAAGATCAGAACTGAGCTTACTACAGAGATACAAGATCAGAACTGAGCTTACTACAGAGATATGGGAGCGGAACTGAGGTTAGTACAGAGATACAGGAAAAGAACCAAGCTTGCTACAGCGATACAAGATCAGAACTGAGCTTACTACAGAGATATGGGAGCAGAACCGAGCTTACTACAGAGATACAAGATCAGAACTGAGCTTACTACAGAGATATGGTAGCAGAACTGAGCTTACTACAGAAATACGAGATCAGAACTGAGTTTACTACAGAGACACGAGATCAGAACTGAACTTACTACCGAAATACAAGATCAAAACTGAGCTTACTACAGAGATATGGATGGAGTACCGAGCTTACTACAGAGATACAAGATCAGAACTGAGCTTATTACAGAGATACGGGAACAGAACCAAGCTTACTACAGAGATACAAGATCAGAACTGAGCTTACTACAGATAAATGAGAGCAGAACTGAGCTTACTACAGAGATACGAGATCAGAACTGAGTTTACTACCAAGATACGAGATCAGAACTGAGCTTACTACAGAAATATGAGATCTGAACTAAGTTTACTACAGAAATACGAGATCAGAACTCAGCTTACTACAGAGATTTGGAAGCAGAACTGAGCTTACTACCGTACAGAGATATGGTAGCAGAACTGAGCTTACTATAGAGATTTGGAAGCAGAACTGAGCTTACTACCGTACAGAGATATGGTAGCAGAACTGAGCTTACTACAGAAATACGAGATCAGAACTGAGTTTACTACAGATACACGAGATCAGAACTGAACTTACTACCGAAATACGAGATCAGAACTGAGCTTACTACAGAGATATGGAAGGAGTACCAAGTTTACTACAGAGATACAAGATCAGAACTGAACTTATTACAGAGATACGGGAACAGAACCAAGCTTACTACAGAGATACAAGATCAGAACTGAGCTTACTACAGATATATGGGAGCAGAACTGAGCTTACTACAGAGATACGAGATCAGAACTGAGTTTACTACCGAGATACGAGATCAGAACTGAGCTTACTACAGAAATATGAGATCAGAACTGAGTTTACTACAGAAATACGAGATCAGAACTCAGCTTACTACAGAGATAAAAGATCAGAACTGAGCTTACTACAGAGATACAAGATCAGAACTGAGCTTACTACAGAGATATGGGAGTGGAACCGAGGTTAGTAGTACAGAGATACAGGAAAAGAACCAAGCTTACTACAGCGATACAAGATCAGAACTGAGCTTACTACAGAGATATGGGAGCAGAACCGAGCTTACTACAGAGATACAAGATCAGAACTGAGCTTACTACAGAGATATGGTAGCAGAACTGAGCTTACTACAGAAATACGAGATCAGAACTGAGTTTACTACAGAGACACGAGATCAGAACTGAACTTACTACCGAAATACGAGATCAGAACTGAGCTTACTACAGAGATATGGAAGAAGTACCGAGCTTACTACAGAGATACAAGATCAGAACTGAGCTTATTACGGGAAAAGAACCAAGCTTACTACAGAGATACAAGATCAGAACTGAGCTTACTACAGATATATGGGAGCAGAACTGAGCTTACTACAGAGATACGAGATCAGAACTGAGTTTACTACCAAGATACGAGATCAGAACTGAGCTTACTACAGAAATATGAGATCAGAACTGAGTTTACTACAGAAATACGAGATCAGAACTGAGCTTACTACAGAGATAAAAGATCAGAACTGAGCTTACTACAGAGATACAAGATCAGAACTGAGCTTACTACAGAGATATGGGAGCGGAACCGAGGTTAGTACAGAGATACAGGAAAAGAACCAAGCTTGCTACAGCGATACAAGATCAGAACTGAGCTTACTACAGAGATATGGGAGCAGAACCGAGCTTACTACAGAGATACAAGATCAGAACTGAGCTTACTACAGAGATATGGTAGCAGAACTGAGCTTACTACAGAAATACGAGATCAGAACTGAGTTTACTACACAGACACGAGATCAGAACTGAGCTTACTACCGAAATACGAGATCAAAACTGAGCTTACTACAGAGATATGGATGGAGTACCGAGCTTACTACAGAGATACAAGATCAGAACTGAGCTTATTACAGAGATACGGGAACAGAACCAAGCTTACTACAGAGATACAAGATCAGAACTGAGCTTACTACAGATAAATGAGAGCAGAACTGAGCTTACTACAGAGATACGAGATCAGAACTGAGTTTACTACCAAGATACGAGATCAGAACTGAGCTTACTACAGAAATATGAGATCTGAACTAAGTTTACTACAGAAATACGAGATCAGAACTCAGCATACTACAGAGATACAAGCTCAGAACTGAGCTTACTATAGAGATTTGGAAGCAGAACTGAGCTTACTACCGTACAGAGATATGGTAGCAGAACTGAGCTTACTACAGAAATACGAGATCAGAACTGAGTTTACTACAGATACACGAGATCAGAACTGAACTTACTACCGAAATACGAGATCAGAACTGAGCTTACTACAGAGATATGGAAGGAGTACCGAGCTTACTACAGAGATACAAGATCAGAACTGAACTTATTACAGAGATACGGGAACAGAACCAAGCTTACTACAGAGATACAAGATCAGAACTGAGCTTACTACAGATATATGGGAGCAGAACTGAGCTTACTACAGAGATACGAGATCAGAACTGAGTTTACTACCGAGATACGAGATCAGAACTGAGCTTACTACAGAAATACGAGATCAGAACTAAGCTTACTACAGAGATAAAAGATCAGAACTGAGCTTACTACAGAGATACAAGATCAGAACTGAGCTTACTACAGAGATATGGGAGTGGAACCGAGGGTAGTACAGAGATACAGGAAAAGAACCAAGCTTACTACAGCGATACAAGATCAGAACTGAGCTTACTACAGAGATATGGGAGCAGAACCGAGCTTACTACAGAGATACAAGATCAGAACTGAGCTTACTACAGAGATATGGTAGCAGAACTGAGCTTACTACAGAAATACGAGATCAGAACTGAGTTTACTACAGAGACACGAGATCAGAACTGAACTTACTACCGAAATACGAGATCAGAACTGAGCTTACTACAGAGATATGGAAGGAGTACCGAGCTTACTACAGAGATACAAGATCAGAACTGAGCTTATTACAGAGATACGGGAAAAGAACCAAGCTTACTACAGAGATACAAGATCAGAACTGAGCTTACTACAGATATATGGGAGCAGAACTGAGCTTACTACAGAGATACGAGATCAGAACTGAGTTTACTACCAAGATACGAGATCAGAACTGAGCTTACTACAGAAATATGAGATCAGAACTAAGCTTACCACAGAGATAAAAGATCAGAACTGAGCTTACTACAGAGATACAAGATCAGAACTGAGCTTACTACAGAGATTTGGAAGCAGAACTGAGCTTACTACCGTACAGAGATATGGTAGCAGAACTGAGCTTACTACAGAAATACGAGATCAGAACTGAGTTTACTACAGATACACGAGATCAGAACTGAACTTACTACCGAAATACGAGATCAGAACTGAGCTTACTACAGAGATATGGAAGGAGTACCGAGCTTACTACAGAGATACAAGATCAGAACTGAACTTATTACAGAGATACGGGAACAGAACCAAGC
Source organism: Anomaloglossus baeobatrachus (assembly GCF_048569485.1). Lineage (NCBI taxonomy): Eukaryota > Metazoa > Chordata > Amphibia > Anura > Aromobatidae > Anomaloglossus > Anomaloglossus baeobatrachus. The sequence continues at coordinate 405,436,337 of NC_134354.1, read as the reverse complement.
TTACTACAGAGATACAAGATCAGAACTGAGCTTACTACAGATATATGGGAGCAGAACTGAGCTTACTACAGAGATACGAGATCAGAACTGAGTTTACTACCGAGATACGAGATCAGAACTGAGCTTACTACAGAAATACGAGATCAGAACTAAGCTTACTACAGAGATAAAAGATCAGAACTGAGCTTACTACAGAGATACAAGATCAGAACTGAGCCTACTACAGAGATATGGGAGTGGAACCGAGGTTAGTACAGAGATACAGGAAAAGAACCAAGCTTACTACAGCGATACAAGATCAGAACTGAGCTTACTACAGAGATATGGGAGCAGAACCGAGCTTACTACAGAGATACAAGATCAGAACTGAGCTTACTACAGAGATATGGTAGCAGAACTGAGCTTACTACAGAAATACGAGATCAGAACTGAGTTTACTACAGAGACACGAGATCAGAACTGAACTTACTACCGAAATACGAGATCAGAACTGAGCTTACTACAGAGATATGGAAGGAGTACCGAGCTTACTACAGAGATACAAGATCAGAACTGAGCTTATTACAGAGATACGGGAAAAGAACCAAGCTTACTACAGAGATACAAGATCAGAACTGAGCTTACTACAGATATATGGGAGCAGAACTGAGCTTACTACAGAGATACGAGATCAGAACTGAGTTTACTACCAAGATACGAGATCAGAACTGAGCTTACTACAGAAATATGAGATCAGAACTGAGTTTACTACAGAAATACGAGATCAGAACTCAGCTTACTACAGAGATAAAAGATCAGAACTGAGCTTACTACAGAGATACAAGATCAGAACTGAGCTTACTACAGAGATATGGGAGCGGAACCGAGGTTAGTACAGAGATACAGGAAAAGAACCAAGCTTGCTACAGCGATACAAGATCAGAACTGAGCTTACTACAGAGATATGGGAGTAGAACCGAGCTTACTACAGAGACACAAGATCAGAACTGAGCTTACTACAGAGATATGGTAGCAGAACTGAGCTTACTACAGAAATACGAGATCAGAACTGAGTTTACTACAGAGACACGAGATCAGAACTGAGCTTACTACCGAAATACGAGATCAAAACTGAGCTTACTACAGAGATATGGATGGAGTACCGAGCTTACTACAGAGATACAAGATCAGAACTGAGCTTATTACAGAGATGCGGGAACAGAACCAAGCTTACTACAGAGATACAAGATCAGAACTGAGCTTACTACAGATAAATGAGAGCAGAACTGAGCTTACCTCAGAGATACGAGATCAGAACTGAGTTTACTACCAAGATACGAGATCAGAACTGAGCTTACTACAGAAATATGAGATCTGAACTAAGTTTACTACAGAAATACGAGATCAGAACTCAGCATACTACAGAGATACAAGCTCAGAACTGAGCTTACTATAGAGATTTGGAAGCAGAACTGAGCTTACTACCGTACAGAGATATGGTAGCAGAACTGAGCTTACTACAAAAATACGAGATCAGAACTGAGTTTACTACAGATACACGAGATCAGAACTGAACTTACTACCGAAATACGAGATCAGAACTGAGCTTACTACAGAGATATGGAAGGAGTACCGAGCTTACTACAGAGATACAAGATCATAACTGAGCCTATTACAGAGATACGGGAACAGAACCAAGCTTACTACAGAGATACAAGATCAGAACTGAGCTTACTACAGATATATGGGAGCAGAACTGAGCTTACTACAGAGATACGTGATCAGAACTGAGTTTACTACCGAGATACGAGATCAGAACTGAGCTTACTACAGAAATATGAGATCAGAACTGAGTTTACTACAGAAATACGAGATCAGAACTCAGCTTACTACAGAGATAAAAGATCAGAACTGAGCTTACTACAGAGATACAAGATCAGAACTGAGCTTACTACAGAGATATGGGAGTGGAACCGAGGTTAGTACAGAGGTACAGGAAAAGAACCAAGCTTACTACAGCGATACAAGATCAGAACTGAGCTTACTACAGAGATATGGGAGCAGAACCGAGCTTACTACAGAGATACAAGATCAGAACTGAGCTTACTACAGAGATATGGTAGCAGAACTGAGCTTACTACAGAAATACGAGATCAGAACTGAGTTTACTACAGAAACACGAGATCAGAACTGAACTTACTACCGAAATACGAGATCAGAACTGAGCTTACTACAGAGATATGGAAGGAGTACCGAGCTTACTACAGAGATACAAGATCAGAACTGAGCTTATTACAGAGATACGGGAAAAGAACCAAGCTTACTACAGAGATACAAGATCAGAACTGAGCTTACTACAGATATATGAGAGCAGAACTGAGCTTACTACAGAGATACGAGATCAGAACTGAGTTTACTACCAAGATACGAGATCAGAACTGAGCTTACTACAGAAATATGAGATCAGAACTGAGTTTACTACAGAAATACGAGATCAGAACTCAGCTTACTACAGAGATACAAGCTCAGAACTGAGCTTACTATAGAGATTTGGAAGCAGAACCGAGCTTACTACAGAGATATGGGAGCAGAACCGAGCCTACTACAGAGATACAACATCAGAACTTAACATACTACAGAGATATGGGGACAGAATCAAAATTACTACAGAGATATGGGTGCTAGAGATGAGCGAGGTTCGAGGTTCGCCAATATCATGTTCGAGTGATTTTGGGGGGTGCTCGAGATCGAACTCGAACGCGAGCTTTTTACTAAAAGCTCGATAGCTCGAGTTACGTTCGAGATCAGCAAAAAGCCTAGCTATTTACTAGCTGGCTTTTCACTGTAATAGTGTGAGTCATTGTGATTCACACTATTATCAAATTTCAGCGTATTGTGTGCGGGGGGGACGCGGTTTAGATCTGTGGTGCTGAGACAATGCCGATCGCCTTTTTTTTTTTTTTCATAAGTGGGCGTGCAGTAGGGCGGGCCAGGATGTCAGCCAATCACAGACACACACAGCTAAGTGTACTTTTTGCCAGACAATCAAGGGCATGTGTCATAGGCTGTGAATGTCACATGTCCTTTCCTTATAAATACGGCCATTTTCCCTCACGCCGCCATTATCTGCCTTCTGCGTGTGGGTGACACTCACCGCTCACGCTGCTGCTGCCGCCGCTCCTGCTGTGTGCACTATAGACACAGCACTGTAGAGATTAGGGACTGCTGTTTATTTCAGCCCTGAAAAGGCGCTCAGAGCCATAGCTGCTAGGCAGGCCCGTGCAAATGCTGTATACAGCTTTAGATAACAGCGTCTGTGTACCTCAGCTCAGCAAGACAAAACAATCACTGATCTCGAGGAGACCAGCCAGAGAAAACACTGCCGGCAGGCAGCGAGGGCGCTCAAGACAGTGAAATCCTAGGTGCATTGCCCCCTGGGAAATATGCAAATCAAAAAAGTCTGTGGAGCCTCTGTTAGGAGTCTCAACACAGAAACCAGCTAGATATCCCTCTGGGAAGGACCCAGCCAAAGGGTGGCTCTTTTTAGGAGACCACCATTACCACCATATTAAGTTGCCCTTTTAGTCAATATCCAACTTTTTGACAAGTTTAAAGATATGACAAGGGAAATACCAAGGCCAGATATCCATCCACAGACAGCTGTTTCGGGGTATTGCCCCTCATCAGTGTGGAGTAGGATTTTGGCCAGGTGGGAGCAATGCCTAGTAGACCAACAAGACAAAACAATCACTGATCTCGGGGAGACTCCAGAGGCTCCACGGACTTTTTTGATTTGCATATTTCCCAGGGGGAAATGTACCTAGGATTTCACTGTCTTGAGCGCCCTCGCTGGCTGCCGGCAGTGTTTTCTCTGGCTGGTCTCCCCGAGATCAATGATTGTTTTGTCTTGTTGGTCTGCTAGGCATTGCTCCCACCTGGCCAGAATCCTACGCCACACTGATGAGGGGCAATACCCCGAAACACCTGTCTGTGGATGGATACCTGGTCTTGGTATTTCCCTTGTCATATCTTTAAACTTGTCAAATAGTTGGATATTGACTAAAAGGGCCACTTAATATGGTAGTTATGGTGGTCTCCTAAAAAGAGCCACCCCTTGGCTGGGTCCTTCCCGGAGGGATATCTGGCTGGTTTCTGTGTTGAGACTCCTAACAGAGGCTCCACAGACTTTTTTGATTTGCATACCTCAGCTCAGGGAATTCCTTGCTGCATTTCATCATTAGGAGGGATAGAAAGTGAGGCTGCCTTTCCTGTGCTGGTACCCACAGAACCCGGCCACTGTGCCCTCCTGCCCATTTTTGCCACGCTATTTTTATAGCAAACAGTGCTGAAACTTAATGGCATCCAAAAAGTGTCTGCTATACTAAATTAGTGTCCCACTGGTGCCAAGCAAGTTCCACCACCTCAGCGTTCTACCCTCCTGCACATTTTTGCTACGCTATTTTTATAGCAAACAGTGCTGTCAGTTTTAGGGCCATACAGTCATAGCCAAAAGTTTTGAGAATGACACCAAAATTATATTTTCACATGATCTGTTGCCCTCTGGTTTTTAATTGTGTTTGTCTGATGTTTACATCACATACAGAAATATAATTGCAATCATATTATGAGTACGAAAAGGTTATATTGACAGTTAGAATGAGTTAATGCAGCAAGTCGATATTTGCAGTGTTGACCCTTCTTCTTCAGGACCTCTGCAATTCTCCCTGGCATGCTCTCAATCAACTTCTGGATCAAATCCTGACTGATAGCTGTCCATTCTTGCATAAGCAATGCTTGCATTTTGCCAGAATTTGTTGTTTTTTGTTTGTCCACCCGTCTCTTGATGATTGCCCACAAGTTCTCAATGGGATTAAGATCTGGGGAGTTTCCAGGCCATGTACCCAAAATCTCTATGTTTTATTCCATGAGCCATTTAGTGATCACCTTTGCTTTATGGCAAGGTGCTCCATCATGCTGGAAAAGGCATTGTTGGGCGCCAAACTGCTCTTGGACAGTTGGGAGAAGTTGCTCTTGGAGGAGATTCTGGTACCATTCTTTATTCATGGCTGTGTTTTTAGGCAATAAAGTGAAAAAGACCATGCATCACCTCTTGTAGGTGCTCAGGAGAAAATAAGACTAGCATTGAAGGTTAACTCCGGCACACTACCACTTCCCATATGCCCAAAAAAAGGAGGAATAAATTTCTCAGAGATCAGGAGGACTACTCCCAGGGGACCGTCTACCGATGGCGCTCAGGGGAGTCCTCCTCCTTTGTCTCACGACGTCCTTCTCGTTACACAGGCTATTCATCCTCAGGGAGTTCGGACTTCGATACCCGCCCCCAGCGTCAGCAGCCCGGTTTTTTAGGCCAACGTCGGCCCCCCGTAAGAAGACGAGGAGGGGGTACAGGCGGCAACCGCAACTACCGGGAGGACCGAGTATGGACAAGGTCACAGGTAACACGAACTTAGTCTATAACATTTCTTCGTACAATCTATCACCTGCCGAGCATCTTGTCCTACAGAAGGGGCTCTCGTTTAGCCCCACTCCTGCATATGACACCTTTGCTGTACAAAAGGAGTTGGAGCATTTCTTCCGAACTGTACGGCTGAAAGTGCATTTTGACAACATGAATACTGTTGACCATGTTACTAATACTGATGTGACTTCCACAGCCTCTCCCCCTTGCTTCTCGCTGAAATCCCTACAACTCAAATCACTTAGTTCATTCATGCCCCCCAGATCATATCATCCGGTCGAAACCTTTGTTTCATTAGTTTCCAATGATATTGATAACCTGAACAAACAGATTCATGCCGGCACATTCCACGTCAGGAACAACTTGTCAGCTGATGAATCTAGGGCTCTTAACAACTTGAGGGACAACCAGACGGTTATTATCAAGCCGGCTGATAAGGGGGGAGCCATTGTGGTCCTTGACCGACAGTACTACATCGCAGAAATCCTCGGCCAATTGTCTGACACATCTACCTATGAACCAGTCTCCCACAATCCAACATCAGCCATTTCTTCTCTCATTAAAACTACGGCTCAACTACACTTTGAACGAGGGGTTATTGACCAGAAATTGAGGGACTTTCTCAGCAACCCACATCCAATCACCCCTGTCTTCTACACATTGCCAAAAGTCCATAAACATCTCACCCGACCCCCAGGCAGGCCCATAGTGGCCTCAACGGACTCTGTCCTTTCTCCATTGGCCCGCACAGTCGAGAAGATTCTCTCACCTTTCATTCCCCTGACCCCGTCGTATCTCAAGGACACGTCCCATTTTTTGGAGATATTAATGGATCTCCACCACATCCCAGACACATCTATATTGGTGACACTTGACGTTAACTCACTATATACGAGTATTGACCATGAGGAGGGCCTGGCATCAGTGAAATGGTTCTTCGAACAATTCACCACCTTACCGATGGAAAACAGAGAATTCTGCATTGACTTACTTAGGATTATCCTGGAAAGGAATTTCTTCCTATTTCAGGATCAATTTTATGTACAGCGTAGGGGGACCGCAATGGGCTCTAACGTCGCGCCCCCCTACGCTAACATCTTCATGACCGCATTCGAAGACAGGTACATACATTCTCACCCTCTGATCATACGCCACGCGTTGATCTGGCGGAGATACATAGACGATGTCTTCCTGATCTGGGACGGTGACTTAGACTCCCTACTCACATTTTATGGAGAGATCAACACCTTCCAACCAGGCTTAACATTTTCCATTAATCATAATACTGAGAAGATTAACTTCCTAGATTGTTGGGTCATCAAAAACAGGGATGGTTCCGTTACGACCGACATCTACACCAAGCCCACGGACAAAAACAGTCTTCTTCATTATACCAGCAACCACCCAAAACACACTAAAAATTCTCTGCCAATCAGCCAGCATACAAGGGTAGATCGGATCGTAAGTGACAACAACACACGTAGGACGAGACATGTTGAGATGACCAACAAGTTTAGGCAGAGGGGCTACCCTGATAACATAGCGACTAATACGAGACCCGTATCCCATAGGCCGCAAACACAATCAGACCGTATGCCCCTTATCAACACATTTCACCCCTTCTCTCCAATGGTCAAGAGAATCATTTTGAAGCACTGGCCACTTCTTGGCCTTGCTTACCCTCAAATCAGTGAATTTAAGACACCACCACTTTTCTGTTACAAAAAATCCCCAAACATTAGGGACAAATTGGTTCGAGCGGATATAGGCCCCAGTCATCACGTTCCCAGACAGAGGTTTCTTAATAACCCACAATTTGGCACCTTCCCATGTCTAAGATGTGCCCAATGCTCAAACATCACTAAAGGGAGCTCTTTCACACACCCCAGAACCGGTAGAGCCTTCCCAATTAGGGATTTCTTTACTTGTGACAGTTCTTTTGTAGTTTATCTAATTAAGTGTCCTTGCGGTCTCGGATATGTTGGAGAGACCACCCAACATATCCGAGACCGTATTAACAAACATAAGTCGGACATCAGGTGCGGTCATACCCTACTTCCCATCCCCCTCCACTTCATTACAGCAGGCCATAGGATCTCACAGTTGAGGTTTCAAGTCATAGATCTAGTTGGCACTAGTCGCAGAGGTGGTGATAGGGTCAAACTCCTTCGGGAGAAGGAAGCTAGATGGATCCATACCCTTGGCACTCTTGAGCCCCATGGCCTGAACCGGAGATATGAACAAGTTTTTTGACCTCTACTGTTGTAGTACCCACAGAATTATATCCACCGAGGACCAGAGTGTTGCACAGAGGTACGGTCCCTTCACATCACATAATCCCATTCTTATGTAAGTGGTAGGACTTCCCTTTCTTCCCCATCCTCTTTACATTAAGAGACAAAGAACACATTGCATCGATACCACTACGAACATGTCCTTATCACATGCATACGTAGGCCATACACATACATAATCCATCTGAGGCATCCTGGGTTCCTATCTCCGAATCACCTCTTATTTAATGGGGCATATGATCTAATCAAACCGTTGATTCATTACTCTCCCAATGATGTAAAATTCTATGTATTGATTGTGTCCTCATCATTATCCCATTTTATTTACCACAGCGTAAATATGATATTAAATATATGATGAAATATATGAATATGTGATTATCGTATTACATTGTATTCTAATTCCTCTTTTCTGCTTTACAGAACTAATACCACTGCGTGACAGTGGTATATCAGTATGTCACTCACTCCTGCACCGCAACATGTAAACCGGGTCCGGACACATGGCCATGTGACTCACTGTTACGCCCCCATCATCACAAGCCTGTCACGTGTGCGTTCCAAGGCTCCACTTCCGCGTTCCACGGAGCACTTCCTCCACCATTGGAATTCCCCTACGCATGCGCAGGACGCATGTTCCCAGCAGACACCATTCCACACGAAAACCGGAAGTAACGTCACAGCACGCTCGTGGTTAAATAGATGCTTTTCCTGCACTCCTTTCACTCCACAGGACGTGCGATCCAGCTCTGCGGCACCACTGGCGCTTGGTAAGGTGGCTCACTCAGACCTTACCATACCTATACCACCAACGTATTGTACATCTATCAACTGTCATTTTACTAATTCTCCTCTCCTCCTGGCTAGCTAGATTTGACTCTATCCTGGGCCAACGGACCTCCCTCCATGCCATATCCCTCAGAGTCACTAGGTAACCGTTTCTTCCCTTTCTTCCTCATATCTTTTTCCCTCTCTATTCTCGCTTAATCCCTCTCCACCTTCTTTCAATACAGCGGCATTTAGTCTCTATATCCTGATCACCAGGATGAATCCTGGACCTTGACTCCTCACTACAGGAACGTCCCTTCTCATGTAATCTCTATCCAAGTACTTCTCCTAACAAATCATTAGGTAACTCCTTACAATTCCCTTTTTGTTACTGTGTCTTCACCTCCTATTGTTGGTAACACTGTTCTCATGTCATCCTTCTGTGACCACAGATTCCCAGTCAGGCATACCATCCTGATTCTACACGTGAATCTGGGACATCTATTTTTACTCCATAAGAGTCACGGACAGATATACCTCTAGCCGCAGCGATCCCCCTAGGCTATACTTACAGAGCTAATAGGTAATATTGCATTTTACCACACTTACTATCTCTTTTCATGGCGACGGTGACTCTGTTAACATGATGTCCTATTGGAACCATAGATACCAACATCCCACTGCAAGAACTGCCATTCACCTGGGACATACATGGTCACGATTACGGCCTTATATATCAAAAGGGATATAACCTACCAACAAGGTAATCACCACTTTACCTCCTGAACAGGAGCACCTACCAAGACAGACATACTCCCTAGCCCTATTGATCATTTTACATTTTATTTTATTCTTCTAGATATACTTAATACTCTCTATCTCAATTCTCCCTGGTCCTAATCCATAAAACCTCTCAGGATCCAACATACCATAGATCTCCCGGGGCTTTCCACGGCTTCTGGCACTGGGTATGTCATAGTGATCACCATTTTCAGCTTTTCTTTATTGTGCTCTTTCTGTTCTACCAATACAATTTCCCTTATTCTACTTGTCTTTCCCCTTTAGCTATCTCCAAACGGAGGGCCCTACATTCTTGCAACTACTCTGCATTTATATTGCATCATCATCTTATCACAAACTAAGGTGAGCATCCTTACCATGCGCTTTGTGCGGACACTCCACAAATTCTTGTATCTCACCTCCACCCTGCTACCATGTGGCACCACCACCACGATTATTAGGTCCTATATATGTATGGTACACAGTGTTTCAATGTTACAATATCTGTATGATGTACCCTTGTTCCTATGTTCTTGGTATCACCCCTGATTCTCTCCCTGTTCCTAAATTTTGCCTATTGTACCCAGATAAATATACCGATTCAATGTCATTAATTCTATTTATCTTTGTTCTTTTATTTTGTTTTCTCACTTGTAAATAATATACTCAGCCTGTCCGACCTGATGAAGGCTTGCTAGCCGAAACGTCGACTCCTGGCGGACAATTGTACAGCACTGTTTCACTTTTGGCACTAAATAAAATAAGAGAAAAAGGATTTTTGACATCCAACAACTGTATTCCTCCTTTTTTTGGGCATATGGGAAGTGGTAGTGTGCCGGAGTTAACCTTCAATGCTAGTGTTTTTAGGCAAGACTGTGAGTGAGCCGATTCCCTTGGCTGAGAAGCAACCCCACACATGAATCATTTCAGGATGCTTAACAGTTGGCATGAGACAAGACTGGTGGTAGCGCTCACCTCTTCTCCTAATAAGCTGTTTTCCAGATGTCCCAAACAATCGAAAAGGGGATTGATCTGAGAAAATGACTTTACCCCAGTCCTCAGCAGTCCACTCCTTGTACCTTTTGCAGAATATCAGTCGGTCCCTGATGTTTTTCTGGAGAGAAGTGGCTTCTTTGCTGCCCTCCTTGAAACCAGACCTTGCTCAAGCAGTCTCCGCCTCACAGTGCATGCAGAAGCACTCACACCAGCCTGCTGCCATTGCTGAGCTAGCTCGGCACTGCTGGTAGTCCGATCCCGCAGCTGAAACAGTTTTAAGATACGGTCCTGGCGTTTGCTGGTCCTTCTTGGGCGCCCTGGAGCCTTTTTGGCAACAATGGAAGCTCTCTCCTTGAAGTTCTTGATGATGCGATAGATTGTTGACTGAGGTGCAATCTTTGTAGCTGCGATACTCTTCCCTGTTAGGCCATTTTTGTGCAGAGAAATGATGGCTGCACGTTTTTTTTTAGAGATAACCAGGGTTAACTGAAGAGAAACAATGATACCAAGCACCAGCCTCCTTTTAAAGTGTCCAGTGGTGTCATTCTTACTTAATCATGACTGATTGATCACCAGCCCTGTCCTCATCAACACCCACACCTGTGTTAATGGAACAATCACTAAAAGAATGTTAGCTGCTCCTTTTAAGGCAGAAATGCAATGATGTTGAAATGTTTTTTGGGGGTTAAAGTTCATTTTCTTAGCCAATATTGACTTTGCAAGTAATTGCTGTTAAGCTGATCACTCTTTATGACATTCTGGAGTATATGCAAATTGCCATTAGAAACACTTAAGCAGTAGACTTTGTAAAAATTAATATTTGTAGCATTCTCAAAACTTTTGGCCATGACTGTAGTTGAATTGTCAGGGATAGTCAGTGATGGTTCTTCAGCTGTCAATAAAGCTAGACCACCTCTGCAATCTACGCCACTTCTCAATTTTTGCTACTACATTTTAAGTGTCCAATCTTGTCGCTAACAAAATGAGTGGCAAAAGGACAGATGTTGGTGGAAAGGGGAACAGGCGTTTTGGAAAAGGAAAAAAAGTTTGTGCCCGTGGGGAAGGCGGGAAAGGTACATTAACATCTGCTGAAGATAGGCCATCTTCAAGCAAAAGTAAGATGTCTACTACTTTCCGTGGACAATCCGTTGCTCTTTTTTACGGAAAAAAACTACTGGAACAAAGGTAGACGATGCACAAAAAAAACATATGCTTGAATGGAACTCAAGTGCAACAACAAGTGGCCTCTCCTCTACCTCAACTTCAAAATACAAAAAACAACATTCTTTTGAGTTGTCATCCCAATCGCGCTTGCTTCCTCCCAGCTCTCAAGTCTCCACCCGCCCTGCAGAGTATGGTGTAACAGAGATGGCTGAGTCTGCAGAGCTGTTCAGTCACACTATAGGCTGGGAATCAGAGGTCTGCTCCCAAGCTACAGTGAGTACAGACGAGGAAATGGTCTGCAGTGATGCCCAGAAGCTTTGTGAGTAAGATTCAGGCCCTGATGACCAAGTTTCTGAGCATAATGTAGACCCTCATTCCCAAACTGTAACACCTGTTGATGGAGACAATGTGGAACATACTGATGACGATGAGACGCAGATACCAGATTGGGATGACAACTTAACTATTCAGTCGGGCAGGAAGAGGTTAGGTCTGAGGGCAAGGGGAGTGCAAACACAACGCTTGATGATGAAGTTCTAGATCCCACATACTGTCAACCCTCAGTCGGGCACTCGAGGAGGTCACCAGAGGCGGTGGAGGAGGATGCAACTGACGACGAAGTAACCTTGCGCCTTCCTGGACAGAGTCGGAGTACTGGAAGCACGTCAACAAGTGCATCCTCAGCCACCACTCTGCCTCTGAGCACAAGTCGGGGTGGCTCTGCAGGTCGCAGGTCCTCTAAGCCTTTCCTAGCCTGGTCCTTTTTTGACCTTGCAAAGGATCTCCCAAATCATGTGATCTGTAAAATTTGTCTGCAATCTATAAGTAGAGGCCAAAACCTCACCAGTTTGACAACTTCTTCCATGAATCGTCACATGAATACCAAGCATAAGTCCCAGTGGGAAAGCTCACTGTGCTGCAATGCGGCCTAGCAGAGCGGGCCAACCACCGCCTGCCCCTTCCAGTGCATCTGCACGCTCTTCATCTTCTATGAATGTGGGGATAGCTGTCAGACCTTTTCTTCCACGCAGACCTTCCACCACTTTAACCACAACAGGCAGTTTGCTTCGTGTGTCGTCTGTTGGTTTGTAAGGGGAAACAAGTGCTGGTGTACAGCTCTCTCAGACATCGAGAGCACCAACTTCGGATGAAGGCAACATCTTGTCTCCGCCTGCACTTTCCTCACAGACCTGCAGTTTTGCAGGGACACCCTACTGACCACCATCTCCGCACCGCAGCCAGATCTCGGTCCCTCAGATGTGGACAAATAAAAGGCCATTTCCTCCGAGCCATGACAAAGCTAAGAGGTTGACTTTATCCCTCTGTAAGCTCTTGGCTAACGAAATGCTGCCTTTCCGCCTGGTGGACACAGAGGATTTTCAAGACCTTATGTCCGTCGCAGTGCCCCAGTACCAGATGCCCAGTCGCCACTACTTCTCCAAGAAAGGTGTGCCTGCACTACACCAGCATGTTGCACACAACATCACCGCTTCCTTGAGAAACTCTGTGTGTGACCGGATGCATTTCACCACCGATACTTGGACCAGTAAGCATGGACAAGGGCGTTACATGTCGCTGACTGGGCACTGGGTAACTATGGTGATAGATGGAGAAGGGTCTGCTCATCAAGTCTTGCCGTCCCCACGACTTGTGCGTCAATCCTCTGTATGAAGTTCCTCCACTGCTTCTGCCTCCTCAACCTCGTCTGGGTCCTCCACCCCCACCCCAAGCCTGCCTGGTCAGGCCACCCGCGTTGTAACTGCGCACAAGGAATCCTGCACACCTCCTTACTATGCTGGCAGCAGAGCTCAATGGCATCAGGCGGTCTTTAGCTTGAAATGTCTTGGAATTAAGAGTCACACAGCGGATGAGTTGTGGTCAGCTCTGCAGTCCGAGTTTCGTAAATGGTTGTCTCCACTCAACCTGCAGCCAGGGAAGGCCGTATGCGACAATGCAGCAAACCTGGGTGCGGACCTTCACCTGGGCAAGGTGACACACATGCCTTGTATGGCTCTCGTGTTGAACATTGTTGTCCAGCAATTTTTAACACACTATCCCGGCCTAGATGGGCATCTGCACAGGGCACAGTCACTCTCTGCTCACTTCCGCCATTCAACCACCGCAGCTGACTGACTTGCATCGCTCCAGAAGTCATTCGGCCTGCCAGGTCATCGCCTGAAATGCTATGTGGCGACACGCTGGAATTCGACTCTCCACATGTTACAGCAACTGTGGCAGCACCACCAAGCCCTGGTGCAATACGTTAAGACGTATAGCCTGGGCCAACGAGATGCAGAGGTGGGGCAGATCAAGCTGATGGAGTGGTCTCAGATCAATGACCTATGCACCCTTCGGCACAGTTTCGACATGGCGACGAATAAGTTTAGCGCTGAGAATGCCATTATCAGCATGACAATTCCAGTCATTTACATGCTGGAGCACACGCTAAACACTATTCGGAGTCAGGGGGTGGGACAAGAGGAAGGAGAGGAAGTACATGAGGATTCATATGCAGAAGGGATACAAACATCTACAAGGTCCAGACATTCATCATCGCCAGGGCGGCAGGCATGGGACGGTGGTGGAGAGGGATTAACAAGGGCGCATGGTAGCAGACAAAATGTTGAGGAAGGTGCAGGAGACCAGGAAGAAATGGAGGACGAACTCTCGATGGACATGGAAGACTTAGCAGATGAGGGAGACCTTGGTCAAATTTCGGTTGAACGAGGTTGGGGGGAGATGTCAGAGGAAGAAAGCACGGTTAGCACCTCTATGCCACAAACACAGCGAGGACTTGGTCTGCATGGATGTGCAAGAGACATGAGCGCCTTCTTGCTGCACTACCTACAACATGACCCTCGGATTGTCAAAATTAGAAGTAATGATGACTACTGGGTTGCCACACTGTTAGATCCCCGGTACAAGTCCAAATTTTGTGACATAATTCCAGCCATAGAAAGGGACGCAGGAGTATCAGCAGAAGCTGTTACTCAATCTTAGCTCGGCTTTTCCACCAAACACTAGTGGTGCACAGAGTGAATCTCCCAGTTGTAACTTGACAAACATGGGACTGTCTCGTCATCAACAGTCTAACCGTAGCAGCAGCACCATATGTGGTGCTGGTAACAGCAATTTTATTGAATCGTTTCATAATTTTTTTGGACCATCCTTTGCAAGGCCATCAGAGACAACAAGTCTGACACATAGTCAACGGCTGGAGAGGATGATACAGGAGTATTTCCAAATGAACATCGATGCCATGACTTTGCAACTGGAGCTTTGCTCATTTTGGGCTTCAAATCTTGAAAAATGGCCTGAGCTCGCCACTTACGCCTTGGAGAACTTGTCGTGTCCCGCAGCCAGCGTTGTTTCTGAACGTGTCTTCAGTGCTGCTGGGTGTGTGCTGACAGATAAGCGTACACGTCTGTCCAGTGACAATGTGGACATACTAACGTTTATCAAGATGAACAAGTCATGGATCCGCAAGGACTTTACTATCCCTGTGTCATCCTGGGGAGAGTAAAGGCTTGTGGATGTGGAATGTGCTTGATGCTAATGTACCTGTCAAGTTTGCAACTGGGTCACAAGTGATGCCACTTAAGTGGTGTCTGTGTGGCCCAATTTTCGGAAAAAAGGGAGACTCTGCTTGGAGTCCGCTTGATGTGTTTTTAAAAATCAGCCAAGATGACCAAGTCTTGGTTCAGCAAGGACTTTGCTACCTTCCCCAGTGTCATCCTGGGGACAGTTAAGGCTGGCGTATTTTGGAATGTGCTTGATGCAAATCAAAACATCCTGTTTGCAACTAGGGCACAAGTGATGCCACTGAAGGGGTGTCTGTATGGCCCAATTTTTGGAAAAAAGGGAGAGTCTGCTTGGAGTCCCCTTGCTGTGTTTTACATGATTTTAGAAGGGCATGACATGGCTATATCTGTGTCTCCTCCTCTTTTTCCTCATCCAGCTGTTTAGTTTTCACATGAGTATTTGTCCTTGTCACTTTCCCATGTGTTTGTTGTGTCTTGGGAGTTGTTTGTCACCTTTTGGACACCTTTGAGGGTGTTTTCTAGGTGTTTTTATGTGTTTGCGATTGCCTCCCATTATTTTCTATGGGGTTTGAGAGGTTCGTCAAACGGCTCGCCGAACCGAACTCGAACGCGACCTCCGTTCGACGAACCAAGTCGAACTCGAGCCTCTAGAGGTTCGCTCATCTCTAATGGGGGCAGAACCAAGCTTACTAAAGAGATGCCACACATATCCATTTTAACCTATGGTACTGCCCACAAATCCGTGTTTTTCTGGCAGAACGGATGACAAAGGCTGATACAAGTTTATGGATCCGTGAAAAATACAAACAGCACATGGATGACAGCAGTGTACAGTCCGTGTGTTGCACATGTTTAACATTGCAAAGTATAGGAGAAACTTTGTAATTTCATTTTCTATATATTCATACCGAAAAAACACGGATGGTACACTGATAGCACACAGTTTTAATAATGTACACAAGAATGAGTGAACAAAATAAACACACAGTCAAAATGGATGGAACCACACATATGTGTTTATATATGGATTTGTAAAGGGGCCTAACACCCACCAGCACCCCGATGTATACAGCGCAACACACAGTACACAGGGCAATATGTCCCCTGTATACAGCACAACACAGTTCACAGGGAAATATGTCCCCAGTATACACCGCACAACGCACAACACAGTACACAGAGCAATATGTCCTCAGTATACAGCGCAGCACACATTACACAGGGCAAAATGTCCCCTCTATACAGCACAACACACAGTACACAGGGAAATATGTCCCCAGTATACAGCGCACAACGCAGTACACAGAGCAATATGTCCTCAGTATACTGCACAGCACACATTACACAGGGCAATATGTCCCCAGTATACAGTGCAACACACAGTACACAGGGCAATATGTCCCCAGTATACAGCGCCACACACAGTATGTCGCGGGCGGGGAAGGACGCCACTGCGCTGCACTCGCTAACGCCCGGGTGCGGCGCTGCTGCGATGGTGGCTCGAGCGGTGGGCCGGATATGGGAAATCGAGCGGCGCTCCTCGCCCGTGAGTGAAAGGGGGTAGTTTGGTTTGGGGATTTGGTCCGTGACGCCACCCACGGGTTGTGGTGAGGTTGGGCACCACCGCTGCTGGTAACGGGGATCCCGGGAGCGATGGCAGGGAGCAGCTGGGATGTTGTTTTCCCCCTCCGTGGGTAGGGGTTGGTGGTCCCGGGGCCCGGTGAGGTGACGGGGAGCCAGGGTTGGCAAGGTGCAGGGTCGCCTGGACTGCGCAGCGCGGTGCCGGAGGGCACGGTTGTACTCATACAGCCACAAAGGTACGCAAAGTCTCTGGTAAACCAAACGGCTGGATGTACGGGTCCCGCAGCCGGCTGCTGTGGCTTCTCCTGGACAGTAAGTGGTGGCTGCCTTTCCCTGCACCTTTATGTATGTTCGGTCCCCATGGATTCCCACCGGTAACCCACTCCCCAGCGTATATATGTTCCGGAGGAGCCCTTTTGCCTGCAGGCTCTGGCCCTTGGAACTCTAGCTGTGGCGGTAGCTGTGGCGGTAGCTGTATTTCCTCTTGCTGGTCGGACGGTTGCCTTCAATCGGGTCTTGGCTGTTAGGAAACCCCTGGTGTTCCGGTCACTGATGGATTTGACCTCTAATGGCGACTCCAAGCCTGGTCGGGGTCCGTAGGCCCTACCTGTGTGTGCTGGCTTCAGTTCGCTCCCCGGTTCGGTACCGGCGGGCAACCGCACGTTCCCGGTCCTACGGTTCCGTGTTGATCTGCCTCTCCTGCAGACGGCCACCACTGTCTGCCAACCTTGCTCTTGGTGCCCGGGCCACACACCCGGACACGGTCAGTTTGCTCCTCACTTCTCACTTCACTCCTCTCTCTTCCACTTCCCTAACAGAACTCTCAACTCTCACTCCCTGATCTGAACTGACTTCTTTTCCTGCCTCCAGGACTGTGAACTCCTCAGTGGGTGGGACCAACCGCCTGGCTCCACCCCACCTGGTGTGGACATCTGTTAGGGCCAGGTGGACGGGCAGACCCAGGAGGTGGATCCACTGGGCTGAACACCTCACCGAGGGCAAGGTGCCCGGTAGCCGGGGCACTAGCAGGACAGTCCGTTTAGAGGAGTGGAGTAAAGAAGTCCCTGGGACCACGGGGTCTCTGATGGTAGTCCGGGTGACGGAGCTCAGGTTCGGAGGCCGAGATGTCGTCAGGCAGAGTCTGGAACCAATGGAGCGAGAAGACGGGTCACCACAGGGATCGGAGATGGCAGGAGCTGACGGGATGGCAGGCCGTCACCGTTCGGGGTTCGGGTATCGTCAGGACCGGTTGGCGAGGCAGGATCGGCTCTACGAGAGAGATAGGTGAGTATATCACAGACACAAGGAGACCTGACTCCTAGCTTAGAAAACATGAAGAACAGGCCCCGCCCACTTGGAAAGGATCCCCCTATATACCCAGTACCTGATCCTTCAATATCCTGTTGGAGGACACTGGCCCTTTAAGAAAGGGTCAATGACCGCGCGCGCGCCCTAATGCGCATGCGCGAGGCCCGGGTGCCAGAAGCCAGGTGTAATACTACTGTATGTTCTGAGGATTTCGATTGCGTTAGGGCAATGACAACAGAGACGAGTTCTTGGTACAAGATGTTATATAATATGTCACCACGGTAGATACACAACGGGAATAAACACAGTAAAACAACACACAAAACGGAGCGAAGGGGATTCCCGGGGCCACGCACCGGACTCCCCCAGGGAGACCACCAGAGCGAACCCCTGTACAGGGACTGTCCGGCAATCAACCCCGGAAGGCCTAAATGTGCGGCAGCCGGTACACAAGGGGCAAGTGGTATAGTCCAGGAGTGTCCGTACAGGATGATTGTCCAGAGTGGTTACGAACCGGGCAGAGTGCTGATCAAAGACGGCAGACGGAGTCCGGGCACAGCTTGAAGAAAACCGGGTATGGTCCAGAGTCGGTCGGTAGAGTTTCAGGAGAATCCAAGGCAATCAGGAAGTAGAAACAGCAAAGCAGGAGCACACAGCAAGCAGTATACTCAGGCACTGGACTGGGCTGAGAGGCGGCCTTTTAAGCAGCTGGACAGGAAGTAGGGCAACAGAACCTTAAACTCCATGTTAACTGAGGGCAAGCTCATTCAAAAGAGAACTGGAAAACCTGGAAACCTGACATTACTCCCCCCCCCCAGAGACGGCCTCAGGACGGATCAGGGCCCGGCTTGTCCGGGAACCGTCGATGAAACTGAGCGATCTTCCGGGGTGCCCGAATGTTACCCACCGGTTCCCAGGAATCGTCCTCGGGGGCGTACCCCTGCCAACGTACCAGATATTGAAGCCGACGACGATGGAACCGGGAGTCAATAATGTCCTCAACCACGAACTGCTCCTCGCCGTCGACCATCACAGGCGGAGGAGGAGGCACAACACGACCACGAAACGTATTAGGCGAGACAGGTTTGAGGAGAGACACATGAAAGACCGGGTGTACCTTTAGATGGTGCGGCAACCGTAGCCGACAGGCCACAGGGCTCACGATCCCGATGATCTTAAACGGACCGATGAATTTTTGTCCCAGCTTCTGCGAAGGAACACCCAATCTCAGGTTTTTGGTGGATAACCATACAGAGTCCCCTACCTTGTACATGGGTGCCGGTTTCCGGTGAGTGTCTGCCGACCTCTTGTAACGCTCCTGGGCCGTAGCCACAGTGTCCTTTAGAACCTCCAGATTCTGTCGAAGCTCTGTCAATCTGTCCTCCACCGCCGGCACCGAAACCGCAACCGGTGACCTAGGCAAAACATTCGGATGATAACCCAAGTTAGCAAAAAAGGGCGTTACCTTAGTGGAGCTGCTCTGAGTGTTGTTATAGGAGAACTCCGCCAACGGAAGCATCTTCAACCAATCGTCTTGGAGATGGCTGACATAACATCGAAGGTATTGTTCCAGGGTTTGATTCGTCCGTTCGGTTTGCCCATTTGTCTGAGGATGGTATGCAGAAGACAAACAGACATCAATCTGGAGTGCCGTACAAAAGCCCTTCCAGAACCTAGACGTGAACTGCACGCCCCGGTCAGAGATGATCTCGTCTGGTACCCCATGCAATCGGAATACGTTCTGGATAACCAAATCCACTGTCTCTGCGGCTGAGGGAAGACCGGTACACGGAATGAAGTGAGCAGCTTTAGTCAATCGATCCACCACCACTAAGATGGTATTGTGCCCGCCTGAGACTGGCAACTCCACAATAAAATCCATGGAGATAGACCCCCAAGGGCGAGATGGCATGGGTAACGGTTGGAGGAGTCCCGTAGGAGCCACACGAGGGACCTTGCACCGGGCACAAACCACGCATGAGTGGACATAGTCCTTTACATCCTTTAGACAGGTAGGCCACCAGAAAAAACGGCTCAGAAATTCCTGCGTCTTCTGTACCCCCCTATGACCAGCCAACACGGAGTCATGGACCAACTTGAGAACCCGAAGTCTTACGGCCTCCGGGACATAAATGCGTCGCTCTCTCAACCACACACCATTCCGAAGAACAAGAGTTACATCATTCGGGGGGGCAGCAAGAAATACGTCACCATCATAGGCCAGCTTGATGTCCTTCCACAAGTCCTGGTCCTGGATTACTCCAACGAAATTGGCATCCGATAACACGGTCTGAGACGGGGTTCCAGGCACGGAGTCCACGGCGTGGATTCGGGACAAGGCATCAGCTTTCCCATTACGTGAACCTGGACGGTATGTAACGACAAAATTGAATTGGTTAAGAAATAGGCTCCAACGGGCTTGCCGTGGAGACAGGCACCTGGCAGACTTAAGAAATTCCAGATTACGATGATCTGTGAGTACTATCACTTGCTGCGCGGCTCCCTGTAAGTGGTGTCTCCATTCCTTGAAAGCGGAAATAATCGCTAACAATTCCTTGTCCGCAATGTCATAGTTCCTTTCTGCAGGGGACAACCGGCGGGAAAAGAAAGCACACGGATGTAAGAGACTCTTGTCCCCAGTCCTTTGAGAAAGGATGGCCCCTAATGCGTAGTCGGAAGCGTCGACTTCCACGATAAAGGGAAGTGCGGGATTCGGATGTACCAATATAGGCGCTGAGGTAAAACAAACCTTGAGACGATGGAAGGCTTCCTGGGCCTGGGCGGACCACACAAACTTCTGTCCTTTCTTGGTTAACAGAGTGATGGGACGAACGATTTCTGAAAAATTACGGATAAAACGTCGGTAAAAGTTGGCAAAACCGACAAAGCGTTGTACCTCTTTGACGTTACCCGGTTCCGGCCAGTCCAGAATTGCTTGTATCTTGCCAGACTCCATGTTCAGTCCCTGAGGAGAGATGACATACCCTAAGAATTGTATCTGTGAGCAATGGAATTCGCATTTCTCCAGTTTAATGTACAGGTGATTTTCCCTCAGCCGGGTAAGTACGGTCTTGACGTGCTCCTGGTGTTCCTGTAAGGAATCAGAAAAGATTAGGATATCGTCCAGATAAATCACCATGAATTGGTCCATGATATCCCTAAAAATATCGTTAACTAGATGTTGGAAAGCCGCGGGAGCGTTACAAAGTCCAAAAGGCATCACTAGGTACTCAAAATGTCCATACCGACATCGGAACGCGGTCTTCCACTCGTCTCCGGGACGTATGCGAAGTAGATTATATGCCCCACGGAGATCCAATTTGGTGAATATTTTTGCCTGTTGGACCCTCTCCAATAGCTCAGGAATCAACGGTAACGGATACCGGTTCCGGATGGTTATTTTATTCAGTTCCCGGTAGTCAATACAGGGTCTCAGAGTCCCCTCTTTCTTTTTCACGAAAAAGATGGGTGCCCCTGCTGGTGAGGTAGACGGGCGAATAAATCCCTTAGCTAGGCTCTCATCAATGTATTCTTTTAGTGCTTCTAGCTCAGGTGCCGCCAACGGGTAGACATGGCCAAACGGAATCTCCGCCCCTGGAAGTAAGTCTATGGGGCAATCATACGGTCTATGCGGGGGAAGCCGATCGGCTTTTCTTTTGTCGCATATGTCAGCAAAGTCATCATAAACCGGGGGTAGAACAGGTACCTGTACAGTGCCCTCCGCATTCGGTGTTACTGGAACCGGAACAGTTGGACTAATGGTCGGACCACTCTGCGGTGGGAAGGTTATTTCCTTAGTTTCCCAATCGATGACCGGATTAGTAGACCGTAGCCACGGAATACCTAAAATAATCGGAAAATGAGGAGAAGAAATTATCATGAAAACAAGGGTCTCCTGCTGACCTGGCTTCATCACGCATTCTAGCGGTACTGTTTCCCGATCCACTGGTCCAGAGCTTAACGGAGATCCGTCTACCGTCTCCATGGTAACCGGTGAGGATCTTTGCTGAGTCCGGATACCGTGTTTCCTGGCAAAAGAGGAGTCCATGAAATTTCCCCCTGCCCCAGAATCTATCATTGCAGAGGTAGGTATTAGATGCCCCTCCCACCGGATCTGAATGGGGAGCGAGCAATGGGTATATTTCCCTTCTGAGTCCTTCGGTGAGGTTGACATTACAGTCAAGGGAAATACCGCATCCAAGTGCCCACTTGCCTCAGAGATATCGGACTCTGCGTCCGTGTTGTCACACTCTGCCATGGCTGCCAATACCTTATTTGGGCGATTCGGACGTTTCGGGCAGTCGATCAAGAAATGATCCGATTGACCGCAATAGAAACACAAACGCTCACGGAGCCGGTGTTCGCGACGTTCGTTGGTCTCTCGCTTTTGCAGAGAGTCCACTTGCATAGGAACGTCCTCGGCCTCCCGTGGTGTCCTGAGAGCGGGTTCTCTAGAAGGAAACGCAAAGTTGTTTACACGGTTTACAGCTGCCCATTTTTCCTGTCTACGCTCCGTCAAGCGGGTATCAATACGCACACAGTGCTGGAGAAACAGTTCAAAATCCCCTGGAGATTCGGAACGAGCTAACTCGTCCTTGATGGTACCGGACAAACCTTTTCTGAATACAGACAATAATGCATTGTTTCCCCAGTCGGTGTCTACCACTAACCTCTTGAACTCAGTGGCGTATTCAACGACAGAACGCTTTCCCTGACGTAAGGAAAGGAGAGCCGATTCAGCGGTAGCACGGCGATTCGGATCATCAAACATTTGCGCCATTGCGTTCAGAAAGTCATCCAGGTGATTTAAACGGATGTCCCGATTCTCTATCATAGGATTAGCCCAAGCCAGTGCTCGTGAGGTTAATAACATGATTATACATAACACTTTGGACCGGTCAGAACGGTAATAATCAGCATGTACATCAAAAAACAGTATACATTGGTTCACAAATCCACGAAACTGACTACGATCACCATTGAAACGGAATGGGGGTAACCTAGGCATACCGGCAGCTGATACGGACGTAGTGGGGACGGCTTCCTGAGCCTCCACTCTGACTTGCAAATCCTGAATAGCCGGACCCAGTACCTGGTGATCATGGCCCAGCTGTGCCTCCACATCTCTGAGTTTAGTTTGCACCGCCTCCATCTCCTGCTGCAAGGAGTTGATCATGGAAAAGAGCTGATCTACTCGTGTCTCAGTCATTGCCCCAGCGAAATCCTCTTAGGGCCTGAGTATAATGTAATACTACTGTATGTTCTGAGGATTTCGATTGCGTTAGGGCAATGACAACAGAGACGAGTTCTTGGTACAAGATGTTATATAATATGTCACCACGGTAGATACACAACGGGAATAAACACAGTAAAACAACACACAAAACGGAGCGAAGGGGATTCCCGGGGCCACGCACCGGACTCCCCCAGGGAGACCACCAGAGCGAACCCCTGTACAGGGACTGTCCGGCAATCAACCCCGGAAGGCCTAAATGTGCGGCAGCCGGTACACAAGGGGCAAGTGGTATAGTCCAGGAGTGTCCGTACAGGATGATTGTCCAGAGTGGTTACGAACCGGGCAGAGTGCTGATCAAAGACGGCAGACGGAGTCCGGGCACAGCTTGAAGAAAACCGGGTATGGTCCAGAGTCGGTCGGTAGAGTTTCAGGAGAATCCAAGGCAATCAGGAAGTAGAAACAGCAAAGCAGGAGCACACAGCAAGCAGTATACTCAGGCACTGGACTGGGCTGAGAGGCGGCCTTTTAAGCAGCTGGACAGGAAGTAGGGCAACAGAACCTTAAACTCCATGTTAACTGAGGGCAAGCTCATTCAAAAGAGAACTGGAAAACCTGGAAACCTGACACCAGGGCAGGGAGCGGTGAACAGGAGGCAGGGGAGCCGGCCTGGAGCAGAGCTGCCGACGGGCGCCGGGAGCGGGGACCGAGCCGCCTGGGGAGCGCAGGTGATGGGGGCTGGAGGCTGTGGAGCGGGGGACGCCTGATAGAGGAGCCGGGGAGCGAGGCAGGGAAGCCGGGGAGCGTGGCAGGTGAGCCGGGGAGCGAGGCAGGGGAGCCGGGAAGCAAGGCAGGGGACCCGGGGAGCGTGACAGTACCCCCCCCACGCCCTCATCCCCACAAGCGGGACAGGAAGGCACATATCAGAGGAGTACCCACATTCTCCCGGGGTTCCCAGGACCTATCCTCAGGACCATACCCTGCCCAGTCCACCAGGAAGAACTGTCGGCCTCGTACGGTTTCCATGGCCACGATGTCCCTTACCGCATAGATGTCATCATCAGCAATAGGAGGAGGAGCAGAACTGGCAGCAGCGGAGAAGGGACCAAGGACAACCGGCTTGAGCAGGGAGACGTGGAAGGAGTTGGGTATTCTCATGGTGGCCGGGAGCTGCAGCTTGTAGGAGACCTCATTTATTTTGCTGATGACCTTAAACGGCCCGATGTAGCGAGGACCCAGCTTGTATGATGGTAGCTTCAATCGGACGTACTTGGAAGCAAGCCAGACCAGATCTCCTGGAGAGAAACACGGGGGATCCAGACGCCTCTTGTCTGCGTGTCTCTTCATCCGCAGGGAAGCACGTCCAAGGGACGTCTTGACAGAGTCCCAAATTGTAGAAAAGTCACGGACTACAGCATCAGCAGCAGGGACATCCGAGGAAGAGGATACAGGTAATGGGACGGAAGGCCGAAGACCGTAAACGACATGGAAGGGAGAGCTGGAGGAGGACTCACTGACGTGGTGGTTATGGGAGAATTCAGCACAAGGAAGAAGCGTGGACCAGTCGTCGTGATGGGCGTTAACGTAGTGACGTAAGAAGTGACTCGTTCCACTTGGCCATTCGACTGAGGATGGTAGGCTGAAGAAAAGTCCAGAGTCACTCCCAGATGTTTGCAGAGAGCCCTCCAGAAGCGGGAGGTAAACTGAGTTCCTCTGTCGGACACAATGTGTGATGGAAAGCCATGCAACCGGAAGATGTGCTGTTTGTAAGCGTCAGCGACTTCCTGGGCAGAGGGCAGTCCAGCCATAGGGACGAAATGAGCCATTTTGGAGAACCGATCCACCACGACCCATATGACTGTGTGTCCGGAGGACAGGGGCAAGTCCGTAATAAAGTCCATCGCAATGTGTTGCCACGGAATGGAGGGTATAGGCAGAGGCAGAAGACGACCATATGGCAGGTGTTTGGGCGTCTTGTTCCTGGCACAAGAGGAGCAGGCTGAGACAAAAGAAGCGACGTCCGTGCGAAGGGATGGCCACCAGTAGTGACGTACAATTGTACTCCATGTTTTCTTCTGACCAGCATGGCCGGCTATTTTCGAGGCATGGCCCCAGTGCAACACTTTTTTCCTGTCAGTCTCAGAGACATAGGTCTTCCCAGGTGGTATCTGGGCCAGGTTGACAGGAGCCACCGGAATAATCTTACTAGGACAGATGATGGGCTGGGATGTCTCCTCCTCCTGCTCCATAGGCATGAATGACCTGGACAAGGCATCTGCTCTTACATTCTTGTCCACGGGTCGAAAATGGAGCTGAAAATCGAACCTGGCAAAGAACAAGGACCACCTGGCCTGCCGTGGGTTCAGTCGCTGAGCGGACCGCAGCTATTCCAGGTTCTTGTGGTCCGTGTAAATGATCACGGAGTACACTGCTCCCTCCAGAAGGTAGCGCCATTCCTCCAGAGCCAGTTTGACTGCCAATATCTCTCGGTCACCGATGGTGTAGTTGCGTTCAGGCGCTGAGAAGCTCCTGGAGAAGAAACCGCAAGTAACCATCTTCCCGGAGGAGGACTTCTGCATGAGCACTGCTCCGGCTCCCGAGGAGGAGGCATCCACCTCCAAGGTAAACTGTCGGTTTAACTCAGGACGGTGGAGCACAGGGGAAGAAGCAAATGCCTGTTTCAGGGAGCCAAACGCGGCGTCGGCCGCAGGTGACCAGTCCTTTGGATTAGCCCCCTTCTTGGTCAAGGCGGAGAGAGGTGCAGTCAGAGCAGAGAAGTGAGGGATGAACTGACGATAATAGTTTGCGAATCCCAGAAAGCGTTGGATTGCCTTCAGTCCGGAAGGAGGGGGCCAGTTGAGAATGGAAGAGACCTTCTCCGGGTCCATCTGCAGACCGGTATCGGAGATTACGTAACCCAAGAAGGGAAGAGAAGACTGCTCGAATACATACTTCTCGTACTTGGCGTACAGGCGATTCTCTCTCAGTCTTTGTAGTATTAGCTGCACGTTCTCTCTGTGGGTCTGGAGGTCCGGAGAGAAGACCAGGATATCGTCAAGATACACCACCACACAGACGTAGAGAAGGTCCCGGAACACGTCGTTCACCAATTCCTGAAACACTGCTGGTGCGTTACAGAGGCCGAAGGGCATCACACAGTATTCATAGTGCCCATCGCGAGTATTGAATGCGGTCTTCCATTCATCCCCAGAGCGGATGCGGACCAGGTTGTAGGCAGCCCGAAGATCCAACTTGGTAAACACACGAGCTCCTCTAAGCCGATCAAACAATTTGGGGATGAGCGGCAGGGGGTATTTATTTTTCACGGTGATTTGGTTCAATCCCCGGTAGTCAATGCATGGGCGTAGATCGCCCTCTTTCTTCTTAACGAAGAAGAAGCCTGCTCCAGCAGGAGAGGAGGACCTCCGAATGAATCCCCTTGCTAGGTTCTCCGTGATGTAGGCAGACATGGCCCTAGTTTCAGCAGGAGACAGCGGATATATCCATCCTCGAGGTGGTGTAGTTTCCGGGAGTAGGTCGATGGCACAGTCATAAGGACGATGTGGCGGAAGTACCTCTGATTCCTTTTTATCAAAGACGTCCGCGAAGGACCAATAGGCCGAGGGCAGTCCCGGTAGGGACTCCGGAACCGGAGGTCGTCGGATGGGCTGTATAGTCTTCAGACAATTCTCGTGGCAAGAGGAGCCCCATCGGATGATTTCACCAGTACCCCAGCTGACTGACGGTTCGTGTGTCCGTAACCAGGGGAGTCCCAGCAGGATTTGATGGGACATGTGTGGGAGGACGTAGAGAGCGATGTTCTCGGTGTGCAGGGCACCGATACGTAGTTCCGCCGGCTTGGTGATCCACGAGATGGTGTCAGAGAGGGGTCTCCCATCTACAGAGGCAATCACGAGGGGTTTGTCGAGTGGAGTAGCAGGCACCTGGTACTTGTCCACCATGGCCTGCTGGATGAAATTGCCTGCTGCCCCGGAATCGAGGTACGCCTCGGCCGTGAACCGCGTCTCTCCCGTTGTCACTTGAACAGTCCACGTAACCGGGTCTGAGAGAGTCCCAGCACCTAGGGTGGCCTCTCCTACCAACCCTAGGCTTTGGAGTTTCCCGGCCTCTCTGGACAGGAGTGTAGAAGGTGTGTGCCCTCTCCGCAGTAGAAGCAGAGGCCCTTGGCGAGCCATTCTGCTCGGCGTTGTTCGGACTGCCGCAAACGGTCAATCTGCATGGGCTCGTGGACAGAGACACCAGACGACGCTTACTGAAGTACGGCGGGCTTCTGCGGAGGAGAGGAATGCCGTATCGGACGTCTCTCACGGGACACCTCTTTGGATCGTTCCTGGAATCTGAGGTCCACGCGGGTGGCTAGTGCGATCAGGGTATCCAGGGTGGAAGGAACATCGCGGCCTGCCAGCTCGTCCTTAATACGGCTGGAGAGTCCTTCCCAGAAGGCGGCGGTGAGGGCTTCATTGTTCCACCCCAATTCTGAGGCCAAAGTGCGGAAGCGGATGGCATACTGCCCTACCGTCGTAGTCCCCTGACTTAGCCTGAGGAGTGATGAGGCGGATGCAGCGGCACGTCCAGGTTTGTCAAAGGTGTTTCTGAATGCCTGCAGGAAGTCCTGGATGTTGGTAGTCACAGGGTCCTTTTTTCCCACAAGGGGTTCATCCAGGCCAGTGCCTCACCCTCTAGATGTGACATCACAAACGCCACCTTGGCTTGGTCGGAGGCAAACAAGTGCGGAAGCAGCTTGAAATGAAGGGAGCACTGGTTTAGGAATCCCCTGCAGGTCTTGGGATCTCCGGCGTACCGGGGTGGTGAAGACAAACGAAGTCTGGAAGCATCCGAGGAGGCTGCCACGGGAGCTGTGGCCGTGGAATGTACCGTGGAAACATGAGATGCCAAGGATGTGGCCGTCGCTTGTAGCGTGTTCAGGCGGGTATCCACAGAAGACATGAAGTTCAGCATGCGGGTCTGGGTCTCACGCTGGCGTGTGAGTTCCTGCTGCATGGCCGCTAGTGCTTCGGCGGGATCCATGGCCTGTTCTTACTGTTAGGGCCAGGTGGACGGGCAGACCCAGGAGGTGGATCCACTGGGCTGAACACCTCACCGAGGGCAAGGTGCCCGGTAGCCGGGGCACTAGCAGGACAGTCCGTTTAGATTAGTGGAGTAAAGAAGTCCCTGGGACCACGGGGTCTCTGATGGTAGTCCGGGTGACGGAGCTCAGGTTCGGAGGCCGAGATGTCGTCAGGCAGAGTCCGGAACCAATGGAGCGAGAAGACGGGTCACCACAGGGATCGGAGATGGCAGGAGCTGACGGGATGGCAGGCCGTCACCGTTCGGGGTTCGGGTATCGTCAGGACCGGTTGGCGAGGCAGGACCGGCTCTACGAGAGAGATAGGTGAGTATATCACAGACACAAGGAGACCTGACTCCTAGCTTAGAAAACACGAAGAACAGGCCCCGCCCACTTGGAAAGGATCCCCCTATATACCCAGTACCTGATCCTTCAATGACCGCGCGCGCGCGCCCTAATGCGCATGCGCGAGGCCTGGGTGCCAGAAGCCAGGGCAGGGAGCGGTGAACAGGAGGCAGGGGAGCCGGCCTGGAGCAGAGCTGCCGACGGGCGCCGGGAGCGGGGACCGAGCCGCCTGGGGAGCGCAGGTGATGGGGGCTGGAGGCTGTGGAGCGGGGGACGCCTGATAGAGGAGCCGGGGAGCGAGGCAGGGAAGCCGAGGAGCGTGGCAGGTGAGCCGGGGAGCGAGGCAGGGGAGTCGGGAAGCAAGGCAGGGGACCCGGGGAGCGTGACAACATCAGCCCCTGGAGGGAGGCAACAAGGATTTTGTGTCTGGCTGATGTGCCTGTCTCAGGGTGGGGGGTGTATGTTGTAGTACCTGTGACGACCTGGCTAGTCCAGGGCGCCACAAGTACACAGGACAATATGTCCCCGGTATACAGCGCAGCACACAGTACACATGGCAATATGTCCCCAGTATACAGCATAGCACTGAGTACACAGGACAATATGTCCCCAGAGTACAGCGCAACACACAGTGCACAGGACAATATGTCCCCAGTATACAGCACAAGGCCTCTTTCACATCTACGTGCCTCCTGTATGTGTTTGGCAGTTTTCTCACGTATCGGAGACACGTATGTACCACCCCAAGGGCTCGGCTGCGACCGCCGAGACGCTCGGATCCATGCTCGTACTGCGGGTGGTGGCTCGAGCCTCTCACGGACCTGTGGGTCACGTCGCTCTGCAAGGGAGTTGGCGCTACATGCAGGGGTTTGGGTGTTTGGTTTGGGATGATAGTTTGTGACGCCACCCACGGGTTGTGGTGATTATGGACACCACCACTGCGGTGAGGGTATGGGACTCCCGGGAGCGATGTAATGGCACAGCTAGGTGTTGACCCCTCCGTGGGTAGGGGATGTTGGTCCCAGGGCCCGGTAGGCAATGGCCGGGGTGCAGGGCGAAGTGTTGCGGTGCAGTGCGGTGCGGTGCCCGATGGCACTGGTGTACTCACTCTGACACAAGACACTGGAGTCTCTGGTAAACCAAACGGAGTGATGAACGGGGCCCGCAGCCGGCTGCAGCTTCTTCCAGGTTCGATCGGTGGTTTCCTCCTTTATCCAGCACCTCTGTGTGTAAATGTTTTGACTCCCTGTGCCTAGACACCGGTAGTCCGCTCCCCGACTTGTATATGCCGGAGGAGCCCGTTTGCCCGCAGACACTGGCCCTTTGGGTCTCTAGGCCTTGGCGGTGGCTTTACCCTGTGTGGTTGGGCTGTTGTCTTCTAAAGGGACTTGTGTGGGGTAGGTCCTTAAGTCCAGCCTGCAATCAGTTGATTCGACTCGGCCCTGTCGTTCAGGGCTTTGTACTGGGTCTTAGTACCCTGCCTGGTGCTAAGGTATCCAGTTAGCTCCCCGGTTCGGTTCCGGCGGGCCACTAGCCTGTCCCGGTCCCTTACGGTTCTGCCGGTCATTTTCCCGGTCTCCTGCCGGCGGCCACCACCGTCTGCCTCCTTGCCAATGGTGACTGGGCTCCGACCCAGCCACTGGAGTAGTCTTTGGCAGGCCTGAGCGCAGGTCTGCCAGTGAACTTGTCTGCTCTACACTCCTACTTGAACTTGACTCCTCTAGAGCCTGAGCTAGACTGCTCTCTACCTCCTCTAGACTAGACTAACTGTGTTTCCGGTCTCCTGGCCTGTGAACTCCTCGGTGGGCGGAGCCAACTGCCTGGCTCCGCCCCCCTGGTGTGGACATCAAACCTGGAGGGTGGTAACAAGGGTTTTAGTTTGGCTGGTGTTACCTAACCGGGAGGGGGATGTGGTGTGATGTGGTGTATGACTACCTGGGACGACCTGGAAAGTCCAGGGCATCACACGTACACACGTAGACCTATGTATTCCTATGGTTTTGGACACACGGAAGTATTTTCGCACAGAACTTGTGTCCGTTCGGTATGTACAATGTGTCCGTGTGTTTCTCACGGCAACATGTTTGTTTTCTCTCCGGCATAACGGGTGTCACACGGAACGCAAACGTGTCACACGTAATGCAAACAGACCACACGGATGTGTTCCGTGTGACATGCACCAGAGAAAAGACATGTGTCTGTGAGAAAAAAAAAAAACTTTACTCACCTTCTCCAGCCCTGCAGTCTCTGCCGCTGCTGTCACTTGCTGCCGACCGCCGCTCATTATGCTCATTGCATATTCACTTCACTGCGGCCGGAAGCAGCAGCAGCGGGGAGTGGGCAGGACCGGAGACCGAAGATCAGCACCACGGACAGCGAAGCCAGGGACAGGTGAGCAGAAAGTTCCTATTCTCCGTGTGTTATCACGGATAACACACGGAGAACACACGTAGCCCATAAACACGGCTCACGGAGGGCAAAACACACCTCTGACACGTCCGTGAAAAACGTGCGTGTTTTTCACAAATGTGTGAAAGAGGCCCAACACACAGTGCACAGGGCAATATGTCCCCAGTGTACAGCGCAACACACAGTACACAGTGCAATATGTCCCCAGTTTACAGCACAGTACACAGGGCAATATGTCTCCAGCATACAGCGCAACACACAGTACACAGGGAAATATGTCCCCAGTATACAGCACAATACACAGTACACAGGGAAATATGTCCCCAGTATACAGCGCAACACACAGTACATAGGGTAATATGCCCCTAGCCCTTAAAAGGTAGAGAGTGCAGCACCTCTCCTTGCAGGGTAAGTGTAGCAGACATCAGCACCTCATAATTAACATAGCAATAAACCCCTCAGCCCATATAATATACCCAGCTCAACCCCCCCAGGTTCTTATAATATACAGAGCCCCCCAGCCCCTAATAACATACCAAGGTACAGACCCTCTATTAGTCCTCCATCCAGCCACCACAGTGTGCAGCATAGCAGACCTGGGTGGAGCTGTCACCACACATCCATCTTACCAGCCTCTGACAAGCCAGGACCTCAATTTCAAGTCAAGAAGCCATGAAGCACAGAACAGGGGGTGGAGGAGCGGAGCCTGAACTCAGCCCCGTAGGTCCTGTCTGGAGAGTTGAGAAGATGTCGGGATCCTCTTCACGCAGATTATCTGCCAGGACCTGACCATGCACGGTGTGCTGCGTAGCCACGTCTGAAGCGGCCAGACAGGAAGATTTAACGGTACAGTGCCGCCCGTGGGCCCTGTGAAGAGCGGGTGGCAGGGGCTTAATAAAGTTATGTATTTACCGCCCCCTCCTTCACCGAGCCCGGTACACGAGTCATGGTATTAATGCCCCAATTGCGGTCTTGTAAGCGTGACCGGTACCAGGAGAAAACTCATGATACTGAAGTGAATGGTGTTTTATGTTATTTTGAAAAAAAAAAATGTGGGGTCCCTGCAATTTTCATAGCCAGCACATGTACAGCGGCAGCTAAGGGCTGCAACCTTAAGCTGTCACCTGTACTTTGGCTGATTTTGTTAAATAGAAGGGATCACAAGCTGAATTATTTAATTTAAAAAATAATTTAAAAAAAATGGCATGGAGTCCTCCCATTTTTCAAAACCAGCCAAGGGACAACAGATAACTGTGGGCTGACATTAATAGAGTAGGAAGGGTCATCATGATTATTTGGTCATTCCCAGCCTAAAAATAGCAGCCCGCAGCTGCCCCAGAAGTGGTGCATCCATTAGATGCGCTAATTCTCATGATTTACCCTGCTCTTCTTATTTCCCTGGTACAGTGACAAATGGGGTAATATATGGTGTTAATGTCAGCTGTGAATTGCCAGCTGGCAAGCTGGCATCAAGCCTTGGTACAAGCAATAGGTTGTCATCTAGAAGACACCCCCATTATTAATCCAGTTGTTGGAAATAGTAAAAGAATATATATATATATATATATATATATATATATATATATATATATATATATATATATATATATATACAGTTAGGTCCAGAAATATTTGGACAGTGACACAAGTTTTGTTATTTTAGCTGTTTACAAAAACATGTTCAGAAATACAATTATATATATAATATGGGCTGAAAGTGCACACTCCCAGCTGCAATATGAGAGTTTTCACATGCAAATCGGAGAAAGAGTTTAGGAATCATAGCTCTGTAATGCATAGCCTCCTCTTTTTCAAGGGACCAAAAGTAATTGGACAAGGGACTCTAAGGGCTGCAATTAACTCTGAAGGCGTTTCCCTCGTTAACCTGTAATCAATGAAGTAGTTAAAAGGTCTGGGGTTGATTACAGGTGTGTGGTTTTGCATTTGGAAGCTGTTGCTGTGACCAGACAACATGCGGTCTAAGGAACTCTCAATTGAGGTGAAGCAGAACATCCTGAGGCTGAAAAAAAAGAAAAAATCCATCAGAGAGATAGCAGACATGCTTGGAGTAGCAAAATCAACAGTCGGGTACATTCTGAGAAAAAAGGAATTGACTGGTGAGCTTGGGAACTCAAAAAGGCCTGGGCGTCCACGGATGACAACAGTGGTGGATGATCGCCGCATACTTTCTTTGGTGAAGAAGAACCCGTTCACAACATCAACTGAAGTCCAGAACACACTCAGTGAAGTAGGTGTATCTGTCTCTAAGTCAACTGTAAAGAGAAGACTCCATGAAAGTAAATACAAAGGGTTCACATCTAGATGCAAACCATTCATCAATTCCAAAAATAGACAGGCCAGAGTTAAATTTACTGAAAAACACCTCATGAAGCCAGCTCAGTTCTGGAAAAGTATTCTATGGACAGATGAGACAAAGATCAACCTGTACCAGAATGATAGCAAGAAAAAAGTTTGGAGAAGAAAGGGAACGGCACATGATCCAAGGCACACCACATCCTCTGTAAAACATGGTGGAGGCAACGTGATGGCATGGGCATGCATGGCTTTCAATGGCACTGGGTCACTTGTGTTTATTGATGACATAACAGCAGACAAGAGTAGCCGGATGAATTCTGAAGTGTACCGGGATATACTTTCAGCCCAGATTCAGCCAAATGCCGCAAAGTTGATCGGACGGCGCTTCATAGTACAGATGGACAGTGACCCCAAGCATACAGCCAAAGCTACCCAGGAGTTCATGAGTGCAAAAAAGTGGAACATTCTGCAATGGCCAAGTCAATCACCAGATATTAACCCAATTGAGCATCCATTTCACTTGCTCAAATCCAAACTTAAGACGGAAAGACCCACAAACAAGCAAGACCTGAAGGCTGCGGCTGTAAAGGCCTGGCAAAGCATTAAGAAGGAGGAAACCCAGCGTTTGGTGATGTCCATGGGTTCCAGACTTAAGGCAGTGATTGCCTCCAAAGGATTTGCAACAAAATATTGAAAATAAAAATATTTTGTTTGGGTTTGGTTTATTTGTCCAATTACTTTTGACCTCTTAAAATGTGGAGTGTTTGGAAAGAAATGTGTACAATTCCTACAATTTCTATCAGATATTTTTGTTCAAACCTTCAAATTAAATGTTACAATCTGCACTTGAATTCTGTTGTAGAGGTTTCATTTCAAATCCAATGTGGTGGCATGCAGAGCCCAACTCGCGAAAATTGTGTCACTGTCCAAATATTTCTGGACCTAACTGTATATATATATATAATTTATAATAAAACTCTCTAATACCAGCCTTTACTAATTTATTTTAAAAAAATTAGAATCCTTTCTGTTCTGCAGTAATCCACAAGGAGGTCCCAACGACGTTCCTCCAAAACGAACCTGAAAGACATAAAAAGAGAAACTTATTAAAGGAAAAAGACAAGAGACACCTTCATTCAATAATTTATTACCCTTCAAAATCCTAATCCGATCTGTCGTAATCCATATGGAGGTCCAAAGTCATTCCCAGAATCACTGTTCCAGCCTATAAAGAACAAAAGATTCCCAATAGGCTGGAACAGCAGCCACTGCCGGCACTCACTCTGTGCTGTGTGAAAATCATGACAGTGAACTGCGATGACCTCATGAGGGCACCACAGGTCATTGCATGTGGGTCACACAATAGTGTGCCACATGCACTGAAGAGTAGTGATGTTATGAGTACACCGTAGTTCATTGTCACAATTTACACACAATGAAACGCAAGAGTAGGAGTCTGTGACATGTGGTAAACTCATAATGTCACCACTCCTCACAGCCGCCGGCTCCAACAATCCTTTGTATGAGAACCGTGGCAGTGAACTGTGGTGAACTCATGATGTCACCGCTCGTCACTTCACGCAGCGGTTCATACTTTATTGTGTGGCTCACATGCAGTGACCTGTGGTGCCCTCATGAGATCATTGCAGTTCAGTTTCGTGGATCTTACACAGCACAGTGTGATAGCCAGCAGTGGTTGCTCTCCCAGCCTATAGGAAATGTTCTGTTTTCATAGGCTGGAACAGTGAGTCTGGAAACTACATGGGACCTCCATATGGATTGTGGTAGACTGAATTAGGGTTTGATTGGTAATACATTAGTGAGTGAGGGTGTCTCTTGTCTTTTTTCTTTAATTAGTTTTTTTTTATGTCTTTCAGATTTGCTTTAGAGGAACATCATGGGACCTCCTTGTGAATTACAAAGGATCTTAAAGGATTTTTATTTTTTTAAATAAGTTAGTGAATGAGATTTGATGTCAGGGGTTTTTATTATAAAACAATATATATATTTTTATTTTTGACCATTTGCAACTACTGGATTAGTAATAGCGGTGTCTGCTAGATACCCACTATTATTAATATCAAAGCTTGATACCACCTGGAGATTCCCAACTGGCATCAACCCCATACATTACCCCATTTGCCGCTGCACAAGGGCAACGGGAAGAGGCGGGTACAGCGCCAGAATTTGCCCATCTAATAGGTGCGCCTGTGGGCTGCTCTTTTTAGATTGGGAAGGGCTAAATAACTATGGCCCTTCTCACACTAATAATATCAGCCACCAGTTGTCTGCTGTGCCTTGGCCGTTTTGGAAAATATGAGGTGACCTCGCGCTCTTCTTTAAATT
Organism: Anomaloglossus baeobatrachus; assembly: GCF_048569485.1. Taxonomy (NCBI): domain Eukaryota; kingdom Metazoa; phylum Chordata; class Amphibia; order Anura; family Aromobatidae; genus Anomaloglossus; species Anomaloglossus baeobatrachus. The sequence continues at coordinate 405,400,708 of NC_134354.1, read as the reverse complement.
TATTTTTTCAAATAATTAAATAAATCAGTGTGGGATTACTTCTAGTTTACAAAACCAGCCAAAGTACACCTGACAGCTGAGGGTTGCAGCCCACAGCTGTTGCTGTACCTGTTCTGCTTATTAAAATTACGAGGGACCCCAAGTCTTTTTTTTTTTTTTTTAAATGAATTATTAAATCTGCAAAATAGCTGTAATCCATCTATCCATCTATCCATCTATCTATCTATTTATCTATCTATCTATCTATCTATCTATCTATCAATCATTTTTAAAGCTTTGACATCTTTTCCACATAGTAAAACATTGATTTCAGTATCATCCTTTTTTTCCCAGTACGAGTCACATGGATGTGACATGGACATCATTCATGTAATGTCCAAATGTGACCAATACAAAAACTGACATGTATCTGAGAGAATCATCATGACACGCAGTTGTTTCACACAGACACATGGTGATCTCTATTGACTTTCATTTTTATGCGTGTGAACATGTCTCCAGCATGCGTGAAAACGGATAACACACGTTCTGAAGACACAGACGTGTGAAGGAGGCCTCAGGGTGTAATACTAATACCTATGTACAGTACATTGTGTCGCTCCCCTGAGGCTTCAGTTGCCACAGGGTATTGTACCTCACTAAAGGTGCAGTATTCATCTCGGGTAGGGAGGGGGTTAATCACAGGTGTTTCCACATTTCACCTTGCATACAGCTTAGGTACCCTCCCACTGGGGACTGGACTAGGGTAGGTTGGGGAGTGGCCATCACGAGGCATGGGACTTTCACTGTCACTAGTACAAGCACGTGGGGGGCGAGTACCACTTGGGGTAGAAGTAGGAGCAACTCTTACACAATCTTCAGTCAAGTCAAGACTTCAGTTCTGGCAACACAACACCACCTTCTTCCTTCTTTTCTTCATGGAACCTGAGGCTTGGTGCAGGAAGCTAAGCCCAGGTTCCTCCCTTCTGAAGGGACATCCCTTGGGAAAGGACACTTTCAAACACTGATGGCTACCTCTACCCTAACCGGGATTGGCTGAGGCCCATCACAGCGGAGACCACCACCTCTGGGCAACCCACAGACAGTGAGTAAAGACCGGGAACCACAACTGCTGTGTCAGTCCCTCATTGCTGGCGCCGGCGCCCCGCGATTTGGCACCAACGACCACTACTATCTCCATCATCCTCCCTGGGGCCTAGCTTTACTTGCGGAAAGCTGAACTATCCTAGCTGCGACACCATCTTCCCCAGAGGACTGCGACCACAGCGGTGGCTAATCCCTGGCCGCATACCGCAGGTGGCATCACAAGACAACCACAACTGCCAACATTCTCATCATCACCCATCCTCATCCCATGCTTCAACTCCCCTTTTTGGTGTACACCTCGGGGCCACGAACCTGGGCAGGACCCCCTGTGACATCCCAGACCTGACATCACCGGCCCGGCATCGAATAATTTTAACCCCTGCCCCGTGGGTGCTTGTGATGCCTCTGACTCTATCAGGGTGTCACAGGGAATTGTACCCCTTTCTCTTATGGTGCAGAACTCATCCTCCATGGTTCTGGGTTCCTAACTACTGGTATTGCTTCCTTCAGCACTCAAATCCTAACCACACCTCACACCACACCCTGTCAGGCACACCAGTGGGTGGTCTAGCTGAAAAGGGCCACCCTCCTAGGGGGTTAGGCAGACTGGTAGGAGGGACATAGTCAGTTCAGTAATATCCCTCAAAGATTGAGGAGCGGAGGGAGTTGTAGCTCCCTGGGTGATGTTGGTTAGGTTGCAGACGGTGGTCTGGGACCAGGGGAGTCAGAGACTCGGTCTCAGGATATTCGAGAAGGGTGCCTAGACTTAGTTTTAGAGAACGGTCGGCACTGGAAAGTCCAGTAACTGGACCGGTACCAAGCACGGCAAGGTACAGGACCCTAGATCAGGGAATATAGCTTCATGCAACCTGGTAATTCACCAGTGGAGGATAGTCTCTTTATGAACTTTCCCCAAGAGCTCAGAGATCGAAGGCATCAACACAACGAGGGGGATAGGGCTTTCCAGCTTATGCTGCCCACTGAAATCCCAAGTGTCAGCCATCGAGAGCACAGCTCCCAAATTTAAATATAGGGAGCGAGACCCTGACTGCTTCAGGCCGAGGGGTCACTCAGAAACATCTAAATACAAGTACATGGAGGCAGGCTCCATCTACCACTAAGCAATACCAGCGGGAACGGATTCCTGGACAGGCTCTCCAGAATGGCAGCGGCATCCAGAGACTTGGTTTACTCTTGTGTCAGAGTCTGCTTAATTGTCATACCAACATCCACACAGCCTGAGTGAGTACTCTGTTTCCCCTGCGTCCTGCCTGCCCACATAGCCTGCGCAACGCTACCCGCCACCTATACCTCCAGAGTCCCAGGGCCTCCCCTACCTGTTTAGGGAACACCATCTGGCTGCCCCACTACATCTCCCCCGGGTACTCCCATTGGCAGCGGCGGTACTCCCCTTACCGCAAACCATGGGAGGCATCACGGACACTTATCCCCTGTAAATAACTCCCTTATATTTTCGAGTGGCCACAAACCCCCGGGTCCGGAGACCCTCGAGCCACATTGACTTCGGGTCCGAGCAGTCCGACTGCTGCAGGAGCGGCACATGCTACAATTGCATGCAGCACTATACAGAAATGGCAAATTTCAAGCTTCTAGCTACGTCTGCTTTTTTGTCTTTCTCTGTTTAGTTGAGGGAGAATTATCTAAGCAACCAGAAATCCTAACATTTTTCTCTTCTATTATGCCTTAGTGTTGTCTGCATTTCCATAGCCTTGGTTTACAGTAACTATTATCTGTAGATAGAAATAATATACAATAGCACTAAGCAAGAATATGGAGAAACAGAACTACTGAATCAGCACAGAAAATGTTAAAGCTATTACCGAAGCAGGAAATGTCAGCTTATTAACAATGATCGTAGAATTCACCTACACATAAGCTGAAACAAGAAATGTGCTGTCAATTGTTAGAAAGATTAATATCCTTGTCTGCAAAGAACTGGATAGAAAAAAATGGAGATGAAGATGAGAAAGTGAGAATTTCTGGCAAAGGGAGGGGAATTAAATTTGTAAAATTCTAGAAATAGCAAGGAATGGATAATATGTGAGCACAATGGGTTAAGAAAATAATTGTAAAATGGCAGATACTGGGTGGGGGAGTAAGAAAAAGCTTTGTTTAACTGGCTGGATATGGTAGCTGCGACTGCTGACATGTTATGACAGTTTGGAGGGGAACTGCATCAAGATTTAATAGATTTCAGTGAAGCACCTTCCAGACTGGTGTCCAAAGGCTGCATTTCTAGCTTGTCAGATGTGATGGCCTCCTGACGCATCTATTCACTGAATGATCAGCCTGGGAAACAGGCAGCGCAGGCAAGAGAGGAAACAATATGACAAGGAGGTGAGGAGACAAGAGAGGGAAAAATGTGGATGTTCAAGAAAACGGAGACATAGAATAAATGAAGTTGCTACAAAAGATAAAATAACACTCAAAGACTTAGGAGTGGTGGGATGAAGAGTTAATAAGAACGCATGAGGTCAAACCTTCCCAAATGTTAGACAACTCAGTGATAAAGCTAGTCCATTTTGCTGCATTTTTTCTAAATTTTTTGAAGATTGCAGGAAAAAAAAAATTAAATACAAAAAGTCTTTAAAAAAAAAGTCTCCATAGTTTAAAGACAATTATCCTGGATTCATATCACTCCTTAAATTAAAAAACAGCTTTTCTATATGCAGTGGATTTTTTCTCAATTACGTGCAGTGGATGGATAGGTCTGGTCACTAGTGATGAGCGAGTGTAATCGTTACTATTCGCTACTTGCACGGATAGTACGGAATTCGGGGTAATTGTTATATTGCAAGTTTTTGTGTATTCGCCTCGCTATATTCATATGTCCTGCCTAGCAGGTTTGGCGTCTGATTTGTAGCCATGGTGGGTTTCTTAACCAATCACAGTAATGCCACAGCCATCTTGGTTGTGACATTACTGTGATTGGCTGCCCGTGTAGCATCATAGGGTCTAAAAAAAACTTTCCACTGCCATTTGCACACATTGCATCCAGAGCCAGAGTTGTATCAGTATAGGGACAGAGCGAGCAGCTTCCAGGGAGAGTGTTAGGCCTCTTAATAACACAAAAGCCCTTTTCAGGGCTACATGCAGTGTATAGGTCAGTGTAATGGTTAGGAGGGACAGATTTTCGAGTAGGGACAGAGTTTAAAGGAGCATATCACTACCTCCATAGTACCGTCCAGAATACAATACCTCTTTTAAGAGCTGAAACCATTGAACAAGGTCACAGTAGGGGGGGATAAATTGTGGATTAAGTAGGGAATCGGGACCTGTTTCCACAATATTTAGGGAATCACAACCTGGCTTTTGACATCCACATCAGCCACATTAATACGTTGCAAACACAAAGCAGTACTCTAGCATTTTGTGCTGCTTGATACACTAAGCACACCGGTCTTGTTTCCACAATATGTAGGGGTTCAAAGCCTGGCTTGTGGCATCTACATCAGCCACATCAATATATTGCTAGTGATGTTTGCAAATACAAAGTAATACTCTAGAATTTAGTGCTGCCTGCTACAATAAAAGCGCTGGTCCTGTTTCCACAATATTTAGGGGTTCACAGCCTGCTTGTGGCATCAACATCAGCCACATTAATATGTTTCTAGTGGTATTTGTAAATACAGAGCAATACTCTAAAATTTAGTGCTGCCTGCTACAATAAATGCGCCGGTCCTGTTTCCACAATATTTAGGGGGTTCACAGCCTGGCTTGTGCTGTCCACATCAGCCATATTAATACATTGCTAGTGGCCTTTGCAAATACCAATCAGTACTCTAGCATTTTGTGCTGCCTGGGGCAAAGTACTCACTGGTACTTTTTCCACAGTATTTTTGGTGTCAAAGTTTGCCTTGCTTGGGTCATCAACATCTGCAAATATGTCACCAAAACCCAAAATGACAAAAAAGTCAGTTGTTGAGGGATTGGACATCAGCGTGGTGATGACAGTGGTGGGCGATAAGGCACTAAAGGGGGCTTTAGACGTTGCGATTTCGTTACCGATATCGCTAGCGTGCGTACCCGCCCCCATCGTTTGTGCAACACGGGAAAATCGCTGCCCATCGCGCACAAAATTGCGTACCCCCGTCACACGGACTTATCTGTTCTGCGACGTCACTCAGGTCGGCGAACCGCCTCCTTTCTAAGGGGGCGGTTTGTGCGGCGTCACAGCGACGTCACATGGCAGGCGTTCAATAGATGCGGAGGGGCGGAGATGAGCAGGACGCAAACATCCCGCCCACCTATTCCTTCCGCATTGGCGGTGGAGGCTGGTAAGGAGATGTTCCTCACTCCTGCGGTGTCACACATAGCGATGTATTCTGTCGCAGGAACGAGGAACAACATCGTTAATTAGAAGAGAACGATTTTTTGTTTTAGGACGACCTCTCCGCGGCAAACGATTTTGGCCGCTTTTGCGATCTTTTTAGGTTGCACAAAAGTGTCACACGCTGCGATAACGTTAATGACGCCGGATATGCGTCACTAACGACGTGACCCCGATGATAAATCATTAACGATATCGTAGCATGTAAAGCCCCCTTTAGTCTGTGTCAGGTCAGAAAAAGCTTTATGCATCCACTATGTTCCTTGCCAAATTTCCTGGTCTGGAACAATAAGGGTATGTGCGCACATTGCGTTCATTACAGTGCGGAAAAGAATGCACCCTCTAAACTGTAAACATTGCATTTCTAATAAAAAATGCATCCAAAACGCATGCATTTTGGATGCATTTTGTATGCGTTTTGGATGCATTTTTTGCAGTGCGGTCCCACGGCAATTGAGCTCTGCTACATGCCGCTGACAGCAGACAGAGTCGTGTGATGAGAATGAACTCGGATGAACTTCACCCGACTTCATTGTCATACCGCGGCTGTCTGTGTGTCGCGTCCTGATTAGCGGTCACCCGTGAAGGATTCACCGATGACTGCTAATCCTTTGAGTGACTGAAGTGAGCAGCGCGATTAGCACTGCCGTCACCCAGGTTACCTGCGGCCAGCTGGAGTCCTCCACCCAAGACCGCAACTCACCTGTGACGTCATCGCTGATCGCGCAGCTCACTTCAGTCACGCTGTCACAGTTGGAGGACCCAGCGGTGGCGTCGGGTAACCTGACTGACGTCATCGCTGATCGTGTGGCTCACTTCAGTTGCTGCGTTGAGCTGTGACCGCTCTTGTCAGCTTCATGTAGCAGAGCTGAGAGCGTCGTGGGACGTCGTGTGGATTACGCCGGACCTGGATGGGTATTTTTGGGGGTTAATAACATGGTGAAAGAGGGGGTTTATTTTGTTTTTTATTCCAAATAAAGGATTTTTTCGGGTGTATGTGTTTACTTTCTTTAACTTACAGGTTAATCATGGAAGGTATCTTGGGGAGACGCCTGCCCTGATTAACCTAGAACTTATTACTCCGATTGCCACTACACCAGGGCAATTCGGGATGAGCCGGGTAGAGTCACGGGACTGTCGCATCTAATGGTTGCGGCAATTCCGGGTGGCTGCTGGCTGATATTGTTAGGCTGGGGGGTTCCCCATAACGTGGAGCTCCCCATCCTGAGAATACCAGCCTTCAACCATGTGGCTTTACCCTGGCTGGTATCAAAATTGGGGGGGATCGCACATCGTTTTTTTTAAATTATTTATTTTTTTATTTTACTGCACGATATAGACCCGCCTACCCACAGCTGTGATTGGTTGCAGTGAGACAGCTGTCACTCAGTGTGGGGGCGTGTCTGACTGCAACCAATCATAGGCGCCGGTGGGCGGGGAAAGCAGGGAATATGAGATTGAATAATGAGCGGCCGGCATTTTCAAAAGAGGAACAGTCACCGGAGCTTTGTGATAGCCGTGCAGCGCCGCGCTGGTGATCGGGGATCGGTGAGTGTGAGAGAGGGGAGAGACCGACCGACGGACAGAGAGAGGGACAGACAGAGAGAGAGACCGACGGACAGAGAGAGAGAGAGACAGACAGAGCCACCAACTGACAGAGAAAGAGACCGACCGACAGACAGAGGGAGATTGACCGACATCCACAGACAGAGATTGACTGACATCAACAGAGAGAGACTGAAAAGATCTGTGTTTTGCTTGTCAAAAAAGCATGCGGAACGCAAGACAAATGCAGTCCAAGTGCCCTTTGGTTGCATTTTGACTCACATCATTGATTTCAATGGGTGGAGAACACAGCTGGAATGCACAATAGAAGTGACATGCTGCTTTTTTTTCTGCAGCGATTTTTGGCATCCAAAACGCTGCGTTTAAAAACGCAGCGTGCGCATTGAATTTTCGGACTTCTCATAGACTTTGCTGGGAAAGCAGAACACATGCAATTTGGCACTGAAACGCTGCTGTTGAAAACACAGCATTAACGCTGGAAAAAACGCAACCTGCGTACATAGCCTAACATGTGTGTAAGCCAGAATAGCGAGAGCAGATTCTGTCTTGGATGGCAGACAACAAGGTCTGTTCGCATTTCTCAAGCAGCAACAAATCTTTTATGACCACACAGTGTAATGTGGATAAACAGAAGGCTGGCCCATCCAATCCTCAACCTGGTCCTCCTTCCTCCCCCCATCATTAGTCACAGGAGACATATGACCCCAAGCTTGGTCACTCTGAGGGTCTGTTTTGTACGTATTCTTTGGTCGGCTCTGGCCTCTTACCATGCAGTATTGAAAAGGGACATGAGGAGGTGGCGTGCATTGATGCACAAGTATTTGAGGACCCCAGGCCAGAAGAAAGCCAGTTTTAGTAACCTGATTTACTGTCTCCAGAGGTGGAGGCTGATGATGATGAGACACAGTTGCCATCAGGTCAGCCTACAATCTCAACTGGGAAGGAGGATTAGATGGAAGACGAGGTGATCGATGATGAGTCCACTGTTATGACTTGGACCGATATCATGCATAGCCAGCACATCATCACAGAGGAAGATGGCTATGTAGCACCAACACAGGCACCAAGGGGTAGTGGTTTGCCCAGAGTGAGAACTGGGTCAACTGTTCCGAAGAGCACCCGCACTGTGGCCAAAGTCAGGGCAAGCCACTGTCCGGAAGTTTTTTCTGAAAGTCCTTCATAAAAAAACATTGTAATCTGTAGCATCTGCCATACCAAGTTGAGCAGTGGCCAGGGCAAAGGTAACCTGAGCACTACCAGTATGCATAAATGGACCGCCCCCACGCCAGCTGCCGATCCGCTCGGATCCGGAGGCGCAGTGGCTCGAGGGGTCTCCGGATCCGGGGGTTCCGTGCGGACATTCAAATTAAAAGAAGAGGGGGGGGGATATGTACAAGTGAGATAGACAGTTTGTGATGCCACCCACGGTGTGTGGTAATATGAAGGATCACCGCTGCTGTTGGGGAGCCCGGTGACGATGGTGTAGCAGCCTGATTTTTAGGTGGTTTGTGTCCCGGGGCCTGTTGGATGGTTGGTGTTTGTTTGCCATGGGAGATAGGAACAGGGATTTTCAGTGTACTCACTCAGTCCAGGAATAACAACACCGACAGCTTGTAAACCAGAATTCTGAGCACCACTGCAGCTTGTAGGGAGCATGCTTGGGTCCGTTCCCTTGGCGTTGCTGTTAGCCTGTGGCCCTGTCCTTGGCACCTCTTTCTCTGTTTGGACTCTTGGATAGAAAACTCTTCGGGTCCCACTCACCCGTATAGCTAACGGAGTGAGCTTGCTCTCAGGGTTCACGCGTAGGATTTCTTTGGACTGTATTGGGAAAGTCCTATCCCATCGGTGCGCTAGTACCCCGATTTTGGAGCAGGTTGGGGATGAATCTTGAAGTCTTCACCCCCGTCGGGTAAATTACCGGAACGCGTGAAGCTACTTTCCGGCCTAGGGTCCACGTAGCCCGTCATGCCCTGGCCCCTGCCCGGTGATAGCTCAAGGCTGCCGTCTGCCCTCCTCGGCTGTCCGTGCCCCCTGACACTATCCCCTGCGACCAGGGCCCCAGCTCCTACCAGGCCCAGAGCAACGTCTGCCACCTAGTGCTCAGGAGCCCTGCTCCACCTGTGACCTCTCCACACTTCCACACCACCTCAGCTCCACTGCTCAAGTCGTCAACTGCTCAATTGTCACTTTTCTCACTTTCCCCTCACCAACCCCCCATGTGGGCGGCCCTATTCCCTTCAGGCCCCCCAATGGTGTGTCTAGTGAGTAAAGTGTAAAGTGTTCCTAGGATTTTGATTGGCTAAGATGTTAGCAACAACAAAGTACCAGGATCCATAACCAAGGAGGGTGGATACTGTGCAGAAGGGCAGATTGCACAATACCCTGTGACGACTTGATAGGCCAGGGCGTCACATTCCCCCTTGGTTAAACATAGCTCGTCTACGATCTACAGGACACAAGAGGTTTATTTTTGTTTTGCTTTTAACTGAAAAAGGAAAAATACAAAGATTAACACATTTTTATTAAAGGGTCCATCCTACACAGGGGAGGCAATGCACATAACGTTACTAAAATTTTGTTAAAAGTTCGTCGCCCAACCGTGGGACGCTACCAGTTTCCATGGTAATGGAGGCTCAACCTACTCCATTGCAGCCCCTTCCTGCGACGGTCCACTCCCAACGTCCCGGATCCCAATAACCCGCCACCCAAACAACCTGTTCCCCCTGGAAACCTAAGGTGGATCCTTGACCAAGTTAAAGTCCCTTGTGTTGTACTTTAGACGACTGTGGTTGACACAGGAGGTGCAACTATTATACAAGACACGAGTTTGTGTTGGTCACGCCAGTCCTGTGACCGTGGTCCATATTTACTCAATATACTTAAAACTTTTTTAACGGAGTCCATGTACCAGTTGTACACTTTTAGCAATTTACTTATAAATCAGGTAACTTTCACCCTTTCATTAAAACTGGTTGATTAGGCACTTATTCACTAACATTTTCTATATGAAAAATAATAAACTATGGAAAATAACTAATGAAAACACCGATACCTAACAATGCTATGGCATCGCAACTACTGGTACTGTAACAATTTTAACACTCTTCTCTGTAAAAACTCTGAGCAACCTGGTAGCTGTTGCCCATTGTGCAGACCCCCACCAGGGCCTCCTGGTGCCAACTACCAGTACTGCACCTCTCAAGGCCCTAATGGCCTTTTCCCTGGAACAAAGATTGGGAGAAAAGTTCAACAAGGAGAGCGCAATCTAAGTAAAACTTGAAAACTTGCAGGTACCGGGCCCTTTTTAATGCTGGTTACCTCCTGGGCACACTCTTGCAAAGTGCCCTGGAAAACCACAGTGACGGCACATAGACACCACTTCTATTACATCCACTGAGATCTCCTCATCTGAAGTAGACTCTGCTTCCATTTCAATGATCTCTAATGCCTACTGTGCCCGTGACGACAGGATCATCCTGCGGCCGTTTCCTCCATAGCATGGCACCCACACAGCTTCAGGGGTACTGGAACCCGAATCACCTTCTTCCATCACCTCCGGTTCCGAGTCCACGGTAACCGGGTCAATTTGGTCAGATGCTTGAGACTGATCATCTCTTTCAGAAATTGCGAGATCTGCTGCCGTTGGTGCGGGCAGCGCCTCGGGGCAAGTCACGGCAGAGGGTGGAGGCAATGGCGACTGAGTGCTGGCCTGGAGCGGGGGCGGCTCGGATCCCACAGCCGCATTGGCCGGATTAGGGAAATCATCTGGGACTGGGTAACTGCTTACCCGCTCCTCTCGTGGAACTTCGGTTTCACTTGCTCGCACTGCCGTGGCCATCCTCCCCATCTCCATCCGCGGAACAGCTCCAGGCTTCTCTGCTGAAAAGCTGCGCTTCTCCGCCATCTTGACACTGCTTCTTCCAGGAACGTTGTCAGAGCCCTGGCGTCCCTGCTCCAGTTTTGCTAGTAACACATTCTGGCCCGCCCCCTCGGTCTTTTCGCAGCACTCTCTTGCTGACCGTGGACCTCTGGGAACTTCCGGTTCCGGCCTCTTCAGGAAGACGAGGGGCGGGGCTTAGGCTTTGCGTGCTTTCTCGAAGAAAACGGGGTTTTGGCGCGAAAAAATGGCGGAAAATGGCGGAATTGGCGGGAAACAGAATCTTGACTCGTGATCTTCGGCTTTCAAGGCGCACAACACCCAGGTAAGTGGGTCCTGCTCGTATACTGTTCATGACACCAGTTTTTCCGAGGTGTACCGCCCCCATGCCAGCGGCCGATCCGCTCGGATCCGGAGCCGCGGTGGCTCGAGGAGTACCCGGATCTGGGGGGTCCGCGCGGACACTTGAATTAAAAGAAGAGGGGGGAAAATGTACAAGGGAGATAGAAAGTTCGTGACGCCACCCACGGTGTGTGGTAATGTGAGGGACCACCGCTGCCGTTGGGGAGCCCGGTGACGATGGTGTGGCAGCCTGATGTATAGCCCCTCAGTGGGTAGGAGGTTTGTGTCCCAGGTTCCCGTTGGATGGTTGGCGTTTGGCTGCCGTGGGAGATAGGAACAGGGGTTTTCAGTGTACTCACTCAGTCCAGGAATAACAACACTGACAGCTTGTAAACCAGAATTCTGAGCACCACTGCAGCTTGTAGGGAGCACGCTTGGGTCCGTTTCCTTGGTGTTGCTGTTAGTCTGTGGCCCTGTCTTTGGCACCTCTTTCTCTGTTTGGACCCTTGGGTATAAAACTCTTCGGGTCCCGCTCACCTGTAGGGCTAATGGAGTGAGCTTTCTCTCAGGGTTCAGACATAGGATTTCTTTGGACAGTATTGGGAAAGTCCTATCCTATCTGCGCTAGTACCCTGATTTTGGAGCAGGTTGGGGATGAATCTTGAAGTCTTTATTCCCATCGGGTAAATTACCGGAACACGTGAAGCTACTTTCCAGCCTAGGGTTCACGTACCCCATCGTGCCCTGGCCCCTGCCTGGTGATATGATAGCTCAAGGCCCCCGTCTGCCCTCCTCGGATGTCCGTGCCCCCTGACACTATCCCCTGCGACCGGGGTTCCAGCTTCTAATGTGTCGCCCACCTGTAGCGGTCGCCCCAGGGACACCTCTCCACCTTCAGGGGACGTCACAGCGTCTTCACTTTTTGGGTATATCTGGCTACAGATATGTCAGGTTTATTTACATAGGAGTTGTGACGCCACTCACGGTTTGCAGTAAGGGATATGGGTGACCGCCACTGCAGGTTTAATGAGTGTCTGGGGCTGATGGGGGTCTGCAGTCTGATGGTGTGGTCTCCCTTGTGTGAGGCGGGCCCCAGGGGCTCGGGTGTGTAGAACAACAGGTCCCAAAATAACTCAGTCTCAGTCAAAGATGTCTTTCAACTTACTTTACTCACTTTCAGATGTTTTTGTGAGGTAACCCGGGCGATGCTGAGATAAATCAGGAGGAACCAGATATCCTTTAGGCTGGTCTAAGGGTAACCAATAACTCGCCTTCCTAGCACTTCTTGTTTCAGATAACCCCTGACTTAAAGTATTGTGGGATTCATCCAGGGAAGTCGCTACTGCCTTTTCTCCCCTTTTTGGCCCGTTTGATGGCACCGTGGACCAAGGAGGATGGCTCCAGGCTCCATCCTCCTTATGAGCCCCCTTGTTGCTACTGTTGCTCGGATTCTAGTTGGTTGGTTTGGGACTTGTGGTTTTCCCCCACCGGCAGGTTTAGCAGATCAGTAAATGGACATCTACTCTAGGGACCAGTTCCCCGTGCGTGCCTAGTCACCAGTTGTGTCCGTACACGACCAGCTGACTTCCTCAGCGTCTTTCTGTCTAACTATTGGTAACCGTTCTCCCCCGCCAATGGCTACTACACGTGCAGGGTCTGACTAGCATGTCAGCGCATGTCCCCTCTCCTTCTTTTTCCTTCTTCTTCTCACACTTTCTGCTTGCCACACTTTCTGCTTACCACACTTTCTGCGCATCCCCACTAACAGACTGGCTAACTTCTCCTACTTTCCTTACAGCCACTGCCACCTTAGGTTCCAGCCCCTCGCCTACACCACTAGATGGGATGTGGAGGAATGCCCCGTCTTGGGTCTGCCCAAGGGGTCCCCTCTAAGGTGTGGGAGACCTGGTTGCTATGGGTCTGTGCGTACACACCCTATTCTGGCCTTCAGGATTATCTGGAAGTACTGTCCTAGCATGGGTGCAGTACTCAGTGGTGCCTGACCAGGTCAGGGGCACCACATTCCCCTTTGGTTATCAACAGCATGTCCTCAGGCTGCAAAGACAAGCCTTTTTTTTTTTTTTTTTAATACAACTTTTCCCACACAGGGGAGTCATTTACAATTGAAACATACCAGGTACAATTCCACCACCACCCACCACCCACAAGTCCTGGACCAACCCAGCAACTTCCTGGAGGCAGGTCACCGGTCCCTTTGGTGACCAGGTCTGGGCCATCTGTATTGCAGACCTTTCCTCCAGTCTTCCTCTCCTGAGGAGGGTGGTGTAAAGTAGGCCCCATAAACAGGCGTACCAGCTTTCGTGTGTTGGAGACCAGGCCCCATAAACATGTGTGCTCTCTGGAGGTGCAGAGCCAGGCCCCAGAAACAGGCGTGCTCTGAAGTTGGTACCACTGAGGTAACTTTTTACAATGCGAGAGTTTGTGGCTATAGCCAGTTCATAGCCTATGGTCCATTTTTTAAAGTGCACGTAATCTGGTGCTAAAACAATAAATGCTCAAACAGTTCACACAAAAGTTCTTGTGGGTACATGTACTTAAATGTTGCTTAACTGGTCATAGCAAACAAAAACATTTTTATACCTTTCAGACTAAACAGACTTCCTTCTCTCAAGATCAGGGCTCCTTCTTTCAGTGCTCTGATACCTGGAGGTTGACTTTTGGATGTCCCCTTGTGGTGATGACTTTGGGGACCTGGTAGCAGCAGTGGGGATGGAGTCTCAGCTCACTAAGGTTTCCTTCGGACATTGAACCATGTCCAAGGCAAACCAGCCTCTCTCTCCCATATGCCTTATGTACTCTACCACATCCCCTACATAGAGATCACGACCTGGGTGACCCCGCTGCAGATGGGACTGCACATCCCTTCTGGAGACAAAGATCCCCTCCTTCACTCCGGCCTCCACTATAAAGCCCCACCCTGTGCGGCAGTTGAATTCTTCCACTACCCACGATGGAGGGGACCTCTGGCCTGGTACCTGGCCCACTGCAGGGACTGCTTTTCCTGCAGGTCCCTAGCCTCCACTTGCTCTCTCTCTGGCGTGGGCTTCTCAAAGGGGTGTCTGGCCCTCATGCTACAATGCCCTCTGCGGGCTGGTCTCCGCATTACCATCATCTGGTTATCAGCAGGTAACCAGGTCACATACATGCCGGGGCTATATGCAACCAGGTCTTCCTCCCTGGCAGGGGGTGCTGCGACCTCTTCCGGCCATTGGGGGAACAGCAGGGCAACCTCAGGGCATCCCTTTCTCTCAATGGGTGCTGCGACCTCCTCCGGTCGGCTGGGGATCAACAATGATGGCTGTAAGTCCTCTTCTCCCTCCCTGGTGGAGGGTGCTGCGACCTCTTCCGGTCATTGAGAGGACAGCAGCGTGACCTCAGGGCCTCCCTTTCTCTCAAAGGGTGCTGCGACCTCCTCCGGTCGGTTAAGGAGCAGATCTGGGGATGAGCTTTCATCAGCCAGGTAGGATGGAGTCCCTCTCCAGCGGAAAGGGTGCTGTGACCCTTTCTGGTCGGAATGGCAGCTTGTGGCCCATGCACTTGGCAAACAGGTCAGCCCAGGACAAAGGCCTCGATTCTCTCTCTAGCTGGGGAGCCACTGTGCCCAATTCAGATCGGGGCGCAGGACCCGGTTCCTCAGTCAGCGACTGGGGCGCTGTGACCACCTCTGGTCGGGCAACTAGGACAGGAGGCGTTGTGGCTTTGTCTGGCCTGGCCGTGACAGGAGGCGTTGCGGCCTGGTCTGGTCTGGCCGTGACAGGAGGCATTGCGGCCTGGTCTGGTCTGGCCATGGGTGTCGCCTCAGGCGTTGCATCGGCTGTCGCACCGAACATCATGCCAGACGTCGCACCGGACATCGCATTGGGCATCGCATCTAGTGGAACAGGGGGAGTTATAGACTCACTCAGATCCGTGCTAAAGACATCCCGCAGCATGGTCACGACCGCCGACAACGATTCCAGTTGAGTGTGGGCGGTGCCTCCAGGTGGGCCTTGCTGCACCGACACCCGCAGGTTTCTAATTGCCATTGTCATCTTCTTTTTGCATGGAGCTATCTTTCGCCTGCTCCGCTTTTCCACACCGTCAGCAATTCTTCCCACCTCTGCCTCAAACTCCTCTGCAGTCATGGGCCTGGTCCAACCCTGCTCTCCCTGGTCACCTCTTACAGACGCCATCTTATCTCCGTCGCTGCTCACCAGATTCTGGTCACGCTGCAGTCTTAAGGCCGCTTTACACTCAGCGATATCGGTATTGATATCGCCAGCGTGCATACCCGCCCCCATCGGTTGTGCGACACGGGCAATTTGCTTCCCGTGTCGCACAGCATCGCCCGGACCCGTCACACTACTTACCTTTCCTGCGACGTCGCTGTGACCGGCGAACCACCTCCTTTCTAAGGGAGCGGTTCGTTCAGCGTCACAGCGACGTCACAGCAGCATCACTGAACCCAATAGAAGCGGAGGGGCGGAGATGAGCGGGACGAACATCCCGCCCACCTCCTTCCTTCCGCATTGTGGCCGGGAGGCAGGTAAGGAGAGCTTCCTTGTTCCTGCGGTGTCACACGGAGCGATGTGTTCTGCCGCAGGAACGAGGAACAACTTCGTTACTGCTGCAGTAACGATATTTGAGAATGGACCCCTATGTCACCGATGAGCGATTTTGCACGTTTTTGCGACGATGCAAAATCGCTCATAGGTGTTACACGCAACGGCATCGCTACAGCGGCCGGATGTGCGTCACAAAATCTGTGACCCCAACGAGATCGCTGTAGCGAAGTCGCAGCGTGTAAAACACCCTTTAGTTTCATTTCTGATTGTTCGCCTCCCTTCGGACTGGGACGTCCCCACAGTCCGGGGATAGATCCGCCCCCATCTTCTCTGTTCACTGTTTCAGAGCGCTCTTCCCATGCTGGGTCAGCCACACCTCTTCGCGGGCTGTTAATTTTCTTCTGCGCGGGCTGCAGCTTCTAAAACCGCGTGCTTTTAACAGCAGCAAAATGGCGGGGTCCAAATTTTCTTAAAGGACCGCTGAGGCGCACTGTCACCTGTCTTAACCGGTCTAGTCCTTATCCTGTTCGTGACGCCAGAAATGTTGTGTCGCCCACCTGCAGCGGTCACCCCAGGGACACCTCTCCAAATTCAGGGGACGCCAAAGGCTCTTCACTTTTTGGGTATATCTGGCTACAGGTATGTCAGGTTTATTTACATGAAAGTCGTGATGCCACTCACGGTTTGTGGTGAGGGATATGGGTGACCGCCACTGCAGGTTTAACGAGCATCTGGGGCTGCTGGTGTCTGCAGTCTGATGGTGTGGCCTCCTCTGAGTGAGGCGGGCCCCAGGGGCTCGTGTGTGTAGAACAACAGGTCCCAGAATAACTCAGTCTCAGTCAAAGATGTCTTTCAACTTGTTTTACTCACTTTCAGATGTTTTTGTGAGGTAACCCGGGCGATGCTGAGATAAACCAGGAGCAACCAGGTATCCTTTAGGCTGGTCTAAGTTTAATGTACATGTAGAAAAATTGGAACAATCTCACCAATTCAGGTGCATTCAGTTTCCACAATAATCCGACGGACAATTTCCCATCATTATAGGCGTCTCCACAGTCCCTTTAATACTGGACCTGGGATCCCTTTAGATTAAAGGTCACTGTCCTTCCCAGATTCTCCTTCTCCCGACGCGTTTCATATGTCCCATAATCATCAGGGGAGCTTGAATGAGGAGATATAGGTTCCTGTTATGAAACCTTTCATGGGTTTACAGACGGTGACAGCACACATCATCCAGGCTGCACCTGGTCTAAGTTTAACCGTTAACTCGCCTTCCTAGCACTTCTTGTTTCAGATAACCCCTGACTTGAAGTACCGTGGGATTCATCCAGGGAAGTTGCTACTGCCTTTTCTCCCCTTTTTGGCCTGTTTGCTGGCAGTGTGGACCAGGAAGATGGCTCCAGGCTCGATCATCCTTATAGGCCCCCTCGTTGCTGGTGTTGCTCGGACTCTAGTTGGTTGGTGTGGGACTTGTGGTTTTCCCCCATGGCAGGTTTAGCAGATCAGTAAATGGACATCTACTCTAGGGACCTGTTCCCCGTGCGTGCCTAGTCACCAGGAGTCTCCGTGCATGACCAGCTGACTTCCTCAGCGTCTTTCTGTCCAACTATTGGTAACCATTCTCCCCCGCCAATTGCTACTACACGTGCAGGGTCTGACAAGCGTGTCAGCGCACGTCCCCTCTCCATCTTTATCCTTCTTCTCACACTTTCTGCTTGCCACACTTTCTGCTTGCCACACTTTCTGCGCTTCTCCACTAACAGACTGGCTAACTCCTCCTACTTTCCTTATAGCCACTGCCACCTTAGCTTCCAGCCCCTCCCCTACATCCCTAGATGGGATGTGGAGAAAAGCCCCCTCTTGGGTCTGCCCAAGGGGTCCCCTATAAGGTGTGGGAGACCTGAAAGTACTGTCCCAGCATGGGTGCAGTACTCAGTGGTGCCTGACCAGGTCAGGGGCACACACATTCCCCCTTGGCTATCAACAGCACGTCCTCGGGCTGCAAAGACAAGACTTTTTTTTTTTTTTTTTTTAATACAACTTTTCCCACACAGGGGAGTCATTTACATTTAAAACATACCAGGTACAATTCCACCACTACCCACCACCCACAAGTCCTGGACCCACCCAGCAACTTCCAGGAGGCAGGTCACCGGTCCCTTTGGTGACCAGGTCTGCGCCATCTGTATCCCAGACGTTTCCTCCAGTCTTCCTCTCCTGAGGAGGGTGGTGTAAAGTAGGCCCCATAAACAGGCGTACCAGGTTCCGTGAGTTGGAGAGCAGGCCCCATAAACACGCGTGCTCCCTGGGAGTGCAGAGCCAAGGCCCATAAACAGGCGTGCTCTGAAGTTGGTACCACTGAGGTAACTTTTTACAATGCGAAAGTTTGTGGCTATAGCCAGTAGAGATGAGCGAACCGGTCGCGGTTCGGCTCGAGTTCGGTTCGCCGAACGGGCGTCTCGTTCGAGTTCGGTTCGGCGAACGTTCGACGAACCGAACTCGAACCGCATAGGAAACAATGGCAGGCAATCACAAACACATAAAAACACCTAGAAAACACCCTCAAAGGTGTCCAAAAGGTGACAAACAACTCACAACACAACACAAACACATGGGAAAGTGACAAGGACATATACTCATGCGAAAACAAAAGAGCTGGACAAGGAAAAAGAGGAGGAGACACAGATATATGAGTATATGCAAGGAAACATCGATGCCATTACTGTGCAACTTGAGCCCTGCTCATTTTAGGCTTTCAATCTGGATAAATTGCCTGAGCTTGCCACATACGCCTTGGGGATCTTGTCGTGTCCTGCAGCCAGCGTTCTCTCGGACCCTGTCTTCAGTGCTGCTGGGGGTCTGCTGGCAGATAAGCACACGTGTCTGTCCACTGACAATGTGGACATGGCTCTCAGAGGATTTTTCTTCCCCTGGGTCAGCCAGGGGAGGCGAAAGGCACGCGTATTTTTGAGAGTGCTTCATGCAAAGCATCTTTTTCTTTTTCAAAAGGAGGGTCAACTGATGCCAGTCAAGTGGGGTGTGTGTGGCCCAATTAGTGGCAACGAGGGAGACTGTGGTTGGAGTCCCCTCGCTGTGTTTCTAAAAGAACCAAGATGAACAAGTCATGGCTCTCAGAGGACTTTTCTTCCCCTGGGTCAGCCAGGGGAGGCGAAAGGCACGCGTATTTTTGAGAGTGCTTCATGCAAAGCATCTTTTTCTTTTTCAAAAGGGGGTCAACTGATGCCAGTCAAGTGGGGTGTGTGTGGCCCAATTAGTGGAAACGAGGGAGACTGTGGTTGGAGTCCCCTCGCTTTTGAAAAAAGAACCAAGATGAACAAGTCATGGCTCTCAGAGGACTTTTCTTCCCCTGGGTCAGCAAGGGGAGGCGAAAGGCACGCGTATTTTTGAGAGTGCTTCATGCAAAGCATCTTTTTCTTTTTCAAAAAGGGGGCAACTGATGCCAGTCAAGTGGGGTGTGTGTGGCCCAATTAGTGGAAACGAGGGAGACTGTGGTTGGAGTCCCCTCGCTTTTGAAAAAAGAACCAAGATGAACAAGTCATGGCTCTCAGAGGACTTTTCTTCCCCTGGGTCAGCAAGGGGAGGCGAAAGGCACGCGTATTTTTGAGAGTGCTTCAAGCAAAGCATCTTTTTCTTTTTCAAAAGGAGGGTCAACTGATGCCAGTCAAGTGGGGTGTGTGTGGCCCAATTAGTGGCAACGAGGAAGACTGGGGTTGGAGTCCCCTCGCTGTGTTTCTAAAAGAACCAAGATGAACAAGTCATGGCTCTCAGAGGACTTTTTTTCCCCTGGGTCAGCCAGGGGAGGCGAAAGGCACGCGTATTTTTGAGAGTGCTTCATGCAAAGCATCTTTTTCTTTTTCAAAAGGGGGGTCAACTGATGCCAGTCAAGTGGGGTGTGTGTGGCTCAATTAGTGGAAACGAGGGAGACTGAGGTTGGAGTCCCCTCGTTTTTGAAAAAAGAACCAAGATGAACAAGTCATGGCTCTCAGAGGACTTTTCTTCCCCTGGGTCAGCCAGGGGAGGCGAAAGGCCCGCGTATTTTTGAGAGTGCTTCATGCAAAGCATCTTTTTCTTTTTCAAAAGGGGGGTCAACTGATGCCAGTCAAGTGGGGTGTGTGTGGCCCAATTAGTGGAAACGAGGGAGACTGTGGTTGGAGTCCCCTCGCTTTTGAAAAAAGAACCAAGATGAACAAGTCATGGCTCTCAGAGGACTTTTCTTCCCCTGCGTCAGCCAGGGGAGGCGAAAGGCCCGCATATTTTTGAGAGTGCTTCATGCAAAGCATCTTTTTCTTTTTCAAAAGGGGGGTCAACTGATGCCAGTCAAGTGGGGTGTGTGTGGCCCAATTACTGGAAACGAGGGAGACTGTGGTTGGAGTCCCCTCGCTTTTGAAAAAAGAACCAAGATGAATAAGTCATGGCTCTCAGAGGACTTTTCTTCCTCTGGGTCAGCCAGGGGAGGCGAAAGGCACGCATATTTTTGAGAGTGCTTCATGCAAAGCATCTTTTTCTTTTTCAAAAGGGGGGTCAACTGATGCCAGTCAAGTGGGGTGTGTGTGGCCCAATTAGTTGAAACGAGGGAGACCGTGGTTGGAGTCCCCTCGCTTTTCAAAAAAGAACCAAGATGAACAAGTCATGGCTCTCACAGGATTTTCTTCCCCTGGGTCAGCCAGGGGAGGCGAAAGGCACGCGTATTTTTGAGAGTCCTTCATGCAAAGCATCTTTTTCTTTTTCAAAAGGGGGGTCAACTGATGCCAGTCAAGTGGGGTGTGTGTGGCTCAATTAGTGGAAACGAGGGAGACTGAGGTTGGAGTCCCCTCGTTTTTGAAAAAAGAACCAAGATGAACAAGTCATGGCTCTCAGAGGACTTTTCTTCCCCTGGGTCAGCCAGGGGAGGCGAAAGGCCCGCGTATTTTTGAGAGTGCTTCATGCAAAGCATCTTTTTCTTTTTCAAAAGGGGGGTCAACTGATGCCAGTCAAGTGGGGTGTGTGTGGCCCAATTAGTGGAAACGAGGGAGACTGTGGTTGGAGTCCCCTCGCTTTTGAAAAAAGAACCAAGATGAACAAGTCATGGCTCTCAGAGGACTTTTCTTCCCCTGCGTCAGCCAGGGGAGGCGAAAGGCCCGCATATTTTTGAGAGTGCTTCATGCAAAGCATCTTTTTCTTTTTCAAAAGGGGGGTCAACTGATGCCAGTCAAGTGGGGTGTGTGTGGCCCAATTACTGGAAACGAGGGAGACTGTGGTTGGAGTCCCCTCGCTTTTGAAAAAAGAACCAAGATGAATAAGTCATGGCTCTCAGAGGACTTTTCTTCCTCTGGGTCAGCCAGGGGAGGCGAAAGGCACGCATATTTTTGAGAGTGCTTCATGCAAAGCATCTTTTTCTTTTTCAAAAGGGGGGTCAACTGATGCCAGTCAAGTGGGGTGTGTGTGGCCCAATTAGTTGAAACGAGGGAGACCGTGGTTGGAGTCCCCTCGCTTTTCAAAAAAGAACCAAGATGAACAAGTCATGGCTCTCACAGGATTTTCTTCCCCTGGGTCAGCCAGGGGAGGCGAAAGGCACGCGTATTTTTGAGAGTCCTTCATGCAAAGCATCTTTTTCTTTTTCAAAAGGGGGGTCAACTGATGCCAGTCAAGTGGGGTGTGTGGCCCAATTAGTGGAAACGAGGGAGACTGTGGTTGGAGTCCCCTCGCTTTTGAAAAAAGAACCAAGATGAACAAGTCATGGCTCTCAGAGGACTTTTCTTCCCCTGGGTCAGCAAGGGGAGACCAAAGGCACGCGTATTTTTGATAGTGCTTCATGCAAAGCATCTTTGTAAGCTTGAAAATGGGGGTCAATTGATGCCAGTCAAGTGGGGTGTGTGTGGACCAATTTTTGGAAACAAGGGAGACTGTGGTTGGAGTCTCCTTGCTGTGTTTTCCATGCTTTTAGAAGGGCATGACATGGCTTAGAGGTTGACTTTCTGCATCTGCAAACTGTTGGCTACCAAAATGCTGCCTTTCCAACCTTTTTAACCGAGGATTTTCAAGACCTTATGCCCATCGCAGTGCCCCAAAGCCAATGCCCAGGCGCCACTCCTTCTCCAACAAAGGCATCCACGCGCTACACCAGCATGTCGCACCAAACATCACCGCTTCTTTGAGAAACTGTGTGACAGGGTGCATTTCACCACAGATACATGGCCCAGTAAGCATGGACAGGGGCGTTACATGTTGCTGACTGGGCAATGGGTTACTATGGGGAGAGATGGAGAAGGGTCTGCTGTACAAGTCTTGCTGTCCCCACGAGTTGTATCAATCCTTCCTCTGTATGTAGAAGTTAATACACTGCTTCTGCCTCCTCAACCTCATGTGGGTCCTTCACCTCGGCCCAAACCCTGTGTGGTCAGGGCACCCTTCCTTGTAACTGCGCACAAGGAAAACCACACACCTCCTTACTATGCTGGCAGCAGAACTCAATGCCATCATGCGGTCAAATGTTTACTTTGAAATGTATGGGAAATGTGAGTCACACCGCTGAGAAGTTGTGGACGGTTAGCTCTGGAGACCAAGTTTCATCAATGGTTGTCTCCACTCAACCAGCAGCCAGGGAAGGCCGGGTGTGACAATGATGCAAACATGGGTGCGGCCCTTCGCCGTGACAATGTAACACACGTGCCTTGTGTGGCTCACGTGTTGAATCTAATTCTCCAGAAATTTTTAAAACACCATCCCGGCCTACATGGCCTTGTGCAGCGGGTACGCTCGCTATGTGCTCACTTCCATCGTTCGCACACAGCAGCTCAACAACTTTCCTCGCTCCAGAAGTCTTTAGGTCTGGTGGTTAAACGCCTGAAATGCGATGTGCCGACGTGCAGGAATTTGAATCTGCACATGTTGCAGCGTTTGTGGCAGCACCGACGAACCCTGCTACATTACGTTATGACATATAGAATGGCCTAACTTGATCCAGAGGTGGTGCAGATCACGCTGCTGTAGTGGTGTCAGATCAAGGACCTATGCACCCTTCTACACAGTTTACAAATGTCGACGAAGATGTTTAGCACTGGCAATGCCATTCTCAGCGTGACAATTCTGGTCATCTACATGATGGAGCACACTGTAAGCATTATTCGGAGTCAGGTGTTGGGACAAGAGGAAGGGGAGGAAGTACAGGAGGAGTCATATGCGGAAGGGATAACAAGATCTAAGAGGTCCAGATGGTCAGCGGCACCTAGGCGGCAGTCATGGTGGGGGAGAGGGAATAACAAGGGCGCATTGTATCAGCAAAAAGTGTTGAGGAAGGTGCAGGAGTCCATGAAGAAATGGAGGACGAACTGGCGATGGGCATGGAAGACTCAGCAAATGAGTGAGAGCTTGCTCACATTTCGGTTGTGTGAGGTTGGGGGAGAGGGCAGAGGAAGGAGGCACGATTCTCACCTCTCTGCCACCAACACACCAAGGACTTGGTCCTCCTGGATGCACAAGACACATTAGCACCTTCTTGCTGCACTACCTACAACATGACCCTCGGATTGTACGAATTCGAAGTAATGCTAACTACTGGGTTGCCACACTGTTATATCCCCGGTACAAGACAAAATTTGGCGAAATAATTCCTGCCATAGAAAGGGACGCACGTATACAGGAGTATCTGCAGAAGGTGGTACGCAATCTTAGATCTGCTTTTCCACTAAACACCAGTGCTGCACAGAGTGAATCTCAACGCTTTGTCATGGATAGGAGGAAATGGTCTTTTACTTGTCCACATCAGAGGGACCGAGGGCTGTCTGCTGTGCTGAGATGGCATTGAGTACGGTGTCCCTGCAGAGTTGCACTTTTGGTCATATACAAAATGAGTTGAAAAAGGACAGATGCTGGTGGAAAGGGGAACAGGTGTGTTGGAAAGGGGAAAAAAGTTTTTGTCCGTGGGTTTGGTGGTTAAGCAAAAGTAACATTTGCTGAAGAAACACCATCTGTTACGGTGGGACTGGCAGATTTGGATAAGGTTGTATATACTATGTTACCGCTATATAACGAAAATTAATAAGAAAAGAAAGAGAAAGGTATATATCCTCATCAGCAGTCAGGGTCCACCGTGCTCCCAGATGGAAAAGGAGAGGTTGGCAAATGGAAGGTTAGGTGGAGGATACAGAGCCGTGTGGCTATGCAACTAATAGTAGCCTGAACCGAGTTAGACGCCACTCGGATCTGGAGACTGGGAGCCCTGTTAGCGTCACAGGGTCAACACGCCCACCCAGCCCAGGAACTCCCTGTTAACATCACAGGGGCCATTGAGTACGCTGACCGTGTGCATTGGGGCCACACCTGTGGACAGCAGGCGCATCAGCAGCAGCTTGCCTGTTAATGCCACTGGGCTGCACAAGCAGGACTGGTAGGACAGGAGCTGGTCTTAACCGTTCTGCGTTACCAACTATGGTGGCGGCCTGCATCGACGCCCTATCCCTGCCTACCTCTGGCCTAAAGCCGCAATGGGTTCAACACATGGAGGTGTGGGCTTTCGGAGCATAATAGAAGACTGTGCACCTCCTTGTTGGCTCCAGCCCATTTTATAACCTGGGTCCACCCCAAACCAGGGTGGACCACAATGCACCTCCTGGAGACAAAAGCAGAGTGACACGTCATGAGTGGCATAACTAGCGTCCTATTTGGAACCGCAACTTCAATAATGACCTCATGGCTGCCACGACACAAACACCTCACCAGTCATCGTCTGACCATCAAAAATGAGGTGACAAGTCATAGGGGCGGGCCTCTGCAAGCCATTTGGGAGTGGCCTGGCCACATCGTCAGGACACCTGATGCCCTGTGGTCTATATGGGCCCCCCACATCAGGGGCAGGGCCAAAGAGTTCATTACCGGACCTAGTCTCTGATGCAGTAAGTGTCTGAGCCTGCTCAGTAGCATGAAATACAGTCTCTAAAAAAAGACTATCAGCTTTAGCATGGTGTCTAGGCACAAAACAGAACTTAGACCCGGCACGGAGTGAAAGTACCTGTGCAAAAAGGCTTTTCGCACTAAGTGTGGGAGCATGCGCTGTATCCCGAAATGAAGACTTAGCCTCAGGAATGGCACAGTCAGGCTGAGCATACTCACTAGGTGAAACACTGTAGTTAGGCTGCGGCTGGGGTAAATCGGCACACGCATGCGCACTAGCTGCCTCTCCACACTTAGACGTGGAGGAGAAATTGCTCTTCGGGTGTGGACTTGGAGATGCTGTCTATGAACAGAAGGAAAAGCTAAAGGTGCGTGTTACAGCAAGGAGCCACTGCGGAAACACTTCGTTCAATTGTGAGGGGAGTCATTTTGGAGTTTGGTGAGGAGTACCGTAACGCCATTGAGCAGCATCCTGTGCCACAGACCAACATTCTTACGGTGCTGTCTATACTGCTTACCGTGAGAGGAGCGTAAAGTCTGTATTTCTGGCAACTGGACATCACAGTACCCGGGTACGGTAGGCTGTGCCCAGACAATAATGCGGGCACGCAACACTTTGTTTTATTAGCAAAACACATATCTGTTCTATGTAGGACGACTATATAGACAATCATACTTGCTGCCTCTGCACTGTCAAATTGTCACGTACACTTTAAATCATAGAGGGACAGCGACACATGTTTTCATTGACTGTTGATTTTTAAGATTTCCATGACTGTGTTGCAGAGCTGTGTGGTTTGCATTCACACTGTTATCATCTGCCTTATCTGTGAGGCTTTAGCTAACAAGGGTATTCAGGGGGGGTAATGTGTTTTGTCTATGTTTACGTAGATAACTGGGAAGCTCTTGTGATGCGCCACTGGTAAGTCGTGTTCGCACACACACACACGCACAAACACACAATTACTGCTACGCAGAGGGATTAGCAGGTAGTAGGCAACAGAATAGATTGTTCAATTATTTAAATTGTATGCATGGTTCTTATTGTTTGTTTTGGTCAAGTTAAACAATCATTTATCAACCCAACTGCCTAGAGTCCTTTTCCTGTTGCCTGGTTTTGCTGCATACTGGGGAGCCCACCCTGTACACGACTTAAAATGAAGCATAAGTCGCAATGTGAATTTCACTGTGCTACAATGCGGCCTATCGTGCCTGTGCAACCACCGCCTGCCCCATCAAGTGTATCTGCGTGCTCTTCATCCTCTGTGACTGGGGACAGCAGTCTCACATGGTTTTTCACACTGAACTTCCACCCCTTTACACGCAACAGGGAGTGTGATTGGCAGGTCATCACTTGTTTTGGAAGTGGAAACAGATGGTATTGTTGAGCTGTCAGACATCAAGAAAACCAACATTGGATGCAGGCTACATTATATCCACACCTGCACCTTCGTCACAGATTGGCTGGACTACCTGCATTTAATAATTGCTTTCCAGAAATGGAAATGAGTGTAGAATGCACATGTGTTGTACCTTGCTTGGCAGCAAAGGAACACTAACTTAGTATTACAGACAATTTTAGGAAGGCAGAAAAAGAGTCAGCTCTTTGGGCAAATTAAATAGCCTGGCAAAAGTGGACAGGTGGGTACAGTGGCTGTGTTCTGTGGGTACCAGGACAGTAAAGGAAGCTTCACTTTCTATCCCTCCGAATGATCAAATGCAGCAAGGAATTCCCTGAGTTTGCTATAAAATTAGCATAGCAAAATGTGCATGAGGGTGTCATGCAGAGGTGCTGCAAATAGATTTGCACCAGTGGGACACTAATGAAATACAACAGCCAGTTCTTGTATGCCACTAAATGGCAGCTTTTTTTTGCTATTATTATAGCTTATTAAAAACAGAGCAGGAGGGTGTCATGCAGAGGTGCTAGAAATAGCTTGGCACCAGTGGGGCACTAATGGAAGTCCAACAGCCACTTTTAGGATGCCACTAAGTTCACTCAGTGTTTGCTAGTATAATGGCTTAGTAACAATGAGCTGCAGTGTGCAATGCAGGCAGACGTGCTGCAAATATCTTTGCACTAGTGTGACTATACAGAAGTCCAATAGCCACGTTTAGGATGCCACTAAGTTCACTCAGTGTTTGCTAGTATAATGGCTTAGTAACAATGAGTTTGAGTGTGCAATGCAGGCAGACGTGCTGCAAATATCTTTGCACTAGTGGGACAATACAGAAGTCCAACAGCCACTTTTAGGATGCCACTAAGTTCACTCAGTGTTTGCTAGTATAATGGCATAGTAACAATGAGTTTGAGTGTGCAATGCAGGCAGACGTGCTGCAAATATCTTTGCACTAGTGGGACAATACAGAAGTCCAACAGCCACGTTTAGGATGCCACTAAGTTCACTCAGTGTTTGCTAGTATAATGGCTTAGTTACAATGAGTTTGAGTGTGAAATGCAGGCAGACGTGCTGCAAATATCTTTGCACTAGTGGGACAATACAGAAGTCCAACAGCCACTTTTAGGATGCCACTAAGTTCACTCAGTGTTTGCTAGTATAATGGCTTAGTAACAATGAGTTTGAGTGTGCAATGCAGGCAGACCTGCTGCAAATATCTTTGCACTAGTGAGACAATACAGAAGTCCAACAGCCACGTTTAGGATGCCACCAAGTTCACTCAGTGTTTGCTAGTATAATGGCTTAGTAACAATGAATTTGAGTGTGCAATGCAGGCAGACGTGCTGCAAATATCTTTGCACTAGTGGGACAATACAGAAGTCCAACAGCCACGTTTAGGATGCCACTAAGTTCTCTCAGTGTTTGCTAGTATAATGGCTTAGTAACAATGAGTTTGAGTGTGCAATGCAGGCAGACGTGCTGCAAATATCTTTGCACTAGTGGGACAATAAAGAAGTCCAACAGCCACTTTTAGGATGCCACTAAGTTCACTCAGTGTTTGCTAGTATAATGGCTTAGTAACAATGAGTTGGAGTGTGCAAAGGGCAGGAGGGTACAGTGGCAGGGTTGTTGGTCTCTGGGTAGAGGAAAAGAAGCCTGCCTTTCTATCCCTCCTAATGGGGAAATGCAGCGAGGAAATCCCTGACCTTAGCTACACAGACGCTGTCATCTTGTGTAGCTGTTAAACTCTGTTTTCACGGCCCTGACTGTCACCTATGGCTCTAACCCTGCTGGTATTAGCCCTTAAAAGGACTAATAGAACTTCTATCCCTATTCTTTACAGCGCTGTGTATAGAGCGTACACAGCAGTATCGGAGATAGGAGCTGTGTCAGCGGTGACTGACACCAAGGACGCAGAAGGCACATAATGGCGTGCTCTAGGAAAATGTCCGTTTTTATAATGCAGGGACATGTGACATGGACATCCTATCACACATGCCGTTGCTTCTCTGGCTAAAAGTCCACTTAGCTGTGTGTGTGTCTGGGATTGGCTGACATGCTGGCCCGCCACACTACACGCGCGCGCTTAGGGAAGGAAGACAAGGAAAAAAAAAAAATGGCGATCGCCATTATCCATACAGCAGTGATCTGAATGCGCTGTTCCCGCACACTATACACTGAAATTTCATAATAGTGTGAGTCACAGAGTGACTTACACTATTACAGCGGAAAGCCAGCTAGTAATTAGCTGGTCTTTTTGCTGCTAGAACCGTTCTCGAACGTTTCTAGAACTATTGAGCTTTAGCAAAAAGCTCGAGTTCTAGTTCGATCTAGAACAGCCCCCAAAATCACTCGAGCCGCGAACTGGAGAACCTCGAACCGCGAACCGCGCTCAACTCTACTGAAGACATCCCGCAGCATGGTCACTACTGCCGACAATGATTCCAGTTGAGTGTGGGCGGTGCCTCCAGGTGGGCCTTGCTGCATTGACAACTGCAGGTTTCTAATTGCCAGTATCATCTTTATCCAAGCAGCTATCTCTCGCCTGCTCCGCTCTTCCAAACCATCAGCAATTCTTCCCACCTCTGCCTCAAACTCCTCTGTGGTCATGGGCCTGGTCCAACCCTGCTCTCCCTGGTCACCTCTTGCAGACGCCATCTTATCTCCGTCGCTGCTCACCAGGTTCTAGTCACGCTGCAGTCTTAGTTTCGCTTCTGATTGTTCTCTTCCCTTCGGACTGGGACGTCCCCACAGTCCGGGGACAGATCCGCCCCCATCTTCTCTGTTCACTGTATCAGAGCGCTCTTCCCATGCTGGGTCAGCCACACCTCATCGTGGGCTGTTAATTTTCTTCTGCACGGGCTGCAGCTTCTAAAACCGCGTGCTTTTAACAGTAGCAAAATGGCGGGGGTCCAAATTTTCTTAAAGGACCGCAGAGGCGCACTGTCACCTGTCTTAACAGGTCTAGTCCTTATCCTGTTCATGACGCCAGAAATGTTGTATCGCCCATCTGCAACGGTCGCCCCAGGGACACCTCTCCACCTTCAGGGGACACCACAGGGTCTTAACTTTTTGGGTATATCTGGCTACAGATATGGCAGGTATATTTACATGGGAGTCGTGATGCCACTCACGGTTTGTGGCCAGGGACATGGGTGACCGCCACAACAGGTTTAACGAGCATCTGGAGCTGCTGGGGTCTGCAGTCTGATGGTGTGGCCTCCTCTGAGTGAGGCGGGCCCCAGGGGCTCGGGTGTGTAGAACAACAGGTCCCAGAATAACTCAGTCTCAGTCAAAGATGTCTTTCAACTTGTTTTACTCACTTTCAGATGTTTTTGTGAGGTAACCCGGGCGATGCTGAGATAAACCAGGAGGAACCAGGTATCCTTTAGGCTGGTCTAAGGGTAACCGTTAACTCGTCTTCCTAGCACTTCTTGTTTCAGATAACCCTTGACTTGAAGTACCATGGGATTCATCCAGGGAAGTCGCTACTGCCTTTTCTCCCCTTTTTGGCCTGTTTGCTGGCAGTGTGGACCAGGAAGATGGCTCCAGGCTCGATCCTCCTTATGGGCCCCCTCGTTGCTGTTGATGCTTGGACTCTAGTTGGTTGGTGTGGGACTTGTGGTTCCCCCCCACGGCAGGTTTAGCAGATCAGTAAATGGACATCTACTCTAGGGACCTGTTCCCCGTGCGTGCCTAGTCACCAGGAGTCTCCGTACATGACCAGCTGACTTCCTCAGCGTCTTTCTGTCCAACTATTGGTAGCTGCTCTCCCCTGCCAACGGCTACTATACGTGCAGGGTCTGCCTAGCGTGTCAGCGCACGTCCCCTTCCTTTTTTTCCTTCTTCTTCTCACACTTTCTGCTTGCCACACTTTCTGCTTGCCACACTTTCTGCGCTTCTCCACTAACAGACTGGCTAACTCCTCCTACTTTCCTTACAGCCACTGCCACTTTAGCTTCCAGCCCCTTGCCTACACCACTAGATGGGATGTGGAGGAATGCCCCCTCTTGGGTCTGCCCAAGGGGTCCCCTCTAAGGTGTGGGAGACCTGGTGTCTATGTGTCTGTGCGTACACACCCTATTCTGGCCTTCAGGATTACCTGGAAGTACTGTCCCAGCATGGGTGCAGTACTCAGTGGTGCCTGACCAGGTCAGGCACGCTACACTACCAGGCCCAGAGCAACATCTGCCACCTAGTACTCAGGAGCTCTGCTCCACCTATGACCTCTCCACATGAGAGTCACTTCCACACCACCTCAGCTCCACTGCTCAACTGTCACTTTTCTCTTTTTCCCGTCACCAACCTTCCATGTGGGCGGCCCTATTCCCTTCAGTCCCACCAATGGTGTTTCTGGTGGGTAAAGTGTAAGTGTTTCTAGGATTTCGATTGGCTAAGCTGTTAGCAACATCAAAGGACCAGGATCCGTAACCAAGAAGGGTGGATACTGTGCAGAAGGACAGATTGCATAATACCCTGTGACGACCTGATAGGCCAGGGCGTCACATAACCACATGGCAGCCAATCACTCCAGTAATAATAAGAATCTTTATTTCTTTAGCGCTAGCATATTCCGCAGCGCTTTACAACTAAAGGCTAATATACAAACAAGTAACAGTTATAGAAAATACAATAATTATGGCAAAAAGACAACCCTGCTCATAAGAGCTTACATCTACAATGAGGTGAGGGGGACAAGGTACAGGTGCACTGCTCATTTCCAATGACAATCCAGCCATCTCAAAGAAATGGGGGATAGATAATGGCTGCCTGAACCAATCAGACAATTTTTGAGATGGTTTTGGGCGAGGGGGAGTTTCATGGAGAGTTATGTTGTGAGAAGTCGTGAAGGGACTATGTAAATTTAATTAGATTAGGGAGTGTGATAGGCCACCCTAAAAAGATGTGTTTTTTGGGTCAGAGCATTCCAGAGGATTGGTACTACTTGGAAGAAATCTTGGACCTGGGTGTAGGAGGTATCGATTAATGTGGATGTTAATCAAAATTCGTTTGCGAAGCGTAGAGAATGGGTAGGGTGATAGACAGAGATAAGGGTGGAGATGTAGGAGGGTGCCGGAGTGTGGAGAGCTTTGTGAGTGAGAACAAGCAATTTGAATTGGATCCTGTGATATATGGGTAGCCAGTGCAATGACTGGTGTAGAGTAGAAGTATCCAAGTAACAGTTAGCCAGATAGATGACCCTGGTTACAGCATTAAGGATGGACTGTAGAAGAGAGAATCGAGTTAGGGGGAGACTAATTAATAGAAAATTGCAGTAGTTAAGGCGGGTGTGGATCAGGGCCACGATGAGGGTTTTTGTAGTTTCCATGGTAAGAAAGGGGTGGATTCTAGAGATGTTCTTGAGGTGCAAGTGACAGGAGCGGCCAAGAGATTGTATATAGTAGGTGAAGGAGAGATCGGTGTCGAACATAACCGCCAGACTGCGAGCCCACTGCCTAGGAGTTATTATTGTGGTACCACACACAAAGAGGGGAGGTTAGAAGATGGAGGGAATAGAAGTAGTTCAATTTTGGAAAGTTAAGTTTTAAATAGAGAACAGACATGGCGTTGGAAACTACAGACAGACAGTAAGTGGGCAGAACACCAGGGCTGTCTCCGCATGACACAAGCACGTGTTAAACAATCTTAACCATGTTCTGATCATCGTAACCGGAAAGGTCCACTTAACAAAAAACACGTGGACAAGTTATTGTGGACAGGGATGATACATATCTGTCACGGCAAACTGGGTGAACCTGGTGGAGGCTGGGACAAAGTCGGACACTGGAACATCACACATCCTACCCACGCCAAGAATAGAAGACCCAACATCTATCAGCGTTTCTGCCTTATCATATACCACTTCCTAACTCCCCTCCTCCTCCTGCTCCTCATTCTCTGCTGAATTACCCTCCCCATCACTATCAAGCAGAGAGCTGTGCAGCAGCGCAATGGCAAAGTGGCAACACGCTCTGCTGCAGCTGATCCGTTTAGGTCAGAAACCACACACTGCAGCAGAGCTGTGGCAAGGTATGAAAGAACAGACTGATCACTGGCTCTCCCAGCTGCAACTCCAACCCAATCTGGTTGTCTGCGATAAAGGGCGTAACCTGGTGGCAGCTTTAAAGGTGGGCAAGCTGGTACACGTTCCATGCATGGCTCACGTGCTAAACCTAGTTGTTCAGAAATTTATCAAAACATGCAACGTGTAAGCTCATGTTTACTTAAAGAAATTTTGCACTAAACCTAAAAGATTCCCCCTCTGCAGCTCCTGGGCTGCATTCTAGCAATGTTCCTGTTGTTTATGTGCCCCCTTTCTGACCAAAATAAAGACTTTGTAAAGTGGTACCTTTTTGTATTCAGATCTTGATAATGGTACACAGGGGCGGGCTCTCTGGTGTCCGTTAGTCGGCCTCCCTGTCGCTTTAGGCCGTCCCCCATCGCGCAATTTCAAAGAGGTGACGTGAGGTAAGCTGGCCAGCGCTTGCGCAGAACGGTGGAGGCGGCGGTGGAGGCGCGACCACGAGATTATGGGCGGGTACTTGCTGATGAAAGTCACAGCGCCGCCCATAATCTCGCGCATGCGCAACACGTCACCAGCGGTCACACTGTGCACATTGCACAGTCCCGCAAGAGTGGCACGGCGCGTGCGCGATATTATGGGCGGCCATAATCTCGCGCATTCACCGTGCCACTCTCGCGGGTCTGCAATGTGCAGTGTGACCGCTGGTGACGTGTTGCGCATGCGCGAGATTATGTGCGGCCATAATCTCGCGCATGCGTCGTGCCACTCTCGCGGGACTGCAATGTGCAGTGTGACCGCTGGTGACGTGTTGCGCATGCGCGAGATTATGGGCGGCGCTGTGACTTTCATCAGCAAGTACCCGCCCATAATCTCGTGGTCACGCCTCCACCGCCGCCTCCACCGTTCTGCGCAAGCGCTGGCCAGCTTACCTCACGTCACCTCTTTGAAATTGTGCGATGGGGGACGGCCTAAAGCGACAGGGAGGCCGACTAACGGACGCCAGAGAGCCCGCCCCGGTGTACCATTATCAAGATCTGAATACAAAAAGGTACCACTTTACAAAGTCTTTATTTTGGTCAGAAAGGGGGCACATAAACAACAGGAACATTGCTAGAATGCAGCCCAGGAGCTGCAGAGGGGGAATCTTTTAGGTGTAGTGCAAAATTTCTGATGACAAGTTCCCTTTAAGAAGGTGCACCGTGTCAGTGCCCATTTCCGCCATTCCTCTACCGCTTTTGCTGGTTTAACAGTGCTGCAAAAACGCCTAAATTTACAAGGTCATTGAGTCATGTGCGACCTGCCCATGCGGTGGAACTCTACATATCATATATTGGTAAGGATTAGTGAGCAGCAGAGGGAAGTAGCTGAATACTAGCTTGACCATGCCCGTCAGACTGAGAGTCAACTACTTCAGTCAAATGCATGTGGATTGCTGACATTTGTGAGATTCTTGAGAACTTTGAGTACTGCACTAAGCTTGTGAGCGATGATCAGGCTATTATTAGCTTAACCATCCTGCTACTGTGTCTGTTGAAACAATTACTGCATAATCTCAAAGAGGAAGCTTTGCGTTCCCAGCATGTGACTATGGAGCCAGATTTCCCAATGGGTGATACTACCCAGCCCAGCCACTATTCTGAGGCAACACTGGGTGATGATGAGGAGAGAGAGGACTTGTTTTTCTGTGCTACTGAGGGGACTCCCAATGCTACACAGAGGACTCTCAACTACAGCATCATGTCTGTCCAGCATGGATGGGCTGGCGAGAAGGAGGTGGAGGAGGAGGAGGAGGCAAGTCAACGTGAGGAGGGAATGGGTATTGTTCCTCCTGGTGGGGACACATGACCAGCTGAGGGAGTATTCTCCGGTCGTGATGTCTGTGTTACCAAACCCCTTATACTATAAATAAACACACGGACTGCATGTGACTTGGTTCAAATGGCCACAGCAGCCTTTTATTGCCTATTGTTCACAAACTAAGCACCTTAGGGACGCCGTCCAACGGGCGACCCAAAACAACACACATATAACAATAGACAATGCCAATTACATGACCCTCCCGGGGGCAGGCCCAGTCCATAACTACTACTCCCCCTGCCCCTGGCCGCAACACACCGACCCAGAGACGAGGTGCCAATCACCCACGGATTGACACCCCCACACTTTGGCAGAACCCCGTGCCTGCCACATCCCGGAACCGAGAGCCACCATACCGAGACAATGACTCCCGGTCCAGTTACCAGTCACTTCCAACCTCTGGACCAGACCTACCCCCCCGGCCACAGGACAGACCACGTGACACCTTACGTGGCCTGGACCCGCCACACACCAACAGCTCGCTCAACACCATCCTGCAGGCCCAATGCCCATAAATCCACTCCAATGTCGTTGAGGTGCACTCCGTCACCCCTCCGAAACCGCCAATCTGCCGGCTCCAACTCCCTGTGCCTCACCACAATCCCACCGTTCCTGATCACAAACCTGGCAACCACCCGATTCACCTGGGCCCTGGCTTTATTGACCTTTTCCACCGACCGAGCCCCCCTCCATGACAACCTGGTCACTATGTCTGACCACACGACAATCAAACCCGGGTACTGCTTCCACAACCGCAGTAAGTCAATCTTTATATCCCGGATCAGATCCCGTGACGCCCGGACTCCCAGATCATTACCTCCCACGTGTAATACCAGCACATCCGGAGGCCGGTCAACCTTACAATAACGACCAAATTCTGGGACCACCCTGCCCCACTCCATGCCCCGAACACCGGTCCACCGAACAGTCGCCTGCCCTCGATCCAGCCCTAGCTGCCGACCATTCGGGCGAACCGCCGCCCGCCGAGCACCCCAGAACACGAAGGAATGCCCCAGAATCCAGATTAGGCACATCCCTACAACAAAGAAAGACAACGAAAACAGAAATTAAAAACCAATAACAACACCACCATCAACGCCTCTCATGAAAAACCCATTCTACCTCCGTCCTCTAACACTTGTACATTACCCCCTCTTTTTTTTTTTTTTTTTTTTACATATAAAAACCACTTCCAAACCGCCAAACCACCTGTACCTAGACCAAAGTTACCATAATGCTACAACAGCTGCGGCCTCACGTACCGCCGAAAACAAGAAGAATCCCATCTACCAATACGCTTTACCACCTCATCTCCAAGCCCCCAACGAGCGGCCTCCGTAGCTGCCCCTATCCGAAAGGAATGCGACCCGAAATCCTCCGGGCGCTCCCCCACATTCCGCAAACTTCGCCGCAGAACCGCTACAAACTGGAACCTTGATAAAAAGGACCCATCCACGTGCCGCAAAAATGGGGCCGGTAAACCTCCCCTCACGGCCATGAATTGCTCCACCAAACGTACTGGGCACAACTCCTCCCCCGGGACCGCGTATAACACCACCAACCTACCCCGACCCAGCTGATCCGTTTTCGACCGACTAATCCGGCACTCCACCTGATCACCGCCCACTCGCACATCCTCAAGCAGCAACCCGCCGCCTGTCACCCTGGACGGGCTTACCAACTCACCGATCCGGAAAGCCCCATAAAAAGCAAGACCGAAAGCTGTTGTAAACAAAACAGTCTCGTAAACCGACTCACAAATGCCGCTCAGGCCCCCCACCAACCGCCTCAACAAACCAAACGATACGGGACGCCTCTTGTCCCTCTCCCGCACACCGCGGCGGAACCCCCGCAAGGCCCGTCGAACCCGAAAATCCTGCGAAACATCTTGTTCCCCTCTCATTTTTAACCAAAACGCCACCGCCGCCACCCGATGCGCCACGGCCGACGCCGATCGCCCAGCCGAGAAATCCACACTCACCAACGCCAGTAATGCCACCAAGTAATCCACGCTTACCCCATCAAACATCCGACCCAGCAACTCCTCCCATTCAGCCCACACCTTAGCATATCGGCACCAAGTCACCTCAGTCACCGAATTCCGAATCAATTCTGAGATCACCGCCTCACCAGATTCCATAAATCCACGGGACACTCCACTCCGACTTCGTCCGCCCAAGGCAGTAGCGCCCGAAACCTGCTGAACTGAAAACGAGACAAAGCGTCAGCCACCCCATTGTCAACTCCCGGAACGTGCTTTGCCACCACCTGTACATTCAGCTGCAGACATCTCAACACTAAATGCCGCAAAAACACCACCACTGGCTCCGACTTAGCCGACAAGTTGTTAATAGCAAACACCACCGCCTGGTTATCACAATGGAAGCAAACCTTCCTCCCGGCAAAACGCGACCCCCACAGCTCCACTGCTACCACGATAGGAAATAGCTCCAACAGAGCCAAATTCCTGACCAAACCGCTCTCCCGCCACGCCTGTGGCCACCGACCCACACACCAGTGACCTCGAAACACGGCCCCAAACCCTGCCGACCCAGCCGCATCGGTGAACAGCTGTAACGCCCCGTTAGACGCCACCTTCTCCATCACCAGGGCCCGGCCATTGAAACACTGCAAAAATTGGTCCCATACCAAAAGATCGTCCTTGATCGCCTTCGTGAGTCGCACGAAATGTGTCGGCGACCGCACACCTGCCGTCGCCGTTGCCAAACGTCTCGCAAAAACTCTCCCCATCGGCATAATCCTGCAAGCGAAATTCAATTTCCCAAGCAAGGACTGCACCACCTTAAGCCGCACCTTCTTTGCCGCCTTCACCCCTGCCACCGCGGCCCTCAAATCACGAACCTTCTCCTCCGGCAACCTACATTCCATGGCAATAGAATCAATCTCAATCCCCAAAAAACGCATCACAGGCGCCGGGCCTTCCGTCTTATCGGGGGCCAAGGGAATTCCGAAGCTGTCTGCGACTCTTTGCAACGCAAATAACAACCCCGCACAAACCATTGAACCCGCCGGCCCAACACAAAGAAAATCGTCCAAATAGTGAATAATGGACGTGAGCCCAGACACATCCCGAACCACCCACTCTACAAACGAACTAAACGCCTCAAAATACGAACACGAAATTGAACAACCCATTGGCAAACAGCGATCAACATAATAACTGCCATCCCACCAGCAACCTAACAAATGCTGACTATCTGGATGAACCGGTAACAACCGAAACGCCGCTTCCACATCAGCCTTTGCCATCAACGCACCCCGACCCGCAGCCCTGACCAGGTCCAACGCCTTGTCGAACGACACATAATATACCGCCGCTAACTCCGGTGCAATGCCATCATTCACCGATAACCCCTCTGGGTAAGACAAATGATGGATAAGCCGAAATTTGTTCAGCTCTTTCTTCGGCACAACCCCCAATGGCGAAACCACCAACTTCGAACACGAGGGGGCGTCATAAGGACCGCCCATTCTGCCCAAAACCACCTCCTTTCTCAGCTTCTCATCCACCACATCCGCATGATCCCGAGCAGAACGTAAATTACGGTACGGCGGGGGGCGATGGACTAACAGCCGACGGGATACGGAAACCATCAGAAAAACCAAACCATAACAACGCCGCTGCCTCGCCGTCCGGATAACTATTTAAAAAGGGGGCCATCGCTTCTACCTTCACCGGCGTCATCCCTTTTTCCAACCCCGTCACCCGCTTTTCCTTTCCCCTTTTTAAAGCACTTGGACAAGCTATGTCCTCCCCCACAACCTGAGCATTCATGCTTAAACCGGCATGCCGCTCCAAACCTGCACTGCCCCTCATTATATTGCCAACAGAAACCTTTTTTCTGACTTGCCGGGGACCCGGCCCCCGGTCCCCTGGCACCCCCCCGAAAGGGCTGAGTCGGTGCCGACATCAGTCGCATCCATAAGGAAATATCCTTATGATCCCATCGCATATCCGGCCGCAACGCCTTCCGCTTCCGGAATTGCTCGTCGTAACGCAGCCACGCCAGCCCGCCATAAACCCGATAAGCCTCCCCTATCGCATCCATGTAACCAAACAAGGCCGAGCAATGCTCCGACTCCTTCTCCCCGACCACGCTCGCCAAAATCGCAAACGCTTGCAACCAGTTTGCAAAAGTCCGAGGAATAAGCCTATAACGGCGCTTTTCCTCCTCGTCCTTCTCCTTTTTGGAGTCGCTCGGCTTAGCCCTATCCAAATTAAATTTCTCCAGGGGAAGCAGAGAAAAAATCTCCACATATTCCCCTTTCCAAATTTTTTCCCGCACCTCCTTCTTTAAATGAGCCCCCAGCAGGCCCTCAAAACAAACATAAACTTCGCTTTTAGCCCTATCATCTAGGCGCACCACCTCATCCTCCTTCTCCTTTTCTTTTTCCTTTGCCCCCTCCGCCGCACTCCCCCTGCGCCCCCCCCCTTCCGCCGCGCCCCGCTCCGTCCCCCCCTCCCACCGCCGCCGCCCCCCCGACCTGTCGTCCCCACCCACGCCGCCGCCGGCGCCTACGCCGCCCCCCCCCCCAGCCCCGGCAACCGCCGCCAACCCCTGCAACAGCCCCAACAACTGGCTCCACACTGCTACACCGCCGGGCGCTGCCGTGTCCACAGCCGCCCTCCCGCCCCCGACACTCCCCGCCAGCGCAGCCCCTGCCGCCCCCGCTGCCGTCTCACCCAACCGCGGCTCAACGTCCCCCGATACCGCAGCCTCGCTGTCCTCCGTCTGCCGACCATCCGACTCTTCCGACAGCACGACCTCCTCATCCTCGCCGCTGACATCTTCTTCCATCCGACATCCGGGGGGCGCCGCCGCGGCACCCCCCCCACCACGGCCGCCAAACCGGGCCGCCGCGTGGGCAGTGCCGTCCCCGCTCCGTCTCTTGCCCTGGGGCGACAGCCCAGGAGACCGTCCAGTCCCCCGCGCCGGCACCCCAGGCCTCGACCTCTTGCGCCCGCGCCCACCCCCTCGCCGACTGCCAGGGGACTCTGGACGCGGACTGATAGACGCCCGGCTCTGGATCCCAGCCGTCGCTGCCTCTGGCCCTCCTGGGCCGCTGCAGGCCTCCTGCCGCTGGGTCCTCCCGCTCCCACGGGACACCGCCACATCCGGGGGCTGCGCAGCGGTCCTGAGTGACCGGGCGGTCGCCGCATGGCTCACGCCGTCACCCCTGCTCACTGCCGCGCCAGGGTCAGGCACCACAGACCTCCCCCTGGCGCTGGACCTACCGCCGCCTGCAGCCCCTCGGTCCCCCCGCCGACTGCAGGGGGAACTGCTGGCCTCCCTCCCTTGCCGAGCGCGCTCCCGACCTGGAGCCGCTGCCGTCACTGGAACTCCAGACCGGAGGCCGGGACCGGAAGTAGGCCCCACGCTGGCCACTCCCACCTCCCGACCACCGCAGCTGGAATGCAGATTCCTCCCGCTGCTGCTGGGAGCAGCAGCCGGACTGCGCTGCTGCTCGGCCCGCTGCGGAGGGTCCCTGGAGGGGCTCTGGCATCTCCTCCTCGCCCCCCCCGCACCCGGGGAATACCTGCGGGGGGGCCGCGACTGGCGCACACCACGGCTGGGGGAGCGAGGGGCAAGCGCCGACGGGTTAACCCAGGCAGCCCTGATGTGGGACTGCACTGCCAGGGGCCCGTGCGCTGCAATGGCTGCTGCAATCAGGCGCTGAAGTTCCTGGAGATCAGCCATGGTGACTCATGCTGCTGATCTCTTGGCGTCCGGAAGAAGAAGAGGAGGTAACCCCCTCCTCTCCCAGACTAACCCTTTCCCTACTCCTCCTCTTCCTCCCAAGCTAAACCACCCCTTAATGCCATATTAGGCCTGCCAAGCAAACTGTCCCTATTAACCCCATCACTCCCTAACTCCCCCTTGGTCATGTCGCCCCTCCTCCCCAGGGGATCCATGGCTGTCTGAACCTTTGATGGTTTGCAGCTTGGCCCACATGGCACAGTTCATGTGTCTGTGGCAAGACCCTTGCGTGATACACATTTTATCCAACAACCTTGACTGGTTGGCCACCTTTCTGGACCCACCGTACAAGGAGAAATTTCCTTCTCTTATTTTGGAGTCACCAAAGGTTTGCACAATTGAAGCCTTCAAGAGGGTCATTGTAGATCAGTTGCTGAAAACATCACCCTCAGACAACCCTGGCAGCAGAGTTACCGACTCTTTTCAACACCAAGGATTAATGGGGAGAGACACAAACACCAGGCCCAACAGAGTTAGGGGGAAAATGTGCACCAACTGTACCATTTTCAATAAACCAGCTCAACAGCAAAGCCTATCTGTGCCTGTAATAATGCCAAGGAGGAGAAGTTGCACAACATTGTCACGGACTAGTTAACACTAGAAGTCCCAGAGAGAGGGGTCATTTAACATTTCTACCTTTGGAACCCAGAGACGGGTCGAATGACCTGAATGATTTTAGCTAACATCCTATAATCATCGTCTTTTGTTCTGTAATTAAGGCCATTACTGTCGCACCACAGGAGGTTGTTGTTTTCTATTGAGTTTAGCCATTTAGTTTCTACTAACTCTACTAATTTTGGACTAAGGGTCATTTGACCCTCTTTCAGGACTTCAGGGGGAGCTCGAAATTTCTGGGACTTCTAGTGTTAAGTGACCATACCTGCGTCCTTTCTGATGCTTCCGTTCCCTTTAATTATTGGGTGTCCAAGCTGAACACTTGGAATGACATTTCCCTATACACCTTAGAGTTCCTGGCCTGCTGGGTGTGTGTGAGATATGCAGGACATAGGGGTGCTGGGTGTGTGTGAGATATGCAGGGCATGAGGGTGCTGGGTGTGTGTGAGATATGCAGGGCATGAGGGTGCTGGGTGTGTGTGAGATATGCAGGGCATGAGGGTGCTGGGTGTGTGTGAGATATGCAGGGCATGATAGTGCTGGGTGTGTGTGAGATAGGCAGGGCATGAGGGTGCTATGTTTGTGTGATTTGGGGGTGCAGGGTATGTGTGATTTGGGGGTGCAGGGTGTGTGCACCAGTCCCTGCTGCATGACGTGGGTAAAGTCCATACAGTAACCATATATCAGTAGGGATTAGGGAAAAATGGATAGCATCAGTCAGAGCATGGGATGGGATGGGATTGGGAAAGCTGGGTGCTGAGCTGGGAGAAACGGGCTCTCTTACTCATCACTCAGCTTTTCTATGTTCTGATATTCATCTTGTCCTTGAGGACAAGATGGCTATCAGAACATAGAAAAACTGGGTGCTGAGGAAAAGAATCAGTTGTCCAGAGTAATTATCCTGTACCCCAAGTGTTTTATCCTTTACCGAGTATCAAGTGTAATTATCCCATACCTCGAGTATCAGTGTCATTATCCCTTACCCCCAGTGTCAGTGTCATTATCCTGTACCCCAGTGTCAGCGTCATTATTCCATACCCTGAGTATCAGTGTCATTATCCTGTACCCCCAGTGTCAATGTCATTATCCTGTACCCCTCGTGTCAGTGTCATTATCCTGTACCCCCAGTGTCAGTTTCATTATCCTGTACCCCCAGTGTCAGTGTTATTATCCTGTACCACCAGTGTCAGTGTCATTATCCTGAACCCCCAGTGTCAGTTTCATTATCCTGTATCCCCAGTGTGTGTCATTATCCTGTACCCCCAGTGTCATTATCCTGTAATCCCAGTGTCAGTGTCATTATCCTGTACCCCTAGTGTCATTATCCTGTACTCCCAGTGTCAGTGTCATTATCCTCTACCCCCAGTGTCAAAATCAAAATCTTTGACAAAAAAAAGCAGCATGTCACGTCTTCATTGCATTTTGTCAACATTTGTTACCCATTGATTTTTCAATATGAAAACGCACTGTCTAAAACACAACAAAAATGTGGGGAAAACGCATGCATATTTTTGTCAATCACAGTGTTTACATTAGTCAAAAGTCTGCCAGAGGGTGCAGTTTTGTTGTCAAACCAGAACGCAGTGTGCACATATACCCTAAAACTGATTTGGAGACCATAGTGCAGCTTTTATAGGCCTCTGTCACCACAGAATGATCACATCCGGTACAGACACTGGGGGCCGATCATTACCTGATAATTATATAATGTGTGAAGGTGGAAAGAGAAGCCAAATATCCACCAGAGTCTCCACAAGGAAAAGTGTATGTAGGGTAATGCTTCACACCACCACATACTGACTCTATAGGGGATTTCCCTATATGGTGGATAGATGGCGGCATCGGTGGATTAATTTTAGTAATCTTTTCCATGTGAAGATGCTGGATAACGTTCTGCTTCTCTTTGAATATTGTTTGGCTGATGGATTCGGTGGTTTTCTTAGGACAAGGAATGTCCGTGTGTGAGAAAAACTGCGACTGACTGTAATCACAGATTCCATTATTAACTGCAATAAATAAGATTCTACAAGAAATCCTGTGATTCATGCAGGCACAGAACAGGTCTCTTCTGCGCACTGTAGAGTTTGCTAAAAAGCACCTGTTATAGTGAGAGAAGCCGAAAATGAACAAGTAATAAAAACATTTATGGTAGCCATAGTGTGGGCCCCTAGAGGCAATTTCCCTGGTAGGCCCCTGGCACCCCAGTCCGACCCTGGATAGGGGCAACATATTCAATAGCAATTTACAATTACTGTTGATGAACAACTGATGATGGCCCTCTGAAAATTTGAATTGAGGGATGCAGAATGACATGGAGGAGGAGGAGAAGGGTTAAGCCCAATGCTACAATGGGCACATTGTAAACTGCTATGGAATATGTATTCCACTATCTGAGTCTCAGTGAGGGAAGGACCACGCAAATGTATAAATAAGAGCATTCCCTCCCAAATATATGTTACTGGGCCACCTCTGGCCCAGCTGAAAACACGCTCTGATATCACAGTAGCAAACGGGCGTATAAGGAGAGGTACGGTTTGTGTATCAGGTAGCACAAAATGTTAGAGTCCTGCTTTGTATTTGCAAAGGCCACTAGCAACATATTAATGTGGCTGATGTAGACAGATGGCACAAGTCAGGCTGTGAACCCCTAAATATTGTGGACACAGGAATGAAAGGTGCTTTACTGTATCAGGCAGCAATGATTGCTAGAGTCCTGCTTTGTAACTATTTTTAAAAACCACCAGCAGTGTATTAATGTGGCTGATGTGGACAGATAGCACAAGTCAGTCTGTGAACCACTAAATATTGTGGAAACAGGAACGGTGTGTATACTGTATCAGGCAGCAGTAAGTGCTAGAGTACTGCTTTGTAACTATTTGAAAAAGCCACCAGCAATGTATTAATATGACTGATGTGGACGGATGGCACAAGTCAGGCTGTGAACCCCTAAATATTGTGGAAAGAGGAATGGTGAGTTTACTGAAACAGGCTGCACAAAATGGTAGACTCCTGCTTTGTATTTGCAAAGGCTACTAGCAACGTATTAATGTGGCTCATGTAGACGGATGGCACAAGTCAAGCTGTGAGCCCCTCAATATTGTGGAAACACGAAAGGTGCTTTACTGTATCAGGCAGCAGTAAATGCTAGAGTACTGCTTTGTAACTATTTGCAAAAGCCACTAGTAACATACTAATGTGGCTGATGTGGAGGGACTGCACAAGCCAGGCTGTAAACCCCTAAATATTGTGGAAACAGGTCCCGATTCCCTACCTAATCAACAATCTCTCCCTCTCTGGTGTGACTTTGTTCAGTGCTATCAGCTCTTAAAAGAGCTATTGTATTCTGGTTTCTGGATGGTACTATGGAGGTAGCGACGCACACAGTTTTAAACACTGTCCATGCTCAGAAATCTGTCCCTCCATTCTCTACACTGAGCTGCACTGCAGGTAGCCCTGAAAAGGGCTTTTTGTGTTATTAAGCGGAATACACTCTCCCTAGCAGCTGTTCGCTTTATCACTATCCTGATACAATGCTGACTCCGCAAGCAATGTGCTAA
Organism: Anomaloglossus baeobatrachus; assembly: GCF_048569485.1. Classification (NCBI taxonomy): domain Eukaryota; kingdom Metazoa; phylum Chordata; class Amphibia; order Anura; family Aromobatidae; genus Anomaloglossus; species Anomaloglossus baeobatrachus. The sequence goes on along the minus strand of NC_134354.1, from coordinate 405,356,798 downwards.
AAATGGCGGCGGAAGGTCTTTTAAAGACCCTATGATGGTGAGCGGCCAGCCAAATACAGTAATACCACAACAAAGATGGTTGTGGCATTACTGTGATTGGTTAAGAAGTCCAGCAGGCTAATTGGCTGCAAATCAGGTGCCAAAATGGCTGGGTGGGACATTCAAATATAGCGAGTCGAATACACCATTACTCGCAATATAATGAATAGCCCGAATATCGTACTATTCTCCAAATAGCGACTAGTGACGAATACATACGTTAATCAACATACCAACAGGCACATTGTAGCTGGCCTTGTAAAGTGCTGGGAAATAGTTCTAGAAATTATGTATGACAGAGGGACCTACAAAATGTATGTCAGGGCCCTCCCAATTGTAAAAGTAAAAAAAAGTCAAAACACTACGTGTGACCAAACGATAAAAAGGATATTTTTTTTTGTCCAGTTTATTTAGCCTATGTACAAGTGATTATACAGGAAAAATTGTTTCTTAAACTTTTTGGCCTGTAAAATGTAATTTAGGTTAGGTTTGGTAGGTGTTCTTGTATATCTGTAGAAGTAGTATAATGCTGTGACATCCTTATTCCCAGAAACTATATGTGAGTCAAAAATGCATGCAGGCATATTCTCCAGGCTCTCCCCATTCAGTTTCATCATGTTCCCATCTATTTTAGCCTTCTCCTCAGGCCCCCAGACCTCTTTGTTGCATCCAGCATAAAATTACTCCTATTTCCCATTGACTTGCATTGTACTCGCTATTCGGAACGAACGAGTATTGCATAGTACTTGTTACAATTGTAGCGATTACAAATATTTTGGTACTCGCTCATCTCTACTGGTCACATACAAACAGCCATCCTGATAACAGGTGAGCTGTGCAATCTTTGAGGAAGACTGCTTTAACAAGTACAAGAGGAGACCTCTAATACTTTTACTGTAAATTAGTGTCACAAAATCATGTCTCCAACACATTCGATTTGTGTAGCCAACCGTCGAGAAATTCCAGGACAATCTGTAAAAATAGGTCAATTTTTGCCCTACCTGTAAAAAAAATTTAAGGCATCAGTGAATCTTTTGAAGCTGAAGAAACCTATACAGATTATTTTGACTGAATAAACAAAATCCACCTGGTACATGCTTAAGGTAGAAAGAGAGTCTTAAAAGTGGAGGGTGAACCGTCTTTGATGGCAGAAAGAGCAACTTCACACAAAGACAATTGTTAGCAACAAGAAGGAAATTTGGAGTTTTTTTATGCTTAAAAAGTGCCACATTCTATTCATACAAGAGACTAAAAATACAAAAGCAATAGTTGCAAGACAATTAATACAGTATACAATTAGCCTAACAAAATGCGCACCTCAATATATAGATGTATAACAGAGATAATGCCCACATGTGAATAAATAGGAACAGATATGATAGACACAATAGACACGGTTCTAAGCCGGGGCATTTGAAAATGATACAACGTTAGAAATACATAGTAAGACTGTCACGCTTCCCGGTCCCCGGGCCCCGCTCTCCGGTCCTCGTGCCCCGCTCTCCGGTCCCCATGGTCCGCCCCCCGGTTCCCGGCGGCGTCCCCTGCTCACCACTCCGGTCCCAGCCCCCTCTTCCTCGCCTGCACCCTCCATGTTTCCTGCTCCCCGCTCCCGGCGCTCCTCTGCGACGTGGGACACACAGCCGGGCACTCCTGCTTCCTCCGCACCGCTCCGCGGACTGGCTTCTGGCACACGGGCCTCGCGCATGCGCATTAGGGCGTGCGCGCAGTCATTGACCCTCTCTTAAAGGGCCAGCACCCAGAAACAGGAAATTGCATAGACAGGTACAGGGTATATTAGGATTCTCTTTCCTGGTGGGTGGGGCCTGTTCTACGTGTTTAGTAAGCTAGGAGTTCAGTTCCCCGTATTGCTGTGTCCAGTATTAACCCCTGTCTGTCTCGCAGAGCCTGTCCTGCCACGCCAGCCGGTCCTGACCACGTCCGTTCCAGTACTCCTGACGGTGACTTTGGCGGAAGTTCCACCACCTCTGCAGCTCCGCCAGTCTCCAGTTCCTGGCTCCGTTTGGTGACCCGTCCTCTCGCTCAGCAGGTTCCGGATTCCGCCTGACCCTACAACCCGTCCTCGGACCCTGAGCCTCCTCACCCGGACTACAGTCTAGAACTCTGTGTTCCCAGCGACATCTACTTTCCAGCTCTCCTACGGACTGTCTTGCTACCAATAGTGCTTCGGCTGCCGTGCATCAAGGCCCTCTGGCGGGGTGACCGGCCTGGCTGCCTCACCAAGGGAACCCGGTGTACGGTCCAGTGTTTCCACAACCCGGACGTAACAAAGACTCATGATACCAATGAGAGTGCAGACAATGAGAAGCCAACAAAAAAAGATGAAATGCAATGAGCATTTCTTATTTTCAAATGACTCGCTTTCTCCTGGAGGATGGTGCTGAAGGAAGGTGCCGGCCCCTGGCTGATCGGGCGCCACACTCCTTCGCCTAGGAGACTCTGTGTGAAGATTAGTGATGTGCGAACCGGTCACGGTTCGGCTCGAGTTCGGTTCGCCGAACAGAGGTCTCGTTCGAGTTCGGTTCGGCGAACCGGTTCGGCGAACCACTCGAACCGCATAGAAAACAATAGCAGGCAATCACAAACACATAAAAACACCTAGAAAACACCCTCAAAGGTGTCCAAAAGGTGACAAACAACTCACAACACAACACAAACACATGGGAAAGTGACAAGGACATATACTCATGCGAAAACAAAACAGCTGGACAAGGAAAAAGAGGAGGAGACACAGATATATGAGTATATACAAGGAAACATCGATGCCATTACTGTGCAACTGGAGCCCTGCTCATTTTAGGCTTCCAATCTGGATAAATTGCCTGAGCTTGCCACGTACACCTTGGGGATCTTGTCGTGTCCTGCAGCCACCGTTCTCTCGGAACATGTCTTCAGTGCTGCTGGGGGTCTGCTGGCAGATAAGCACACACGTCTGTCCACTGACAATGTGGACATGGCTCTCAGAGGACTTTTCTTCCCCTGGGTCAGCCAGGGGACGCGAAAGGAACACGTATTTTGAGAGTGCTTCATGCAAAGCATCTTTTTCATTTTGAAAAGGGGGATCAACTGATGACAGTCAAGTGGGGTGTGTGTGGCCCAATTAGTGGAAACGAGGGAGACTGTGGTTGGAGTCTCCTCGTTGTGTTTCTAAAAGAACCAAGATGAACAAGTCATGGCTCTCAGAGGACTTTTCTTCCCCTGGGTCAGCCAGAGGAGGCGAAAGGCACGCGTATTTTTGAGAGTGCTTCATGCAAAGCATCTTTTTCATTTTGAAAAGGGGGATCAACTGATGCCAGTCAAGTGGGGTGTGTGTGGCCCAATTAGTGGAAACAATGGAGACTGTGGTTGGAGTCCCCTTGCTTTGTTTCTAAAAGAACCAAGATGAACAAGTCATGGCTCTCAGAGGACTTTTCTTCCCCTGGGTCAGCCAGGGGACGCGAAAGGCACATGTATTTTTGAGAGTGCTTCATGTAAAGCATCTTTTTCATTTTGAAAAGGGGGATGAACTGATGACAGTCAAGTGGGGTGTGTGTGGCCCAATTAGTGGCAACGAGGGAGACTGTGTTTGGAGTCCCCTCGCTGTGTTTCTAAACGAACCAAGATGAACAAGTCATGGCTCTCAGAGGACTTTTCTTCCCCTGGGTCAGCCAGGGGACGCGAAAGGCACCCGTTTTTTTGAGAGTGCTTCATGCAAAGCATCTTTTTCATTTTGAAAAGGGGGATCAACTGATGACAGTCAAGTGGGGTGTGTGTGGCCCAATTAGTGGCAACGAGGGAGACTGTGGTTGGAGTCCCCTCGCTGTGTTTCTAAAAGAACCAAGATGAACAAGTCATGACTCTCAGAGGACTTTTCTTCCCCTGGGTCAGCCAGGGGACGCGAAAGGAACACGTATTTTGAGAGTGCTTCATGCAAAGCATCTTTTTCATTTTGAAAAGGGGGATCAACTGATGACAGTCAAGTGGGGTGTGTGTGGCCCAATTAGTGGAAACGAGGGAGACTGTGGTTGGAGTCTCCTCGTTGTGTTTCTAAAAGAACCAAGATGAACAAGTCATGGCTCTCAGAGGACTTTTCTTCCCCTGGGTCAGCCAGAGGAGGCGAAAGGCACGCGTATTTTTGAGAGTGCTTCATGCAAAGCATCTTTTTCATTTTGAAAAGGGGGATCAACTGATGCCAGTCAAGTGGGGTGTGTGTGGCCCAATTAGTGGAAACAATGGAGACTGTGGTTGGAGTCCCCTTGCTTTGTTTCTAAAAGAACCAAGATGAACAAGTCATGGCTCTCAGAGGACTTTTCTTCCCCTGGGTCAGCCAGGGGACGCGAAAGGCACATGTATTTTTGAGAGTGCTTCATGTAAAGCATCTTTTTCATTTTGAAAAGGGGGATGAACTGATGACAGTCAAGTGGGGTGTGTGTGGCCCAATTAGTGGCAACGAGGGAGACTGTGTTTGGAGTCCCCTCGCTGTGTTTCTAAACGAACCAAGATGAACAAGTCATGGCTCTCAGAGGACTTTTCTTCCCCTGGGTCAGCCAGGGGACGCGAAAGGCACCCGTTTTTTTGAGAGTGCTTCATGCAAAGCATCTTTTTCATTTTGAAAAGGGGGATCAACTGATGACAGTCAAGTGGGGTGTGTGTGGCCCAATTAGTGGCAACGAGGGAGACTGTGGTTGGAGTCCCCTCGCTGTTTTTTACATGATTTTCGAAGTGCATGACATGCTTAAGAGGTTTAGTTTCTGCATCTCCAACTTGTTGGCTACAGAAAGGCTGCCTTTACACCCTTTTGTCACCGAGGATTTTCGAGACCTTATGCCCATTGCAGTGCCCCAAGAGCCGATGGCCATTTGCCACTCCTTCTCCAAGAAAGGGGTGCCCGCGCTAACACAGCAGGTCGCACACAACATCACCGCTTCCTTGAGAAAGATACTTGGAACAGAAAGCATGGACTGGGGCGTTACATGTCGCTGACAGGGAACTGGGTAACTATGGTAATAGATGGAGAAGTGTTTGCTGTAAAAGTCTTTCCGTCCCCACGAGTTGTGTGTTTCAATCCTTCCTCTGTATGTACAAGTTCCTCCACTGCTTCTGCCTCATCAACCTCGTGTTGTTCCTGCACCTCAGCCCAAACCCTGTGTGGTCAGGCCACCCTTCCTTGTAACTGTGCCCAAGGAATCCCACACACCTACTTATAATGCTGGCAGCAGAGCTCAAGGCCATCAGGCGGTCAAATGTTTACTTTGAAATGTAGGGGAAATGAGAGACACCGCTGAGGAGTTGTGGACGGTTAGCTCTGTAGAGTGAGACTGAGTTTCATCAATGGTTGTCTCCACTCAACCAGCAGCCAGGGAATGCTGGGTGCGACAATGATGCTAAACAGTCTGCGGCCCTTCTTCAGGGAAATGTGACACACGTGCCTTGTATGGCTCACGTGTTGAATCCGAATCTCCAGCAATTTGTAAAACACTATCCCGGCCTACATGTCCTTCTGTCGAGGGCACAGTGTAACGCCTGCCTGGATCGACACACTCAGACAGGCTGTAAAGGATAGGCTAGAGGGAACCCACTCACCAAGCTGGACCCCCAGAACCCTGAAACCCTTCAATCCCTATACAGTGATGTTGAATGACACAGGGCCCAAGTTGATCAATACCTGTGGAAGGCTGCAGTTCCAGAGAATAATAGTCATGCAGGGTCAAAATATTAATTGAGGAAGAGGAACAGAATGGGAGGGACAGGACTTAATCAGAAAACAAGCAGAGGTGAAATGCAAATCGGCCAACGAGGTACCTAAACAGCAAGCAGGAAAAGTAGTCAGGTAACAAGCACACAAACTCATAAAACCAAACTGGGGGTAACAGTAACCAGAGGTTCATAGCTATGTCTGGCAGTGGTCTTCAGACAGGAGGGGCCTAAAAAAGGGTGTTGTGTCTTCCCATTTGTTGTAGCTGAATGATGGTACTTCATCTGTGAGATACCCACCACCTGCATTCAGCCTGTGGTTCTGCATCTGTCAAGGTAACGCATCCCAGTGTGTGAGCATAACCTGCGTCCACCTGCGCCGCTGGCGTCGACCCCTCTCCCATCATCAGCACTATTCACGAAAGGAACACGTTGTCACCTTGCGACAGGAGTACAAATTGACGTAGCGGTCTACGGTGGTGACTTAACAGCCGTGTGCGGCAATGATGCAAACATGGCATCGTGCCTTCGTCAGGCCCATGTGACACACGTGACTTGTATGGCTCACGTGTTTAATCTGATTCTCCAGCAATTTTTAAAACAACATCCCGGCCTACATGGCCTTGTACAGCGGGCACGCTCACTATGTGCTCACTTCCATCGTTCGCACCCAGTAGCTCAATAACTTTCATCGCTCCTGAAGTCTTAAGGTCTGGCGGTTAAACGTCAGAAATGCGATGTTCCGACTAGAGTTGAGCGCGGTTCGTGGTTCGTGGTTCTCCAGTTCGTGGCTCGAGTGATTTTGGGGGCTGTTCTAGATCGAACTAGAACTCGAGCTTTTCTGCAAAAGCTCGATAGTTCTAGATACGTTTGAGAACGGTTCTAGCAGCAAAAAAAACAGCTAATTCCTAGCTGACTTTCCGCTGTAATAGTGTAAGTCACTCTGTGACTCACACTATTATGACATTTCAGTGTATAGTGTGCGGGAACAGCGCGTTCAGATCACTGCTGAATGGATAATGGCGATCGCCATTTTCTTTTTTTTCCTTGTCTTCCTTCCCTAAGCACGCGCGTGTAGTGGGGAGGGCCAGCATGTCAGCCAATCCCAGACACACACACAGCTAAGTGGACTTTTAGCCAGAGAAGCAACGGCATGTGTGATAGGATGTCCATGTCACATGTCCTTGCATTATAAAAACAGACATTTTCCTCCAGCACGCCATTATCTGCCTTCTGCGTTCTTGGTGTCAGACATCACTGGCGCAGCTCCTATCGCCGATACAGCTGTATACGCTCCATACACAGCGCTGTACAGCTTAGGGATAGCACTTTCTATCAGTCCTTTTAAGGGCTCATACCGGCAGGGTCAGAGCCATAGGTGACAGGTCCTGAAAACAGAGTTTAACAGCTACACAAGATGACAGCGTCTGTGTAGCTAAGGTCAGGGATTTCCTCGCTGTATTTCCCCATTAGGAGGGATAGAAAGGCAGGCTTCCTTTCCTCTACCCAGAGACCCACAACCCTGCCACTGTACCCTCCTGCCCTTTGCACACTCCAACTCATTGTTACTAAGCCATTATACTAGCAAACACTGAGTGAACTTAGTGGCATCCTAAACATGGCTATTGGACTTCTGTATAGTCCCAGTAGTGCACAGATATTTGCAGCACGTCTGCCTGCATTGCACACTCAAACTCATTGTAGCTAAGCCATTATACTAGCAAACACTGAGTGAACCTAGTGGCATCCTAAACGTGGCTATTGGACTTCTGTATAGTCCCACTAGTGCAAAGATATTTTCAGCACGTCTGCCTGCATTGCACACTCAAACTCATTGTAGCTAAGCCATTATACTAGCAAACACTGAGTGAACCTAGTGGCATCCTAAACGTGCCTATTGGACTTCTGTATAGTCCCACTAGTGCAAAGATATTTGCAGCATGTCTGCCTGCATTGCACACTCAAACTCATTGTAGCTATTGTAGCTAAGCCATTATACTAGCAAACACTGAGTGAACCTAGTGGCATCCTAAACGTGGCTATTGGACTTCTGAATAGTCCCACTAATGCAAAGATATTTGCAGCACGTCTGCCTGCATTGCACACTCAAACTCATTGTAGCTAAGCCATTATACTAGCAAACACTGAGTGAACCTAGTGGCATCCTAAACGTGGCTATAGGACTTCTGTATAGTCCCACTAGTGCAAAGATATTTGCAGCACCTCTGCCTGCATTGCACACTCAAACTCATTGTTACTTACTAAGACATTATAATACCAAAAATTGAGTAAACTTAGTGGCATACAAGAAGTGGCTGTTGTACTCCATTAGTGCCCCACTGGTGCAAATTTATGTGCAGCACCTGTGCAGGACACCCTCCTGCTCTGTTTTTAATAAGCTATAATGATAGCAAAAAATACTGCCATTTAGGGGCATCATAGAACTGGATGTTGTATTTCATTATTGTCCTACTGGTGCCAAGCTATTTCTAGCACCTGTGCAGGACACCCTCATGCACATTTTGCTACGCTAATGTTATAGCAAACTCAGGGAATTCATTGCTGCATTTGATAATTCGGAGGGATAGAAAGTGAGGCTTCCTTTAGCTTTTCCTTCTGTTCATAGACAGCATCTCCAAGTCCACACCCGAAGAGCAATTTCTCCTCCACGTGTAAGTGTGGAGAGGCAGCTAGTGCGCATGCGTGTGCCGATTTACCCCAGCTGCAGCCTAACTACAGTGTTTCGCCTAGTGAGTATGCTCAGCCTGACTGTGCCATTCCTGACGCTAAGTCTTTATTTCGGGATACAGCGCATGCTCCCACACTTAGTGTGAAAAGCCTCTTTGCACAAGTACTTGCATTCCGTGCCGGGTCTAAGTCCTGTTTTGTGCCGAGACACCATGCTAAAGCTGATAGTCTTTTTTCAGAGACTCTATTTCATGCAACTGACCATGCTCAGGCACTTACTGCATCAGAAACTAGGTGCGGTATATAGACCACAGGGCATCAGGTGTCCTGACGATGTGGCCAGGCTACTCCCAAATGGCTTGCAGAGGCCCGCCCCTATGACTTGTCACCTCATTATTGATGGTCAGATGATGACTGGTGAGGTGTTTGTGTCGTGGCAGCCATGAGGTCATTATTGAAGTTGCGGTTCCAAATAGGACACTAGTTATGCCACTCATGACGTGTCACTCTGTTTTTGTCTCCAGGAGGTGCATTGTGGTCCACCCTGGTTTGGGGCGGACCCAGGTTATAAAACGGGCTGGAGCCAACAAGGAGGTGCGCAGTCTTCTATTATGCTCCGAAAGAGCACACCTCCATGTGTTGAACCCATTGCGGCTTTAGGCCAGAGGTAGGCAGGGATAGGGCGTCGATGCAGGCCACCACCACAGTTGGTAACGCAGAACGGTTAAGACCAGCTCCTGTCCTACAAGTCCTGCTTGTGCAGCCCAGTGGCATTAACAGGCCTGCTGCTGGTGATGCGCCTGCTGTCCACAGGTGTGGCCCCAATGCACACGGTCAGCGTACTCAATGGCCCCTGTGATGTTAACAGGGAGTTCCTGGGCTGGGTGGGCGTGTGGACCCTGTGACGCTAACAGGGCTCCCAGTCTCAAGATCCGAGTGGCATCTAACTCGGTTCAGGCAACTATTAGTTTCTTAGCCACACAGATCTGTATCCTCCACCTAACCTTCCATTTGCCAACCTCTCCTTTTCCATCTGGGAGCACGGTGGACATTGACTGCTGATGGGGATATATACCTTTCTCTTTCTTTTCTTATTAATTTTCGTTATATACCGGTAACATAGTATATACCACCTTATCCAAATCTGCCAGTCCCACCGTAACAGATGGTGTTTCTTCATAAAATGTTACTTTTGCTTAACCACCAAACCCACGGACAAAAACTTTTTTCCCCTTTCCAACACACCTGTTCCCCTTTCCACCAGCATCTGTCCTTTTTCAACTCATTTTGTATATGACCAAAAGTGCAACTCTGCAGGGACACCGTACTCAATGCCATCTCAGCCCAGCAGCCAGCCCTCGGTCCCTCAGATGTGGACAAGTAAAAGCCCATTTCCTCCTATCCATGACAAAGCGTTGAGATTCACTCTGTGCAGCACTGGTGTTTACTGGAAAAGCAGATCTAAGAATCCGTAACACCTTCTGCAGATACTCCTGTATACGTGCGTCCCTTTCTATGGCTGGAATTATTTCGCCAAATTTTGTCTTGTACCGGGGATCTAACAGTGTGGCAACCCAGTAGTTAGCATTACTTCGAATTCGTACAATCCGAGGGTCATGTTGTAGGTAGTGCAGCAAGAAGGCGCTCATGTGTCTTGTGCATCCAGGAGGACCAAGTCCTTGGTTTGTTGGTGGCAGAGAGGTGAGAATCGTGCCTCCTTCCTCTGCCCTCTCCCCCCAACCTCGCACAACCGGAATGTGAGCAAGCTCTCACTCATCTGCTGAGTCTTCCATGCCCATCGCAAGTTCGTCCTCCATTTCTTCATGGGCTCCTGCACCTTCCTCAACAATTTTTGCTGATACTATGAGCCCTTGTTAATCCCTATCCCCCACCATGACTGCCGCCTATGTGCCGCTCAACGTATGGACCTTGTACATCTTATTATCCCTTCTGCATATGACTCCTCCTGTACTTCCTCCCCTTCCTCTTGGACCAACACCTGACTCCGAATAATGCTTACAGTGTGCTCCATCTTGTAGATGACCGGAATTGTCACGCTGAGAATGGCATCGCTAGTGCTAAACATCTTCGTCGACATTTGTAAACTGTGTAGAAGGGTGCATAGGTCCTTGATCTGACACCACTCCAGCAGCGTGATCTACACCACCTCTGGATCAAGTTAGCCCAGGGTATACATCATACCGTATTTCAGCAGGGCTGTGCGGTGCTGCCACAGACGCTACAACATGTGCAGATTCCAATTCCTGCGTGTCGGAACATCGCATTTCCGGCGTTTAACCGCCAGACCCTAAGACTTCAGGAGCGATGAAAGTTGTTGAGCTGCTGGGTGCGAAGGATGAAAGTGAGCACATAGCAGCGTGCCCGCTGCACAAGGCCATGTAGGCCGTGATGGTATTTTAAAAATTGCTGGAGAATCAGATTCAACACGTGAGCCATACAAGGCACGTGTGTCACATTGCCCTGACGAAGGGCCGCAGACAGGTTTGCATCATTGCCGCACACGGCTGTTAAGTCACCAACGTAGTCCACTCAATCAATTTGTACTCCGGTCGCCAGGTGACAACGTGTTCCTTTCGTGCATAGTGCTGATGATGGGAAAGGAGTCGATACCTGCGGCGCAGGTGGACGCAGGTTATGGTCACCCACTGGGTTGCGTTACCTTGACAGATACAGAACCACAGGCTGAATGTAGGTGGTGGGTATCTCACAGATGAAGTACCATCATTCAGCTACAACAAATGGGAAGACACCACACCCTTTTTTAGACCCCTCCTGTCTGCAGACCACTGCCAGACAAAGCTATGAACCTCTGGTTACTGTTACCCCCAGTTCAGTTTTATGAGTTTGTGTGCTTGTTACCTGACTACTTTTCCTGCTTGCTGTTTATATACCTCGTTGGCCGAAACGCATTTCACCTCTGCTTGTTTTCTGAATAAGTCCTGGCCATCAAATTCTGTTCCTCTTCATCAATTAATGTTTTGACCCTGCATGACTACTATTCTCTGGAACTGCAGAATTCCACAGGTATTGATCAACTTGGGCCCTGTGTAATTCCAAATCACTGTATAGGGGTTAAAGGGTTTCAGGGTTCTGGGTGTCTAGCTTGGTGAGTGGCTTGCCTCTAGCCTATCCTTTACAGCCCATCTGAGTGTGTCGATACAGGCAGGCGTTACACCGTGCCCTGGTCAGAAGGCCATGTAGGCCGGGATAGTGTTTTAAAAATTGCTGGACAACCAGGTTCAACACGTGAGCCATACAAGGCACGTGTGCCACATTGCCCTGAAGAAGGGTCGCAGACTGGTATGCATCATTGTCGCACCCGACCTTCCCTGGCTGCTGGTTGAGTGGAGACAACCATTGATGAAACTCGGTCTCACTCTCCACAGCTAACCGTCCACAATTCCTCAGCGGTGTCTCACATTTCCCCTACATTTCAAAGTAAACATTTGACTGCCTGATGGCCTTGAGCTCTGCTGCCAGCATAGTAAGGAGGTGTGTGGGATTCCTTGGACGCAGTTACAAGGAAGGGTGGACTGACCACACAGGGTTTGGGCCGAGGTGGAGGACCCACACGAGGTTGAGGAGGCAGAAGCAGTGGGGGAACTTGTACATACAGAGGAAGGATTGACACACAAGTCGTGGGGACTGCAAGACTTGTACAGCAAACCCTTCTCCATCTCTCACCATAGTTACCCAGTGCCCAGTCAGCAACATGTAACTCCCCTGTCCATGCTTACTGGTCCAAGTATCTGTGGTGAAATGCACCCTGTCACACACAGAGTTTCTCAAGGAATCGGTGAGGTTGTGTGCGACCTACTGTGGTAGCGCGGGCACGCCTTTCTTGGAGAAGGAGTGACGACTGGCCATCGGCTCTTGGGGCACTGCAATGGGCATAAGGTCTCAAAAATCCTCGGTCTCAAAAGGGTGTAAAGGCAGCCTTTCTGTTTCCAACAAGTTGCAGATGATGAAACTCAACCTCTTAGGCATGTCATGCCCTTCGAAAATCATGTAAAACACAGCGAGGGGACTCAAACCACAGTCTCCCTCGTTTCCACTAATTGTGCCACACACACCCCACTTGACTGGCATCACTTGATCCCCCTTTTCAAAATGAAACAGATTCTTTGCATGAAGCACTCTCAAAAGTACGCGTGCCTTTTGCCTTCCCTGGCTGAGCCAGGGGAAGAAAAGTCCTCTGAGAGCCATGACTTGTTCATCTTGGTTCTTTTAGAAACACAGCGAGGGGACTCCAACCACAGTCTCCCTCGTTGCCACTAATTGGGCCACACACACCCCACTTGACTGGCATCAGTTGACCCCCCTTTTGAAAAAGAAAAAGATGCTTTGCATGAAGCACTCTCAAAAATACGCGTGCCTTTCCCGTCCCCTGGCTGACCCAGGGGAAGAAAAGTCCTCTGAGAGCCATGACTTGTTCATCTTGGTTCTTTTAGAAACACAGCGAGGGGACTCCAACCACAGTCTCCCCCGTTGCCACTAATTGGGCCATACACACCCCACTTGACTGGCATCAGTTGACCCCCCTTTTGAAAAAGAAAAAGATGCTTTGCATGAAGCACTCTCAAAAATACGCGTACCTTTCCCGTCCCCTGGCTGACCCAGGGGAAGAAAAGTCCTCTGAGAGCCATGACTTGTTCATCTTGGTTCTTTTAGAAACACCACAGCGAGGGGACTCCAACCACAGTCTCCCTCGTTGCCACTAATTGGGCCACACACACCCCACTTGACTGGCATCAGTTGACCCCCCTTTTGAAAATAAAAAAGATGCTTTGCATGAAGCACTCTCAAAAATACGCGTGCCTTTCCCATCCCCTGGATGACCCAGGGGAAGAAAAGTCCTCTGAGAGCCATGACTTGTTCATCTTGGTTCTTTTAGAAACACAGCGAGGGGACTCCAACCACAGTCTCCCTCGTTGCCACTAATTAGGCCACACACACCCCACTTGACTGGCATCAGCTGACCCCCCTTTTGAAAAAGAAAAAGATGCTTTGCATGAAGCACTCTCAAAAATACGCGTGCCTTTCCCGTCCCCTGGCTGACCCAGGGGAAGAAAAGTCCTCTGAGAGCCATGACTTGTTCATCTTGGTTCTTTTAGAAACACAGCGAGGGGACTCCAACCACAGTTTCCCTCGTTGCCACTAATTGGGCCACACACACCCCACTTGACTGGCATCAGTTGACCCCCCTTTTGAAAAAGAAAAAGATGCTTTGCATGAAGCACTCTCAAAAATACGCGTGCCTTTCCCATCCCCTGGATGACCCAGAGGAAGAAAAGTCCTCTGAGAGCCATGACTTGTTCATCTTGGTTCTTTTAGAAACACAGCGAGGGGACTCCAACCACAGTCTCGCTCGTTGCCACTAATTGGGCCACACACACCCTACTTGACTGGCATCAGTTGACCCCCCTTTTGAAAAAGAAAAAGATGCTTTGCCTGAAGCACTCTCAAAAATACGCGTGCCTTTCCCATCCCTTGGCTGACCCAGGGGAAGAAAAGTCCTCAGAGAGCCAAGTCCACATTGTCAGTGGACAGACACGTGTGCTTATCTGCCAGCAGACCCCCTGCAGCACTGAAGACAGGTTCCGAGAGAACGCTGGCTGCAGGACACGACAAGATCCCCAAGGCGTACGTGGCAATCCCAGGCAATTTATCCAGATTGGAAGCCTAAAATGAGCAGGGCTCAAGTTGCACAGTAATGGCATCGATAATTCCTTGCATATACTCATATATCTGTGTGTCCTCCTCTTTTTCCTTGTCCAGCTCTTTTGTTTTCGCATGAGTATATGTCCTTGTCACTTTCCCATGTGTTTGTGTTGTGTTGTGAGTTGTTTGTCACCTTTTGGACACCTTTGAGGGTGTTTTCTAGGTGTTTTTATGAATGCCTGCCATTGTTTCCTATGCAGTTCGAGTTCGGTTCGTCGAACGTTCGACAAACCGAACTCGAACGGGAGCTCCGTTCGGCGAACCGACCTCGAGCCGAATCGCGACCGGTTCGCTCATCTCTAGTTCCGACACGGAGGAATTTTAATCTGCACATCTTGCAGCGTCTGTGGCAGCACTGCAAAGCCCAGCTGAAATACGTTATGACGTATACCCTGGGCTAACTTGATCCAGAGGGGGTGCAGATCACGCTGCTGGAGTGGTGTCAGATCAAGGACATATGCACCGTTCTACATACAGTCAGGGCCAGAACTATTTGGACAGTGACACAAGTTTTGTTATTTTAGCTGTTTACAAAAACATGTTCAGAAATACAATTATATATATAATATGGGCTGAAAGTGCACACTCCCAGCTGCAATATGAGAGTTTTCACATCCAAATCGGAGAAAGGGTTTAGGAATCATAGCTCTGTAATGCATTGCCTCCTCTTTTTCAAGGGACCAAAAGTAATTGGACAAGGGACTCTAAGGGCTGCAATTAACTCTGAAGGCATCTCCCTCGTTAACCTGTAATCAATGAAGTAGTTAAAAGGTCTGGGGTTGATTACAGGTGTGTGGTTTTGCATTTGGAAGCTGTTGCTGTGACCAGACAACATGCGGTCTAAGGAACTCTCAATTGAGGTGAAGCAGAACATCCTGAGGCTGAAAAAAAAGAAAAAATCCATCAGAGAGATAGCAGACATGCTTGGAGTAGCAAAATCAACAGTCGGGTACATTCTGAGAAAAAAGGAATTGACTGGTGAGCTTGGGAACTCAAAAAGGCCTGGGCGTCCACGGATGACAACAGTGGTGGATGATCGCCGCATACTTTCTTTGGTGAAGAAGAACCCGTTCACAACATCAACTGAAGTCCAGAACACTCTCAGTGAAGTAGGTGTATCTGTCTCTAAGTCAACAGTAAAGAGAAGACTCCATGAAAGTAAATACAAAGGGTTCACATCTAGATGCAAACCATTCATCAATTCCAAAAATAGACAGGCCAGAGTTAAATTTGCTGAAAAACACCTCATGAAGCCAGCTCAGTTCTGGAAAAGTATTCTATGGACAGATGAGACAAAGATCAACCTGTACCAGAATAATGGGAAGAAAAAAGTTTGGAGAAGAAAGGGAACGGCACATGATCCAAGGCACACCACATCCTCTGTAAAACATGGTGGAGGCAACGTGATGGCATGGGCATGCATGGCTTTCAATGGCACTGGGTCACTTGTGTTTATTGATGACATAACAGCAGACAAGAGT
The DNA here is from genome assembly GCF_048569485.1 of Anomaloglossus baeobatrachus. Classification (NCBI taxonomy): domain Eukaryota; kingdom Metazoa; phylum Chordata; class Amphibia; order Anura; family Aromobatidae; genus Anomaloglossus; species Anomaloglossus baeobatrachus. Next base: position 405,341,154 of record NC_134354.1, on the reverse strand, counting down.
AGCCGGATGAATTCTGAAGTGTACCGGGATATACTTTCAGCCCAGATTCAGCCAAATGCTGCAAAGTTGATCGGACGGCGCTTCATAGTACAGATGGACAATGACCCCAAGCATACAGCCAAAGCTACCCAGGAGTTCATGAGTGCAAAAAAGTGGAACATTCTGCAATGGCCAAGTCAATCACCAGATCTTAACCCAATTGAGCATGCATTTCACTTGCTCAAATCCAGACTTAAGACGGAAAGACCCACAAACAAGCAAGACCTGAAGGCTGCGGCTGTAAAGGCCTGGCAAAGCATTAAGAAGGAGGAAACCCAGCGTTTGGTGATGTCCATGGGTTCCAGACTTAAGGCAGTGATTGCCTCCAAAGGATTCGCAACAAAATATTGAAAATAAAAATATTTTGTTTGGGTTTGGTTTATTTGTCCAATTACTTTTGACCTCCTAAAATGTGGAGTGTTTGTAAAGAAATGTGTACAATTCCTACAATTTCTATCAGATATTTTTGTTCAAACCTTCAAATTAAACGTTACAATCTGCACTTGAATTCTGTTGTAGAGGTTTCATTTCAAATCCAATGTGGTGGCATGCAGAGCCCATCTCGCGAAAATTGTGTCACTGTCCAAATATTTCTGGACCTAACTGTAGTTTACAAATGTCGACGCAGATGTTTAACACTGGCGATGACATTCTCAGTGTGACAATTTTGGTCATCTACATGATGGAACACACTGTAAGTATTATTCGGAGTCAGGTGTTGGTCCAAGAGGAAGGGAGGAAGTACTGGAGGAATCATATGCGGAAGGGATAACAAGATCTACAAGGTCCAGACGGTCAGCGGCACCTTGGCGGCAGTCATGGTACGGTGGGGGAGAGGGATTATCAAGGGAGCATAGTATCAGCAAAACAGTGGAGGAAGGTGCAGGAGCCCAGGAAGAAATGGAGGACGAACTGGCGATGGGCATGGAAGACTCAGCAGATTAGTGAGAGCTTGCTCACATTTTGGTTGTGCGAGGTTGTGGGGAGAGGGCAGAGGAAGGAGGCACGATTCTCAGCGCTCCACCACCAACACACCAAGGACTTGGTCCTCCTGGATGCTCAAGACACATGAGTGCCTTCTTGCTGCACTACCTACAACATGACCCTCGGATTGTATGAATTCCAAGTCATGCTGACTACTGGGTTGCCACACTGTTAGATCCCCGGTACAACACAAAATTATGCGAAATAACTCCTGCCATAGAAAGGGACGCACGTATGCAGGAGTATCAGCAGAAGGTGGTACGCAATCTTACATCCGCTTTTCCACTAAACACCAGTGGTGCACAGAGTGAATCTCAAAACTTTTTCATCGATAGGAGGAAATGGTCTTACTTCTCCACATCTGAGGGACCGAGGGCTGTCTGCTGTGCTGAGACGGCGTTTAGTACAGTGTCTCTAAAGAGTTGCATTTTTAGTCATATACAAACTGAGTTTAAAAAGGACAGATGCTGGTGGAAAGGGGAACAGGTGTGTTGTAAAGGGAAAAAAAGTTTGTGTCCGTTGGTTTGGTGGTTAAGCAACATTAACATTTGCTGAAGAAACAACATCTGGTATGGTGGGACTGGCAGATTTGGATAAGGTGGTATATACTATGTTACCGCTATATCAAAAATATTAAGAAGAACAGAAAGAGAAAGGTAGATATCCCAATCGCCATTCGGTGTCCACCGTGCTCACAGATGGAAAAGGAGAGGTTGGCAACTGGAAGGTTAGGTGGAGGATACAGAGCAGGTTGACTCTCAAACAAATAGTAGCCTGAACCGAGTTAGACGCAACTTGGATCTGGAGACTTGGAGCCCTGTTAGCGTGACAGGGTCCACACGACAACCCAGCCCCGGAACTCCCTGTTAACAACACAGGGGCCATTGGTTACGCAGTCCGTGTGCGTAGGGGACACACCTGTGGACAGCAGGCGCATCAGCAGCAGCAGGCCTGTTTATGCCACTGGGCTGCACTAGCAGGACTGGTAGGACAAGAGCTGTTCTTAACATTCTGCGTTACCAACTGTGGTGGCGGCCTGCATCGATGACCTATCCCTGCCTACCTATGGCCTAAAGCCGCAATGGCTTCAACACATGGAGGTGTGCTCTTTCGGAGCATAATAGAAGACTGGGCACCTTCTTCTTGGCTCCAGCCCCTTTTATAACCTCTCAGTATTGCGGTCAGTGGGGACCAACACTGCAGTGTAAGGGGACACCTGGGCCTGATGTTGGGTGCAGTTAGTTTTAGTGGCCTTCCGAGAGTGAGTCAAGCACCAGGGCCCTGTGTAAGTGTGTTGAGCCGCAGGTCGCAGAATGACTCAGGCACAGTCCAAACGAGCATGCGCTGTAGCCCAAAATTAAGACTTTGCCTCAGGAATGACACAGTCAGGCAGAGCATACTCAGTTGGCGAAACACTGGAGTTAGGCTGCGGCTGGGGTATATCGGCACACAGGAAGGAGCAACCGCGGAAACACTTCATTCAATTGTGAGGGGAGTCATTTTGGAGTTTTGTGAGGAGTACCGTAACGCCAGTGAGCAGCATCCTGTGCCACAGACCAACATTCTTCCGGTGCTGTCTATACTGTTAACCATGATAGGAGCGTAAAGTCTGTATTTATGGCAACTGGACATCACATTACCCGGGTACGGTAGGCTGTGCCCAGACAGTAATGTGTGCATGCAACACTTTGTTTTATTATGAAAACACATATCTGTTCTATGTAGGGCGACTATATAGATAATCATACTTGCTGCCTCTGCACTGTCAAATTGTCACGTACAGTTTAAATCATAGAGGGACAGCGACACATGTTTGCATTGAATGGTGCTTTTCAATATTTACATGACTGTGTTGCAGAGCTGTGTGGTTTGCATTCACACTGTTATCATCTGCCTTTTCTGTGAGGCTTCAGCTAACAAGGGTATTCAGGGTGGGTGATGTGTTTTGTCTATGTTTAGGTAGATAACTGGGAAGCTCTTGTGTAGAGATGAGCGAACCGGTCCCGGTTCGGCTCGAGGTCGGTTCGCCGAACGGAGGTCCCGTTCGAGTTCGGCTCGTCGAACGTTCGACGAACCGAACTCGAACTGCATAGGAAACAATGGCAGGCAATCACAAACACAGAAAAACACCTAGAAAACACCCTCAAAGGTGTCCAAAAGGTGACAAACAACTCACAACACATGGGAAAGTGACAAGGACATATACTCATGCGAAAACAAAAGAGCTGGACAAGAAAAAAGAGGAGGACACACAGATATATGAGTATATGCAAGGAAACATCGATTCCATTATTGTGCAACTTGAGCCCTGCTCATTTTAGGCTTCCAATCTGGATAAATTGCCTGAGCTCGCCACGTACACCTTGGGGATCTTGTCGTGCCCTGCAGCCAGCGTTCTCTCGGAACCTGTCTTCAGTGCTGCTGGGGGTCTGCTGGCAGATAAGCACACGTGTCTGTCCACTGACAATGTGGACATGGCTCTCAGAGGACTTTTCTTCCCCTGGGTCAGCCAGGGGAGGCGAAAGGCACGCGTATTTTTGAGAGTGCTTCATGCAAAGCATCTTTTTCATTTTGAAAAGGGGCATCAACTGATGTCAGTCAAGAGGGGTGTGTGTGGCCCAATTAGTGGCAACGAGGGAGACTGTGGTTGGAGTCCCCTCGCTGTGTTTCTAAAAGAACCAAGATGAACAAGTCATGGCTCTCAGAGGACTTTTCTTCCCCTGGGTCAGCCAGGGGATGGGAAAGGCACGCGTATTTTTGAGAGTGCTTCATGCAAAGCATCTTTTTCATTTTGAAAAGGGGCATCAACTGATGTCAGTCAAGAGGGGTGTGTGTGGCCCAATTAGTGGCAACGAGGGAGACTGTGGTTGGAGTCCCCTCGCTGTGTTTCTAAAAGAACCAAAATGAACAAATCATGGCTCTCAGAGGACTTTTCTTTCCCTGGGTCAGCCAGGGGACGGGAAAGGCACGCGTATTTTTGAGAGTGCTTCATGCAAAGCATCTTTTTCTTTTTCAAAAGGGGGGTCAACCGATGCCAGTCAAGTGGGGTGTGTGTGGCCCAGTTAGTGGAAACGAGGGAGACTGTGGTTGGAGTCCCCTCGCTGTGTTTCTAAAAGAACCAAGATGAACAAGTCATGGCTCTCAGAGGACTTTTCTTCCCCTGGGTCAGCCAGGGGACGGGAAAGGCACGCGTATTTTTGAGAGTGCTTCATGCAAAGCATCTTTTTCATTTTGAAATGGGGCATCAACTGATGTCAGTCAAGAGGGGTGTGTGTGGCCCAATTAGTGGCAACGAGGGAGACTGTGGTTGGAGTCCCCTCGCTGTGTTTCTAAAAGAACCAAGATGAACAAGTCATGGCTCTCAGAGGACTTTTCTTCCCCTGGGTCAGCCAGGGGACGGGAAAGGCACGCGTATTTTTGAGAGTGCTTCATGCAAAGCATCTTTTTCATTTTGAAAAGGGGCATCAACTGATGTCAGTCAAGAGGGGTGTGTGTGGCCCAATTAGTGGCAACGAGGGAGACTGTGGTTGGAGTCCCCTCGCTGTGTTTCTAAAAGAACCAAGATGAACAAGTCATGGCTCTCAGAGGACTTTTCTTCCCCTGGGTCAGCCAGGGGACGGGAAAGGCACGCGTATTTTTGAGAGTGCTTCATGCAAAGCATCTTTTTCTTTTTCAAAAGGGGGGTCAACCGATGCCAGTCAAGTGGGGTGTGTGTGGCCCAGTTAGTGGAAACGAGGGAGACTGTGGTTGGAGTCCCCTCGCTGTGTTTTACATGCTTTTAGAAGGGCATGACATGGCTTGGAGGTTGACTTTCAGCATCTGCAAACTGTTGGCTACTAGTGATGAGCGAGCATGCTTGTAACTACTCGGTACTCGCACGAGTATCGCTGTACTCGGGCTGCTCGGCGGGGACCGAGTAATCTCGCGATACTCGTGCTGTACTCGTGGTCTTCATTTCTGCATGTTGGCGCTCTTTTGAGAGCCAGCCCTCATGCAGGGATTGGCTGGCAGACCACTGCAATGCCACAGCCCTGTTAGTTGTGGAATTGCAGTGATTGGCCGGCCTGCACAGCGTGACCGAGCCTTTATACCGGCCGGCGCGCTGTGCTCTGCTCACAGCTATCCAGACAGTCAGTGCAGGGAGAGTGTGGCTGATTCAGGGAAAGCTTTGCGGCCCTTTATAGTTAGTTCCGGAGCAGGGCTGCAAACAGTGTGACCAGAAGTCCTTCTCAGGACTATTCTAGTTGTATACAGGCAGGCAGGGTATAGCCAGGTCGGAGTACAGTAGCAGAGTCCTTCTCAGGACTATTGTTGCTATATACAGGCAGGGTATAGCCAGGTCGGAATACAGGCTAGTGACCAGAAGAGTCCTGGTCAGGACTATTGTAGCAGTATACAGGCAGGCAGGCAGGGTATATAGCCATTCCTAGTGGTGACCGTATACCAGCCTTCATCATATCTGGGGCTGGTGTACACAGTCTAAAACAGTCCAGATAGTGTCAGACTTCTCAGTAATTGTCGCTCCTAAAAACCAGTTAGGTTCTTATTGCGTCCGTGCTTGCATTTAAAAACAGCACGTGTGTGGCAGTCGGTGGCAGGGTACAGGTGCACGTTTTGCACAAACTATTATATAACGCACAAGTCTAGTGTATAATACACGTCAGTCAGCAGTGTCTGATAGTGTCAGACTTCTCAGTAATTGTCGCTCCTAAAAACCTGTTAGGTTCTTATTGCGTCCGTGCTTGCATTTAAAAACAGCACGTGTGTGGCAGTCGGTGGCAGCGTACAGGTGCACGTTTTGCACAAACTATTATATAACGCACAAGTCTAGTGTATAATACACGTCAGTCAGCAGTGTCTGATAGTGTCAGACTTCTCAGTAATTGTCGCTCCTAAAAACCAGTTAGGTTCTTATTGCGTCCGTGCTTGCATTTAAAAACAGCACGTGTGTGGCAGTCGGTGGCAGCGTACAGGTGCACGTTTTGCACAAACTATTATATAACGCACAAGTCTAGTGTATAATACACGTCAGTCAGCAGTGTCTGATAGTGTCAGACTTCTCAGTAATTGTCGCTCCTAAAAACCAGTTAGGTTCTTATTGCGTCCGTGCTTGCATTTAAAAACAGCACGTGTGTGGCAGTCGGTGGCAGCGTACAGGTGCACATTTTGCACAAACTATTATATAACGCACAAGTCTAGTGTATAATACACGTCAGTCAGCAGTGTCTGATAGTGTCAGACTTCTCAGTAATTGTCGCTCCTAAAAACCAGTTAGGTTCTTATTGCGTCCGTGCTTGCATTTAAAAACAGCACGTGTGTGGCAGTCGGTGGCAGCGTACAGGTGCACGTTTTGCACAAACTATTATATAACGCACAAGTCTAGTGTATAATACACGTCAGTCAGCAGTGTCTGATAGTGTCAGACTTCTCAGTAATTGTCGCTCCTAAAAACCAGTTAGGTTCTTATTGCGTCCGTGCTTGCATTTAAAAACAGCACGTGTGTGGCAGTCGGTGGCAGCGTACAGGTGCACGTTTTGCACAAACTATTATATAACGCACAAGTCTAGTGTATAATACACGTCAGTCAGCAGTGTCTGATAGTGTCAGACTTCTCAGTAATTGTCGCTCCTAAAAGCCTGTTAGGTTCTTATTGGGTCCGTGCTTGCATTTAAAAACAGCACGTGTGTGTCTGTCGGTGGCAGCGTACAGGTGCACGTTTTGCACAAACTATTATATAACGCACAAGTCTAGTGTATAATACACGTCAGTCAGCAGTGTCTGATAGTGTCAGACTTCTCAGTAATTGTCGCTCCTAAAAACCAGTTAGGTTCTTATTGCGTCCGTGCTTGCATTTAAAAACAGCACGTGTGTGGCAGTCGGTGGCAGCGTACAGGTGTACGTTTTGCACAAACTATTATATAACGCACAAGTCTAGTGTATAATACACGTCAGTCAGCAGTGTCTGATAGTGTCAGACTTCTCAGTAATTGTCGCTCCTAAAAACCAGTTAGGTTCTTATTGCGTCCGTGCTTGCATTTAAAAACAGCACTTGTGTGTCTGTCGGTGGCAGCGTACAGGTGCACGTTTTGCACAAACTATTATATAACGCACAAGTCTAGTGTATAATACACGTCAGTCAGCAGTGTCTGATAGTGTCAGACTTCTCAGTAATTGTCGCTCCTAAAAACCTGTTAGGTTCTTATTGCGTCCGTGCTTGCATTTAAAAACAGCACGTGTGTGGCAGTCGGTGGCAGCGTACAGGTGCACGTTTTGCACAAACTATTATATAACGCACAAGTCTAGTGTATAATACACGTCAGTCAGCAGTGTCTGATAGTGTCAGACTTCTCAGTAATTGTCGCTCCTAAAAACCAGTTAGGTTCTTATTGCGTCCGTGCTTGCATTTAAAAACAGCACGTGTGTGGCAGTCGGTGGCAGCGTACAGGTGCACGTTTTGCACAATCTATTATATAATGCACAAGTCTAGTGTATAATACACGTCAGTCAGCAGTGTCTGATAGTGTCAGACTTCTCAGTAATTGTCGCTCCTAAAAACCAGTTAGGTTCTTATTGCGTCCGTGCTTGCATTTAAAAACAGCACGTGTGTGGCAGTCGGTGGCAGCGTACAGGTGCACGTTTTGCACAAACTATTATATAACGCACAAGTCTAGTGTATAATACACGTCAGTCAGCAGTGTCTGATAGTGTCAGACTTCTCAGTAATTGTCGCTCCTAAAAACCAGTTAGGTTCTTATTGCGTCCGTGCTTGCATTTAAAAACAGCACGTGTGTGGCAGTCGGTGGCAGCGTCAGGCTCCATATTGTCCCTGGATAGAGACGTGCATGATGGCCTGTAAACATGAAGTGCCCATTGTAAGGAAGTGGGTCTATTGTAGTATAGCCCTTAGGCAGGGCAGCCAAAAATTTGGAGGCTCCACATTGTCCCTGGATAGAGATGTGCATGAGGGCCTCAAAACATTGTTCCCATTGCAAAGGAGCGGGTCTCCTGTCGTTGTAATGCCCATTCAGAAAGAATGGGCGAAAAAATTTACCACTGGGGGTATACCTGAAACAACGGCTTAACTATTGTAACGGTCACCATGATGTCGCATGAGGAGAAGGAGGAGCAGTCCAGCGATTAGCCAAAGTCCAGAAGTGTGTTAACATGGGTGAGTGGAGGTACATGGCAAATTCCCGTTACAAACTTTAAATTACGCTGTCATTTGCTGGTGGTGTGTGGTGAAGTCTGGCCAAATCCAACCCTTGTTCATCTTGATCAGAGTCAGCGTGTCAGCATTTACAGTTGACAGGCGGGTGCGTTTATCTGTAATGATTCCACCTGCGGCACTAAAAACACGCTCTGACAAAACGCTAGCGGCAGGGCAGGCCAGGACTTCCAAGGCGTAGAGAGCCAATTCATGCCACGTGTCCAGCTTGGATACACATTAATTGTAAGGCACAGAGGAATGTCGGAGTACAGTTGTTTGATCTGCAAGGTACTCCTTGAGCATCTGGCCAAACTTAGGATTTCTTGTGGCACTACCCCTCACCTCAGGGGCTGTGGTATGTGAGGGGCTGAGAAAACTGTCCCACATCTTAAAGACTGTTCCCCTACCTCTGGCGGATTGGACTTGTGCCCCTCTCGGCTGTACGCCTTGGTTGTCCACTGATTCCGGACCTATGCCGCTAGCGTTTTGTGAGGGGAATGCTTTGCCTACTTCCGTGACTATGGCCTTCTGGAACTGCTGCATTTTGCCTGACCTCTCCGCCTCGGGAATAAGAGACATAAAGTTCTCCTTTTAGCGTGGGTCTAACAGTGTTACCAACCAGTAATGATTGTCGGCCAAGATGTTCTTAACGCGAGGGTCACGAGACAGGCAGCTTACCATAAAGTCAGCCATGTGTGCCAGACTCTTAACAGCCATCACTTCAGTATCCTGACCAACACGATGACTGAACATGCTGTCCTCCTCCTCCTCCTCCTCATCATCTACCCTGTCCTCTGGCCAGCCACGCTGAACCGAGGATATGACTGCATGTCATATCCTCAATTTGGCCAGAGAGTTGCTCCATGTCTTCATCCTCCTCCTCATCATAGTCCTCCACTGCACGTTGTGATGAGACGAGGCTGGGCTGTGTGTTATCACCCACACCCACTACTGTTTCTTGCTCAAACTCATCGCGCTCCGCCTGCAATGCATCATGGTTGTTTTTTGAGCAGAGACCATTTTAGAAGGCAGAGAAGCGGTATGGTGACGCTAATAATGTCGTCATCGCCGCTCACCATCTTGGTGGAGTCCTCAAAGTTTTGGCGGATGGTGCATAGGTCGGACATCCATCTCCACTCCTCAGGTGTTATGTGTGGAGTTTGACCCATTTCCCGACGGCTTAGGTGATGCAGGTACTCAACAACTGCCCTCTTCTGCTCACATATCCTGACCAACTTGTGCAGAGTTGAATTCCAACGCGTGGGGACATCACACACCAGTCTGTGTGCCGGAAGATGCAAACGGCGTCTTAAGCCGGCAAGGCCGGCTGAAGCAGTAGGTGACTTTCGAAAATGTGCAGACAGGCGGCGAACTTTTACCAGCAGATCAGACAGCTCTGAGTATGACTTTAGAAACCGCTGAACCACGAGGTTGAGCACATGGGCCACGCATGGAACATGTGTCAGCTGGCCTCGCCTCAAAGCCGCCACCAGGTTCCGGCCATTGTCACACACGACCTTTCCTGGCTTTAGGTTCAGAGTTGTGAGCCAGTGATCTGCCTGCTGTTTCAGAGCTGTCCATACCTCTTCTGCATTGTGGGGTTTGTCACCTATGCAGATTAGCTTTAGCACTGCCTGTTGCTGCTTCGCCGAGGCAGTGCTGCAGTGCTTCTGTGTCGCCCTGGACAAGCTAGGGGCCACAGAGCACAACACTTAAACACCCCACACTCCCTGCAGGCATATCATAGTCAAAACACAAAATCCTTGTTGCCTTCTCCAGGGGCTGTTGTCCACACCAGGGTGTGGAGCCAGGCGGTTGGTCTCCACCCACCGAGGAGGAGGGAAAACACAGGCAGTGAGAGTTAAGCTAAGGAAGTGGAAGGAGGAAAGTAGTAGAGAGGAGAAAAGTGACAGCAAAGAGCCTGAAGTTGGTCCGGGTGTGTGGCCCGGACAGGACAGCAAGGTTGGCAGGATGTGGTGACCGTCTGCAGTGGAGGCCGATTGGAGTCTGCCGTAAGGACTGTGGACGGGTGGTGACCCGGCCGTACCGGACCGGTATACAAAGAGAAGCCAGCACCATTGGCAGAGGACTTTCGGATCCCGGCAAGGCTCGGTGTCGCCGTGAATTTGCCAAATCCGTTAGTGAAGGGGACCTCAGGGTTTCCAAACAGCCAAGTCCAGATAGAAGGCAACCGTCCAACCGTGAAGGGGAGACACCGCCACCACCAAGGGCAACCGTCTCCCAGGGCCAGCGCCTGTGGGCAAAAGGGGCTCCTCCGGCCCATATCCAGGTCGGGGAGCGGGTTACCGTTGGGAAACCATCACTACCAACACTTAACTTAGGTGCAGGGAGAGACAGTCATCACTAACCTGCAGGGAGGAACAACCGCAGCCGTCCGAGGGACCCGTCCATCCAGCCACTTGTTTTACCGTGAACTGTGTCATCATCATTGGGCTGAGTGAGTACCTCCGTGCCGTGCGGCACAGCGCTGCCCCTGCGACCCTGCACCTCATCAGGCCCCGCAACCCGCCTGTCATCCATCTCTACCCCATCACCAGGCCCCGGGACAACCAACCCCCCTACCCACAGAGGGGAGAAATAACAACAAAGCTGCTCCCTGTCACAGGCTCCCGGGATCCCCGTCCAGAGCAGCGGTGGTGTCCACACAATCACCACAACCGTGGGTGGCGTCACGGACAATATCCCCAAAACCCAAACCACCCCTTTTCACTCACGGGCGAGTAGCGCCGCTCGAGTCCCCGGGATCCGGCCATCGCTCGAGCCAACGAGCAGCAGCCGTAGAGCAGCGTCAGCCTGACCCGAGCAGTGGGAGAGCGCACCGTCCCCTCCTCCGCCCGCGACACTTCCAGCTTGGGACTGGTGTGGAGGGTAAAGTGGATCAGGATGCGCAGGAGGAGGAGGAGGCTGAGGAGCATGACATTCCGGAGCTGTAGAGTGTGTGTGAAACCCTGACTGAGGTAGGGCCTGCAAAACTTGGTGTGTGAAGGACGTGTTCCGTCCCTCGCTCAGACTGGGTCCCAGCTTGCACAATATTAACCCAGTGTGACGTCAACGAGATGTAGCGGCCTTGCCCACATGCACTTGTCCACGTGTCTGTGGTTAGGTGGACTTTGGCTGAAACAGCGTTGTTCAGGGCACGTGTGATGTTTTGTGACACGTGGTTATGCAATGCGGGGACGGCACACCGGGAGAAATAGTGGCGGCTGTGGACCGAGTAACGTGGGACAGCTGCCACCATCAGATCGCGGAATGCTTCTGTCTCAACCAGCCTAAAAGGCAACATTTCCAGCGCAAGCAGTCGCGAAAAGTTAGCATTTAGAAGTGTGGCATGTGGGGCGTTGGCAGTGTATTTGCACCTGCGTTCAAAGGTTTGCTGAATGGATAACTGAACGCTGCGCTGGGACAAGGACGTGCTTGATGATGGTGTTATTTCTGCGTGGGTAACTGCAGGTGCATGGCCGGAGGAGGCTTGTTCGCAGGCAGCATGGACAGGGGATTGGCTCGCATGCACAACCAGCGAAGACGTAGCAGTGACATCAGCAAGCACTGCTCCTCGACTCTGTTGTACTTCCCACAAAGTCGGGTGCTTGGCTGACATGTGCCTGATCATGCTGGTGGTGGTCAGGCTGCTAGTTTTGGTACCCCTGCTGATGCTGGCATGGCAGGTGTTGCAAATGGCCTTTTTAGAATCATCTGGAGCCAACTTAAAAAACTGCCAGTGTCAGAGTTCCGGGTTTTCCAGTTTTCTTTTGAAAGAGCTTGCCCTTTGTTAACATGGAGTTTTCTGTTCTGTTGCCCTACTTCCTGTCCATCTGTTTAAAAGCCGCCCCTAAAGCTTAGTCCAGTGCCTGAGTATACTGCTTCCTGTGTGCTCCTGCCCTGCTGCTTTTGGTTCCTGATTGTTATTCGGATCCTCTTGGAAAACAACCGACACCGACTCTGGACTTCATCTGGTATCATCTAGCTGTGCCCGGACTCCGTTTGCCGTCTTTGGTCGGCACTTCTGCCCGGTTCCTTCCGTTTAATACCACTCTGGACTCACATCACGTACGGACATTTTTGGACTTACCTATTGCCCTTTTGTGTCCCGGCTGCTGCGCATTTAGGGCTTCTGGGGTGATTGCCAGACAGTCCCTGTATAGGGGTTCGCTCTTGGTGGTCTCCCTGTGGGAGTCCGGTGCGCGGTCCCGGGAATTCCCTTTCGCTCCGTCCCTGGAAGGTATTTCCTGTATTTATGTTCTACTGTGTTTTTGTTCCGTTTATGTACATATTTGCTGGTTGCATATTATAAACGTCTTGCACCAAGAACTTGTCTCTGGTTGTCATTGCCCTAACGCAATCGAAATCCTCAATACATACAATAGTATTACAGCCAGACTCGGGAAGACCTAACATTTGTACAGGCACCTTGTGTCGTGTTGTTCCGGGGAACAGTTGCCTGACGTCTGCCTGGGGCCACCACTCTGCTTCTTACTGCCTGTTGGGATGCTACGCCTCCCTCCCCCTGTGCACTGCTGTCCTCGCTCTGCATATCCTCCTGCCAGGTTGGGTCAGTTACTGGATCATCCACCACGTCGTCTTCCTCTTCCGCACCCTGCTCCTCCTCCTGACTTCCTGACAATTGTGTCTCATCATCGTCCACCCCTTGTTGAGACACGTTGCCAACTTCGTGAGAACGTGGCTGCTCAAATATTTGGGCATCTGTACATACAATCTCGTCATGGCCCACTTCAACAGGAGCTGGCGAGAGGCCAGAATTTGTGAATGGAAACGTGAACAGCTCTTCCGAGTGTCCAAGTGTGGGATCAGTAATGTCCGTGGACGTGTACTCGGCCTGGTGGTAGGAAGGAGGATCAGGTTCTGAAATGTGCGGTGCAGTATCACGGCTACTGACACTTGACCGTGTGGAAGACAGAGTGTTTGTGGTGGTGCCAATCTGACTGGAAGCATTATCCGCTATCCAACTAACAACCTGTTGACACTGGTCTTGGTTCAAGAGCGGTGTACTGCTGCGGTCCCCAAGAATTTGGGACAGGACGTGCGAGCGACTAGATGTGGCCCTTTGTTGTGGCGAAATTAGAGCTTGCACACAACCTCGGTCTCTGCCTGCACCACCATCACGTCCACTTCCTTGTTCGTTGACAACGCCCTTGCGCATTTTGCAATGCTGTGCTGATGTGTATTCACTAGACTTGTGCGTTATATCCAAGTTTTTGCAAAACTCACACAAATGCAGCGGAAAGCTGCCACCAACAGGCACACACGTGCGGTTTTTAAATGCAAGCACGGAGGCACTAAGAATCTAACAGGTCTCTATCCAGGGACAACGTGGAGCCTCCCAATTTTTGGCTGCCCTGCCTAAGGGCTATACTATAATACACCCACTTCCTGACAATGGGCACTTCAGGTTTACAGGCCCTCATGCACGTCTCTATCCAGGGACAACGTGGAGCCTCCCAATTTTTGGCTGCCCTGCCTAAGGGCTATACTACAATAGACCCACTTCCTTACAATGGGCACTTCAGGTTTACAGGCCCTCATGCACGTCTCTATCCAGGGACAACGTGGAGCCTCCCAATTTTTGGCTGCCCTGCCTAAGGGCTATACTACAATAGACCCACTTCCTTACAATGGGCACTTCAGGTTTACAGGCCCTCATGCACGTCTCTATCCAGGGACAACGTGGAGCCTCCCAATTTTTGGCTGCCCTGCCTAAGGGCTATACTACAATAGACCCACTTCCTTACAATGGGCACTTCAGGTTTACAGGCCATCATGCATGTCTCTATCCAGGGACAATGTGGAGCCTCCCAATTTTTGGCTGCCCTGCCTAAGGGCTATACTACAATAGACCCACTTCCTTACAATGGGCACTTCAGGTTTACAGGCCCTCATGCACGTCTCTATCCAGGGACAACATGGAGCCTCCCAATTTTTGGCTGCCCTGCCAAAGGGCTATACTACAATAGACCCACTTCCTTACAATGGGCACTTCAGGTTTACAGGCCCTCATGCACGTCTCTATCCAGGGACAACGTGGAGCCTCCCAATTTTTGGCTGCCCTGCCAAAGGGCTATACTACAATAGACCCATTTCCTTACAATGGGCACTTCAGGTTTACAGGCCCTCATGCACGTCTCTATCCAGGGACAATGTGGAGCCTCCCAATTTTTGGCTGCCCTGCCAAAGGGCTATACTACAATAGACCCACTTCCTTACAATGGGCACTTCAGGTTTACAGGCCCTCATGCACGTCTGTATGCAGGGGCATTGGTGAACCTCACAATTTTGGACTGCCCTGGCAAAGGAAAATACTACAAAGACTCACTTCCTCAAAATGGGCACATTAGACTCAAGAGGCCTTCATGTACGTCTCTTCTCAGGGACATCGGAGTGCCACACAATGTTTTCACGTAAAATCTTTCATGTATTAATCTCAAAAAGTAACATACACCAGCTCTATCTCACTATTGGGTATGTGCCCTTAACATTTCCGCCATGAAAAATCATTTTGGGGTCATTTTGGAAGGTTTTCTGGTGAGTCCGTAAAAATGGCGTAAAACGCGGACAAAATTGTTCACAGCTGTGACTTTTCAGTGATAAATGCTTCAAGGGGTCTTCCCCATGCTGTTGCCATGTCATTTGAGCACTCTTCTGAGACTTTTGTGACATTTTTAGGGTTTCTCCATGCTGCCGGGGGGTCATTTCACAAAAATACTCGGGTCTCCCATAGGATAACATTGGGCTCGTTGCTCGGGCCGAGTACACGAGTATCTTGGGAGGCTCGGCCCGAGCTTCGAGCACCCGAGCTTTTTAGTACTCGCTCATCACTATTGGCTACCAAAATGCTGCCTTTCCAACACCTGTGGTTATAGACAATGAGGAACATACTGATGAAGATGAGACGCAGATACCCGATTGGGATGACAACTTAAATATTCGGTCAGGGCAAGAAGAGGCTCGGTCTGAGGGGGAGGGGAGTGCAAACACAACAATTGATGATGAAGTTCTAGATCCCACCTACTGTCAACCCACAGTCAGACACTCGAGGAGGTCAACAGAGGCGGTGGAGGAGGATGCAACCGACGACGAAGTTACCTTGCGCCTTCCTGGACAGAGTCGGAGCACTGGTAGCACGTCTATAACTGCATCCTCAGCCACCACTCTGCCTCTGAGCATTATTCGGGGTGGATCAACAGGTCGCATGGCCTCTAAGCCTTGCCTAGCCTGGTCCTTTTTTGACATAGAAAAAGATCGCCCAAATTATGTGATCTGTAAAATTTGTCATGGTTCTGTTAGTAGAGGTCAAAACCTCAGCAGTTTGACAACTTCTTCCATGAATCGTCACATGAATAAATATCATATGGCCCGGTGGGAAGCTCACCGTGCTACAATGCGGCCTAGCGGAGCGAACCATCCACCGCCTGCCTTTTCCAGTGCATCCGCGCGCTCGTCATCTTCTAGGACTGTGGGGACAGCTGTCACACCTGTTTTTCCACCCACAACTTCCACCACTGTAACCGCGACAGGCAGTTTGCTTGGTAGGTCGTCAGTTGGTTTGGAAGGGGAAACAAGTGAGTGTGTACAGCTCTCTCAGACATCGATAGCACCAACGTTGGATGAAGGCAACATCATGTCTCCGCCTGCACTTTCCTCACAAACCTGCATTTTTCCAGGGACACCCTACTCAACACCGTCTACACACAGCAGCCAGATCTCTGTCCCTCAGATGTTGTCAAATAAAAGGCCACTTCCTGCGACCCATGACAAAGCTAAGAGGTTGACTCTATCCCTCTGTAAGCTGTTGGCTACCGAAATGCTGCCTTTCCGCCTAGTGGACACACAGGATTTTAGAGACCTTATGTCTGTCGCTGTGCCCCAGTACCAGATGCCCAATCACCACTGCTTCTCCAAGAAAAGCATGCCCGCGCTACACCAGCATGTCGCACACAACATCACCACTTCCTTGAGAAACTCTGTGTGCGACAGGGTGCATTTCAACACAGATACTTGGACCAGTAAGCATAGACAGGGTCATTACATGTCACTGACTGGGCACTGGCAAACTATGGTGAGAGATGGAGAAGGGTCTGCTGTACAAGTCTTGCCATCCCCACGAGTTGTTTCAATCCTTCTTCTGTATGTAGAAGTTAATACACTGCTTCTGCCTCTTCAACCTTGTGTGGGTCCTCCACCTTGGCGCAAACCCTGTGTGGTCAGGCCACCCTTCCTTGTAAATGCGCACAAGGACTACCACACACCTCCTTACTATGCTGGCAGCAGAGCTCAATGCCATCAGGCGGTCAAAGTTTTACTTTGAAATGTATGGGAAATGTGAGTCACACCGCTGAGAAGTTGTGGACGGTTAGCTCTGGATACCGAGTTTCATCAATGGTTGTCTCCATTCAACCAGCAGCCAGGGAAGGCCGGGTGCGACAATGATGCAAACATGGGTGCGGCCCTTCGCTGTGACAATGTGACACACATGGCTTGTGTGGTTCACGTGTTGAACCTGGTTGTCCAGCAATTTTTAAAGCACTATCCTGGCCCACATGGCCTTCTGCAGAGAGCACGGTGTAACGCCTTCCTTGATCCACACACTCAAATGTGCTGTTAATGATAGGCTAGAGGGAAGCCACTCACCAAGCAGGACCCCTAGAACCCTGAAACCCTATAACCCCTATACAGGGATTAGGAATTGCACAGGGCCCAAGGTGATTAATACCTGTGGAAGGCTGCAGTTCCAGAGAATAGTAGTCAGGCAGGGTCAAAACATTAATTGAGGAACAGGAACAGAATGGGACGGCCAGGACTTAATCAGAAAACAAGCAGAGGTGAAATGCGGATCGGCCAACAAGGTACATAAACAGCAAGCAGGAAAAGTAGTCAGGTAACAAGCACACAAAATCATAAAACTGAACTGGAGGTAAAAGTAACCAGAGGTCATAGCTATGTCTGGCAGTGGTCTGCAGACAGGATGGGCATAAAAAAGGGTGTGGTGTATTCCCATTGGTTGTAGCTGAATGATGGTATTTCATCTGTGAGATACCCACCAGCTACATTCAGCCAGAGATTCTGCATCTGTCAAGGTAATGCAGCCCAGTGGGTGAGCATAACCTGCGTCCACCTGCGCCGCTGGCATCGACTCCTCTCCCATCATCAGCACTATTCATGAAAGGAACACGTTGTCACCTGGCGACCGGAGTACAAATTGACGGAGCGGATTCCGTTGGTGACTTAACAGCCGTGTGCGGCAATGATGCAAACCTGGCTGCGGGACATCGTCAGAGCAATGTGACACACGTGCCTTGTATGGCTCACGTGTTGAACCTAATTCTCCAGCAATTTTTAAAACACCATCACGGCCTACATGGCCTTGTGCAGCGTGCACGCTCGCTATGTGCTCACTTCCATCGTGCGCACACAGCAGCTCAACAACTTTCGTCGCTACAGAAGTCTTTAGGTCTGGTGGTTAAACGCCTGAAATGCGATGTGCCCACACGCAGGAATTTGAATCTGCACATGTTGCAGCGTTTGTGGCAGCACCGCCGAACCCTGCTGCAATACGTTATGACATATAGCCTGGGATAACTTGATCCAGAGGTGGTGCAGATCACGCTGCTGGAGTGGTGTCAGATCAAGGACCTATGCACCCTGCTACACAGTTTACAAATGTCGACGAAGATGTTTAGCACTGGCAATGTCATTCTCAGCGTGACAATTCTGGTCATCTACATGATGGAGCGCACTGTAATTATTATTCGGAGTCAGGTGTTGGGACAAGAGGAAGGGGAGGAAGTACAGGAGGACTCATATGCGGAAGGGATAACAAGATCTACGAGGTCCAGATGGTCAGCGGCACCTATGCGGCAGTCATGGTGAGGGAGAGGGATTAACAAGGGCACATAGAATCAGCAAAAAGTGTTGAGGAAGGTGCAGGAGCCCATGAAGAAATGGAGGACGAACTGGCGATGGGCATGGAAGACTCAGCAGATGAGTGAGAGCTTGCTCACATTTCGGTTGTGCGAGGTTGTGGGGAGAGGGCAGAGGAAGGAGGCACGATTCTCACCTCTCTGCCACCAACACACCAAGGACTTGGTCCTCCTGGATGCACAAGACACATGAGCGGCTTCTTGCTGCACTACCTACAACATGACCCTCGGATTGTACGAATTCAAAGTAATCCAGAATACTGGGTTGCCACACTGTTACATCCCCGGTACAAGACAAAATTTGGCGAAATAATTCCTGCCATAGAAATGGACGCACGTATACAGGAGTATCTGCAGAATGTGGTACGCAATCTTAGATCTGCTTTTCCACTAAACACCAGTGCTGCACAGAGTGAATCTCAACGCTTTGTCATGGATAGGAGGAAATGGTCTTTTACTTGTCCACATCTGAGGGACCGAGGGCTGGCTGCTGTGCTGAGATGGCGTTGAGTACGGTGTCCCTGCAGAGTTGCACTTTTGGTCATATACCAAAATGAGTTGAAAAAGGACAGATGCTGGTGGAAAGGGGAACAGGTGTGTTGGAAAGGGGAAAAAAGTTTTGGTCCGTGGATTTGGTGGTTAAGCAACAGTAACATTTGCTGAAGAAACACCATCTGTTACAGTCGGACTGGCAGATTTGGATAAAGTGGTATATACTATGTTACCGCTATATAACGAAAATTAATAAGAAAAGAAAGAGAAAGGTATATATCCCCATCAGCAGTCAGTGTCCACCGTGCTCCCATTTGGAAAAGGAGAGGTTGGCAACTGGAAGGTTTGGTGGAGGATACAGAGCTGTGTGGCTATGAAACTAATAGTAGCCTGAACCGAGTTAGACGCCATTCGGATCTGGAGACTGTGAGCCCTGTTAGCGTCACAGGGTCCACATGCCCACCCAGCCCAGGAACTCCCTGTTAACAACACAGGGGCCATTGAGTACGCTGACCGTGTGCGTAGGGGCACACCTGTGGACAGCAGGCGCATCAGCAGCAGCAGGCCTGTTAATGCCACTGGGCTGCACAAGCAGGACTGGTAGGACAGGAGCTGGTCTTAACCGTTCTGCGTTACCAACTGTGGTGGTGGCCTGCATCGACACCCTATCCCTGCCTACCTCTGGCCTAAAGCCGCAATGGGTTCAACACATGGAGGTGTGCTTTTTCGGAGCATAATAGAAGACTGCGCACCTCCTTGTTGGCTCCAGCCCCTTTTATAGCCTGTGTCCGCCCCAAACCAGGGTGAACCACAATGCACCTCCTGGAGACAAAAGTGGAGTGACACGTCATGAGTGGCATAACTAGCGTCCTATTTGGAACCGCAACTTCAATGATGACCTCATGGCTGCCATGACCCAAACACCTCACCAGTCATCGTCTGACCATTAATAATGCGGTGACAAGTCATAGGTGTGGGCCTCTGCAAGCCATTTGGGAGGACACCTGATGCCCTGTGGTCTATATGGGACCCCCACATCAGGGCCAGGGCCAAAGAGTTCATTACCGGACCTAGTCTCTGATGCAGTAAGTGCCTGAGCATGCTCAGTAGCATGAAATACAGTCTCTGAAAAAAGACTATCAGCTTTAGCATGGTGTCTAGGCACAAAACAGGACTTAGACCCGGCACGGAATGCAAGCACCTGTGCAAAGAGGCTTTTCACACTTAGTGTGGGAGCATGCGCTGTATCCCAAAATGAAGACTTAGCGTCAGGAATAACACAGTCAGGCTGAGCATACTCACTAGGCGAAACACTGTAATTAGGCAGCAGCTGGAGTAAATCGGCACACGCATGCGCACTAGCTGCCTCTCCACACGTAGACGTGGAGGGGAAATTGCTCTTGGAGATGCTGTCTATGAACAGAAGGAAAAGCTAAAAGAAGCCTGACTTTCTATCCCTCCGAATTATCAAATGCAGCAATGAATTCCATGAGTTTGCTATAACATTAGCGTAGCAAAATGTGCATGAGGGTGTCATGTAGAGGTGCTATAAATAGCTTGTCACCAGTGGGGCACTAATGGAATACAACAGCCAGTTCTATGATGCCACTAAATGGCAGTATTTTTTGCTATCATTATAGCTTATTAAAAACAGAGCAGGAGGGTGTCATGCAGAGGTGCTAGAAATAGCTTGGCACCAGTGGGGCACTAATGGAATACAACAGCCAGTTCTATGATGCCACTAAATGGCAGTATTTTTTGCTATCATTATAGCTTATTAAAAACAGAGCAGGAGGGTGTCATGCAGAGGTGCTGCACATAGATTTGCACTAGTGTGACTAGACAAAAGTCCAATAGCCACGTTTAGGATGCCACTAGGTACACTAACTGCTAGTATAATGGCTTAGTTAAAAAGAGTTTGAGTGTGCAATGCAGGCAGACGTGCTGCAAATATCTTTACAATAGTGTGAATAGACAAAAGTACAATAGCCACGTTTAGGATGCCACTAGGTACACTGACTGCTAGTATAATGGCTTAGTTAAAAAGAGTTTGAGTGTGCAATGCAGGCAGACGTGCTGCAAATATGTTTACAATAGTGTGAATAGACAAAAGTACAATAGCCACGTTTAGGATGCCACTAGGTACACTGACTGCTAGTATAATGGCTTAGTTAAAAAGAGTTTGAGTGTGCAATGCAGGCAGACGTGCTGCAAATATGTTTACAATAGTGTGAATAGACAAAAGTACAATAGCCACGTTTAGGATGCCACTAGGTACACTGACTGCTAGTATAATGGCTTAGTTAAAAAGAGTTTGAGTGTGCAATGCAGGCAGACGTGCTGCAAATATGTTTACAATAGTGTGAATAGACAAAAGTACAATAGCCACGTTTAGGATGCCACTAGGTACACTGACTGCTAGTATAATGGCTTAGTTAAAAAGAGTTTGAGTGTGCAATGCAGGCAGACGTGCTGCAAATATCTTTACAATAGTGTGAATAGACAAAAGTACAATAGCCACGTTTAGGATGCCACTAGGTACACTGACT
Source organism: Anomaloglossus baeobatrachus (assembly GCF_048569485.1). Classification (NCBI taxonomy): domain Eukaryota; kingdom Metazoa; phylum Chordata; class Amphibia; order Anura; family Aromobatidae; genus Anomaloglossus; species Anomaloglossus baeobatrachus. The sequence goes on along the minus strand of NC_134354.1, from coordinate 405,319,930 downwards.
GCTAGTATAATGGCTTAGTTAAAAAGAGTTTGAGTGTGCAATGCAGGCAGACGTGCTGCAATTATCTTTACAATAGTGTGAATAGACAAAAGTACGATAGCCACGTTTAGGATGCCACAAGGGAAAAATGACTGCTAGTATAATGGCTTAGTTAAAAAGAGTTTGAGTGTGCAATGCAGGCAGACGTGCTGCAAATATGTTTACAATAGTGTGAATAGACAAAAGTACAATAGCCACGTTTAGGATGCCACTAGGTACACTGACTGCTAGTATAATGGCTTAGTTAAAAATAGTTTGAGTGTGCAATGCAGGCAGACGTGCTGCAAATATGTTTACAATAGTGTGAATAGACAAAAGTACAATAGCCACGTTTAGGATGCCACTAGGTACACTGACTGCTAGTATAATGGCTTAGTTAAAAAGAGTTTGAGTGTGCAATGCAGGCAGACGTGCTGCAAATATGTTTACAATAGTGTGAATAGACAAAAGTACAATAGCCACGTTTAGGATGCCACTAGGTACACTGACTGCTAGTATAATGGCTTAGTTAAAAAGAGTTTGAGTGTGCAATGCAGGCAGACGTGCTGCAAATATCTTTACAATAGTGTGAATAGACAAAAGTACAATAGCCACGTTTAGGATGCCACTAGGTACACTGACTGCTAGTATAATGGCTTAGTTAAAAAGAGTTTGAGTGTGCAATGCAGGCAGACGTGCTGCAAATATCTTTACAATAGTGTGAATAGACAAAAGTACAATAGCCACGTTTAGGATGCCACTAGGTACACTGACTGATAGTATAATGGCTTAGTTAAAAAGAGTTTGAGTGTGCAATGCAGGCAGACGTGCTGCAAATATCTTTACAATAGTGTGAATAGACAAAAGTACAATAGCCACGTTTAGGATGCCACTAGGTATACTGACTGCTAGTATAATGGCTTAGTTAAAAAGAGTTTGAGTGTGCAATGCAGGCAGACGTGCTGCAAATATCTTTACAATAGTGTGAATAGACAAAAGTACAATAGCCACGTTTAGGATGCCACTAGGTACACTGACTGCTAGTATAATGGCTTAGTTAAAAAGAGTTTGAGTGTGCAATGCAGGCAGATGTGCTGCAAATATGTTTACAATAGTGTGAATAGACAAAAGTACAATAGCCACGTTTAGGATGCCACTAGGTACACTGACTGCTAGTATAATGGCTTAGTTAAAAAGAGTTTGAGTGTGCAATGCAGGCAGACGTGCTGCAAATATCTTTACAATAGTGTGAATAGACAAAAGTACAATAGCCACGTTTAGGATGCCACTAGGTACACTGACTGCTAGTATAATGGCTTAGTTAAAAAGAGTTTGAGTGTGCAATGCAGGCAGACGTGCTGCAAATATCTTTACAATAGTGTGAATAGACAAAAGTACAATAGCCACGTTTAGGATGCCACTAGGTACACTGACTGCTAGTATAATGGCTTAGTTAAAAAGAGTTTGAGTGTGCAATGCAGGCAGACGTGCTGCAAATATCTTTACAATAGTGTGAGTAGACAAAAGTACAATAGCCAAGTTTAGGATGCCACTAGGTACACTGACTGCTAGTATAATGGCTTAGTTAAAAAGAGTTTGAGTGTGCAATGCAGGCAGACGTGCTGCAAATATCTTTACAATAGTGTGAATAGACAAAAGTACAATAGCCACGTTTAGGATGCCACTAGGTACACTGACTGCTAGTATAATGGCTTAGTTAAAAAGAGTTTGAGTGTGCAATGCAGGCAGACGTGCTGCAAATATGTTTACAATAGTGTGAATAGACAAAAGTACAATAGCCACGTTTAGGATGCCACTAGGTACACTGACTGCTAGTATAATGGCTTAGTTAAAAAGAGTTTGAGTGTGCAATGCACGCAGACGTGCTGCAAATATCTCTACAATAGTGTGAATAGACAAAAGTACAATAGCCACGTTTAGGATGCCACTAGGTACACTGACTGCTAGTATAATGGCTTTGTTAAAAAGAGTTTGAGTTTGCAATGCACGCAGACGTGCTGCAAATATCTTTACAATAGTGTGAATAGACAAAAGTACAATAGCCACGTTTAGGATGCCACTAGGTACACTGACTGTTTGCTAGTATAATGGCTTAGTTAAAAAGAGTTTGAGCGTGCAATGCAGGCAGACGTGCTGCAAATATCTTTACAATAGTGTGAATAGACAAAAGTACAATAGCCACGTTTAGGATGCCACTAGGTACACTGACTGCTAGTATAATGGCTTAGTTAAAAAGAGTTTGAGTGTGCAATGCAGGCAGACGTGCTGCAAATATGTTTACAATAGTGTGAATAGACAAAAGTACAATAGCCACGTTTAGGATGCCACTAGGTACACTGACTGCTAGTATAATGGCTTAGTTAAAAAGAGTTTGAGTGTGCAATGCAGGCAGACGTGCTGCAAATATGTTTACAATAGTGTGAATAGACAAAAGTACAATAGCCACGTTTAGGATGCCACTAGGTACACTGACTGCTAGTATAATGGCTTAGTTAAAAAGAGTTTGAGTGTGCAATGCAGGCAGACGTGCTGCAAATATGTTTACAATAGTGTGAATAGACAAAAGTACAATAGCCACGTTTAGGATGCCACTAGGTACACTGACTGCTAGTATAATGGCTTAGTTAAAAAGAGTTTGAGTGTGCAATGCAGGCAGACGTGCTGCAAATATCTTTACAATAGTGTGAATAGACAAAAGTACAATAGCCACGTTTAGGATGCCACTAGGTACACTGACTGCTAGTATAATGGCTTAGTTAAAAAGAGTTTGAGTGTGCAATGCAGGCAGACGTGCTGCAATTATCTTTACAATAGTGTGAATAGACAAAAGTACGATAGCCACGTTTAGGATGCCACAAGGGAAAAATGACTGCTAGTATAATGGCTTAGTTAAAAAGAGTTTGAGTGTGCAATGCAGGCAGACGTGCTGCAAATATGTTTACAATAGTGTGAATAGACAAAAGTACAATAGCCACGTTTAGGATGCCACTAGGTACACTGACTGCTAGTATAATGGCTTAGTTAAAAATAGTTTGAGTGTGCAATGCAGGCAGACGTGCTGCAAATATGTTTACAATAGTGTGAATAGACAAAAGTACAATAGCCACGTTTAGGATGCCACTAGGTACACTGACTGCTAGTATAATGGCTTAGTTAAAAAGAGTTTGAGTGTGCAATGCAGGCAGACGTGCTTCAAATATGTTTACAATAGTGTGAATAGACAAAAGTACAATAGCCACGTTTAGGATGCCACTAGGTACACTGACTGCTAGTATAATGGCTTAGTTAAAAAGAGTTTGAGTGTGCAATGCAGGCAGACGTGCTGCAAATATGTTTACAATAGTGTGAATAGACAAAAGTACAATAGCCACGTTTAGGATGCCACTAGGTACACTGACTGCTAGTATAATGGCTTAGTTAAAAAGAGTTTGAGTGTGCAATGCAGGCAGACGTGCTGCAAATATGTTTACAATAGTGTGAATAGACAAAAGTACAATAGCCACGTTTAGGATGCCACTAGGTACACTGACTGCTAGTATAATGGCTTAGTTAAAAAGAGTTTGAGTGTGCAATGCAGGCAGACGTGCTGCAAATATCTTTACAATAGTGTGAATAGACAAAAGTACAATAGCCACGTTTAGGATGCCACTAGGTACACTGACTGCTAGTATAATGGCTTAGTTAAAAAGAGTTTGAGTGTGCAATGCAGGCAGACGTGCTGCAATTATCTTTACAATAGTGTGAATAGACAAAAGTACGATAGCCACGTTTAGGATGCCACTAGGTACACTGACTGCTAGTATAATGGCTTAGTTAAAAATAGTTTGAGTGTGCAATGCAGGCAGACGTGCTGCAAATATGTTTACAATAGTGTGAATAGACAAAAGTACAATAGCCACGTTTAGGATGCCACTAAGTACACTGACTGCTAGTATAATGGCTTAGTTAAAAAGAGTTTGAGTGTGCAATGCAGGCAGACGTGCTGCAAATATGTTTACAATAGTGTGAATAGACAAAAGTACAATAGCCACGTTTAGGATGCCACTAGGTACACTGACTGCTAGTATAATGGCTTAGTTAAAAAGAGTTTGAGTGTGCAATGCAGGCAGACGTGCTGCAAATATCTTTACAATAGTGTGAATAGACAAAAGTACAATAGCCACGTTTAGGATGCCACTAGGTACACTGACTGCTAGTATAATGGCTTAGTTAAAAAGAGTTTGAGTGTGCAATGCAGGCAGACGTGCTGCAAATATCTTTACAATAGTGTGAATAGACAAAAGTACAATAGCCACGTTTAGGATGCCACTAGGTACACTGACTGATAGTATAATGGCTTAGTTAAAAAGAGTTTGAGTGTGCAATGCAGGCAGACGTGCTGCAAATATCTTTACAATAGTGTGAATAGACAAAAGTACAATAGCCACGTTTAGGATGCCACTAGGTATACTGACTGCTAGTATAATGGCTTAGTTAAAAAGAGTTTGAGTGTGCAATGCAGGCAGACGTGCTGCAAATATCTTTACAATAGTGTGAATAGACAAAAGTACAATAGCCACGTTTAGGATGCCACTAGGTACACTGACTGCTAGTATAATGGCTTAGTTAAAAAGAGTTTGAGTGTGCAATGCAGGCAGACGTGCTGCAAATATCTTTACAATAGTGTGAATAGACAAAAGTACAATAGCCACGTTTAGGATGCCACTAGGTACACTGACTGATAGTATAATGGCTTAGTTAAAAAGAGTTTGAGTGTGCAATGCAGGCAGACGTGCTGCAAATATCTTTACAATAGTGTGAATAGACAAAAGTACAATAGCCACGTTTAGGATGCCACTAGGTATACTGACTGCTAGTATAATGGCTTAGTTAAAAAGAGTTTGAGTGTGCAATGCAGGCAGACGTGCTGCAAATATCTTTACAATAGTGTGAATAGACAAAAGTACAATAGCCACGTTTAGGATGCCACTAGGTACACTGACTGCTAGTATAATGGCTTAGTTAAAAAGAGTTTGAGTGTGCAATGCAGGCAGACGTGCTGCAAATATCTTTACAATAGTGTGAATAGACAAAAGTACAATAGCCACGTTTAGGATGCCACTAGGTACACTGACTGCTAGTATAATGGCTTAGTTAAAAAGAGTTTGAGTGTGCAATGCAGGCAGACGTGCTGCAAATATCTTTACAATAGTGTGAATAGACAAAAGTACAATAGCCACGTTTAGGATGCCACTAGGTACACTGACTGCTAGTATAATGGCTTAGTTAAAAAGAGTTTGAGTGTGCAATGCAGGCAGACGTGCTGCAAATATCTTTACAATAGTGTGAGTAGACAAAAGTACAATAGCCAAGTTTAGGATGCCACTAGGTACACTGACTGCTAGTATAATGGCTTAGTTAAAAAGAGTTTGAGTGTGCAATGCAGGCAGACGTGCTGCAAATATCTTTACAATAGTGTGAATAGACAAAAGTACAATAGCCACGTTTAGGATGCCACTAGGTACACTGACTGCTAGTATAATGGCTTAGTTAAAAAGAGTTTGAGTGTGCAATGCAGGCAGACGTGCTGCAAATATGTTTACAATAGTGTGAATAGACAAAAGTACAATAGCCACGTTTAGGATGCCACTAGGTACACTGACTGCTAGTATAATGGCTTAGTTAAAAAGAGTTTGAGTGTGCAATGCACGCAGACGTGCTGCAAATATCTTTACAATAGTGTGAATAGACAAAAGTACAATAGCCACGTTTAGGATGCCACTAGGTACACTGACTGCTAGTATAATGGCTTAGTTAAAAAGAGTTTGAGTGTGCAATGCACGCAGACGTGCTGCAAATATCTTTACAATAGTGTGAATAGACAAAAGTACAATAGCCACGTTTAGGATGCCACTAGGTACACTGACTGTTTGCTAGTATAATGGCTTAGTTAAAAAGAGTTTAAGTGTGCAATGCAGGCAGACGTGCTGCAAATATCTTTACAATAGTGTGAATAGACAAAAGTACAATAGCCACGTTTAGGATGCCACTAGGTACACTGACTGCTAGTATAATGGCTTAGTTAAAAAGAGTTTGAGTGTGCAATGCAGGCAGACGTGCTGCAAATATGTTTACAATAGTGTGAATAGACAAAAGTACAATAGGCCACGTTTAGGATGCCACTAGGTACACTGACTGCTAGTATAATGGCTTAGTTAAAAAGAGTTTGAGTGTGCAATGCAGGCAGACGTGCTGCAAATATCTTTACAATAGTGTGAATAGACAAAAGTACAATAGCCACGTTTAGGATGCCACTAGGTACACTGACTGCTAGTATAATGGCTTAGTTAAAAAGAGTTTGAGTGTGCAATGCAGGCAGACGTGCTGCAAATATGTTTACAATAGTGTAAATAGACAAAAGTACAATAGCCACGTTTAGGATGCCACTAGGTACACTGACTGCTAGTATAATGGCTTAGTTAAAAAGAGTTTGAGTGTGCAATGCAGGCAGACGTGTTGCAAATATCTTTACAATAGTGTGAATAGACAAAAGTACAATAGCCACGTTTAGGATGCCACTAGGTACACTGACTGCTAGTATAATGGCTTAGTTAAAAAGAGTTTGAGTGTGCAATGCAGGCAGACGTGCTGCAAATATCTTTACAATAGTGTGAATAGACAAAAGTACAATAGCCACGTTTAGGATGCCACTAGGTACACTGACTGCTAGTATAATGGCTTAGTTAAAAAGAGTTTGAGTGTGCAATGCAGGCAGATGTGCTGCAAATATCTTTACAATAGTGTGAATAGACAAAAGTACAATAGCCACGTTTAGGATGCCACTAGGTACACTGACTGCTAGTATAATGGCTTAGTTAAAAAGAGTTTGAGTGTGCAATGCAGGCAGACGTGCTGCAAATATCTTTACAATAGTGTGAATAGACAAAAGTACAATAGCCACGTTTAGGATGCCACTAGGTACACTGACTGCTAGTATAATGGCTTAGTTAAAAAGAGTTTGAGTGTGCAATGCAGGCAGACGTGCTGCAAAAATCTTTACAATAGTGTGAATAGACAAAAGTACAATAGCCACGTTTAGGATGCCACTAGGTACACTGACTGCTAGTATAATGGCTTAGTTAAAAAGAGTTTGAGTGTGCAATGCAGGCAGACGTGCTGCAAATATCTTTACAATAGTGTGAATAGACAAAAGTACAATAGCCACGTTTAGGATGCCACTAGGTACACTGACTGCTAGTATAATGGCTTAGTTAAAAAGAGTTTGAGTGTGCAATGCAGGCAGACGTGCTGCAAATATCTTTACAATAGTGTGAATAGACAAAAGTACAATAGCCACGTTTAGGATGCCACTAGGTACACTGACTGCTAGTATAATGGCTTAGTTAAAAAGAGTTTGAGTGTGCAATGCAGGCAGACGTGCTGCAAATATGTTTACAATAGTGTGAATAGACAAAAGTACAATAGCCACGTTTAGGATGCCACTAGGTACACTGACTGCTAGTATAATGGCTTAGTTAAAAAGAGTTTGAGTGTGCAATGCAGGCAGACGTGCTGCAAATATCTTTACAATAGTGTGAATAGACAAAAGTACAATAGCCACGTTTAGGATGCCACTAGGTACACTGACTGCTAGTATAATGGCTTAGTTAAAAAGAGTTTGAGTGTGCAATGCAGGCAGACGTGCTGCAAATATCTTTACAATAGTGTGAATAGACAAAAGTACAATAGCCACGTTTAGGATGCCACTAGGTACACTGACTGCTAGTATAATGGCTTAGTTAAAAAGAGTTTGAGTGTGCAATGCAGGCAGACGTGCTGCAAATATCTTTACAATAGTGTGAATAGACAAAAGTACAATAGCCACGTTTAGGATGCCACTAGGTACACTGACTGCTAGTATAATGGCTTAGTTAAAAAGAGTTTGAGTGTGCAATGCAGGCAGACGTGCTGCAAATATCTTTACAATAGTGTGAATAGACAAAAGTACAATAGCCACGTTTAGGATGCCACTAGGTACACTGACTGCTAGTATAATGGCTTAGTTAAAAAGAGTTTGAGTGTGCAATGCAGGCAGACGTGCTGCAAATATCTTTACAATAGTGTGAATAGACAAAAGTACAATAGCCACGTTTAGGATGCCACTAGGTACACTGACTGCTAGTATAATGGCTTAGTTAAAAAGAGTTTGAGTGTGCAATGCAGGCAGACGTGCTGCAAATATCTTTACAATAGTGTGAATAGACAAAAGTACAATAGCCACGTTTAGGATGCCACTAGGTACACTGACTGCTAGTATAATGGCTTAGTTAAAAAGAGTTTGAGTGTGCAATGCAGGCAGACGTGCTGCAAATATCTTTACAATAGTGTGAATAGACAAAAGTACAATAGCCACGTTTAGGATGCCACTAGGTACACTGACTGCTAGTATAATGGCTTAGTTAAAAAGAGTTTGAGTGTGCAATGCAGGCAGACGTGCTGCAAATATGCTTTACAATAGTGTGAATAGACAAAAGTACAATAGCCACGTTTAGGATGCCACTAGGTACACTGACTGCTAGTATAATGGCTTAGTTAAAAAGAGTTTGAGTGTGCAATGCAGGCAGACGTGCTGCAAATATCTTTACAATAGTGTGAATAGACAAAAGTACAATAGCCACGTTTAGGATGCCACTAGGTACACTGACTGCTAGTATAATGGCTTAGTTAAAAAGAGTTTGAGTGTGCAATGCAGGCAGACGTGCTGCAAATATCTTTACAATAGTGTGAATAGACAAAAGTACAATAGCCACGTTTAGGATGCCACTAGGTACACTGACTGCTAGTATAATGGCTTAGTTAAAAAGAGTTTGAGTGTGCAATGCAGGCAGACGTGCTGCAAATATCTTTACAATAGTGTGAATAGACAAAAGTACAATAGCCACGTTTAGGATGCCACTAGGTACACTGACTGCTAGTATAATGGCTTAGTTAAAAAGAGTTTGAGTGTGCAATGCAGGCAGACGTGCTGCAAATATTCTTTACAATAGTGTGAATAGACAAAAGTACAATAGCCACGTTTAGGATGCCACTAGGTACACTGACTGCTAGTATAATGGCTTAGTTAAAAAGAGTTTGAGTGTGCAATGCAGGCAGACGTGCTGCAAATATCTTTACAATAGTGTGAATAGACAAAAGTACAATAGCCACGTTTAGGATGCCACTAGGTACACTGACTGCTAGTATAATGGCTTAGTTAAAAAGAGTTTGAGTGTGCAATGCAGGCAGACGTGCTGCAAATATCTTTACAATAGTGTGAATAGACAAAAGTACAATAGCCACGTTTAGGATGCCACTAGGTACACTGACTGCTAGTATAATGGCTTAGTTAAAAAGAGTTTGAGTGTGCAATGCAGGCAGACGTGCTGCAAATATCTTTACAATAGTGTGAATAGACAAAAGTACAATAGCCACGTTTAGGATGCCACTAGGTACACTGACTGCTAGTATAATGGCTTAGTTAAAAAGAGTTTGAGTGTGCAATGCAGGCAGACGTGCTGCAAATATCTTTACAATAGTGTGAATAGACAAAAGTACAATAGCCACGTTTAGGATGCCACTAGGTACACTGACTGCTAGTATAATGGCTTAGTTAAAAAGAGTTTGAGTGTGCAATGCAGGCAGACGTGCTGCAAATATCTTTACAATAGTGTGAATAGACAAAAGTACAATAGCCACGTTTAGGATGCCACTAGGTACACTGACTGCTAGTATAATGGCTTAGTTAAAAAGAGTTTGAGTGTGCAATGCAGGCAGACGTGCTGCAAATATCTTTACAATAGTGTGAATAGACAAAAGTACAATAGCCACGTTTAGGATGCCACTAGGTACACTGACTGCTAGTATAATGGCTTAGTTAAAAAGAGTTTGAGTGTGCAATGCAGGCAGACGTGCTGCAAATATCTTTACAATAGTGTGAATAGACAAAAGTACAATAGCCACGTTTAGGATGCCACTAGGTACACTGACTGCTAGTATAATGGCTTAGTTAAAAAGAGTTTGAGTGTGCAATGCAGGCAGACGTGCTGCAAATATGTTACAATAGTGTGAATAGACAGAAAAGTACAATAGCCACGTTTAGGATGCCACTACGGGACACTGACTGCTAGTATAATGGCTCTAGTCTTAAAAAGAGTTTGAGCTGTGCAAGCAGCAGACGTGCTGCAATATCTTACAATAGTGTGAATAGACAAAAGTACAATAGCCACGTTTAGGCTTGCCAACTACACTGACTGCTAGTATAATGGCTTAGTTAAAAAGAGTTTGAGTGTGCAATGCAGGCAGACGTGCTGCAAATATCTTTACAATAGTGTGAATAGACAAAAGTACAATAGCCACGTTTAGGATGCCACTAGGTACACTGACTGCTAGTATAATGGCTTAGTTAAAAAGAGTTTGAGTGTGCAATGCAGGCAGACGTGCTGCAAATATCTTTACAATAGTGTGAATAGACAAAAGTACAATAGCCACGTTTAGGATGCCACTAGGTACACTGACTGCTAGTATAATGGCTTAGTTAAAAAGAGTTTGAGTGTGCAATGCAGGCAGACGTGCTGCAAATATCTTTACAATAGTGTGAATAGACAAAAGTACAATAGCCACGTTTAGGATGCCACTAGGTACACTGACTGCTAGTATAATGGCTTAGTTAAAAAGAGTTTGAGTGTGCAATGCAGGCAGACGTGCTGCAAATATCTTTACAATAGTGTGAATAGACAAAAGTACAATAGCCACGTTTAGGATGCCACTAGGTACACTGACTGCTAGTATAATGGCTTAGTTAAAAAGAGTTTGAGTGTGCAATGCAGGCAGACGTGCTGCAAATATCTTTACAATAGTGTGAATAGACAAAAGTACAATAGCCACGTTTAGGATGCCACTAGGTACACTGACTGCTAGTATAATGGCTTAGTTAAAAAGAGTTTGAGTGTGCAATGCAGGCAGACGTGCTGCAAATATCTTTACAATAGTGTGAATAGACAAAAGTACAATAGCCACGTTTAGGATGCCACTAGGTACACTGACTGCTAGTATAATGGCTTAGTTAAAAAGAGTTTGAGTGTGCAATGCAGGCAGACGTGCTGCAAATATCTTTACAATAGTGTGAATAGACAAAAGTACAATAGCCACGTTTAGGATGCCACTAGGTACACTGACTGCTAGTATAATGGCTTAGTTAAAAAGAGTTTGAGTGTGCAATGCAGGCAGACGTGCTGCAAATATCTTTACAATAGTGTGAATAGACAAAAGTACAATAGCCACGTTTAGGATGCCACTAGGTACACTGACTGCTAGTATAATGGCTTAGTTAAAAAGAGTTTGAGTGTGCAATGCAGGCAGACGTGCTGCAAATATCTTTACAATAGTGTGAATAGACAAAAGTACAATAGCCACGTTTAGGATGCCACTAGGTACACTGACTGCTAGTATAATGGCTTAGTTAAAAAGAGTTTGAGTGTGCAATGCAGGCAGACGTGCTGCAAATATCTTTACAATAGTGTGAATAGACAAAAGTACAATAGCCACGTTTAGGATGCCACTAGGTACACTGACTGCTAGTATAATGGCTTAGTTAAAAAGAGTTTGAGTGTGCAATGCAGGCAGACGTGCTGCAAATATCTTTACAATAGTGTGAATAGACAAAAGTACAATAGCCACGTTTAGGATGCCACTAGGTACACTGACTGCTAGTATAATGGCTTAGTTAAAAAGAGTTTGAGTGTGCAATGCAGGCAGACGTGCTGCAAATATCTTTACAATAGTGTGAATAGACAAAAGTACAATAGCCACGTTTAGGATGCCACTAGGTACACTGACTGCTAGTATAATGGCTTAGTTAAAAAGAGTTTGAGTGTGCAATGCAGGCAGACGTGCTGCAAATATCTTTACAATAGTGTGAATAGACAAAAGTACAATAGCCACGTTTAGGATGCCACTAGGTACACTGACTGCTAGTATAATGGCTTAGTTAAAAAGAGTTTGAGTGTGCAATGCAGGCAGACGTGCTGCAAATATCTTTACAATAGTGTGAATAGACAAAAGTACAATAGCCACGTTTAGGATGCCACTAGGTACACTGACTGCTAGTATAATGGCTTAGTTAAAAAGAGTTTGAGTGTGCAATGCAGGCAGACGTGCTGCAAATATCTTTACAATAGTGTGAATAGACAAAAGTACAATAGCCACGTTTAGGATGCCACTAGGTACACTGACTGCTAGTATAATGGCTTAGTTAAAAAGAGTTTGAGTGTGCAATGCAGGCAGACGTGCTGCAAATATCTTTACAATAGTGTGAATAGACAAAAGTACAATAGCCACGTTTAGGATGCCACTAGGTACACTGACTGCTAGTATAATGGCTTAGTTAAAAAGAGTTTGAGTGTGCAATGCAGGCAGACGTGCTGCAAATATCTTTACAATAGTGTGAATAGACAAAAGTACAATAGCCACGTTTAGGATGCCACTAGGTACACTGACTGCTAGTATAATGGCTTAGTTAAAAAGAGTTTGAGTGTGCAATGCAGGCAGACGTGCTGCAAATATCTTTACAATAGTGTGAATAGACAAAAGTACAATAGCCACGTTTAGGATGCCACTAGGTACACTGACTGCTAGTATAATGGCTTAGTTAAAAAGAGTTTGAGTGTGCAATGCAGGCAGACGTGCTGCAAATATCTTTACAATAGTGTGAATAGACAAAAGTACAATAGCCACGTTTAGGATGCCACTAGGTACACTGACTGCTAGTATAATGGCTTAGTTAAAAAGAGTTTGAGTGTGCAATGCAGGCAGACGTGCTGCAAATATCTTTACAATAGTGTGAATAGACAAAAGTACAATAGCCACGTTTAGGATGCCACTAGGTACACTGACTGCTAGTATAATGGCTTAGTTAAAAAGAGTTTGAGTGTGCAATGCAGGCAGACGTGCTGCAAATATCTTTACAATAGTGTGAATAGACAAAAGTACAATAGCCACGTTTAGGATGCCACTAGGTACACTGACTGCTAGTATAATGGCTTAGTTAAAAAGAGTTTGAGTGTGCAATGCAGGCAGACGTGCTGCAAATATCTTTACAATAGTGTGAATAGACAAAAGTACAATAGCCACGTTTAGGATGCCACTAGGTACACTGACTGCTAGTATAATGGCTTAGTTAAAAAGAGTTTGAGTGTGCAATGCAGGCAGACGTGCTGCAAATATCTTTACAATAGTGTGAATAGACAAAAGTACAATAGCCACGTTTAGGATGCCACTAGGTACACTGACTGCTAGTATAATGGCTTAGTTAAAAAGAGTTTGAGTGTGCAATGCAGGCAGACGTGCTGCAAATATCTTTACAATAGTGTGAATAGACAAAAGTACAATAGCCACGTTTAGGATGCCACTAGGTACACTGACTGCTAGTATAATGGCTTAGTTAAAAAGAGTTTGAGTGTGCAATGCAGGCAGACGTGCTGCAAATATCTTTACAATAGTGTGAATAGACAAAAGTACAATAGCCACGTTTAGGATGCCACTAGGTACACTGACTGCTAGTATAATGGCTTAGTTAAAAAGAGTTTGAGTGTGCAATGCAGGCAGACGTGCTGCAAATATCTTTACAATAGTGTGAATAGACAAAAGTACAATAGCCACGTTTAGGATGCCACTAGGTACACTGACTGCTAGTATAATGGCTTAGTTAAAAAGAGTTTGAGTGTGCAATGCAGGCAGACGTGCTGCAAATATCTTTACAATAGTGTGAATAGACAAAAGTACAATAGCCACGTTTAGGATGCCACTAGGTACACTGACTGCTAGTATAATGGCTTAGTTAAAAAGAGTTTGAGTGTGCAATGCAGGCAGACGTGCTGCAAATATCTTTACAATAGTGTGAATAGACAAAAGTACAATAGCCACGTTTAGGATGCCACTAGGTACACTGACTGCTAGTATAATGGCTTAGTTAAAAAGAGTTTGAGTGTGCAATGCAGGCAGACGTGCTGCAAATATCTTTACAATAGTGTGAATAGACAAAAGTACAATAGCCACGTTTAGGATGCCACTAGGTACACTGACTGCTAGTATAATGGCTTAGTTAAAAAGAGTTTGAGTGTGCAATGCAGGCAGACGTGCTGCAAATATCTTTACAATAGTGTGAATAGACAAAAGTACAATAGCCACGTTTAGGATGCCACTAGGTACACTGACTGCTAGTATAATGGCTTAGTTAAAAAGAGTTTGAGTGTGCAATGCAGGCAGACGTGCTGCAAATATCTTTACAATAGTGTGAATAGACAAAAGTACAATAGCCACGTTTAGGATGCCACTAGGTACACTGACTGCTAGTATAATGGCTTAGTTAAAAAGAGTTTGAGTGTGCAATGCAGGCAGACGTGCTGCAAATATCTTTACAATAGTGTGAATAGACAAAAGTACAATAGCCACGTTTAGGATGCCACTAGGTACACTGACTGCTAGTATAATGGCTTAGTTAAAAAGAGTTTGAGTGTGCAATGCAGGCAGACGTGCTGCAAATATCTTTACAATAGTGTGAATAGACAAAAGTACAATAGCCACGTTTAGGATGCCACTAGGTACACTGACTGCTAGTATAATGGCTTAGTTAAAAAGAGTTTGAGTGTGCAATGCAGGCAGACGTGCTGCAAATATCTTTACAATAGTGTGAATAGACAAAAGTACAATAGCCACGTTTAGGATGCCACTAGGTACACTGACTGCTAGTATAATGGCTTAGTTAAAAAGAGTTTGAGTGTGCAATGCAGGCAGACGTGCTGCAAATATCTTTACAATAGTGTGAATAGACAAAAGTACAATAGCCACGTTTAGGATGCCACTAGGTACACTGACTGCTAGTATAATGGCTTAGTTAAAAAGAGTTTGAGTGTGCAATGCAGGCAGACGTGCTGCAAATATCTTTACAATAGTGTGAATAGACAAAAGTACAATAGCCACGTTTAGGATGCCACTAGGTACACTGACTGCTAGTATAATGGCTTAGTTAAAAAGAGTTTGAGTGTGCAATGCAGGCAGACGTGCTGCAAATATCTTTACAATAGTGTGAATAGACAAAAGTACAATAGCCACGTTTAGGATGCCACTAGGTACACTGACTGCTAGTATAATGGCTTAGTTAAAAAGAGTTTGAGTGTGCAATGCAGGCAGACGTGCTGCAAATATCTTTACAATAGTGTGAATAGACAAAAGTACAATAGCCACGTTTAGGATGCCACTAGGTACACTGACTGCTAGTATAATGGCTTAGTTAAAAAGAGTTTGAGTGTGCAATGCAGGCAGACGTGCTGCAAATATCTTTACAATAGTGTGAATAGACAAAAGTACAATAGCCACGTTTAGGATGCCACTAGGTACACTGACTGCTAGTATAATGGCTTAGTTAAAAAGAGTTTGAGTGTGCAATGCAGGCAGACGTGCTGCAAATATCTTTACAATAGTGTGAATAGACAAAAGTACAATAGCCACGTTTAGGATGCCACTAGGTACACTGACTGCTAGTATAATGGCTTAGTTAAAAAGAGTTTGAGTGTGCAATGCAGGCAGACGTGCTGCAAATATCTTTACAATAGTGTGAATAGACAAAAGTACAATAGCCACGTTTAGGATGCCACTAGGTACACTGACTGCTAGTATAATGGCTTAGTTAAAAAGAGTTTGAGTGTGCAATGCAGGCAGACGTGCTGCAAATATCTTTACAATAGTGTGAATAGACAAAAGTACAATAGCCACGTTTAGGATGCCACTAGGTACACTGACTGCTAGTATAATGGCTTAGTTAAAAAGAGTTTGAGTGTGCAATGCAGGCAGACGTGCTGCAAATATCTTTACAATAGTGTGAATAGACAAAAGTACAATAGCCACGTTTAGGATGCCACTAGGTACACTGACTGCTAGTATAATGGCTTAGTTAAAAAGAGTTTGAGTGTGCAATGCAGGCAGACGTGCTGCAAATATCTTTACAATAGTGTGAATAGACAAAAGTACAATAGCCACGTTTAGGATGCCACTAGGTACACTGACTGCTAGTATAATGGCTTAGTTAAAAAGAGTTTGAGTGTGCAATGCAGGCAGACGTGCTGCAAATATCTTTACAATAGTGTGAATAGACAAAAGTACAATAGCCACGTTTAGGATGCCACTAGGTACACTGACTGCTAGTATAATGGCTTAGTTAAAAAGAGTTTGAGTGTGCAATGCAGGCAGACGTGCTGCAAATATCTTTACAATAGTGTGAATAGACAAAAGTACAATAGCCACGTTTAGGATGCCACTAGGTACACTGACTGCTAGTATAATGGCTTAGTTAAAAAGAGTTTGAGTGTGCAATGCAGGCAGACGTGCTGCAAATATCTTTACAATAGTGTGAATAGACAAAAGTACAATAGCCACGTTTAGGATGCCACTAGGTACACTGACTGCTAGTATAATGGCTTAGTTAAAAAGAGTTTGAGTGTGCAATGCAGGCAGACGTGCTGCAAATATCTTTACAATAGTGTGAATAGACAAAAGTACAATAGCCACGTTTAGGATGCCACTAGGTACACTGACTGCTAGTATAATGGCTTAGTTAAAAAGAGTTTGAGTGTGCAATGCAGGCAGACGTGCTGCAAATATCTTTACAATAGTGTGAATAGACAAAAGTACAATAGCCACGTTTAGGATGCCACTAGGTACACTGACTGCTAGTATAATGGCTTAGTTAAAAAGAGTTTGAGTGTGCAATGCAGGCAGACGTGCTGCAAATATCTTTACAATAGTGTGAATAGACAAAAGTACAATAGCCACGTTTAGGATGCCACTAGGTACACTGACTGCTAGTATAATGGCTTAGTTAAAAAGAGTTTGAGTGTGCAATGCAGGCAGACGTGCTGCAAATATCTTTACAATAGTGTGAATAGACAAAAGTACAATAGCCACGTTTAGGATGCCACTAGGTACACTGACTGCTAGTATAATGGCTTAGTTAAAAAGAGTTTGAGTGTGCAATGCAGGCAGACGTGCTGCAAATATCTTTACAATAGTGTGAATAGACAAAAGTACAATAGCCACGTTTAGGATGCCACTAGGTACACTGACTGCTAGTATAATGGCTTAGTTAAAAAGAGTTTGAGTGTGCAATGCAGGCAGACGTGCTGCAAATATGTTTACAATAGTGTGAATAGACAAAAGTACAATAGCCACGTTTAGGATGCCACTAGGTACACTGACTGCTAGTATAATGGCTTAGTTAAAAAGAGTTTGAGTGTGCAATGCAGGCAGACGTGCTGCAAATATCTTTACAATAGTGTGAATAGACAAAAGTACAATAGCCACGTTTAGGATGCCACTAGGTACACTGACTGCTAGTATAATGGCTTAGTTAAAAAGAGTTTGAGTGTGCAATGCAGGCAGACGTGCTGCAAATATCTTTACAATAGTGTGAATAGACAAAAGTACAATAGCCACGTTTAGGATGCCACTAGGTACACTGACTGTTTGCTAGTATAATGGCTTAGTTAAAAAAAGTTTGAGTGTGCAATGCAGGCAGACGTGCTGCAAATATCTTTACAATAGTGTGAATAGACAAAAGTACAATAGCCACGTTTAGGATGCCACTAGGTACACTGACTGCTAGTATAATGGCTTAGTTAAA